>NC_135534.1:116483568-117186068 GCF_045843805.1 Urocitellus parryii
ATAATCTTTTGTGACTCGTTTGGAAATCATCCTGCTTCTAGTCTTGCAAAATTCAGACTTGTATTGATTATAGTGATCATAGAATTTTAGACCACAGAGATGATATAAAATCCAAGATTTTTTTTTTTTAAACTCAGGGTCACCAAACCATTAAGCCATTAAGCTATATGCCCAGCCCTCCACACTTAAAAAAAATATATTTTTTAGATATTGATGGACCTTTATTTTATTCATTTATTTATATGTAGTGCTGAGAATTGAACCCAGTGCCTCACACATGCTAGGCAAGCACTCTACCACTGAGCCACAACTCCAGCTTCCCAGCTCTTTTTTAATATTTATTTTGAGGTAGGGTGTCTCTGAGTCCTTGGAGCCTTGCTAGGTTGCTAAGGTTGGTCTTGAATTTGCAATCCTCTTGCCTCAGCTTCCTGAGTCACTGGAATTGCAGGCATGTACCATCAGTATAACCAGTAAGCTTGAGGTTCAGAGAGTGACTTGCTCAGTGTCCGGTACCTTGCCCATTTAGTGGGAGAACCAGGACAAGAATATGAATGTTGCTATGAACAATGTTATATCTGTCCAAAATTCATATATTGAAGTCCTAAGCTCCAGCAGCTCCAAAAGTGACCAGATATGGAGACAGCATCTTTGAAGAATAATTAGGTTAAAGCAAGATAGGCCCTAATCCAATCTGACTGGTGGAGGAGGAGATTGGACACGGATAAGCACAGAAGGAAGACTATGTGAAGACATAGGAAAAAGATGCCCTTCTATATGCCAAAGGGAAAGAGGTTTTAGAAGAAACCAGTTTGTCAACACCTTGATCTTGGACTTCAAGCTTCCAGAATTATGAGAAAATAAATTGTGTTGTTTGAATTACCCCATCTGGTAGGTTGTTATGGCAGCCTTAGCAGACAAAGACAGGTGTCCTAATGGCAAGGCCTGTGTCCCTGTTACTACCTGGCAGCCTCCACAAGTGAGTAGGATGGGGCTCTTAGGTCATGCAGGAGTTCTCTGCAAGTCTTATCTGCTGCTGATGAGGGGAGGGTGGGGCCTGTGCTTGGCTGCTGGGTGTAGCCTCTGACACAGTGGTACATTTCACACTTTCTTAGGGAATATTCTTGGAATAAAAATGTTATCTTAGGCTCTCCAGATAATTTGTAATATCATTCAGTGCATTAATTTCCATGTACTAGTCTCAGAAGAAATTCACCAAGGTCAACTCAAGATCCGTGGTATTTTGTAATTGATAATAGTGATAATGATGATGACTTAATTGGTTCACAGTGAGTATCAGTAAATATTACCGTTTCATTTGCATATCTTAACTCTCTATCCTGATTATAGTCTCACTGTGGGCAAGGACTAATTTTTGTATTCTTTGCCGTTATTAAAAAAAAATATCCTCATTAGATAATGAGAAGAAACATTATCAGCAATAATCCAAACAAACAGTTTCCCAGCTTTGGCATCAGCCCAAGGTCATTTAATTGGGGCCTCCTAGAGCCGCTCCGTCGGGCTCCCCATTGACACACCGCCATCTGGTGGAGCTAGGCCTGTGGATCAGCTTTCACAGTCTGATGTTGCCTGTGTCTTGACATATGTTTGTTCCTGATTCCTGCTGATTTTCCTGACAGCTGTCCAAATCCAGGGGCGAGCATCATGTAGTCTCAGGCCTCGGCAAAACATTGAAGGAGCCAAAATTTTTCTTGGGTTTTCTCCTGCTTTCTGTATCAATGATACTCACAGCCTGGTGCTCCTCCTCCTTTGGATGAAATCTTGAATTCCATGCCCCAAATTAACATCTCTTTTCCTCCCCCGGATTTCTTTTATTTGCATGGGACTCACAGCTTATAAATTGCTTTTGAAAATTCTCTCCCATTTCATTCTTAAACAACTTTGGGGAGTAGGCCGGTTTAGAAAATTAATCTCATTCAACAAAATTTTTTTGTCTAATATCCATGAGCTAAGGCTGGGAAAAAGAGATACCAGATGAAAAGATCAAGGCCACCTTAATCCACTGGCACAAATAGCTCAGTGGTTAGAACCCATGGTACTCTTAGGGACTCATGAAAATGTTTTATTTTAAAATCAGAAAGAAAGAACTTTCAGATTGAAGAAAATGAAAGTCTTCATACCAGGGCAAACCTTGTTTTTGAGCGGGTGCACTACTGGGGTTGAACTCAGGGGCACTCAACCACTGAGCCACATCCCCAGCCCTCTTTTGTATTTTTTTTAGAGACAGGGTCTCACTGAGTTGCTTAGCGCCTTGCTTTTGCTGAGGCTGGCTTTGAACTCGTAATCCTCCTGCCTCAGCCTCTGGAGCCACTGGGATTATAGGCTTGTGCCACTGTGCCTGGCCAGGGCAAACTTTTAATACAATTTTAATTTTTAAAAATAGAAATTTTAGTATTTTTATGGAAGAAGTTCATAAAGGCCAAATTGTCCAAGACCCACAAAAATCCTAATGTAGCTGTGGAAAAGAATTAAAATCAGGCAGTTACACGTGAAAGTAATATGAGTCTACGGAGTGAGGGGAATTTTAATTTGTCTCTAAACAGAATCGAAACATGTTTTGTTTTGCAATGCTGGGGATTGAACTCAGGGGCACTCTACCACTGAGCTACATCTCCAGCCCCTTTCATTTTTCATTTTGAAACATGACCTCACAAAGTTGTCCAGGCTGGCCTTGAACTTACAATTTTTCTGCCTCAGCTTCCTGAGTCACTGAGATTTCAGTGCCCAGTTTGAAACAGCTTTGTTGACTACATCAGGAATGCTATAAAGTAATTACAGGGGTTTTTAGGAAGTTCCTGAGAGAGAATTGGAGCTATGGCTAGTCCTGGAATTCAGAGATTCTAGTAGTCTCTGGTGAACTGGTTATAAGATGTGACAGAGATTCATTCCTCCTGGGATAACAGGCACAGGAGTTATGAATTTCCTGGGAGAGAAATCTTGTTAAGAAAGAAGAAAACTGCCATAATGTGCTTGATCCTATAAGAAAATTCCACTGGCCTCTTTTTTTTTTTTTTTTTAAAGAGAGAGTGAGAGAGGAGAGAGAGAGAGAGAGAGAGAGAGAGAGTTAGAGAGAGTTAGAGAGAGTTTTTAATATTTATTTTTTAGTTCTCGGAGGACACAACATCTTTGTTGGTATGTGGTGCTGAGGATCGAACCCGGGCCGCACGCATGCCAGGCGAGCGAGATACAGCTTGAGCCACATCCCCAGCCCTCCACTGGCCTCTTAATGGGGGAAACTATTTATAAGATGCCTGTCTCTTGGGTTATTCCCTGCTCACTTCTGTGGAGAATATCGAAGTGCTCAGCTAAACTGGACTTTCAGAGGCATTTCCAATAGAGGGGCTTTGTAGGCAGAGTTGCCATTCTGGTGTTATGAATTGGTATCTCATTGTGGTTTTAATTTGATTTTCACTGATGGCTAATGATGTTGAACATCTTTTCATTGTTTTTCATTTCTACTCTTTTTTGAAGATTTTTAAAATGTTTTCTTTTTTGCAGTCCTGGGAATTGAACCAGGGCTGTGCACGCTAGGCAAGTGCCCTACCATGGAGCTATACACCCAGTCTGTCCCCTACTCCACCACCCCATGCTTCTGAGGATTTAA
The DNA here is from genome assembly GCF_045843805.1 of Urocitellus parryii. NCBI lineage: Eukaryota > Metazoa > Chordata > Mammalia > Rodentia > Sciuridae > Urocitellus > Urocitellus parryii. The sequence goes on from NC_135534.1 coordinate 116,487,191, forward strand.
CCCAGGGCACTTTAACTCTGAGTTACATCTCTAGTCATTTTTAAAATTTTATTTTGGGACAGGTCTCATTAAATTGCTGAGGGCCTTCCTCAGTTGCTGAGACAGACCTTGAACCTGTGATCCTACCTCAGCCTCCCAAATTGCTGGGATTACAGGCATGCAACACCTCACTTGGCTCCTTTCTCTACTTTTTTTTAAAAAAAATATTTATTTATTTATTTATTTTTAGGTATAGTTGGATACAACACAATGCCTTTATTTTTATGTGGTGCTGAGAATTGGACCCGGGTCCCGCTTGTGCTAGGCGAGCACTCTACGGCTGAGCCACAATCCCAGCCCCCTTTCTCTACTTTTTAATTGAGTTGTTTTTTGTTTTACTATTGAGTTATAAACTTCTTGAGTACACATTCTTTATATTATTAGCAAATATTTTCTTTCACTCTTTCAGATATCTTTTAATTTTTTTTTGATAGTGTCACTTTTTTTTTTTTTTTTGGCACTGGGGAGTGAATCCGGGGACACTTAACCACTAAGCCACATCCCCAGCCCTTATTTGTGTTTTATTGAGAAACAGGGTCTCACTGATTACTTAGGGACTTGCATAAGCAATAAAAGAAAAAAAAAAGTGGCCTTCATTAAAACTTTTTCTGCTTCAAAGGGTACCATCAGCCAGATGTGGTGGGTGTATTCCTGTAATCCCAGAGGCTCCTGGGGCTTAGGCAGGAGGATCTCAAATTGATGGGATTGTTTAATCTATTCATATTTAATGTTATTACTATCACTGAATTTATACCTGCCATTTTACTTTTTCTTTTCTTTGTGTCTTATATCATTTTCTTTTCTATTCCTACTTCACTGTTTTTCCCCCCATCTTGTATTAAGTGAATTTGTGTGTGTGTGTGTGTGTGTGTGTGTTGCTGTGTATCAAACCCAGAGCCTCATGTGTCCTACCCAAATACTCTACCCCTGAACTTCATTCCCAGCCCCCAAAGAATATTTTTTAACAGAACATTTCAATTTCTTAAATGATTTTTTTTCACTGTATTTTGGGGTATTTTTTTGTAGTACTTAGGAGTTAGCATATGAATCTTACCTTATCAGAATCAGTTTCAGACTTTTACTAGCTTAATTCCAGTATAACTGGAATTTTTCCCTCTTTGTGGTAGTATTATTTGTATGCTTTTATGTCTATTATCATTATAAGTGCAACACCAGTGTTATAATTATGTCTTTACCATCTATGGTCATTTCCTTAGCCCAGTGCAGTTTTGCTTCCTCCATCTTCTTTGTGCTGTAATTGACAAATATATCATGTTACATTTCTGTATGTTGTAGCTCTCTATTATATTATATGCATTGTTTTATACAATTATTTTTAAAAATAGTTAAAAGAAAAAAATGCATTTAAACTCTTTTGTAAGTCCATCATTAGTAAAAAGGGAAACTTTTAATTCTATTGTCACACAACACTTCAAACATGAAATGTTAGAGCAAATTCTCCCATTCTCAGTGGATACCAATTAGGTGTCTTACAATTCAATCTTGACACTAACAACCGGGGTAGTACATACACCACAGGTTATGTGTTCACTCTAACCTGACGGTCTGCCCCACTGCAGACAGTGATTAAAGTCTGGGCTTCTGATACTTATAAATCAGGAGTTCCTCTGGCTTCCTCCTCAGGTTCTATACTCTGCTACAGGCTCACAGAACTCAAGAAACAGTTTGAAAATAAAAACTGCTCACCAAGTATATGATTTAAAAATTTTTTTCTATACCATCTCTCTCTTCTAGCTTTATCCTTTACTATTATTGGTTTACTATAAAGGATAGTTTAAAGGATACAAGTGAATAGTCCGACAAAGAGGTACATGTAGGGCAAGACCCAGGAGTGTCCTGAGCACAGGATCTTCAGTCCTTGTGCATTTGGGGTGCATTACCCTCTAGCATCACGTGGATTCATTCAGTGACCCAGAATATCTCGGGACACCTGTGGGAAGAGTTTGTATAGAGGCATGTGCACATCATAGAGTGCACTAAGCTAGATGTCCAGCCTATTGCTTCTAGGCCAAAAACCTGAACAGCATGTCACTATACTGAATATTGTAGGCAGCAGTAATACACTAACAAATGTTTATGAACCTAAACATAAAAAAGTACAGTAAAAACACAGCATCAAAAGTGAAAAATGGTTCACTTACCATGCCTGGAGCTTGCTAGACTGGAAGTTGATCTGGGTGAGGCAGTGAGTGGACATTATGAAGGCCTGGGACATTACAGTAAATGACTGTAGACTTTATAAACTCCATATGTTATGACTACACTAAATTTTGAAATTTATAACAATTTTTTCTTTCTTCAATAATGAACTAACTTACTGTAATTTTTTAACTTTATAAAATTCTTAATTAATTAATTATGTATTTTTTGGTACTAGGGATTGAACTCAGGAGCACTTAACTACTGGGCTATATACATACCCAGCCTTTTTAATGATTTGTTTGGGGACAAGGTCTCAGTAATTTGCTTAGGTCCTCTCTAAATTGCTGAGGCTGGCTTGGAATTTGCAATCCTCCTGCCTCAGCCTCCCAAGTCACTGGGATTATAGGCCTGCACCACTGCACCTCGCTAAAATAGTGCTTGATTTTTAAACTGTTGAATCTTTTCTGAAAACATTTAGCTTAAAGCACAAACTCATTTGAATGCTGTACAAAATATTTTTATTCATATCCTTATTCTATAAACTTTTTTCTATTTAAAAATTTTTTCCTTTTTAAACATTTTTTGGTTTTGGTTAAAAATGAAGGTACAAATACACATTAATCCAGGTTTAATATCATCAATGACTTCCACCTCCACATCCTGCCCGGTGGAAGGCCTTTAGGGGCCAAACTCCCTAGGCTTTTGAAGAGGCATCAGCTTTTTCAGAAATATGGATCTTGAATATCTCCTAAAAGCCCATGTGTTGAAGGTTTGGTCCCAGCCCATGGAGATATCAGGAGGTGGTGGAACCTTAGGAGGTGTTGCCTAGTGGAGGAAAGTGTGCTCTCGAAAGAAACATTGGGACCCTTCTTCCTCTCCATCTCTTTGTTTTGTGGCCACCATGAGGTGAGCAGCTCCCTTCCCCATGAACTTCCACAGTAATGTACTCCTTCGCCACAGGTTCAAAGGCAATGGGATGAAGTGATTGTGGACTGAAACTTCTGGCGCCATGAACCCAAATAAACCTTTCCTCCTTTTAAATTAATATTCTTGATTATTTTGGGGACAGTGACAGAAATCTGACTAATGCATATGTCCATGGTAGGATTTGCTTTTTTGTTTTGTTTTTGTTGTTATCTGTTTGGCTTGATTTGTCTCTTTTTTTAATCATTGATTTTGTGGTAAGCAGATAATGTATCATAAACATTCCTCTTTATTAATAAAACCTTTTCAGTGTTGGGGACCATATTATGAAGCATTCAGAGGAACTAGTTGAGGTCTGCAAGAGCTTCTGCTGAACTGAGAGTTTCAGTCAATTTTTGCATCACTGTGATCAAAAGACCCAACAAGAACAACATAGAGTAGGAAAAGTTTTTATTTTGGCTCATGGTTTCAGAAATTCAGTCCATGGCCATCTGGCTTGAAAGCTCTAGGCCTGAGGTGAGGCAGAACACTGTGGCAGAGGTGTGATAGAGGAAACTAACTCAGGACATGGTAACTAGGAAGCATAGAGAGGGCTCTCCTCACCATGGACAAAATATAAATGTGAAAGGCATACTCACAGTGACTTACTTCTTCCAGTCACAATCTATCTGCCGACAGTTGCCACTCAATTAATTCACATCAGTGGATTCATACACTGATTTGGTTAAGACTCTCATAACCTCATCATTTCACCGGTGAGAATTTTTGCACTGTGTCTCATATGAGCTTTTGGAGGACACCTCATATCTAAACGACAATAATAAGTAGTATTTTGAAAGGTGTGCTATTCTCCAAACCGTGCTTCTCCACTTCCCTCTGCATAGCACTTCATGAGGGCATTGTGTATGATATCTCATGGCTCCTGCACCACACTGGCAGTGTGTGATTGTTGATATGTTTGAAGGATCACAGAATTTCAATTTGTAGTCTGCAACAACACCCCCAGCCCCATCCTTGCAAATCTTGGAACCTGGCACTGATCAGGCCTCCTCATGGATGACAGTCCTTCAGGCACCATTTCCAGAATAGGGAGTTACCCTCCATATTGAAGATTAGCTCTGGCAAGCAGTTTTCCTCCACAGTCAGCTTATCTAGAATCTCCAAAAATTCTTCAACTGCTTTAACATTAGCACTCCCAGATGGCAAATTTCATATTATGTAAATGCATGGTTTGTTCAAATTACACAGAGCTACCAATAAATTCAGCATCATATTCGGGTCCAGCCTGTTATTTCAGCATCACCAACTGTTTGCTTTGGTGTGAGGCTGAGAGGGAGATGCTGTTGTTCATTCCAGGTCATCAGATGTTTCTGCATAACTGATATAGGTCTTTCCTGAGTTTTTGTTAATCTCATTGCTTCAATGAGCAGATTCTCCTGTCACTTTACTCTTGTTCTTCAAGATTGTATCTGTGGTGGAATAGGACAGGCTTGGCTGGCAAGCAGTAACCATCATTGATGTTCTCCCTTCAGAGTCCTTATAAGGACTTTAAATTTTGTTTTTAGGTCAGTCACTCAATGTGGTTTTTTTTTTTTTTTTGTTTGTTTGTTTTACTGCCACCATTAGCAATAGATTTTGATACTTATGGGGCATGATGAACAAAAAACACAAGATGAAATTAAGCACAAAAGATGCAACTAGAGATAGCCAATATAAGAAGGATGAGGCTGCTGCCAGCATTTCTTGGCTTTGTGTTTTATAGTGAATTTTCTTGGGGGACACTTATGGGGATTGAACCAGGGCCTTATGCTTGCTAGGCTAGCGATCTACCTCTAAGCTACATTCCCAACCCACTTTTTAAAATGTGTAGATGGAGTATGCTCTAAAATAAAAGGCACAATATAGTGACTATGCATTTGCAATGTATAAACTAGTAGCATAGTAGTTTACTATCATTATCAATAATGAAGTACTGTCCAAAATATTATGGAATATACTTTTTTGGGGGGAAGGGTATCAGGGATTGAACTCAGGGCCACTCAACCACTGAGCCACATCCCCAGCCCTATTTTATATTTTATATAGAGAAAGGGTCTCACTGAATTGCTTAGCACCTCACTTTTGCTGAGGCTGACTTTGACCTCTTGATCCTCCTGCCTCAGCCTCCAGAGCTGCTGGGATTATAGATATGAGCCATTTGCTGGACTGTACTTGTAATACTACTGACAGCACAGGTTTGTTTTCACCAATGTCACTTCAAACATGAGTCATGTGTTATGATATTATGATACCAACAACATTACTAAGAGATAGGAATTTTTCACCTCTGTTATGATCTTATTGGGACCTCCATTACCTATGTAGTCTGTCAATGACTATAACATTGTCATGTAGTGCAATATTGCATATATTTATTATCATATCATGATTACCCTTATTGGTGTTCTTGGATTTTAAAAAATATTTTAGCTGTAGATATCTTTATATTATTTTTTTTTATGTGGTGCTGAGAATCAAACCCAGTGCCTCACATATGCTAGGCAAACACTGCACCACTGAGCTACAACCAGCCCTATGTTCTTAGTTTTCATGTGTGAATTCAAATTACCACTGTACTCAATTGCTTTCAGGTAGAAAAACTTCCTTTGGGATTTCTTTTTTCTTCTTTCCTGTTTTTGGACTAAATAACAAACATTGATTTCTCACAGTCCAGGAGTCAGGGAAGTTCAAGATCAGGAAGCTGCACATTCAAGATCTGTTCAAAAGGCCAGTTTCCTGGTTTGCCATCTTCTTATTGTACCCTCACATGGTAGAGGGCAGAGGGAGAAAGAGCCTGTGTCTCCTCTTTCTTTTTTTTCCAGTTGTTTTCTTTGTTATTCAGGATTGAACCAGGACTTTGCACATACCAGACAAGTGCTCTATATCCCCAGACCTTTTTGATTTTTATTTTGAGAGGGGGGGTCTTACTAAATTGTCCAGGCTGGTCTTCAACTTGTGACTCTTCTAACTTTGCAGTTGCGTTCTAATGCAGAGACAGCTGGGAATGTAGCTGAATGATGGATTGAGCGCTTAGCCTGTGTAAAGTCCTGAGTTCAATCTGTGGTAGAGGTGGTGGGGGTGGGCAGAGAAAGGAAAGATCTAATGGCTTGCTTTCTGAGGTTTTCTTTCTTCTCTCCCCACCCCTTCACTTCATCTAGGTCTTTCTTTCCTTGGTCTTTATTCTCCCTCTTGTGTGGAATTTTTAAAAAAAATTTATTTTATTTTATTTTAATTGTAGTTGGACACAATACCTTTAATTAATTAATTAATTAATGTATTTTTATGTGGTGCTGAGGATCAAACCCATCGCCTTGCATGTACCAGGCAAGTGGTTGCTGAGCCACAACTCCAGCCCCTGTTGTATGGAATTTTGATGTCACTTTTAGAACTGTCTCCTCAATGTGGGGTCTGTTCTAGAAGGGAGCCCTAGAGAGTCCGTTCTGAGAGTGACAGACATTAATCTGCTGCAGACTTTTAGGTCTTTACCTTGAATTCTTTGCATCCACCTACCACTGGATTATCACTCAGTTTTAGCTGCTCTTAGGTGTGTTAACACATCCCACCTTCTAAGGAATGCCAATTACTATTTTGAGGTTCACTTGTTCTTGGCTTCTCAGATACCCTATTGCTTCCATCTTTATTCCCTCATACTTGTGCCAATAACATGCAGGTCTTGTGCTGTTGGTGAGTTGTCCCCACTGATTGCCTTTTGTAGCTCATTGGGATTCTTGCCACTTTAGGAACATAGGTTCCCTATAAATGCTTGAGTCCTTCAGTTTTTGTTTTTTTCTATTAGTTACTCTTTCCGTTTTTATGAGGAGACTCAGAAAGATAAGAAACAATGCTGCCACTACATATAATCTTTTCTAGGCTTCTTTCTCTTCTCAAGATCCAGAGAGCAGTTGGAAATATTTATAGATCAGGACAAACTTAATTAGGCAAATTCAAACACAGCTGTGTTCTTGGCTATGACATCTCTGATGGAGCAAATCAACATGGCCTTTAAGTTTTGGTGATTGACTTAGCATATTTTATTCCCATCCACTTTTATCAGAAAAAAATCAGAAGCAGTTTGCCTTCATAGGGCAGGAATAATAGTATTACCTTTACTATCTTCTCTCAGAGCCACATCACATCTTCTACTTTCTAGTAATGATATAACCTGGAGGAACTAGGTCGTCTCATTGTTCCACAGAATATCATGCTGGCCCTTGATCCTGATGACATTTTTCTAGTTGCATACTAGAGGGTGGGGGTGGGGTCAAAAGCACTTGCTACATCAATAAATTTACAAGTGGTCTAGGGGTCTGGGGCATATTGGGATGTCTATTTTTAAGTGAGACATAACTCGCTGTATCTTGTACTCTTCTCCACAAAGAAAGGGCTCACAGTCTGGGCCTCTTGAAGTGTTACATATGATATTTGAGTGTTCTGCTCTGACTCATGCATGGGGTAGCCTATGAGTCTACTTTTTTTTTTTTTTTGGCAGTACAGGGGAATTGAACCCTGGAGCGGGGGGGGGGGTCTACCACTGAGTTATATTCCCAGCCCTTTTACTTTATTGTGAGCCATGGTGTCACTAAATTGACCAGCCTGGCCTCAAACTTGTGATCCTCCTGCCTCAGCCTCCTGAGTAACTGGGATTAAAGGTGTGTAAACTTGCAAATTTGTCCATTTTGTGTGTGGTGCAGTTTTAAAAATTTCTTGGTAGAAGCCCAGGCTTCATTTCAAATTGCCTCAACAATTTCACTATAAAACCCAGCATATCTAAAATTATTGTAAGTGTCTCTGCAGACAGAGATGCTACATGCAAACTCTGGAAAGCCCCAGTAGGAGACTCCAAGGCAAGGTCATGCCCTCTTCTGTGGTCAACTATTTTCCCTGTTTAAAAATAACACTTGACTAGTGGGCTCTGGAACAGAGACTCAATGCCCTTGGACTCCAAGTGATTATGCAGCCTGAACTACTTACTTTGAACTGAGTCCTAATTGCTTGATTAAACTGCAGCAGTAGACCTGCAAAACATCATGTCATTGCAAGATGCAAATAGTATCTATGAGGCCAGACCAGAACAGGTCCAGGAGGCACAAGTGTTTAAGTTATCTATTGCTGGGTGGCAAACCATTCTAGAACTTAGTGGTTTAAATCAATGACTTACTATTACTTCTCATGATTCTCTGGATCCCCTGACAGGTAGAGCTTGACTGGACAGTTCATCTGTTCTTTGTTGTGTCTCCGTGTTGTGAGGTCACTAACTTCGTTGAGTTGGTAGTCTTGTTATAGTTTTGATGAGTAGCCCCCAAAGGATGATGTGTGGTTCAATCTTTAAGAGATGGGACCTAGTGGGAGGAAGTTAGGTCATTGTGGGTGTGCCCTTGGAGGAAATACAGGACCTTGGCCCCTTATCTCTTCCTCTTTCTTTGCTTCCTGGCTGCTGTGAGTAGAGAAGGAATTTTGGGGACATCTTAAAATTCTGTCACACTTGTCAAGGGTTATTTTACTTGGTTGAGTCATCTAGTCACTATTTCTGATTTTTAATGATATGGGTCATTTGGTTCTTTTATTCTTTCACCATGCTATTTTTAGATTTCTCTAAACTGGGATCCTAGCACTGTTTAGAGTGATCATCATCAAGGTCAACAGTAGACAAAACGGAAGCATAATCCCCTTTCTAGGATATTTTTCTCACCTTATTATCTGCCTAAATTAGCCAGCCATTTACTTTTTTTTTTTTCTTTTCTTTTTGGTGCTCGGGATTGAACCCAGGGTCTTGGGCTAGTCATTAAATTTTAAGGGTATAAAAATACTTTTAAAAGCTAAACATACATAAAATATGCAAATCTTACTATAATTCCTTAAAAAATTTTTTTGGTGTGTATTTGTGTGGAGCTAGAGATTAAACTCAGAGCATGCTGGGGAGAGACTCTACCACGGAGCTACCTTAAATTTTTCTTTTAATAATATTTTTTCTAGTTGTAGATGGACACAATACCTTTATTTAATTTATTTATTTTTATGTGGTGCTGAGTGTCAAATCTAGTGCCTCACACATGGTAGGCAAACACTCGACCACTGAGCTACAACTCCAGCCCCTACCTTAAAAAATTTTAAAGCATAAATTCATTTAACTTGCATCCAAGTCAGGCACTGAGCACTTTGAGCACCTCAGCTCCCTCCTATGTTGTCTGGAAAATATCATCTGCCTAAGTAAACACTAATCTGATTTATTTCATTATAGGTTAGCTTAGCTTATTCTTTAAAATAATAGGAATATAACTATTAATCTATATGTGCAGCTTCTATCACTCAAAACTTTTGTCTACAGAGTTCATGCAGGTTGTCATGTCTAACATTTATTAATTATTTCTAACTGCTGTGTAGTGGTCCATTGTATGAATATAACACAATTTATATATACATTATCTGGTTAGGGAACTGTTGAATGTTCCCCAAAGGCCTAAGTGTGTAAAGGCTTGGTCCTTAGGGTGGTGCAATTGGGAGATGGTGAAAAATTTAAGAGATGGGGTTTAGTGGGAGGTCCTTTTGTTTGTCAGTCCTGAGAATGGAACCCAAGGCCTCGAGCACACTAGACAAGCACTCTGTCACTGCACTACAACTCTAACCCTTTTAATTTTATTTTGAGACAGGTTCTTGCTAAGTCACTGAGACTGACCTCACACTTGGGATACTCCTACTTCACCTCCCAAATATCTGGGATTACAGCCATGCACTACCCCACCCTGCTCTAGTGGAATGTCTCTGGGTCATTGGTATTGTGCTCTTGAAGGGGACAGTGAGATCCTGGCCACTTCCTCCCTCTTTCTCTTTTGCTTCCTGATGATGAAATAAACTCTTTTGCTCTATCACAAGCTCCGACCATGAGGTATTGCCTTGCCACAGGACAAAAACAATGGGGTCAACTGATCATGAACTGAAGCCTCCGAAACTGTGAGCCAAAATAAATCTTTTCTCTTTATAAGTTAGTTTCCTCAGGTATTTTGTTAAAGTTATGGAAAGCTTATTAATGCATGAACATTTGAGTTATTTCCACTTATTTTCCTATCATGAATAATACTAGCATAAACAAGATTTTTATTTTCACATATTTTCTTTTTTTTTAATATTTATTTTTTAGTTGTACACAATACCTTTATTTTGTTTATTTGTTTTTATGTGGTGCTGAGGATGGAACCCAGGGGCTCACATGTGCTAGGTGAGTGCTCTACCTTTGAGCCACAACCCCAGCCCAACACATATTTTCAGTTCTCTTTGGCATATACTTAAAGTGGAATTGCTGAATTGTATATAATGGTGACTCTTTAACTTTTGAATTGCTGAACTATTTTCCCACAGTGGCTGGGAATGTATGGGGTTCCAATCGCTTCCCATCCTTTTCAACACAGTTTTTATTTTTTCCCTCTGATACTTAAGCTATTGTAGTGAGTATGAAGTACCAACTCATTAGTGTTTCAATTTCCATTCCCTGATGACTAATGATGTTTCTATGTGCTTTTTGGTCATTTGCATATTTTCTTGGAAGAAACATCTACTCAAATTCTTTGCCCCTTTAAAAATAGGGTGATTTATATTTCAATTGTTGAGTTCTATAGTTATATTTAAATATTTTAATGTAATTCTCTTGTTATTAAAATGAGAAGACAGAAAAAGAGTCAAGGACATTGAACACTACTGAGTGTCTTTATCTAGTTGACTACCTGGAGCAGGGTTTGGCAATCTTTTTGTAAAAGATGAGAGAGTAAATGTTCTATGCTTGTCAGGGCATACAATGACTTCTGTCACGTATTTTTCTGAATCAGTATAAGAATCTCACAACTTTTAACTTCATTTTCCCTTTTCTTTCTCATGTAATTTATGTGTGTGTGAGAGAGATATTGAACCCAGAGGCCCTCTACCACTGAGCTATACCCTCAGCTCTTTTTAATTTATTTTGAGACAGGGTCTTGCCAAGTTATCCAGACTGGTCTCAAACTTGTGATCCTTCTACCTCTACCTCCTGAGTCACTAGGATAGTAGGCATGCACCACCTTACCCAGTCCTCATTTTATTACTATTATTGTATTATTATTAGTAGTAGTACTTTTATTGTCCTACTTCATTTCTACTTCTGCATATATTCTCAACCCCAAAACAATTATTATTGTTTTAAGTACTCCACATTTCTTTATATATTTTTTCTTTTTTGTGCTGTTCTATCCTTTAATTTCTGTTTCTTCTTTGATCATATGCCTTCTTTCTAAAGAATTCTCTAATATTTATTTTAATATTTTATTTTGACAATGAAGCCTGTTGGTGTTATTGCTTTTTATTTTTTATTTTATTTTTTGTGGTGGTGAGGCCTTACACATGCTAAGCACACACTTTATCGCCGAGTTGCATCCCTAGACCCTGTAGGCTTGCTTTCATAGAAAATATCTTTATATTTATTTCATTTTTGAAAAATATTTTTAAAAATTAGCTTAGCTTAAAAATTTTAATTTACTATTAATTGTATATATCTATGAAGTACAATGTGATGTTTTAGTAAATGTATGCAATATGGAATAAAGCTAATTAACACATCCACATCCATGTTTTGTGAGTGATACAAACGTTTAAAAATCTATATTCTTAGCACTTTTGAAATATAAATTACATTATTATTAACTATGGTCACCACACTATGCATTAGGTCTGTATACTTATTTCTTTTGCCTGACTCTAACTAGATGTTTTGACCAGCAGGTCTCCTATCTCTATACTCGTCTTCAGCTTTTGATACTTCTGTGTTCAACTTCTTTATATTCCACATATAATTAAAATCATTTGTCTTTCTGGCTTATTTCACTCAACATAATTTCCTCCTAGTTTATTAATGTTGTTGTAAAAGGCCAGAGCAGCTCTGGAAACACTGGAAGAATATTCCTGTAGGATGGATCTCATGTTGACATTTTCTTCCAGCATTTCAAAAACGTCATTCTGTTTTTGTCTTTTTTGCCTTTCATTGTTTCTATTGAAAAGTTAACTTTTTCTTTTGTCTTTTGAAAGTTAGTCTTTTTTATTATTGTTCCTTTGAAAATAATGTGTTTTTTACCTAACCACTTTTAATATTTCTCTTCATCTTTAGTATTTATGACTTAGCAATGATGTACTTAGTTGTGCTTCTTTGTGTTTGTCTTCCTTTGAGTTCAACAAGTTTCCTGAATCTGTAGTGTTATTTCTTTCATCAGTTTTGGAAACTATTTTTTTCTAGTATGGGGGCACTGAACCCATGGGTGCCATACCACTGAGCAACATCTCAGATGTTTTTATCTTATATTTTAAGGCAGGATCTCTCTAAGTTGTCAAGGCTGTCTTTGAATTTGTGATCCTTCTCCTCAGGTTCCTGAGTAGCTGGGGTTACAGACATGTGCCATTGCACTCAACAGATTTGGAAAATTATTGGTTGGTGAATCATGTGATTTCATTATTTGGTTTTAAGAACTTATTTTAAACTTAATTTTTTCTCCATTGTAGGAGTTTTAAGCATCAAGGAATAAAAGTGTAACCATTTTTTATTAAAAGATATTTTTCTCCTTTTCTTTTAATTTACAACTAATATTAACCTGCTTGCTTATTTCCTCCCACTGTTGCTCCTTGGGGACTTTATCTCTCTCTCTCTCTCTCTGAATAAGCAAATTGATTAGGCTTATTTGATACATATGGCAGAATTTTTCTGGAAGTATAAAACCCAAGATTTCTAATTTGAAACAACTTGGACTCTAGGAATAAAGATAAAAGAGGTAAGAAAGATCTTTTTTTCTTATTTAAACTTTCTCTTCAATTAGTTTTCTTTCTTTAATTACAGAGGAAATTATTATCAATAGTGATAAGACATATTAAAAATGTCACAATTTTACCCTACAATGTGTTCTTCCATTAAATTGCTTTGCTTCCTATATTAGCTCAAAGGCTTCCTTGTGGACGTCTCTGCTTGTCTAAAACACTTAGCTATCAATAAACTTTGAGATCCTCCATTTTTATGTGTTTTATTAGAGCATTATATTCATACAAAATTTTGGCATTCATTTGACATAATTGTACATGCATAGAATATAATTTGCTCTATTTCAGTCCCCAGTACTTCCTCTTTTCCTCTCCTACTCTCTCTGTTCCCCTTCCTCACTCTACTGGTCTTCCTTATATTAATTTATAATTTTTTAAAATCAATGCTTTATCCACACACACATAAAAGTGAAGTTCATTGTGGTATATTCATACATGTTGATAGCATAATTTGGTGAATTTCATTCTACTGTTCCTCCTTTTTCCTATTCCTATGCCCTTTTCCACAGTTCCCTTCCTCTACACCATAGATCTCTCTCTATTTTCATGGCATTTCCACATCTGCCTTTCTTTTATTTTGGTCTAACTTTCACATAGGAGAGAAAACATTTGACCCTTGACTTTCTGAATTTGGCTTACTTCACCTGGCGTGATGTTTTCTAGTTCCATCCATTTACCAACAAATGGCAAATTTCATTCTTTTTAAAAGCTGAGTAAAACTCCATTTGTATATATACCACATTTTCTTTATCCATTTATCTGTGGATGGGCACTTGGTTCCATAACTTGGCCATTGTGAATTCTGCTGCTATTATATACACGAGACACACACATATTATATATATTACACATATATAAACATATTATATATCTTATTACATACATATATAGACACATATTATATACATTGTTGTGCCTATGTCAATATAGTATGCTGATTTTGGTTCTTTAGAATACATACTAAGGAGTGGCATAGCTGGGCCACACAAAGATTTCATTCTTAGTCTTTTGAGGAATCTCTATTCTGCTTTCCAAAGTGGTTGAACTAATTTGCAAACCCATCAATAATGTATGAGTGTAACTCTTTCTCCATATCCTTGCCAAGACATTATTGTTTGTATTCTTGATGATTGGCATTTTGACTGGAGTGGCATGAAAAATAAATATAGTTTTAATTTACATTTCTCTGCTAGGGATGTTGAACATTTTTTCATATATTTGTTGTTCATTTATATATCTTCTTTTAAGAAGTGTCTGTTTAAATGAGGGAACTTTGGTTTGTGTGGAGGGCAGTGAGGGAAGGGGTGGAACTGTGTAGATGAGAAGGATGGTGAAATGGGACAGACATTACCCTATATACATGTATGATTACATTACTGGAGTGATTTTGCACCATCTTGTTGAGGGCCACAGCCGAGTCGGGATGACACATGGCATTTTTGCCAGAAGTAGTGGTTGAGAGGTGACACCAGCAAGTTCCCGTTGAGTTCCAGTTGAGCTCTCGCAGGGATTCCTGAAGAGTTCTCATTGGTTGGGGAAGTGCCGGAGGAGGGATTTTTCTGGTTGGTGGTTCCTGGAGGAGCTGCGTGGCATTCGGGAGAATGCCTGGGAAGCGTGTGTGGAGTGTGTTGATGGAGTTCAGAAATAAAGTTTGTTCCTGCTTGAGTGGCTCGGGATTTGTGCCCAGCCAGACTGCGGCATTTGGCGGTCCGTGCGGGGAACGCTGGAAGCTCGGAGGTAAGTGAAATTGCTCGCCCCTGAGGGAAGGCAAGAGAATGGGTGACCATTTCAAAAAACAATGTGTTCTTGTTTTGATTTGTTTTGTTTTTGTTTCAAGCTGCCTATCCCTAGAATTTTCTCAGGCATACTGGGAACAATGGTTGGCTCAAGGTTTGAAGTTTTTCAGCCCTGAGGAAGAGATAGAGATAGACCACGAAAATACATTTCAAGAAAATAGGAAAATTGATACAACGATTTTTTGTTCTGTTTTGTTTCATTCTGTTTCGGTTTTGTTTTGTGTTATCTTGTTGGGTTGTGTTATCTTTATAGTAGATTAGAAATTAGTAAAAAACAAACCAAAAGAGTGTTAAGTAAATTGTTAGAGGTTCAGATCATGGGGAAAGACATTTTAGATCAAGCAAAAGAGAAGGTCTCTCGAGCTAGTCAGACAGAGGAAGAAAATTTAAAGGAGGAAGAACTATCAGGGAAAAAGTTACAACAGGAGGCTGCTACTAACACCTTTCTATCACCAGAGGGCGTAAGTGTCCAATCAACTGCTCCAACTATAGAGACAACATATCCTCTGGGGTCCCCAACCACCGTAGTTGATAGATGGGATCCTGAAACAGGACCTCAAAGAATAACATGCCCTGTACTTTAGCAGGCAGGAGGGCAGCAAATTCACCGTGCTTTAGATTTCAAAACAGTGAAGCAGTTAAAGGAGGCTGTAACAACCTATGGCCCTCAAGCACCCTTCACTGTAAGCTTGGTCGAATCCATTAGCTACTTGAACATGACGCCAGCAGATTGGGCTAGCCTGTGTAAATTTGTACTAAATGGAGGACAATATTTGTTATGGAAGGTTGCCAATGAGGAATTTTTTGCACGTGAAATGTAGCAGCTGGTTATCCTCAGAGAAATCTAGATATGTTGTTAGGAAAAGGACCTTATGAGGGTCAGCTGCAACAAATTGCATATGATCTGGCCATATATTCACAAATTGCTGCAGATGCAGTTAGGGCATGGAAGACTTTACAAGGACATGGAGATTTACAAGGTCAGTTATCTAAGGTAATACAAGGAGCTAATGAACCTTACACTGAATTTGTAGATAGGCTTATTCAAACAGCTACCAGAGTTTTTGGGGACACAGAACAAGCAATGCCATTAATTAAACAACTGGCTTATGAGCAAGCAAATCGTTGGTGCAAAGAGGTCATTAGACCATGGAAACATGGAGATTCAAACACATATATTAAATTATATAGAGACATTAATGAACAAGGGCAAGTCTTGGCAGCTGCAGTACAACAGGCTTTAGATGCCAGGCCAAAAACATGCTACAATTGTGAACAAACAGGACATTTTAAAAGGAATTGCCCCATAGGAGGAGGGTTTAACAAAGCTAGATATCAAAGGAGTAGAATACCGGGTATTTGCCCACGATGCCGTAGAGGGAGACATTGGGCTAATAAATGCCTTTCTCAAACCACCATAGAGGGTACTCCATTATCAAAAAATGGACAAGGACCAGGTGTTTACCCATGATATCGTGGAGAAAGGCATTGGGCTCTATTGCCAAAAAACGGACGGGGGGCCCAATGCTCTGGGGCCCATGACCACAAATATACGGGGCACTGGAGGAACCCAGCAACAGCATCAGGGTAGTGCCCAGGACACATTGTCCATTAGATCTCTCATCAGACAAACGAGAGGAAGTGCAGGATTGGACATCTGCGCCTCCACCAGAGTAGTACTAACTCCAGAGATGGGAGTTCAAATCATTCTCACAGGGGTAAAAGGGCCTCTTCCCCAAGGAACAGTAGGCTTATTATTGGGACGCAGTTCTTCTACTCTAAAAGGACTTATGATAAGTCCTGGGGTAATTGATCCCGATTATGAAGGTGAAATAAAAATTATAGCCAGTTCTCCAAGGGGTATACCAGTAATTTCACCAGGAGATAGAATAGCACAGTTATTAATAATACCCAGCCTGCATGATAAATTTTTTTTAAAAGAGAGAGTGAGAGAGGAGAGAGAGAGAGAGAGAGAGAGAGAGAGAGAGAGAGAGAATTTTTTTAATATTTATTTTTAGTTCTTGGCGGACACAACATCTTTGTTGGTATGTGGTGCTGAGGATCGAACCCGGGTCGCACACATGCCAGGCGAGCTCGCTACCGCTTGAGCCACATCCCCAGCCCGTGCATGATAAATTTTCCAGTAGTACTATAGAAAGAGGTTCCAGGGGATTAGGCTCCACAGGTGTAGATTGGGCTATGCTGTATTTAAATTTAGATTCTCTCCCAATGCTAAAACTAAATATTCAAGGACATAAATTTAATGGGCTACTTGATAAAGGTGCAGACATTAGCATCATATCTCATCAAGAATGGCCAAAACACTGGCTGTTACAACAAGCCACTCAAACGCTTCGAGGCCTAGGAGTGGCGACTAATCTCCATAGAAGTGCAATGGTATTAGATTGGAAGGATCCTGAAGGATGTGAAGGAACTATACAACCATATGTATTGGATCATCTTCCTATAAATTTATGGGGACGAGATGTCCTAGATCAATTAGGTTTGACATTAACAAATAACATCAATCCAAATGCGCCCACTATTAGGGCTAGACAAGGTTTTAGGAAAGAAAAAAGATTAGGAGAACAAGAACAAGGTATAGCAACACCAATTCAAATAGATCAAGGAATAAATAGACATGGGTTGGGTTTTCAGAAGGGGTCACTAAGACAATAAAAATTACTTGGAAATCAGAAAGACCAGTATGGGTTCCTCAGTGGCCCCTGACTAAAGAAAAGATACAAGCAGCCCATGACCTGGTCAAACAACAATTAGCGGAGGGACATATATAACCTTCCATATCTCCCCATAATACTCCCATTTTTGTCATTAAAAAGAAATCTGGTAAATGGAGATTATTGCAAGATTTAAGAGCCATTAATAATGACATGGTTATTATGGGACTTGCTCAATTGGGGATTCCCCAATTGTCTGCTTTGCCAAAAACCTGGTATGTTTTAGCTATAGATATTAAAGATTGTTTTTTTTTCAATTCCAATTCATCCTGAGGGTAGTCCATGTTTTGCATTTACTATCCCTGCACTGAAGTTCCCGATCAGAGATATGAATGGAAAGTACTCCCTCATGGGATGGCTAACAGCCCAACTATGTGTCAAATTTATGTTAACAAAGCAATCCAGCCACTTAGAAATCAAAATCCTATACTACAAATATTTCACTATATGGATGATGTTTTATTAGCACATAAAGATAAAAACACATTGCTAGAATGTTATGCCACACTTACAAATTTATTAAAAAATTATAATCTAAAGATAGCAATAGATAAAATACAATTAAATTTTCCAATTAATTATTTAGGAGTTCTATTATCCTCAACCATGGTCCGTCCACCAAAAATTCAAATATGAGTAGATCAACTCAAATCACTTAACGACTTTCAAAAGTTATTAGGAGACATAAATTGGATAAGGCCTTATCTAGGCATACCAACAGGAGAGTTGGGACCTTTATTTGATATCCTAAAAGGTCCATCAGATCCAAATTCACCCCGCATGTTAACGCCTGAAGCAAGAAAGGCATTAAAAATTATTGAATCATATATGGAAAATATGCATTTGGATAGAATTGATATGTTTGCCTTTAATATTTATTGTAATACCAACAAAAAATATTCCTACAGGAGTATTTTGGCAAGAAGGTCCATTATTGTGGATACATTTATCTTATTCTCCTAACACTATTCTTACTAGGTATCCTGAGGCTGTAGGACAATTAATACTCTAAGGAATAAAAGCAGCAAAGGGAGTGTTTGGAATTTCTCCCAATAAAATTATTACTCCATATACTATGGATCAAATTGATGAGTTAGCTGATGAGTTAAATACTTGGGCAATAATCATGTGTAAATTTAATGTTTCATTTGATAACCACTTACCATCTAATCCTTTGTTGTCTTTTTGGTCTTCGCATTCTGTAGTTTTTCCAAAAATGACAAGAAAAACACCTATCATAAATGCTCCAAATATATTCACTGATGAGTCAAATAATGGTACAGCAGCAGTAGTTACCCCTGATAAAACTTTTACATTTTTAGTACCCAAACAATCAGCTCAAAAGGTAGAGCTTAATGCAGTTTTACAAGCTTTTGTGATGTTTAAAGATTTTGTATTTAATTTATTTTCTGATAGTCAGTATATAGTTAATGCTATAGTATCCCTAGAAGATGCTGATAGGATTTCTCCTTCCTCTACTGTTTTCTCTTTGTTTTCTACTATACAAAGTCTAATCTGGGACAGAAAAGATCCATTCTTTATAGGACATATCAGGGCACATACAGAATTGCCTGGAGCCCTTAGTTTGGGCAATGATTTAGCAGATAAAACTACACATGACATACATATTTTCTCTACACTAGAAGAAGCTACAAATTTTCATAAAAGGTTCCATGTCAATGCTACTTTACAAAAGCATTTTAAAATAACTAAGGAACAAGCTAGACAAATAATAAAACAATGTCAAAATTGTTTAATTTTGGGGATGTGGCTCAAGCGGTAGCGCGCTCGCCTGGCATGCGTGCGGCCCGGGTTCGATCCTCAGCACCACATACCAACAAAGATGTTGTGTCCGCCGAGAACTAAAAAAAAAAAAAAAAAAAAAAAAAAAAATTGTTTAATTTTTACCACAAGTTAATCTTGGAGTCAATCCTAGAGGACTGATACCTAACCATATTTGGCAGATGGATATCACACACTTGCCAGAATTTGGAAAATTAAAATATTTGCATGTTACAGTTGATACTTCCTCCGTATTTTTGATGGGCTCCCTTCATGCCGGAGAAAAAACTAAAGATATTATAGTTCATTGCTTACAAAATTTTGCCACTGTTGGCGTTCCAAAACAGTTAAAAACAGATAATGGTCCTGGTTATACTTCTACCTCTTTTAAACAATTTTGCTCATCATTTGGCATTACTCATATAAAAGGAATCCCATACAATCCACAGGGACAAGGCATAGTTGAAAGAGCTCATCAAACTATTAAAATGTACTTATTAAAGCAAAAAGAGGGAATTGGAAAGGGGTATATATCCCGCAAAGATAAACTTAAAATAACCCTCTTTACTCTAAACTTTTTAAATTTGGATTCATCAGGGCTCAGTGCTGTGGAAAGGCATATGTGTCCAAAAAATGTACATAAGTCTAAAGTACTTTGGAAGGATATTCTAACAGGACAGTGGAAAGGTTCTGACCCAGTGATTGTCTGGAGTCGGGGTTCTGTTTGTGTGTTTCCACAGGGAGAACAGCAGCTGATTTGGATTCCAGAGAGACTAACCAAAGCAATTTCCACAGACCAAAAAGAAGATGATTTGATTCAAATCCATAACAGCTGATATCCAGAGCTCCAGCCTGGCTATTCGTACATCTAAAACAGTGGTTCTCCCACACCTGGAAGCTAATGAATAATGAACATCATTAAGGCCTATTTCAAATGTAAAAACCTTGGGGCTTGCTTGTGGGAATACCTTCAGACCCATTATGCAAGTTACAGGAAAAAGGATGGGATATCCAAAAAAGAGTCAAACCCAGGTGGTAACCAGGATGTCTTTTTTCAATATCTATTTTATTATTGCCTTTTACCACATCATAAAGTTTTATTTTGTTTTTTGAACTCATACAGACCTAGGTTAATGTTTTTCTGATCAGTTTTATTTTTTGACTGTGGAGTTTTTAAACATTGCAATGGAGATTTCACCTGTGTAAAGCTACAAGGCCTTTACTATTGTCTTATGTGTTATATGTTATGTGTGCACACTTGTGTTTTGAGTTGTATGTCTGTATGTGCATATATCCATATATGAGGAGCGCTCATGAAAAAATGGATCTGAATTTTTTTTATTCACGTGATTTAAATGGTTTAATTTAAATTGGGTAAACAGCTGTTGAGGATTGTTTTAATATGTGAACAAATAAGGAGGTTAACAGATCTGTTTGTCTACTTTCGCCTTTCCTTTTCATTATATTTAATAATTCTGTTCAGGATAATGTAAATTGTTCAGAAAATTGTTTTCTTAGTACCTGTTGGAATGTTACATAATTTCTTTTTAGCCATCATTGCCAGAATTCCTATCTTCCTCCCAGTGCCGGTGAAGACAAAGATAAAACCAAACTACAGCTTCTTCAATAGCTATCACAGTAAACTGTATGAACTGATGCATCAATGAATAATAACTCAACAAGTGATGCTCAATCAAGGAGTTGATTTACTTTGGGAGGAAATGGACATATTGATGGATTCCTCTGCTTTGAACTGCTTGCAGAACTTGCCTGGACTATGTATCACTTGTATGCATTGTGAACTATCTGTTGGTGCAGCAAATTGTGGTGGTGCTGGGGCATCTTTGCCGATGGTGTCATCGGTGGTACAATTTTTCCAAAAAGAGCTGTCATTTGGCTTGGTGTCGTGGCATTTTTGCATCCTCCTCCCTTCTGCTAGTGATGGTCTAAAATTTGGGGGCCAACAGAGGTGAGGCAAAGAACCTCACTGCCCCACTGGCACCAAGGCCAAATTTGGGGGCCAACAGAGGTGAGGCAAAGAATCTCACCCCCCCACACTGGTGCATAGGCCTATCCACAAGTATAGCTGTATGCTGGCCCGGTAGTCAGTGACGGGTAAGATCCAATTGCAGTGGTACCAACCTAAGACAGGAGACTGACGCCTTGAGGTCAGCTCATCCGATGTCGGGTAAGGACCATATGTAGTATTGGACAATCTAACAGGCACGATCCCTAAGCCACATGATTGGTGTTTAATTAAACAGAAGGGGGGAGATGTTGAGGGCCACAGCCAAGTTGGAATGACGCATGGCATTTTTGCCAGAAGTAGTGGTTGAGAGGTGACGCCAGCAAGCCATTAAGATGATGACTTTTGAGTTCTCGTGGAGTTCCCGTTGAGTTTCGGTTGAGCTCTCTCGGGGATTCCTGAAGAGTTCTCATTGGTTGGGGAAGTGTCGGAGGAGGGATTTTCCGGTTGGTGGTTCCTGGAGGAGCCGCTTGGTGTTCGGGAGAGTGCCCAGGAAGTGTGTGTGGAGTGTGCTGATGGAGTTCAGAAATAAAGTTTGTTCCTGCTTGAGTGGCTCCTGATTTGTGCTCAGCCAGACTGTGGCACCATCTACAGCCAGAGGAATGAGAAGTTGTGTTTCATTTGTGTATAATATGTCAAAATGCATTCTATGTCATGTATAACCAATTAGAACAACAAAAAAGTGTCTGTTTAGTTTTTTTGCTCATTTATTAATTGTGTTATTTGTTCTCTTGGTGCTAAGTTTTTTGAGTTCTTGGCATCTTCTGGATATTAATCCCCTGTTGGAGGAGTAGATGTGAAAGATCTTCTCCTAGTTTTTCTCTTCATGCTCTTGTTACCTTTGCTGTGTAGAAGTTTTTATATTTTATGCCATCCACTCATTGATTCTTCTTTATTTGTTCTTTTTAGCTATACATGAAAGTAGAGTATATTTTGATACATTTATGCAAACATGGAATATAACTTATTCTAAATAGAATCCAGTCTTGTGGTTGCACATGATGGAGATTCACTGTGGTATATACATATATGTACATAGGAAAGTTATGTCAATATATACGTACACAGGAAAGTTAAGTCAGATTCATTCTATTGTCTTTTTAAAAATTCCTGTCCCCCTTCTCACCCCTTCATTCCCCTTTCTCTAAGCTACTGAATTCCTATTCTGCCCCTCTGCTACCTTTGTTGTGTGTTAACATCCAAATATCAGAAAGAACATTCATCCTTTGTTTTTCTTGGGGGGGATTGGCTTATTTCATTTAGCATGATAGTCTACAGATCCATCCATTTACTGGCAAATGTCATAAAGTCATTCTTTTTTATGACTGAGTAATATTTCGTTATGTATATGTAGCACATTTTATTTGTCCATTCATTTGTTGATGGGCACCATAGCTTAGCTATTGTGAATTGAGCTGCTATAAACATTGATGTGGCCCTGTTACTGTAGTATGTGGATTTTAACTTATTTGGATATATACCAAAGACTGGTATAACTGGGTCAAATTGTGGTTCCATTCTGAGTTTTCTGAGGAATCTCCATACTGCTTTCCATTGTGGTTGCACCGATTTTGCAGTCCCACCAGCAATATGTGAGTGAACCTCTCCTTTCACATCATTGCCAACATTTATTATTACTTGTATTCTTTATAATTACCATTCTGACTGGAGTGAGATAAAGTATCAGTGTGGTTTTAATTTGCATTTCTCTAATTGCTACAGATGTTGAACATTTTTAAATTACTTATTGACCATTTGTATTTCTTATTTTGTGAAGTTTCTGTTCAGTACCTTTGCCCATTTATTGATTGGGTTATTTATTTTTTTGTGTTAAATTTTTTGAGTTCTTTATGCATCCTGGAAATTAATGCTCTGAGGTACAGATGGCAAAGATTTTCTCCCATTCTATAGGCTCTCTCTTCATACTCTTGATGTTTTCCTTTGCTGTGAAGAAGTTTTTAGTTAGATACCTTCCCATTTATTGATTCTTGATTTTTACTTCTTGGGTTTTAGGAGTCTTGTTGAGGACGTGGATTTCTAAGCTGACATGATGGAAGTGTTGGGCCTACATTTTCTTCTGGTAGGTGCAGGGTTTCTGGTCTAATGCATAGGTCTTTGATCCACTTTGAGTTGAGTTTTATGCAGGGTGAGAGATAGAGGCTAAATTTCATTTTACCACATATGGATTTCCAGTTTTCCCAGCACCATTTGTTGAAGAGGCTATCTTTTCTCCAATTTATGTTATGGTGTCTTTGTATAGTATGAAATAACTGTATTTAGTGTGGGTTTGTATCTGTGTCTTCTACTTAGTTCCAATGGTCTTGTCTTCATGTCTGTTTGGTGCCAATACCATGCTATTTTTCTTATGACAGCTCTGTAGTATAATTTGAAATCTTGTGTCATGATGCCTCCAGCATTATTCTTCTTGCTCAGGATTGCTTTGGCTATTCTGGATCTTTTATTCTTCCAAATGAATTTAAGGACTTTTGTTTTCTAGTTCTGTGAAGAATGTCACTGGTATTTTAATGTGGTTTGCATAGAATCTGTATAGTGTTTTTGGTAGTATGGCCATTTGACAATATTAATTCTACCTATCCAAGAACATGTGAGGTCATTCTGTCTTCTAAGGTCTTCAGTTTCTTTTTCAGTACTATGTAGTTTTCATTGTAGAGGTTCTAAACTCCTTGGTTAGGTTTATTCCTAAGTATTTTATTTTGAGGTTATTATAAGTGGAATAATTTTCCTTTTCAGAACATTTATTATTGGAATATGGAAAATGATTGATTTATGTATGTTGATCTTGTATCCTGTTACTATCAGCCCTAGAAATGATCTGGTGGAGGTTTTTTTTTTGTCTTCTAGATATAGGATCATGTCATCAGCAAACAGAGATAATTTTATGTCTTCTTTTCCTATATGTATCCCTTTAGTTTCCTTTTCTTACCTGATCATTCTGGCTAGAGTTTCAAAAACTATGTTGAATAGGAATAGTGAGATTGGTTCCTGATTTTAGAAGAAATGTTTTCAGTTTTTCTCCAGTATAAGTTGGCCTTGGGTTTTACAATGTTGAAAGAAATTCCTTCTATTCTTAGTTTCTCCAGCATTGTTAACATGAGTGAGTGCTGGATTTTGTTGAATGCTTTTTCTGCATCTATTGAGATGATCAAATGATTCTTTCTTTAACTCTATTTATGTGGTGAATTACACTTATTGATTTACATATGTTGAACCAATCATGCATCCCTGGAATGAACCCACTTGATCATGGTGTACTGTCTTCTCAATGTGTTTTTGAATGCAGTTTGCCAATATTTTATGAGAAATTTCTGCATTTATGCTCATCAGGGATATTGGTCTGAAGTTTTCTTTCCTTGATGTGTCTTTGTCTGATTTTGGTATCAGGGTGACTTTGGCCTCATAGAATGAATTTGGCAGTATTCCCTCCTTTCTCTTTCATGCAGTAAATTGAGGAGATTGGCATTAGTTCTTCATTAAAGAACTAATAGTAGAACTTGGCTGAGAATCCATCTGGTCCTGGGTTTTTATTTATTGAAAGACTTTTTAATTGCTATTTCAATTCCATTGCTTCCTATCAATCTGTTTGAATATTATATATCCTCATGGTTCAGTTTGAATAGGTCATATATGTTTAGGAAATTTTCAATATCTTCTAGATTGTCCAGTTCATTGGAATACAGTTTTTCAAAATAGTTTCTAATAATCCCCTGGATTCCAGAAGTGTCTGTGATGATATCTTCTTTTTCATCTCTACTTTTGTTGATTGGATCTTCTGTATCTTTCTTTTGGTTAGTTTGGCTAGTGGTTTATCAATTTTGGTTATTTTTTCAAAGAACTAACTTTTTGTTGAATTCATCCTTAATTTAAAAAAATTCTCAATTTTAGTAATTTTGGCTCTGATTTTAATTATTTCCTGTGTTCTCCTGATTTTGGAATTGGTTTGTTCTTTCTCTAGGGCCTTGGGGGTGTAACATTAGATTTTGTATCTATTTTTTAAATATAAGCAATAAATGCTATAAACTGTCCTCTTAGAACTGCCTTCACTCTGTTCTAGAGATACTGATATATCTCTATTCTCATTTGTTTCTAAGAATTTTTAAATTTCTCCTCAGCTTTCTTCTATGATCCATTCATCATTCAAAAGTGTATGATTTAGGGGTTGGGATTGTGGCTCAGTGGTAGAGTGCTTGCCTAGCATGCATGGGGACCCTGGGTTCGATCCTCAGCACCACATAAAAATAAATAAATAAAACAAAGGTATTGTGTCCAATTACAGCTAAATTTTTTTAAAGTGTATTATTTAATCTCCCAATGTTAAAATTATTTTTTAAATCTCATCAATTTTAATTTTATTCCATAATGATCTGATAAGATATGAGAAATTTTCTTTTAAATTTTTTTTTGTATTTACCAAAACTTGCTTTGTGCTCCAAAATATCTATTTTAGAGTAAGTTTCATGTGTCACTGAGAAGAAAGTGAGTTTGGTTGTTAATGAATTAAATAGTCTATAGATGTCCGTTATATATATATATATATATATATATATATATATATATATATATATACCAATATTTGGGCCATAAATTTTTATAATCATTATATCTTATCATTGGATGATTCTCTTAACCTAATGAATGAGTTTGTCTCTTCTGATTAATTTTTACTTGAAATTTACTTTGTCTGATACCAGAGAAATTACTCCTGTTTGCTTTTGATGTCAATTTGAATAATAATACCTTTCCTATCCTTTTGAATTCAGTCTGTGGATGTCTTTGCCTATAAGGTGAGTCTCTTATAAACAACTTATGATTGGGTTTTGTTATTTAATTCATTGTGTCGATCTATATCTTTTAATTAGAATTTAGACCTGCAACATTTGGTGTCATTATAGAGAGATGATTTTTATTTTCTGCCATTTTGATTTATTTCAAATTTGTAATTCATGTTTGATTTTCTAAAAATCAACTATTTGTCCAGTGAGAGTCATCTCTATGCTTGTTTTCATTTTTATTTTTTATTTCTTCTGCATTAAATATTTCATTGAGTATGTTTTGTAGTGCAGGCTTAGAAATTGTGAATTCTTTTAGTTTCTGCTTATGATGGAAGGTTTTATTTTATTTTCAATTCTGAATGATAGTTTTGCTGGATATAGTAGCCTTGATTGGTAACCATTTTCCTTCAGGGCTTGATATATATTATTCTAAGTCTTCCTGGTTTTTAGGGATGGGGCTGTGAGATCTGTTGAATACTAATTGGCTTACCTCTCTAAATGTGGCCTGATGTTTTTCTCTTGCCATTTTAGATTTCTGTTCCTATTCAGCATTAATGTGTCTTAGAGAGTACCTTTTTTGATCTGGCCTATTTAGCTTTCTAAATGCCTTCATATTTGGATTTTCATCTCTTTCCTAAGGTTTGGAAAACTTTCTGGTATTATTTCATTGAAAAGTTTGTGCATTCCTTTAGTTTTATTTCATTGCCTTCATATATGCCAATGTTTATTTGATTTAATCTGTTAAATTATTCAAGATTTCTTTAATATTCTGGTCATGGTCTCTTAACATCTTTTCTTTATTTTCAAGATTATATTCTTTGTCTTCAAGGTCTGAGAATCTATCTTCAAAGTGGTCTAATCTATTGGTGAAGCTTGTAACTTAATTTTTAATTTGATTTATTGAGTCTTTCATTTCCAGGATTTCTGTTTGGTTCTTTTTCAGAAGTTCTCCTTATTGAAATGCTCTTTAATTTCCTGTACTTTCTAAATTAATTCCTTACATCTTCTTTTAGCTCATTGAACATTTTAACTGCAAACTTTTAAAATTCTTTCTTTAACATTTCCTCCATGGTGTTGACAATGGGATCAGTTGTTGAAGTGTTGTGGGGCTGTTTGGGATGACTTGTTCCCTTGCTTTTTCATACTATTTTTATGTTAACCTATCTGCTGGTATGATTATTACTTCCACTTTTAGGAAGGAACTATTTTGTAAGATCATTTCTTTTCAGTTACCAATGCTGGATGAATATTGATGCTCCCACTCAATATGTATCCTCTGCTGTTCTCAGTATTAGCACCATTTTGAGAAAAGATACTAAACCCTACTAACTGCATTCACTTCAGAGCAAAGTTACGTACTAACAAACCTTAGGAGGAAAAACTTGTCGAAAATGTTATCCACAGTTCCTCTGATTCAGGTACAAAATTGAAGTAATGTTCTGGATTAGGTTAAGAAGTTATTATAGATAATAAAATTACTATTACACTATATAGGGGTTGAAGGGGGGAGGAGAGAAAAAATGGACAAAGAAAAAAGAGAAAGAAAAGAAAATATAGGAAAGGACAATACGTTGAGGCATGAGCAGGTAATGCAAGGGGGAAAAGAGAGAGGAAGAGGAGCAAGTGTAAACCTGAGCTAGGGAAAGAAAGGTAGAATGATTTGAGTTAATGTTTTAAAACATTAGAAGACATGCAATCAAATGGGTTGAGGGCACAATATCAAAAAACAGAGTAAAATGTATAAATTCAAAAGGAAAAGTAATATATGTAAGATCCAAACTTACATTAGAGCTATTTATAACAATCCATATGGAAGTGGAGAAATGTTGTATTGAGTCTTCCAGGTTTGGATTTCATCAGGATTTGGGATCTTTAGAAGTTTCCCACCACTCTTCCGTTTTATCTTTGTTTCCCTGAGTTTTGAGGAAGTGATCATACCAGCTCACCTCTAATACAATCCTAGGAGGCCCCTTCTGATATTTGGTGTGGCTAGATGCCTGCTAGCTTTCTGTTGGGTTAGAGGAGATGGTCCCTAATTGTCTGTGACTTAGGAGCCTGGTGATTCCCTGTTTAAGGGGTGTAGTCTTATATGCCCTCCTGAAGACAATCTGCAAGTATACAGGACTGTCAAATCTAGTGTGGGCTACCTTGTCTATATTTCAGAGTGTGAGAGGTGTGGTAGTCTAAGGTAGAGGTGCTTTCTGTTTGATGTGGTGCTGGGTGGCCTATGGGGAATATAGGACTTCTGCCCTCTCTGGAATGCACAAGTCATGGGTCAGTGGGTTTGTATGTAGGCACACTGGATGGTGGTTGGTGTCTGTGGGGTGCTCCTCTATAAATTCCTACCTGGGGTGTAGCATTATCGTGCATGTGTAATGTCCTTTGCTGGTTCCTTGGGTTTATCCTGTGGGTCCACATGTCTGAATGAGAATTGAATTAAATGGTAATTCTGGGTTTCACAACTGTGGATTCCCCTAGAGGTGTGGGGCACTGGAGCTACTTCTCAGGTTGCTGTGGATTTCTCACCAGCCAGTTCTTGTTCATCAGCCCAGGGGCTGGAACCTGCATGTTTGGAAGGTGCTGCGCTTCATCTGCTGGCTGTTTCTGTTGGGTGTGGGAGCACAGGGTGCATGGCTCAGGCCTGTCACTGACTGCTGTGGGACATTTTGCACCCACTCCTCTCCACAGGGCCTTCTTAAAAGTGTGATAAAGCTTGGTGGCTGTCTAAGTGTGGGACGTGTGATTGTGAGCTCTCTGGGGGTGGTCTGTGGTGCAGAAACCAGTTGGTTGACCTGCCTGTGTCTGAGCTCCCCCTACCTGTGGCTGTAAATTGTGGGCACACACTCACCTCCACTGGGACTTCTCCAGAACAGTGCTATCTATCTAAGTACTTGGAGGTCAGCTTCAAGTGTGGGGCCTGTGGGTGCATGCTCTCTGTGGGCTCTGTGACACAGAAGCCCCTGCCTTGGCTCATGTGTTAGGCATCACCATGATGTGGGTAAGAGGTCAGTTGGCCTGCCTTTGCCTGAGCTCCTGCTGAGCTGTGTGGAGTGCTGGGTGGGGGTTAGCACCCTCCAGGAGTGATTAGCTCTCAGGTCAGCTCCACCCCACTCCCCTTGTCCACAGAAAAGGGTGGGGGTTTCAGTAACTTTCAGCTAGCAGCAATCCTTCTCCAGATTCCTTCTAAATGAATTACAGAGACTACCTGTTTCAGAGGTATTCCCTCTGGTTTCATCCATTACTGTCTGAAGGTGGGGAGAAGCTATGTTGATTTAATCTTTTCTAGGGAGACTGGCTAGCTGTGGACTCTACAAAATGGCCGTCCTGCCACAATTTGGGTTAAATGGTGTGATCTCCTTCATTGTCTTTTCTGCTCCTGTTCTGTTTGAACTTGGTCTGCTTTTCTTTCCAGCTGTTGTTTGATATCCTTCCCCTCTGACCCTATCCTGGTCAAGGTTTAGGGTCAAGGAATTCTGTTCTTCTGCTTCAGTAACCAAACTCCAAGTCCCTCCAAGTCTCAAACTGCCTGTCATTGAGTTTTAGAGGGTGGATTCTGTCACCCAGCTCCCTGGTCAGCCGTTCCTCCTCTGCTTCAGTCCTAGATCCCCTCTGCCATCTTCTTATGTCCTCAGCTTTCTTCAGGATTCTCTCTCTGATTCTCCCATCTATCTCACTATTTTCATATTCCCTAGATAATTCCACTTACTCTTAGAGCTTTAATACGTGTGTTGGTAGCCTCTGAATTTTTACCTTTAATTCAGATTATTTTCCAAATTTCAGACATATATGCTCAACTGTACACTGTACGACTCCATTTGTAGTCTAATAAGCATCTCAAATTCAGCATATTCAAAATTGAACTATTTCCTCCTCAAACTCCTTATTCCCTTAACTACCCAACTTCAATAACCCTGTCAATTTATCTTCTAAGTCAAAAATCTAGAAGCTATTTTGTTAGTTATTATTTTATTTTTATTTTTTAATCTTTTTGTGGTGTTGGGTATTAAACCCATGCCTCACCCTCTCTGGGCAAGTGCTTTACCACTGAACTACATGCTCAGCCCCTCCTCCTTTTTTGTTGTTGCCATTTGTTTATTAACAGATTTATTGAGGTATAATTTACATACCATGCCACTCACCCATTAAAGACGTGCAGGCCAGTATGGAGGTTTTGGGTCATTACATTAATTTCTAAAAAACTGTGGTAGGATATATATAATATAAAATTTGCTGTTTCGACCATTTTTGGGTTTCCAATCAATGCTATTAACTTTTACTCACAATATGATGCAATCAATGTTCACAAAAATTTTAATCACCCCAACAGAAACTCTGCAATCACTATATAATAACTTCTCATTCCTCACTTCCTAGATTTCTTTTAACCATTATTCTTTTTGTTTTTATGAACTTACTTGTTCCAGATATTTGGTATAAATTTGATTATATAGTATTTGTCCTTTTTTGGTCTGTCTTATCTCACTTAATACAATATGTTTAAAAGATTCACCCATGTTATAGAGTGTATCAGAGCTTAATTAATTTATAAGGCTAAATAATATTCCACTGAAAGTATATACATCTTTTGTTTATTCAATTTTCTGTTGATGGACTCTTGGGTTATTTCCACTTCTTGGCTACTGTAAATAATGCTGCCACGAACATTTACATAGAATTATTGTTTGCGTTCCTGTTTTGATTTTTTATGTTTTACATATGTGTGTATACATATGTATATGTATGTGTATGTGTGTATATACACATATACTTAGGAGCTGAATTGCTGGTTAATATGCTAATTTTTAGCTTTCTGAGGAACTGGCAAAACTTTTTCCATAAGAGCTCTTTCCTTCTCTCTTTCTTTCTTTCATACTGAGAACTGAACCCAGGGGCACTTTATTGCCCCAATTCTTTGTATTTTGAGACAGGTGTCTCTCAGTTGTTGAGGGTCTTGCTGTGTTGCTGAGGCTGGCCTTGAACTTATGATCCTCCTGCCTCAGCCTCCTGAGTTTCTGGGATTACAGGCATGTGCCACTACACCTGGCTCCATTTCACTTTCCTACCAGCAAAGTACAGGTTTCCAATTTCTTCATAGCCATACTGTCACTTGTAATTTTCTTTTTCCTTTGATTGTAGCTATTCTAATAGGTACGAAGGGGTATTTCATTGTGGTTCTGATTTGTATTGTCCCAGTGATTAGTAATATTCAGCATATTTTCTTGTGATTATTGGACATTTGTATTGCTTCTTTAGAGAAAATTCCATTTGAGTCCTTTGCTCACTTTTTTGAGGGGAAGGTGGTCCTGGGGATTGAACCCAGGGGTACTTGACCACTGAACTACATGCCCAGCCCTTTTTAAAAATTTAATTTTTAGATAAGTCTCACTAAGTTGACAAGGTTGACCTTGAACTTGTGATCCTCCTGCCTCAGTCTCCTCAGTTGCTGGGATTACAGGTGTGTGCCACTCTGCCTGGCTCTTGTCTCATTAAAGATTTTATTGTTGTTGTTATTAAATTGTGGGCATTCTTTATATTCTGGATATTAAATGATGTCACTCCTTGAGTTTAATTTCTTTATATTCTGACATTAAAATAGCCCTGAATCTCATGTATTCTTTTATTTATTTTTTTATTTTCTGGTACTAGGAATTGAACCCAGGGGCACTTAACCACCAAGTCACATCCCCAGCTTTTTAAATTTTTTTTTGAGACAGGCTCATTGATTTGCTTAGAGCCTAAGCTGAGGCTGACCTCAAACTTGTGATCCTCCCTCCTCAGTCTTATGAGCCATTGCGACTGGTTATTCAATTTTCTCAACACTACTTTTATCCCTTCTTTCTCTTCATCTCTATTACTTAATAAGACTGCTGCAGCTCACTCAGATGAATGTAGAATCTTCTTACCTGGTTTCCCTGTCTCATTCTGCTTTCCTCTACTCCATATTCCACAAACATCATGTCTAGCCTTTTAGAAGCACATGGCTGATTATGTCACTCTCCTGCTACAAATCCTACAACACGTCTATCTCCAGAATAAAGAATAGTTTAAAAGATGCTTTTTGATCTGGCCTGACTTCCTTCTGTTTCCCCCTCTTGACATTCTTCTCTCTAAAACTATGCTTCAGCCACACTTGACTACTGAAGATTCCAAGATACCAAACACTTTCACTTGTTTTTAGCTTTTGGGTGTTTCTTTTGTCTATTGTCTACTTCAAGTTCCTTTACCCCTCACTAACTTAGAGTCTCCTTTAGATCTAAGCTCAGCTCACAGTTGTTCTGAAACCCTTCCCTGATCCCTTTTAAGACTGTACTAACTCCCAAAGCATCGTCTAGGGGGAAGTTTGCTTGTCTCCACTATAGGTCTGCTACTCTGAGGAAAGAGAATATGTACTGTTTACCACCGTATTTCTTTGGGCCAGCACAGCTCCTGGGACAAACCAAATACTCAATAAATATTTGGATAAAATGATCTATTTAATTTTTATACTGTTATCTCCAACACAGTATTATATCACATGGCTACAGTTAAGAAAATGAAGTGCAATGCACAGGAAAAAAAAAAAAAGAGGTTATTGTTCCAGAGTGTGGTATTCAATACCCAGAAATAAAAGAATGTTCTGATCATAAATTCATTTATCTGATTGATTAGTGGGTCACTGGGAATGTAGCACTTGGGCCAGTGTCTTAATGACTGTCCATGGTTCTGTGGTAGTTTGTGGTTTTAGTTAGTCCCATGAATTGGAGTTTTGTTTTGAAATTTTTTAGGTGGAGAAGAGTGGCTGTTGCAGTCATGTACAAACTTGTTTTTCATACCCAGAAATACTGTTTGGAAAATATAAGAAAATAGATGTTTTCCTATACCATAGATATTTTCCTATAAAGTTACTGTCAGTGGCTTTATAATTTATGGGTCAGGACTTTCTGTCTATAGTTTGAAATTTTGAGTTTTTTTTAAACATTCTTCCTGTTTTTAATATTTACCTCTTATGTTTTTCTTTTTTTAGCCAGACTTCCCACTCCCTTTTCTCAAGAGGGTTTACAATCTAAGTTAAAGGAGACCAGGTGTATCTATAAATTCTGGGAAATGTGAGTGCACAAATCCATAAAAGCTGGGTATGTTAAAATCTGGTCTAGAGTAGATAAATGTATACTGGAGTTAATTAAAATGTAATCAGTTGATCAATAGAGATTTATCATCATGGACTAATTAGATCTCTGAGAGTTACTTAGGGAAGTCTAGTTAGTTATGGTTGAGGTCCACAAACCCAGGTTGGACTTATGCTGTGTTCTCTCTTATACCTTGACCTCTGGGCACAGTCCTGGGTCTTGCGGTTTTGTGTGTAGACTTTACTTGTATCACTGACTGTTTTCATATCATCTCATATTATTTGAGGTGGAGAATTCAAATCTTTGCTGGTGAGAATTATCAAAACTAAAACTAGGATAAAGAATCAGTAAAGAGTCTTTTCTGTCACATCTAAAAAGTGTCCCTTGATCTGCTTCACCGTTTTAGGGAAGAATCACAACTAGTAATGCTTCTGACTCAGGGCTGAGGCCGAGGAGCCCCCGAATGTACTTTCTGAGAGTTTATGTTCTGGAACAGTAACACTCACCTCATAGAAGCCTGTCTCATGACGTTCTTGTATCTTGCCAAGAGAGGGAGATGCGATTTCGCAGGAGAGGCGTCATGTTCCTTTTCTCCCGGTAGAGGGCAGTAACGGCCATGCCACGACCCTGACAATTTGCGGCTACCTTCGGATCCCGTCTAATTCCACGTACAGCCCGGTTAGCAGCTAAACCTGCTAAAAAACTTTCGAAAACCCAAGCAATATCATTGTCATTCTGCTTTCCGCATTACTATCAACTCATATTTTTTCCCCTCGTGAAATCAGTTAACTTTTAATAGATGATTGGGACTGTCTATATTTAGAAAATTACCTAGTACTCATAAAGCTTCATAATACATGAGATGGCTAAGTTTCTACTAGAAACCTAAATTTTGAGATTCCTTATTTTAATATATTTTCATCAGTCTTAATGTTTAATTTATTTCAGTGCTATCAAATGCTTAGGATTTTAAAATTTTAAATAAGGTGGATAGCACACAACAGAAACTCATAAAGATGGAATTCCATTTCTTTTGAAAACATATAACTGGGATCAGTGAGAAAACATTGTCCAGTAGAAGGAATGCTGAATTTGGACTTGAAAGATTTGAATTTGAAACTTGGCTCTGCAAATTTATCTGTGGGTGAATTATTTCAAGGAAAACACATATTTTTCATTCAAGGGATGGCTTGAGGCATTCATGAAGTAATACAGGTAAAAATGTCTGTAAATGTGTTATGCAAATGTAAGATATTATTAAAGTACACTTTATATTTTCAGCCTTACATATTTTAAACTTAAATATTACAGTTTTTTGGGGGGAAATGATACATTTTAATATTAAAACAATATTTAAAACTTCAGAGAGGAGAAGTCAATCCCTCAAAATTCTATTCTTAAAAAATGGTCACTGTTAATATTTGAATATGCTTTAGGATATCTCTTTTTTAAAAAAATATTTTTTAGTTGTAGATGGACACAATATCTTTATTTTATTTATTTATTTTTTGAAATGTGGTGCTGAGGATCAAACCCAGGGCCTCACGCATGCAAGGCAAGCACTCAACCACTGAGCTACAACCCCAGCCCACTTTAGGATATCTCTATATGCACATATATAGTGTGTGTATATAAACAATGTTTCAAAAACTGAATTGTATTATACATTCTATTATTTAAATGGATTCCCCCCCATTCAGCATTGCAGTAGTAATAGTTAACATTTATTGATGTGTATGTCAGGCACAGTCTAAGTCATTTATGCATATATTCTTCTGTAATTGCACAATAGTTACATGGATATGTACTTTCATTGAAAAGACAAGGAAATTGTCTTTTCAGTGAAAGATTCAGAGATGTGAAACAACAAATTTTTATAGTTTTAAGGAATCTTAACTCCCATATTTATTTCTGCTTACAGCCTTTCTCAGTTTTATTATCTCCTTGGTAATCTGATTGTTAATCAGAAGCAAAACCAAGAGGACTACTTGTTTAACATTTTTAGTGCTCATGCCCACAAATTCTGAGGGAGGAAACCCAAGAGCTGACAGTTTTTAAACATGTTCTTCTATGAGGTTATATGCATTATCATATTTAAGAACCACAGCTTTGGTTTCAGTTCCCAGATTGGGGCTGCTGAATGAATTTTGAGTTTGACACATAATGCCAAGCTGCCCTCCAGAAATGTCATAGCAGGTTACATTCCCACAAACAACATGTGATTCATTTTGACTCTTTTATGTGGGTCTCTTTGTGCTCCAAAATATTACCTTGTAAATGGCTTCTTAGTTTGTCATCATGACAGTGACTTATTTGAAGGCTTTTAGCCTGTGTGGATGTGTGTGGGGGTGGGTGCATTCTAAAGGGTGGGTTCTTTTCTTTATATTTGTTAATAATTTTGAGGATTTCAGGAGCTGATTGGCATGTTCTGTTTAATGATACACTCTCTCATCTTTTCAACACCTTCTTTCATGTTCTGCTCCCTTTCTGTTCTCCATACCATTGTCTTCAGGGCAGCAAACCCTGCTTTTGCAAAATCAAACTGGATAAGTGAAAGGAAACTTCATACTGCACAGTGACTGAGGGAATAGCTCAATGGTAGAGTGTGTTTAGTATGTATGAGTCCCTGGGTTCAGTCCTCAGCACAAAAAAACCAAAACCAACCAACCAAACAAACAAACAAACGAACAAAACAACAACAACAACAAAAAAATATCAGAGCTGGGGTGCAGCTCAGTGGTAGAGCATTTGCCGAACACATAAGAGGCACTAGGTTCCATCCTCAGTACTGCATACAAATAAGTAAATAAAATAAAGGTGTTGTGTCCATCTATAACTAAAAAATAAAAAAATCTTAAAAAACAGCAATACAACAAAATAAAACAACTCTTTGTAATTAGTCCTACAGAGGGAAAACAAATTCTAGCTCTGTCTATAAGAAATTAAATATGATCTACCCTTTACCGCCATATTTGATCATCCTAGTTAATCCCATTCTTTGTTCATGGTCCTTCTGCCTAATTCTCCACAAAGTCTTTTTCCTACCAACTTCCAACCTGCCCTCATCAAAACTAAAAATATTCCTTTTATATATGAATATCATTCCTTTTCTGGACCCCAGATTTTCCCTTTAGCCTGGTTAAAAATTAGTAAAACTTCAGTTTTTTTTTTGTTTTTAATAAAGCAAGATTCTGCTCCTAGTGAGATTCTAAACAAAACTTTACTTTTTAAAAAATCATCTTGCTCCTACCTAGAAAACTGAGTTTCTTTTAATTTTTTTGTCCTGGAAACAAAGAATGGTTTTAATCTCCTAAAGAAGACAGAAAGGTTTTTTTGGCTAGTTTATTAGCAACCTTTAACAATTAAGCTATAGACATTTAACAAGTTATACACAGACCTCAGTCTCAGAAATCATGTCCTATGAAACATTCAATATGAAGATGAGTCATCCCAGACCTTCACATAAAGTTTATATTATTGTTATGACAATAATTGTTTCTAATTGTCTCTGGCTCTTTTTTAAACCTCAAAACTATGCACAGAGAACAAAGCCATAAAAATGAGACATGGGTAGCTTATTTGTACTTAATGTTGCTCCAAATTAGTATGGGAATTTTATCTTCTTCCTCTGGGTTTATTCAAGGGGAGGATCGTATTCTAGTGCAGATTTCTGAACAAAGAAATTTTAAAGAATGTTTAAGATCAGAGGATTTTTGAGTCCATGAGTTATTACATTAATGGGAAATAAAAGTGGGGTAATACAATCAGAATGTTGGACTCCTGCATCTTTCCCTCCCGTTTTCTGAGTATTTGTTTCTCTTTTGGGCTCTGACTCTATGGTCCATAAAGATAACGATTTGAAATTCCAAGTAGTTATTGAAGATACCACATAAGAAACTGAGGAAATCAAGTAACCATATTATTTTGATTTTATAGAGCAGGATTTTGTGCGCAGAGGGTCTGATAAAAAGCTGAGTATTCATCTGTTTTTGGCAGTTTAAATCATGTATTGAATTTTTGTTAAAATGGGGGTTCCAGGGGAATAAGCACTATGTTCTGATTTCTAGTTCTGCTACTTTTATTTTTCAACATTTAGCAAATGCCAGTTTGGCTTAGTTCTGGCTTGGTCCCAAACTTTAGAACATAGAATTCAAATGAGCACAGAATTGTCTCAGAGACATGGATAAGTCATCTTCATACCCATTAAATTTTGGCCTAAAGATCTATCAGAATACTTCCCAAACATTAGATGATAAAAATCACAACCTCCTTCAGGAATTATGGACTGTATTCTGGTTTCAGAAGAGAACTCTTTGGAGCTATATCCACTTACTGTCTACTTGAAGAAAACAACCTATTGTTCTGTCTATACAGATGAATAATTTGACTAATTTCCCCCCCTGACTTGGCAGAATCTTTTATTGAACTGATTGAAATGACCAGATGTTTTGGCAGCTTTTGTAGACATAATCTAAGAGACTCAATAATCGACTTAAGTAAACGTATCAGGATGTGGACTGGCAACGGAATTGGGGATTCTCTGTTCTGTGATGACTTAGAATTCCATTTAAAAAGGCAGGCTGCTTGCGTAATTGAAATGCATGGAGATTGGCACCATTTCATTCATTTACTTTAGTGGTTTACAGCCTATTTAGATATGTGCATCCCTATAACTTTTGAAAGTAATGCAGGAAAACCCACAACATTAGAGGTCTATAAAAATTGTCCTTGAGGCTATCTGCTCAGAGTGAAGTAAATTATTTCTCTGCATAAAAATATCCACAGACCAAAAAAAAAAAAAAAAAGAAGCAGCAAGAGTTCATTTGTCTCAGATTATCCCCAAAAGGCTATGTTAGCATTTTCTTTAGTTTTGGAGTAGTTCATATGAAAGTATTTAATACCAGAAATTTCCATATTTTTTGTTTTTTTTCTATTTTGCTTTGAGTACATTTGCTGTGCTGTAATTTCCATTGATGATAAAAAATATTCCTGATAAGTAGCTCACAGAGGTCAACTTTCTCTTAAAAGCTCATGTTTGTAAGAAATATTTCAAATTGTGAAGTATTTCTTGGAAAAGGAAATAATCTGCATAGCCCAGGACAGAATAATGCTATAATTGTGAAACTTTTGTCTGGAAAGTTTGCTCAGCTTTCTTTTCTTTTATTCCTCCTGTAGGATTAAGACTGTCTCTTGAATTTATCTAAATAACATTTTAAAATGTCTCTTTTCCCTTTTTTCCTCTCTTCATTCAAAAGAGAAAGAAAGAAAGAAAAAGCAAAGCAAATAAACAACATAAAGCTATATAGGCTGGCCACAGGTACACATGCATAGGCACACAGAGAGAAACACACATATAAACACAGGCAAACATGCAACATACAAGTGCACACACACACACCCTGCACTTAGACTTAAATAGGTGATTAGCACCTGTGTCCAGGAGTTTGTACAAACTTCCTCTTTCTTAAAGACCTGGAGCAGAGACCATTGCATTCCCTGATTGGCATACTGCACCCAATGTTCTTGGTAAATATTGTTCTGTATTAACATAGTAACAATCATGCCAGCAGATTTCCTTAATCATCCAAAGCTCTCTGAGAGTGTTGCTTCCCTTTCATGTGTTTAGAAGGCTGACTGGCTCCACAAGTCTTTCCTTGTATTGGCAGACACAGGAGCCTTCTTGTCTTTGATAACAACCGATGCTAAGGACCCACTGATTCCATGTTTGCTCTGAAATTCTGCCTCATGGGTTGCTAACTTGCCCTGCATTGGAGAAGACTACAGGGAATCTTAGTCAAGAAGTGCTTGAGGCCGAGGAGAGAATAGAAATATTTTATGAGATGATTTGGATGAGATGTCACCCGTGGATGTAGGATTATGGCATTTTTATTTCCCTCCAGCAGATTAAAAAATATGAGAACCATAAATGACCCAGTCTCTGTAAAGTGCTGGTCAGACTGATTGACACCTACAGATGTGCAGAGTCTATGCCTGTAGGACCAGATGTTATATGGCACTTAAGGACCTTAGGTGGCTAGGGCCACTTTCTTTAGTTAACCATAGTCCTGCCTTCCTAGTCCTGCTCTCCCATTCTTAATCTTGGCTGGTTCCTGAGTTTTGAACATTGAGAAAATCCAGCCCCAAATACATGGAACAGCAGAGGCCAGGGCTGCTATTTTTTAAAGTGCAGTTTTTGTTTTGTGATGGTTTTTGATAGCAAATAGCTCATTTTATTGAAAATACAAAGATGATGGGGAGAGAATTTTTTAGCAAGGAGTAAAGAGAGTTGGCTCTCCTTACTCACAAGTTATGATTAGGGACCAGGGGAAATTACTCAGTGATTGGGTAGGGAAAACATAAGGTTTGCCTGACTCTCAAAGTTCATTTCCCTTACCCCGAGACAGCCAGGACCTTATTCCATCACATGTTTCACACTGCTGCTTCTCTCTTTTTGAGGCATTATTAATTAAGGGATATGAGATGGAAGGGAAACAAGTCAAAACCAGTGATGCTCCAGTATTTCCACACTATTATGATAAAGTTCAGACAATTGAATTCTATATTCCCGGCTACATCAGTTGGGATAATTGAGGTGCAAAGGATATTGGCAGAAATATAGCTGTTTGATGTCAGCATAGCACAATTAAAAAAGAGAAATAATGCTCAAATTTTAATCTGTACAGCAAGCTTCTCAAAATTTGGCAACATCTGGATGATTTACTGAATTTCCCCAACTTTATATAAACATTCAGTGCTTTGTAGACACAGCCATTATCTTTTATTTATTTTTTTTCAATTTAAACTGGCTTTTG
Source organism: Urocitellus parryii (assembly GCF_045843805.1). NCBI lineage: Eukaryota > Metazoa > Chordata > Mammalia > Rodentia > Sciuridae > Urocitellus > Urocitellus parryii. The sequence goes on from NC_135534.1 coordinate 116,527,228, forward strand.
AGAAAGGATATAAGGTGCTAGTCACTCCCAAGACCATTTGTCAAGTGGATTGCATTTGTGCCCTCTCTTAAAAAGATGCCTTCCAGTGTATGAGAGCAGTTTTTGTAAATTAATATCATCATTAAAAATAAGCTGGCCTCCTTGTACACCTCCTTTAACTTGTTATTCGAGGCTGCTGTGCCCGGCTGCAGACAGCAAGCAGTTTTGGCATGGCCCTGGGGCCCAGGGGAATATTAACTTACAAGCCTTTCCCTATTTTGCTTTTACATGTCTGAAACTATTTCAAAACTTGGTGGCTGAAATATAAGTTACTAAGTACACTTGATGAGAATGTAAGAAATGCTTTTCTCCCCTTCTTTCCTCTTTGGAGAAAAGATGGTTGGGAAAAGAATTACTGTACTTAAAAGACTTATGTCCTGGCTACTTCTGAGTATTCACATCAACACATATCTCAAGATTTTAAAAGGATGGTAAAACTAAGAGTCAAGTTCTAGGTTTATATCATATATGCAATTTAAAAGTCACCCTAGGATTTTTTAAAATCCGTTTGCTTTGGAGATATAGTGGAATAAAATTGACCAAATTGTACTGTTATATTGTGTGCATGTATGAATACATAATAATGAATCTCACTGATGTAATTATAATGCATCAGTAAAAACCATTTTTAATTAAATTTCAAGAGTTCTAGAAAAGTAAAGCTATTGGGTGTGAGGTGGGAAAGAATGATTCTTTGGTTTTTAGTTGTTAGAGCCTTTAGCTCTAACATTGCAAAGGTATTGGCTATGTTCCTGTCTCACTACAGGGGTTTGTCCTCAGGAATCAGGTACTAGACTGAAGCGGGTAGGAGGACTGATGACTTGCAGTCTTGTGAAATTTTCTCCTCTCCATGCCTGCCTAAATGTAGCTAAAGGCAGACCAGTGCTTTCCTCTCTCTGTGTGTTCCAGGAACACAGGAGCAGACACTGCCTGGGTACAGTCACAGGAGGCTGGGAAGTGTCTGTGGGTCTCCAGCTGCTGGAAAGGGTTTGGGCCCCTTCGGCAGATGTTTGCTGTTCCAGCCACTTCATTAATGTTGGAAACAAAACCCTGGGCTATTCTGACCGCAGTTCTACTTTGTGATTGACAGTTGGGGTGTGCTTCCTCCCACAGAAGTGCTTTGCAGTCTGAGAGTGCAGAGAGGGAGGGAAAAGAGGGAAATGGGAGCAAAAAGGGAATTGGGCTAGATGCCATTGCGAAAAACCCAAAATTATCAAGGAAAGAGAAGGAGACACTCATTTAAAGAGAAGGACAAATTTAGTACAACTAATTAAGATTTGATGTCCCTTCAAACACATTATATAATTTAGTTTTCCCAGTTGTCATGCATTCATTTATTCATGACACATTTACTGAGAACCGACCATGTGCCAAGTGCTAGGTGGGTATATTGGTGATACAAGAGGAATAGTGTTGCATGGGGCTGTTGCCCCACCAGGAGTTCATTATCCAATGGGTGAAATAACCATGCAAAAGACAATACAGCTTTGGGGAGTAGGGGAAATCTCTACCACGATGGTAACACTTGAGATGAATCTCCAACTAGTTTGGGGGCAGAAGAGGCAGAATATGGGATGCAAAGGACATTCCAATGAAAGGAAACAATTTTTTATAAAGGCCAACCTGTGTAGTATTACGATTATCATTTTAAAATTGAAACAAACAAACAAAAAACAAAACCATCCTGAGTTTCAGCTTATATTATTATGAAGTAGGGAGAGCTGGAAGTTCCAGACTCCAAAATCTGGAATCTCTTCTCTAGTGACTCAAGGGAACTTTTGCCTACTGACCCCCTCTGAAATTTCTTGCCTCTATAGTGGAAAATAGAAAAGATGGAAAATCCAAATAGCTGGTTGAAATGTTTTACTTCTTTAGTGCGTGTGGCTGCGTGACAAAGCTAAGGGATGCGGAAAGCTGAGGAGAGGTCGGTCTGAGAGCGGAGCCTGGTCCGAAGGCGATTTCCACCTGGCAGGACCAGTAGTCTAGGGCGCTGACCCCTGCTCTAGAGCTGCTAAAGCCTTCTGCACCTCAGCGCCACCATCAGGGGCACCCGTGGCAACTCCAGACCCGGTTTGGAGCGAGGGGAGGAGGAGAGGCAGAAGAGAAGGGAAGAAAGCAAGAAAGAAAATGAAACGAGTGGTCTATAGAAGGAGGAAGAGAAAAGGGAAGCGAGAAATTGGACAGAGAGAAAGCCAAAAGTGCGGGAAATAACTGGGGAACCGGAGAACTGGGAGCGGGAAAAGGAAGAGAGCTAGTGGCAGTGCAAGAAATGGGAAGAGCAGGAGAGAAGAAGTTGAGGGAAAAGATGATAGAGCAAACACAGGGCGAGGAAGACTGATCCACAGCGCTCCCTTCCGTGAGCACACTCAGGGGCCTTCAAACCCTAAATGCATAAAGCTCAGCCCTTCGCAAAGAATCAAGTAGCGGTGCTTTTGCCCAGGTGCTGGGCCCTGAGAGCTCCTAGCGCAGCTCGCGGTCGCGTCTGTGGGTAGGGTCGCTCCGACTCCATGCGCTCTCAGACCCTGCCAAACATTGTTTATTCGCAGTTGCCTACAGCTGTACCCTTTTCTAAGGGCAAATCAAACCCACCATCCAGGAATTCCCTCTGAGAGAGCGCTGCGCCCTTAGGATCCGGCCCTGGCTCATTGCGCAACGGGTTCCAGCTCCACCTGCCACCAGGACAACACTTTGGCAGTGTTGCGGGACTGCCGGGCCGGGCTGAGTAGGGAGCCGTCCCTAGTCTTGAGCCCTGAGAGCCCACAGGCCGCAGGGTCCAACAGCAAAAGAAGGGGGCGCGCATGGGCCCAGTGAGGCGATCCCAGGGCTTGGAGTTTGGAGTTGCGCCGCCGCTGTGACACCTGGCGGCAGTGCTCATGGGCCCTCAAGCTGACTCTGCTTAATGAAGGAGAATAATAAAAAACAATTTTAAATAGGAGGGGGAGGCACCTACAAACACTTGGGGAATGAAGTTCCTCAAATACGGATTGCGGACCATGTCTAATGCGAGAGTAGGTCTTGATCTATTAATATTTATTTTCTCTAAGTGCCTAATGATCAGTCCTTCAGACACGTTCCTTTCCTTGAGTCTAACCACCCTCTCAGATACGCGCGTTCACTTGCTTCCGCGACTACGCTGGTTCCAGGGCAAGCAAGCAGCTCCGCAGAGAGCCAACTCGCGCTCACTTTCAGGTTACAAGCGGCGAGGAAATCTCATCGGCCGGCCGTGGCTATAATTCTGTGTCCCTATCGTGCTTTTTCTTTCCAGCCGTGCGCATACCAAATTCCGAGATAAAACCGTGGAAACTATTGTGCCCCCGGGGGTTCCATCAACAGCGGTGCGCGGGGCAGGTTACTGGAGACGTCCCGGGAGGCGGAGGCTCAGCTGGGGTCCCTAACTCAAGGATTATGATTGAAAACAAAAGTTTTTAATAGATATTCATTGGGGGCAGACTCGGGGATTAGAAGCCAAGAAGGAAGAAGGCAAATTACTCAATAAACAAATATTTTTGAGGCTACCGGGACCCTATCGTGTTGCGAGGGACCCGGGAATGAAAGCTGCGAAGACAGCAGGTTTTGACGCTAGAAGCCCGAATTTGTGCTGATGGCTTGAAAGTCCGCCAGTACACTGGAATTGCGCTGTGCTCTTCTTTTCCAGCTAGGAAAAACGTTTCACAAACAGAATTTAAACATAAAAAAAAAAAGGAATGAGCGCTTTTGTTATTATTTTTTTTCCAGTTTATTACTGGGTTAACGGACTGAGCTATGGTCATTTATGGTTTGTGATCGTGGTGGAGCAGTCAAGTTTACAACCATGGCACAAACTCCCCGTGCTACGAGAGCACTAGCTCGTTGGGGCTTCGGGGCTGCAAGAGGAGGGAAGGAAAGCCGTGGACTTGAAGAAACGGTCCACGCGGGGAAGGAGAAAGGCACAGTGGTCCATGACGGGAGCCTGTGCGGTGGCCTGTATACCCTCGGTGAGGACTCTCTTTCTAACAAGAGACCTGGGTTGGGAGCCGGGCCTGCGGGTGCAGGATTGGTTCCTAAGTGCGCTCGGGGTACGCCGCCTGGAAAAGCAACCGGTGGAGGTCTTGGCCTTGGGATGGGTGGTGCGCACTGCCAGCAAAACGCGCACACAAGCGCGCGCACCCCCATACACACACCTGGAGCTTGTCCCGGGGTGGGGGGCGGGGAGGAGAGCCAAAGCGAGTGTCTTAAAATAGAGAGCCGGCAGAGGAGCGCTAGACACCAAGAGGCGGGAGGACGCGACGAGAGCGGCTGGGCACTAGGCGCTCAGGTCAGCGCTCCGGTAGCACGGGCGGGCACGGGAGGGCAGGGGCGGGGGTGTGGGCCACCACCGCCCCTAGGCTCGCACTCCGCACCTGGCCCTGCAGGAAGTGCGCGCTGATTGACAGCTGCATTGTCCCAAAAAGGCTCGCCAAAGATGCTGATCTGCGGGTGGGTGTAGACGCGCAGCAGGCGCGCCCGTGCCCGCTCCCCTCCGCTCGCCTCCCGAGCCGCGCCGCCTCTCTGGCTGCGGAGGAGCGGGGCTGAGGCCCCCGCCCGCGCGCCAGCCCCCGCGTACCGAGACGGCCGGGCACTCGCAACCTCACTCAAGTCGGCGGGCGCTGGTCCCGGCTCACCATGCACTGCCACGCCGAACTGAGGGTGAGCTCGCCCGGCCAGCTCAAAGCAGCCAGGCGGCGCTACAAGACTTTCATGATCGACGAGATCCTCTCCAAGGAGACCTGCGACTACTTTGAGAAACTTTCCCTCTACTCCGTGTGCCCGTCTCTGGTGGTGCGACCCAAGCCCCTGCATTCCTGTACGGGTAAGACGCCCCTCTAGTGAATAAGTGGAGTTCGGTAGCTTTCGCACCAGTATGGGTCGCTTCTGATTTCCCACGCGAGAGCGAGAGGAAGAGGCTCAGGGATTTTTGTTTGTTTTTTTTCTGCGCTCCTACAAGGAGACTAGACTCTCCAGCGGTGGGCATTGCAAAGGCGTCTGCAACCTGACCCGGAAGGGCCAGGCAAGGTGTTCATCACACCATTGGAAATTAAGTAAAGGCAGGACTGCCAAGGTGCGGGACGCTCCTGCAGAGCCAGGTCTTCTGTTCGAAGTATGCTTCCTCCTTCCCCGCTGCTCTGTGGCTCTGAGTTGGAAAGTTCAAACCCTTGACCTGATTGAGCGCCTAAGTCATTGTTTCAGGAAGTGGGATTGTCAGCTTGAGTTTGGTGGCCTTACTTTCTACTTTGAGTTAGCTTGTCCAATCTCTACTGTCTCCGTTGGGAATTTTTAGAATTAAATCAATGCCCTGAGGGTCACAACAAAACCTGAATTCACTGCATTTCACTTAAAATCATCTCCCTCCGGGAAAGTAGTTTTGAAGCATTTTGCATTTGTGGCACAAGCTGAGGGGATCAATTCTGTTGGTCCAAGTGACTAAAACCAATCATAATAACAATAGAAACATTCTTCCAATCTGCTTTTCTCTTTCCACCAGAGCTAAGACCAGTAAGAAAGAAAAAAAAAAAAGAACTTAATAAATATATTGAAAAAAAATTACAGGTTTGTATAGAGAATAAATACAAAGTTATTTTAAAATCTTTGAGTGCTTTATGAGAAGTTCCAAATTTTAAAGTGCTTTGACATTATTAGGATTTAGGCTATGGAAACATGAGTGTAGGAAAAAAGTTGAAGCAATTTATATCAAAGAAGTTATTGACTCTGCTTTCCATTAAAGGCAAACATTTAGTACTTTCAAATCAAAATAGCTTTTGAAGCTTGTTTGTTGTATGGTTGACTTGAAATAAATTAATTAAATTGTGCTTGCATTTAAAAAGCGAAGTGACGAGTCAACAGCAGTTTTGAGAGAATATTTTGGAATATTCAAGCTGAAATCTGTTAGCACATAATGCTTGGAATCCCATATTTTCTCTTAAGTCTACGGGTAGTCCCTATAAGACAGTCAGTAAATCTATAATAAATATATATAAGTAAAGCTTTTTAAAATCAAGTTGTTCCTACATGCATTTAGTTATAAAATGAATATTATATTCAGTTACACTGAAAGTACAATTTGTCTGCAAGGTAGGATGGGCCTGATATTCCACAATAAACCTTGTAATACCAAATTTTACAAACTAAGAAATATTTGAAATAAGATAAAAATAAGGAATTTTAGTAATAAGATAGATATCCTTGATGTTATTTTTACATGTGTTGAGCCTTTAATGAATATTTTGCACATATATTGATTTAAGAAATAGGCTAAATTTTGTTTTCAGAACAACCATTTGCTACAATAACTCAAATCCTTTGAAGAAAAAGAGAGGTTTCATTTCAATCCCAAGTCTCGGTGTAACCAATGCAATCATTGAATATTAGAGATGTTTCTAGGGCAAAATATCACTTCTCCAAAGCACCTAGGCATGGCTTAGTACCAGCATAATTTTTAATGACTTTGCATTAATTTGAAGGCTTTTCCTGGAGTATAGGAGTCAAAGATTTGGATCATAGAAGAAAATATGCCAGTAAAAGAGCAATAAATAGGCTCAGAAAATAGTCATCCAGCCCGTGAAAGCTGAGTAAGTTTTATGATTTATTGAGCCTTGTGTGGGAAATGAAACAGGAAAATATAATGATTCATATGCAGTTCTGTGAGTGTTAAAAGTGAACTGACATGTATCTCAAGCTAAATTTTTGCTCAGTTTTGTGCTTCTAGAAGTTCATTCATGGTTTGTGGCAGAAGGTGGATGTTGGCAATGATTTTCTTGCCCTGTTTTTCCAGTGCTTCCTTTCTTTAGATTGATCCTTTCAAAACGTTTCTTGATTTTGTTCTAGTTGAGACTTAAAATATAGAAACTAGGATTTGCGAGTGGAATTAAACTCATAAAAACTGGCTACAATAGTCCATACTTTCAGATCATAAGCTTTCAGTGGGTTTACGATTACAGTTAAAGCCTTACATGTATTAGATCATGGGAATCCCATTAGTGACTTCTCAGGCGTTTTGCAAATTCCATACTTTCAAAGCATTTTTGTTGGTTTTTTAACAGTTAAATTCTGGATCAAAAAATCTTAGGTTGAATGAATGTAATCTTTTTTAATGAACTAAAACTAATGACAACAAGTTGCTGACATCTTTAATCATACTAAATTTTTGGTGGGTAGAAATAATGTTTAGCACTTTTGGTAGAATTGATACACAAAAGGTTCAAATCAAAGGCCTAAATTGGAATTAAAGTTACTGAAATAGATTTGTTTTTTTTCCTGACTTCAAGTTTAAGTAACTGCAACATAAGTGAATGTTTGTTTAAAATGTCCTTAAAACTCAAAAAGTTACCATTATGTATAATAAGAACACATGGTTGGGATGGAAAGAAAGCTACAACATTTAGAAAACCTCTACATAATTAAGCAGTCCTTGTTGTTTAGATTTAGTAATCCAAATGTCAATTTATAATACTGAATTTCCTCAGGCAGAAGAGCATGAATTCAAGTAAACAGGGAAATGGAAATATTTTTCATTAGGTAGATAATCACTGACCATAATTTATTATTAAGCACTCTAACTTTGATGGAATCTTCAAAAAGCCATTGTTTAAACATCCTTATTATAAAGGCAGTAATATTAGTCCTAGAAAGCTATCTTTCAAATTCTTTTAAGTTTCCCTGATTCACTCCTAAATTTCTTTAATAGGGGTTGAGAAAGAGAATTATTTCCTTCTAAGCCAAACTAAAGGGAAGTTTATCATTAAATTTAAAATAAAATGTAAATAACTAATCCTGAAAAAAGCCTCCATTTTTAAAAAGCATTTGTTATTGAGGGCATTGGTGAGGTGTGGAATATGTTTAGAATTAATTTAGTGTATGACATGTTGGTCTTATTTTTAAATCTGATGACAGTAATCCCCGTTTGGAATAGAAATATACTGCCATTTAGAAATCAGTAATCATCTCTCACGAACATTAGAATGGTGACAGTGATTGAAAGGGTTCTCAAATGAGGTGTAGTCTATGATAACATCAATGCTATTTAACTTTAGGGTGCACTCTTGCCTTTTTCTGGTTGTGATTAATATTTCTTTGTAGAAACTTTGGTTGAGTGAAGTTGGATTCCTAGGCTTGGGGAGACTGCAGGTATTGGCATGGTCATTTTTGAAGACCCTGCTTTGAAGTTTAATCTTTAGAAATTAGGCAGAGTTTCTACATTTGAACAATGTTTAGGAGAAATGGGTACACTTGCTTCACAAAAACAAGGATGTAATAGTTTATCCTAAGGGTTTCCATATGAAGATATGATAAACAGACCTGTGATGCTAATCAGCTTATAAATTATTGTAGTTATTTATACTTACAGCCTACATTTGCACAAGCATGTTTAGGGGGCGAGGTAAGTGTAGATTTGTACTTTTTATAACTTGTGACTTTTACTTAATTTACAAAAATTTGTAGTCTAATTTCTTTCCCCTTTTCTGGCAGATTGGTTCTGTTAAATCTCTCTGCAACATTCAGCAGTTTTTCCTATGGGCTGACTGTGGACTTCAGAGGTGGAAGAGGTCATAGAGGCCAATCTCCTCAAGTAGAAGTTGTTTTTTTTTTTTTTTTCCCCGAAGTGCCAGGGTTACACTAGTGCTTCAACATAATCTTAGTCCACTTTTCCATACCATGGTCCTTGTCAGCATTCTCAGAAATCAGTAAGACTTTTCCATATTGGTTACACACTGGGGATAAACTCTTGAGTCATACCCAGGGGAACAGTCAACCAGCCAATTAAAAGAGGCTTTTGGGGAAGGGTGATTATCTTAGGAGGTGGTGTTGAGAACATTTTATCCTTTGGTGGACCCACGAGAAACATGTTCTTTAGGGTGTTTGTTGAGTGCGTTTTTGTCATAAAGATTGTATGTCATCCCAGTGAAAATTAAATGAGGTGTGGACACGCAAAATGACTTTGTTGGGAGTTAACAAACCAGCTACTGCTTCATGAAGTCAGCTCCACTGATTCCCCAAATCTCAGCTCAGTTTTTGGTCTTTTAGTTGGGGACCAAAACTGGTACGATCTTGGGAACTTGAGAGTTGGGCACTGGAATGTTAATGGAGACATGTAAACGGGGTCTGGGAAAATGATCATTATCAACTCACATTTGTATTTCTGCCAGAGGCAAATAGGCTTTTATTAGCAATTACTCAGAACTGCCTCTCCATTTCCCATTCTAAGGGTAAATAAATTGAGGGACCCACAGGGGTCAGAATATATTTGGAGCTGAGCAGTTATCTCATTACCTGTTAAGTTTTGTAACTCCTCTGTTAAACTGAGATGCCGAGGAGCTCTTGGGAGTCAGTTTTAACTCGCAAATAGTTCATCAGCAGTGGCTCTGATTTTTTTCATAGCAAATGGAAAAATGATCAGAAATTTTGTTCACAAGTTGAAATGTCTCTCCAAATGTCTACCATCTTCAGTATCATTTAATTTAATAATTTAATCAACACAAACATATTTTCTTGGTATATTATATTTGCATTGTCATTGAGTCCATTATTTTTCAGTGTTTTCTAGGTCTTTAAATCTAGCATTTGGGGTGTTTTACAAACCCTATCGAACTACTTGGAGAGCCATTGCAAGCCCTCCTTTGTTTTTCTCTAGAGTATGATGAGCAGTTTGAAATTGGGATAGGGGAACATTTTGACAATCTAACACTTTTGCTTTCCATGTGGAGTTTTTCTCTTTGAACTCTACCTACAGAGCGTTATCAGTAGCAAAGTTGTCAAATTAGCCTCATTAAATATAACTCAGATGAAACTGAGTATGTATAAACTATTTTACGAGACTGATTTCTTATGGATATGCCAGTTGTACATCTGAATGGAAGACTTAGTTTGTGATGCAAGTGTGGACAGTGTGAAGTTGCTAGTTTTAGCATCTCCTGGAATCAAAGTGAAAAGATTTTCAAACTTAACATTTACCAGGCATCTATATGAGAAGCAATACGGACTGCAAAGGTTGTTTAAACTATAAGGAGAGATTCAAAGTCAGGGAAAAGAAACAGGGAAAAAGAGAGAGGGTTTCTTTGAAATTCTTGAGGCTGCTCAGATTCAGCTTTGTAGCACATTGTCCCTCAGAGTGGCTGTACAGGCAAAATAAAGGTAGCTTCTGAAATTCTTCTGTCTAGTCACAGATAATAAATGACTAATGAGAATTCTTCATAGACACACACTGAGGCCCCTTAAGGGAGATTCCTGGAGCCTGAGCACTGCCCAGCATTTAGCATTCACTGTGGAGGACTAAATAAATGTTAAACCAAAAACATTTTGAGGTGTTATTTGCACTTCGTTTGGAGTCCAGGCAGGAGGAGGAACAGAGATGAAAAGCCATGTAGGTCAAATGGTCGCAGGCTCCCTCATGTGTATTAGGCTTGTGGGTGTTTTTTATGGGTGTTGCTGAGTTCGTCTTGCCAAACTTGCCATTTGTTCTGCCCCAAAGGGAATTTTGTGGGTCCCATGGCTAAGTCCATTGACCGACTCTTGGCTGGAATGTATTTAGAGGGCTGCAAGAATTAGGATGGAATGCATAGAGTTAAGCCTCTTTGCCTTGTCTTTGGGGGATACATTTTGACACTCTGGTCTTGTTGAGTTGGTGTTGCTGGTGTGATTCTGCAGGTGGACTCATAGCTGGATTAGCCAGCCGCTTTCTCACATGAACTTAGGAAGGCTCAGGTGCTCACAGAATGGTCAAAAACCATTCGAATGCAGAGGCATGATTCTCCTGGAAGCAGCACCTAGAAAGAGAAAGAGAAGAATTGAGAGAATCTTAGTGAAGACTCCCACATGTGGAGAAGTCCACTGGGCTGCTTCATCAGTGTCCCTGTTTCAGCTGCCTGAATGGTGGTTTCCCCTCTACAATACAGAGCAGAATTAGGATCAGCATTCCGGTTTATTAATAACGGGGCTCAGACCAGGACCTTGTGCAAACTTGGTGGCATTAATAAAATAAATATTCTTCAGGAAGAGAGGTAGTGTTTGATTTTTTTTTTTAAACAGAAAAACCTTTGTAAACCGTCAGGATTTAATTTATTTTTACTGCAGTTTAATAAAGAAAAAAAAGTCTTGTTAAAATGCTCTAAATAAAAACACAGTTAATTTTCCATTACAGTGTCTAATTACTCACTATCGTCAGGGCATTTTTATGTGGCAATTTAGCTTCTTGAAAGTGGAAACTTGGCACGCATGTAAGGAAGAAAGCTGTGCACCTAGATAGATTCACAAGATGGTCTAATTATATTTGGGCTGGAGTTGAGTCTTGCATATGACTTTCTGAAGAAGAGAGGAGGAGAGAGAGTCTCTGTCCATAGTGACTAAGGAAAGTCTCTGGTTTCTGTAGTGTCAGTTGAAATTGAACACGGAGCAGGATAATTCTGAACTTTAGATGATGTACAAGTACATCTGAAAGGGGCCTCTGCCAGTCGCCAGTGGAAGCTGACGTCAGGACTACTTGATCAGCCCGGAGCACAGCTACGTATGCTTCCTGACTGCACTGGCTTCTGTCGCCAAGAAGAGCACTTGCTCCAAGGAAAGGTCAGGATGCGGCAGAAAGAGGCCAGTCTAGAAGGCTCTCCACAGCAAACTAAATATATTGTGAGTCCAAGCAGACGCTAATGGGATTCTTTTTTTTTTTTTTTTATCTCATTTCTCCAGCTTATCTACCTGTCCATAGGAACATGTTTTTCTGGATATGGGGGAGTGATCAGTACTTTCAGAGTGTGCCTCCGTGGTGAACTTTTGATTACTCCTTTAAAAATCCCCAACTTAGGTCTTTGATAACTGATACAATCATCCACTTTTCTTATTCAGGGATTAGTGGTGACATGGGGTGAATGGAATGGCCTTGGACCTGGTCGAATTTTATAAAGGTCTGGATGTATTTCCTGGGATGGTCACTGCCAACTTCCTCTTTCTGGGAGTTCCCTTTACTCTGTGACTTCACTATTTCCTAGACTCAGGATAAGGAAGCATCATTTTGTAAAAAAGGTCACAGTCACATGTGGTTTGAAAGAAGCATAACTTTGATGTTTAGTTTAAATGATACCTTGGGTTGTCAACTTTGTGCATTTCTCTCCTGGGAACTTACAAATAGCAGAACACTGATAATATGTCTTTTTATCTATGGGAAATATCTTGGGCAAGGAGAGTTCTGAACTCCTCTTTGCAAGTCCTACAGTATTTATCCAAAGGGAGTCACAAACATGGGAATGCTAGAAATACTTTATATTTCAAACCTTCTTATTCATATGTATAACAATAATCATGATACTATTTTTATTAATGCATGTTAATTACACAGAATAGTGGGTTTCCTTGTGGCATATTTATACATGCATATACCATATTTTGATAATTTTTACCCCCTTGTTACTCACCCTTACCCTCCCCTTTCTACTCCCCATGACTCCCCATGATCTCCTTCCTCTTCATAGACTTTTTTTTTTTTTGATTGCTTAACATTAATAGGCACTGGACTAGGTGTGTGTGTGTGTGTGTGTGTGTGTGTTTTGATCAGCTTCAAAACATCCTTAAGAGGTAAATATTATTTCCACTTCACTAATGGGAAAACTAAGAGGTTCAGTAACCTTACCAAAGGCACTGAATATGTAGAGATCTCCATAAGGGGATCAATAAGCAAGAAGCAAGAAGGTAAGTGGAAAGATGGGCAAAAGTTGCAATCAGGCAGTTCACAGAAATGAAGCTCAAGACAGCCAAAGAAATGGAAGGATGTTCAGCCTCACTATGGTCAGGAAAACCTGAATTAAAGTGAGAAACTATTTCACACTCATCAGGCAAAAATTAAAGTATTCAGGATTCTCAGTTATGACAAGGATGTGGAATGACATTCTCAAATGCTGGTGGAGGGAGGGTTATTTGGTATCATTTCTTTAAAGAGAAGTTTGGCAACATTGAATAAAGCTGCAGAAGAACATATCACAGCTCTGCATTTCCACTTTTGTGACTGTGCCTTTAGAAATCATTGTAGGTATGCAAAAGGATACATGTATAAAATGTTCATTTCTGTGTTGTTTAGGTCAAAACGATGTAGCTGCTGTTTCAGGGGATAAAATAACTTGTGCTCTGTATGTGTGTGTGTGTGTGTGTGTTGTGTGTGTGGGTGTGCGTGCGTGTGTGCAGTAAGCCTCTATAAAGTGATTATAAACAGGAATACCAGATCCACTTGTGTTAATGTGGATAAATTTTAGAGATGCAAATGCTGGCAAAAATAAGTTGTAAATATATATATATATATATATATATATATATATATATATATATAATCTGATACCATTTATATAATGGTTGAAAGCCTGTAAACTGATATTAGGTTAGGGAGGCAGGGCATAGAATTGGGGAGAGCTACCTACAGGTTTTTATTTTCCTAATAATTAGTTAATAAGAATAAAAAGATCTAATGCAAGTATGGCTAAGCATTATGATATGACAAAACTTGATCATGGGCACACAGATGTTCATGATATTATTCTTTGTTCTTTTCTATTTAAAACTTTTCATAACATAAACATTGAAAAGTGATAGGCTGAGAGATCACACAGACCCATGAAACTCTTAATCTTGAAGAATTTTTGATGGCTTTCTTAAATAGCCTTTCTGTCCCGAAGCATAAGCTTTTAAATATAAAGCCTATTGTATATTGATTCACAGACTCCTCTGTGAATGCTTTTTAATTAGTCACATGTACAGCTTACATTAAAACAACCTCTGTGGCTTCAGTAATTGGCATTTGGATCTTAACTAACCTTCCCTGGCTGGTTTGGGATAATATTTATCACTAAGATAACTGCTGTTTCCCACATAATGCTTTGGCATTTGAATAATTGGTCTCTGAGTGGGGCACTTCTCTTGAAGGAAGTATCGGTGAAGTGTCGCACCCATATACATCAATAATCATGCAAAAGAGAATTGTTAGGATTTTTCTCTTTTAATGATGTTTTAAACCATAATATACTGCCTTTCATTGTGTCTTATTTTTATAAGTGTTTGCTGATATGGTGATATTTTACCCTTGTTGTTAGATCAATGATCCATTGGTACTAACAATTTAATTTACAAAAATTGTCTAAGGATGGCTGTGATTAAATACCAAATAATCTAATATTAAAATGTAGCTTCTTCATAGGGAGAAGAATGTTGACATTGATATGTAATCTATCCAAGTTCTCTTTATAGTCTTTATATGATTTGATTTAAAAACTTTGTTCGATGTGTGGTGTCAGGGATTGTTGGAAGGGATGAGCTGTTACCATGGTGATCCACAAAGAGATATCTGTTACCGGTAATAAATGGTCATCTTGTTGTTTGGAGAGCTAATCTAGACCACATTTTTCCATAATGACAACTGTAGTGGCAGATGCTTTATTCAGCCTATCTTAACAACCTAGACATTTTAATTTTCTCTGCAAAATAGTCCCAATTTAGAAATATTGCTTTTAGAGACTTTGGCCTTTGGGGAATGTGTCCTTCTGTGTCTCTCCCCCCCCACCCCCCAGGCAAAGTCCTTTTTAGTGTGGAAGAAACAGTTGTTACAGCTGAGTTTGCTAAACCATTTCTCCTCCCTAGACTACTCCTGTTTGCCCAAATAAATACTTAAGCAAGGAAACAAATGAATCAAAGCACTCCAGGACCCTCATCTTACCCAGGCCTGTAGACCAGGTCTCTGCACTTTCTTTGGTGCTTGACTATACAACCCTGGTCATCAGGAATGAATGACCACATCTAGAAGATGTGGCCAACTGAAAAGATGATGTATCTGTCAGCCTTGTTGCCACTGTTTAGACTTTTGTTGGTTGTGGGAGAAGGTCTTTCTGCATTCTATCTTGTCCGTGTAGTTGTCCAAGATGACTGGGATCAGTTAAATAGATTGAAACTTTCGCTTATGGCTTGCTCCATCAAATTTCTGAATTTCTCCAGTGAAACCTTATTTCTTATAAAATGGACTAATCAGGTTGGGTGCTTGAATGGAGGAAACATTATAAAGAAATACCATAGTTCCCCCTTATCCACAGTTTTGCTTTCTGTGGTTTCAGTTACCAAGGTCAACCAAGATCTGAAAATATTTAATAGAAGATTCAAGAAACAAGCAGCTCATAGTTTTAAATTGGACACCATTCTGAGCAATGTGATGAAATCTCATGGTGTCCTGCTCCATCCAGCTCAGGACACGAATCATCCTTTTGTGCAGTGTATCTGCATTATATGTACTACTCATCTGACTTTGTCACGTCTCAAGTGATCCAGGATCACCCAAAGCAGATGATAGACAATAGTAGTCTAATGCTACATCACAATACCTTTTTCACCTTATTTTATCTCATCATTTAGGCACCCTATTATATCATCACAGGGAAAAGAAAGGTGAGTACAGCATAATAAGATATTTTGAATGTAAGAGAGAAACCACGTGCACATAACTTTTATTACAGTATGTTGTTATAATTGGTTTTATTTTATCATTAGTTATTATTGTTAATCATTTGCTCTGCATAATTTAATAAAGTTTTATTTATTCATTTATTTGCAGGACTGGGGATTGATCCCAAGGCCTCACACATGCTAGGCAAGTGTTCTACCATTGAGCTACATTCCAAACCTACAAATTAAACTTTTTGGTTGGAATGTATGTTTGGGGAAAAAAAGGAGTATCTATAAGATTTGGAACTATATGCAATTTTAGGCATGCACTAAGAGTCTTGTAACATATTCCCCATGCATGAGAGGGACTGTTGTATTGCAAAGAGCTTCTTTGCAACCATATATGTGTAAGAAAAACTTTTTCCTGCAAAGTATGAAAGTTTGCTTACTGGCCACACATCTGATAGGTTCAGTTTTGAATCATTTTTTTTCGATTACTTGGAGAAAGACCAGTGGAGATTTAGGATATTTAGTGTAGATTTTAAGCAAGTTTCACTAAGGGAGAGAGAAGAAGGCATTTTAATATGGTTCTAATCTAAGTCCCTTCTTTTGACGGGCTAAAAAAATTTTGCTAAAATATTTGGCCTATTACCCTAGAGGAGATTTTAGGAGGGTGTTGTTAATTTTGTTATCCCTGGATATCATGGTAACTCATTAATGCTCTTAGCACATTAGACAGCTGTGTATATTGGAATCACGTTTTCAATAGTCAGTTTGGAGCACAGCATAAAAGGAACATCCTATCAGGGTCCTAGTTTTTTGTTTATCCACTGAGAGATTAGGCCTTTGGTGGTTAGATAAATTAGCTGTCTAAACAGAACACGGTTTTACTGTTTAGGACCCTGCAAAATAGAAATAATAATAAGCACCACCACCACCACCACCACCACCACCATCACCAAGTGCAAGTACTTTTATGCATAAGTGCATTTCAACTAAGTGGAGATCATATACAAAATAGTTATGATTACCACTGCCTTTTAGGTGAGAGAAGTGAAACTCAGGGAAGTCAAGAAATGGCAACAAGGTTACCTGAGTAAGTTGCAGAGTTTAGCTTAGAACTCATGCCTCATTCAATATAAAGTTCCATACTGTCTATGATAACGCAAACGGATGTTAATTGGAATTTACACGTGTTCTTTTATATTGACATATGTATGTGTGTGTGTGTATAAAGTATGTGTTAGTATGTAACTACAGCAAGTTCCAATTTTTATGCCATATTTATAGTCATTTGATTTGTGCCAGTCATCTTTCATTTCCTGTGATGATTTGGGTTTCTGAAAGATTCCAGAAAAGTTTTAAGAGGTAGCATGATTTTTAGAGGAAATGAGGTAGTTGGTAGATGGGAGGCGGTAGACCTGTTGCCATCTAGTTGTGTGACTCTCGTCTCATTGCCTCTGGATGTCAGTGTCCTCATCTCTGTGACATTTGCTAAGGCTCTTTTGGTTACTGTGCTTCTGTGAGCTGTGAGTCATTGAGTAAAGCTTTGTTTTTTAAGGGAGTCAAGGGTGGAATTCTCATCCCTTTGTTATTATGAACTGGAGAGAAAATGCTTAACAACTAAGAACCAACCAAATAAATGCCTTGGGAGTTAAAGACTTGGAATATTTATCATGGAATACTCATTATTAAGTTTAGTGAGAAAAAAAAAGGTCTGGCCATTTGTTTGGCATCATTTAAATATAAGACTAATATTTTTATATCTGGTCAGGCTGGGATGGATTCTGGGAATCTCTATTTTGTTTTCATTTTTGATTGACACATAATGGTATCAATTTATGAGGTACAGTGTGGTAATTCAATACATTATGCAGTGTCTAGTGATCAGATCACAAAGTAGCACTTCTTATGCATTATCCTTTCTGTCTTGAGCCTTTGAACTCCCATCTTCTAATTCTTTATAAAGTAAAATATATAATTTACAAAAATTGTCTAAGGATGGCTGTGATTAAATACCAAATAGTCTAATATTAAAATGTAGTCACCCACGGTGCTGTCAAACACTGGAACTTCTATCTATTTTGATACCTATTATCCAACTTTCCTATTCCCCCCTTCCCTTTCTTAATATCTTAGAAATCAACTTTTTAAGTTGCCACATGGAAGTGAGAACATACAGTGTTTGTCTCTCCACATCTGACATATTTCACTTAGCATAATATCCTCCAGTTTCACATATTGTATCATACATGACAAGATTTCTTTCTTTCTTTTTTAATACAGGGAATTTCTATTTTTAAAAACTTTCCTCTGTGATGACAATGAAAAGTCAAGTTTGGGAACCACTGTAGAGGAGGTAATAGCTTAATTATGAGATGAATTGTAGTTTACGTCCCTTGACTCAAATGCATGGAATCAGTTAGTGGAAGGATCCTGGTAGACAGGTTTTGGTCAGATGGTTCTGGGTTTGTCTGTTTTTTATTGTCTTTGTGACCTTACATAAATCACTTAACCTCTCTGACACTCAATTTCCTCATCTGTACAATGAAGATTATAATAACTACATAATAAGGCTAGTTGTGTAAGTTAAATGAGATAATGTATACAAAGCTCTTAGCATAGTTCCTGGCAACAAAGTGCTTAGTAATTGATAGCTTCTATTAAAAGAATTATAATAATAACATCATCTTAGTTGACTGAAGCATAGCCCTTTAGGGAAAAATTACGGCCATTGGTGAAATTAAACTCAAGCAAAATTAAAAATCTTTAAAAAGAACCTCCCCACACACTCTAGGGCACTCTTCTGGACTATGTCATTGCGCTAGCTGCCTTTTAAGGAAGCCTGGGTGGTCTGGGATGTGTTTGAGTTCAAGTCTTCCTGAATTGCTATGCTTCATTCCTCCCACCTTTCTGTTTTACAATGTGAATTTGGAATTTTGTAAATTCATAATTGAGTGGCACAAACAGATCAACATTATGGCATCACAAAACACGCTTTGTTGCTTTATTTATTTATTATTTTTTACAAGAGTTGCTCAAGATTAAGTGCCCTTGGGAAATGTTGCATCATGAAACTGTAAGGTTCTCAAGAGCTGTCTTAGAAAAGTGGTCGAACTTCTCAACAAGAAGTCTGATTTCTTTTCCAATTTGAAGAGTAGAGTTAAAGGTAGTCTTTTCTTTAGAGGAGAATCAGAGTACTCATATTCTCTTATCTCAGAGCATTGAGAGAGAGGGGGAGAGAAATAACTCTATTGCGACTTCCTTTTCTAATTAGATGGTGTGGAAAAAAAGTAGATGTTTGAGGATTAATTACTTTCCTGGTTGGCTCTGTGATCAGAGTGTGTTCTAGATGAAGTCCCTATTTTACAGCTTTTGAATTGCCATCAGGATTAGTGTGTGGTGCCATTCTAAGTGGTAATGATGAGTGACTGCTACATGGAAGCACTGCCTGAATAGGGGTTCTGCATGGATACTTCTGGAGTTGTGTTTCTGGGCTGATCACTAGTATCTAATGAGGTCTTGTGTCTGCTGATGAAAAACTGGAATTGGTGAAGGATGAGAAAATTCTCTTGTGTAGCTTTTACCTTTTGTGGCATAAAGGGAGCCCTGGTGAACAGGGTAGTACTATTATAAATGGTTGGATCATTTATAATTCCTATAAGCCATCTCCAGTGACCTCATCTAGGTTCAGGGGTGGGTGGGGGCAAGTGGAAGGAAGCAGGTGGGATAAGACACTTGGGTGTGTCATGGCTATGGCAGAGTAGCATTCATCTGTGAAGAGTAAAACTGACTGACTCAGGGTCCTCAGACTAAAGGGTCAGAATTTTCTGACTTGATGAAATAGTAATCAGTTGAAGATATAGGTCTTTGGCCATTTGGGGGGGAGTATTCTGTTAAACCTATGAATTCAGAGAAATCAAAGTACATGTGTTTGTCTTCCCCTAGGAGAATAGACAGGAATGGGGTGGGGGTTGGGTGGAGAAGGAATGTTGGCTGATGGAGAGTGAAGAGTCAGGAATAAGGAAACAAGTTGATCTACAGGACTGTGGATCCTTAGATGCTTGCTCAGCATTTGTTTTCCCCAGGAGAAAAACAAATTGAAAAATGAGAGAATGGCTGGGTGTGGTGACATACATATGTGATCCCAGTGAGTTGGGAGACTGAGACAGGAGGATCACAAGATAGATGGCAGCCTGAACAATTCAGTAAGACCCTGTCTCAAAAATAAAAAATAAAAAGGTCTGGAGATGTAGCTCAATGGTGTAACACCCCTAGGTTCAATTTCCAGGACTGAAAAAAAGAAAAAGAGATATTGCATTTAGAAATGGCCCTAGGAGTACGTGCTGTTTTTCAGAGGCGTTCCTCATAAGCAACAGCGGTCAATGACTTCTGATTGGGCAACAGCCTGCCGAGCCACACATGTAGCCTTATTATCATATATATTAATGATACATTAAAGAGTGTCATCATCCTGGGTCACAAAAGATCATTATGATTGGGTTATAATACAATCATGGTATTCATACAGTCCACACAGGACTTAATGAATGTGCGCTTAATGTGGAGAGGTAGTGTGTAAGCAGAGTTCAGAGAGGAAATTCTGTCAAAAATCCTTTCTTCATGGGATGGGGTACAGCTCAGTGTTAGAATCCTTGCCTAGTATTTACAAGGCCCTGAGTTTGATCCCAAGCACCTAGAACAAAATAAAACAACAAAACTATATCTAAACTAAACAAAACCCCCCTCTTCTTGGGTCCTTCCTTGACTCATTCTGGGATGTTTCCATGCCTCATTTTCTACTATTGATAAAACAAGACCCACATCCATAATTTCTGGGGAGGAATAGATGATTAAGGAGTATAAATTTATTGCTTAAAAAAGACAAAATATAATGAACATACAGAGACTTAGTGGGACAGCAGCTGAGTGGTCTTTGGGAATTGTGTTTATTACTGTGTTTTGTACACAACTGGACAGAGAGGCTAGCTAAATCTGGCCCATTATTTTCCTACTGCTGCAAGCTAAGCATGGTTTCTACATTTTAAAATAGTTACAAAGTGATCTAAAGACTGTTTTGTGACCTGTGAAAATTATATGAAATTTAAATTCACTTGTATCCATACATAAAATTTTATTGAAACACAGCTGTGTGCACTGGTTCTTGTATTGCCATAATGGCATTATAATATGGCATTCTTGCTATAATGGCAGAGGTTACTGGTTATGACAGTGACAGTATGGCCTGTAAAGGCTAAAATATTTACTTTCCGGCCTTAGCAGGAAAAATTTGCCAACCCTTGAACTAGACTATTGGAAGCAAGGCTCCTCAGTTGTGAAATAACACAACATATTATGTCATTCCAGGCCACAAAAATACCTCCTTTGATCCATCACAGACCAGAATTCTGCTGTCATCCTCTGATGTGTGAAAGGACCAAAAGTGGGAGTTTGGTGGGGAATTTTGCAAGGACTCTCTTAAACTGAGATCAGGCTTTTGCTCTATGGATAAATTTCCAAGACTTTCTAGAAATAACTTTAAGTTCTTTTTTGCACCTGGTGAGTGAGGTGTATCAAAAATATTTACAATAAGGTGGTTGGGATTCAGCCACAATACAATGGTTAGAATACAATGAAGTGGTTTGGGGACTTTTTCTTTGCTGTTGCACCCCACACTGGTTTTTGCAGAAGGAATCTGAGGATGACAGTTGAAAAGGTTGGGAATATTAACATTACTAACATTTTTTTTTTCATTTGAGGTTTGGGTGGCAGTTAATATGCTTCTTAATTGACTTTAACTTGTTGCCCATCCCTAGAAATAAGAGTAATAAAAATAAAAGTTACACAATCGCACCACCACAGCCCTGCCCAGAAAGAGTTTGCATGGATGGATAAAGGACTTCATTGATATCATCCATTCTACTGTGGAAATGCCATCTCTCTGTGCCCACAGATTTTCAACTTACCTATGGTTGGGAGATACCAGATTTGAAGAAGGATGAAGCATGATTCTCCAGGTGCCTCAGTTGCTTTCTTATTTACATTCAGGCACTTGGGTCAAGATGAAGCCTTTGAGCCAGTGAAGTTCACAGGGGAGTGGGCAATGCAAGATTAATCTGATTTGGCTACAACTTCCTATGCATTGTTGGGTTTACCCAGCCAATAGGCGAAGAATTTTAAGGTTTTTGTTTGCACCACTAAAATGGAGTTGGAGAGGGGTTTGCACAAATGGAAATTGGATCAATTGCAGAGAAAGAAAGTATTGATGTTGGTCAGTAAAATTCTGCTTCAAAGAGAAGTATACATGGTGCATGGTACTAAAGATTTTCTTACTCTAAATCTAAGATGAAGTTTCCAAAATAGTGATAATAACAATAATCAGCACATATCACAGAAATACTTATATAATATTTACTCTACATCAGGCCATATTATGAATGCCATATGTGACTTAGCTTACTTAATTTTTATGACAATCATGGAGAGATATGATAATTCTTCTCACTAGATAAAGAAGGAAACAGATGCAGGGGTTAGGGGTAGACATCTCCTTGGGAAGGATAGTATGGAAGAGGAGATAGAGCTAACTTTCTGAGTTATATAGAGATAGCTACATTGAGGTTAATTCCAAATTTCTACAGTGTTAATATAGAAAAAAAATCCTACTAGAATATATGGGTGGAGGGGCAGAAGAAAAAAATCTAAACCTTGTCACACATAGGGAACTCTGTTGTCTAATTTGGATCTTGGTCTCCTGAAGAATTTATTTTAAAAAGTACAGTGCTAGGTAAAGAGTAGATCCATAGCAATATTTTAAAAAAGTGATCCTGATTTTCTTTAATTTTTACTGATTTGATTTTTCTTACCTAGTTTTTTTTTTAAATTTCTAGGCTATATCAAACTATACCTAGAATGATTAAGACATCTTTGTTTTTTTTTCTGGAGCTGTAAAATTCTCATGAAGTCTGAGTGAATTTATTAGTGTCCAGATTTGCAAAATGAGTTCATGACAGGGACATAGTTCAAAGTCTTACCCATTGTACTTCACTGTCTGAAGCACTTTCCAGGATGGATATGACTAGGTAAATTTTATCACATTGTTAATATGTTTTAAAATGAAACATTGAGGCCGAGGGTGTGGCTCAGTGGTAGAGGGCGTGCTTAGCCTGTACAATGTCTTGGATTCAATCCACAGCACCAAAAAAAAAAAAAAATTAATATTGAATAGGTAAAAGTATTGGAAAAATACAAGTAGTCTATAAAGAGTACCAATACAGTGAACACTTAAGTACCCACTGCCTAGTTTAGGATAAAGAACATTTCTTCTGAGGTTGCTCAAGTGCCCCTGCCTGTCACTGTCCCAGTTATAGGTCTCAGTGTCTCAGTTCTGCATTCAGGCTGTTTTTGTCTGTAGTTTCATCATGTTTGTATCCCTAAATCATGTATTGCTTGTTTTTTAATTTATTGGTGTAATCATACTGTAGGTGTTGGTTGTGACTTTCTCTGTCACACAGTTTTGCAATTCCAAGGTTCCTGTTTGCTTCATGTGCGGCTGCAGCTCACTCATTTTCTTTGCTGCATGGTGTACAATATGTAAGCCCACAGCACTCTATTGACTCGTTCTGGATGGACTTAGGGATTTGTTCAGTTTTTGCTGTTATGAATATTGCTGCTTTGAACATTTTTGCCAATTTTTTTTCTCAATCAATGGTGTAGAAGACTCAAATGAAATAGCTTTTCCTACAATTTAATTAAAATTGTAATATCTATTCTTTGCACAAATAGGTATAGTTTTTATTTTGGGACATGGGTTTAGTTTTAATGCTTTTATTTGTTAGTTTTTTTTCCCCCCAAAAGTGAACTGTGATTTGTTTATTTTATTTTTTGAGAGTCATTCAACACATTTATGGTCAAAATCATTGGAACATAAGTCTTTACAATTTAACAGTGAAGGTTTAAAAATATTTTAGCAAAATAAATGCATTCAAATATATTAAGTAATTTTAGTTAGAATGCAAAGTACTTTCTTCTCTAAACTAAATAACCTTTCTCATGTGAAGCAGAAAATATAAGATATTGCATTATGTAGGTAAGATAATTCCTTTCTCATGTTTATTTGTAGAGTGGAAAACAAAATTTTATTTTAAACATTTTTTCTGCTTAAAAATATAAACCTTAGAAACATTCTGAAATAATATAGGAAGTTATGCAAAGGCATAGAGGTTTAGGGTAGGCAAGAATTTATTGTCCTTTCAGACTTTTTTTTTGATGGAAAAGAAAACCAAGGCCTAGAGTAATGAAATCACTTAACAAAGATGACACGAAGTCTTTCTCTGCCCTTTAAATATAACTTCTCTAAAATAGTTCTAGGAATCTGTCATTTCATTTTTAAATTAGAAAGCCCAAAGCTTCTCTTTATTATATTTTTTGCTCAGTGCATCATAATTTAAATTATTTGTCATTTGAAAAACAAAATCACTAATAAAATCTATAGTGACAATTTGAGGTCCAATTTTTAAAAAATAGCTCTTCTCCACCCAATTGACTAGAGAGATCTTGCTAGATCCGGTAGCTTGGTTTCTGGCATTGACAATATTTCCATTGTTTTACAGCTCGCCTGCCGCCAGGGGTGTTCAAGACAAGCACCAGGCTTGAGGGATTCTGCTATTGTGTCAACAAATAATGGCACAGGCATCTCCACAGCTTGTCCACACACTGTCCTGGGGCTTTTCTTCTTAAGGAAATGGCAGCTTTGCAAGAGAGATCTTAATGTGGTCATTTGGATTAGGCTGGGTTAATGGGCAAAGAGGTCCATGTGTTTGGGGCTGAGTCTGAGGCTTTTCATGTTCTTGGAATCTCCCCTGACCCTCCCTGTCACTCCCCTCCAGGGCCATATCCAGCTCTTTCCCTGTGCTCCCATCCTGAAATAGCTATGGTTCAGCATGGAAGAAATTCATTCCTCTAATCCCTCGGGAGCTGGTGAGCTCTGCATTTGCCAGGAGATTGGTTTTGACTTTCTCCTCTCCTTCAGGAAAAATCTTCAAACACTTAAAATGTGTTTTAAGAACTTAATAGGAATGTAACCTGATGATGAGGATTCAACTTCCAGCCTGCCATACACTTGGTGACCTGGGGAAGCAGCTCAAAAACTTTGACAAGCTGCTTTTTCCTTCTCAACTGTGAAATAGGTATAAAATCACCTATGCTCCTGGGTTTGCTGTAGGCATCGAATGAGTCAAATCTCTTGAATCTTCTCTGGAAAAGATTTTGTCTGTGAAATAAAATTTAAAAAAATTCTACATATTTACTTATGTTTCTGCAACAAAAGGCAGAGAATACAATGTGCAAGAATCTAGAATAGTGATTGCCAGAATCATACACCAGCATCCTCTTTCCCTGGATGTCAGCAGCACCAGCTTATTTAACACACTAAATTGACATTCTTTTTTATTTGATTGTCTCCTCTATGGGCCTCTGAGATTCCTCCAGGCAAGGATTATGCCTTTCTCAATCCCTATTCCTGGCATCTAGCATATATCTTGGCACTTAGTAGGTGCTAAAAACAATGTGGTTTTGAACCTTACTAAATTGTTGAGATTTGTCTCTACATAGTGTTCCTTTATAATACCTTTCTTGCTGAGTAGGCACTTTGTTTTTCTCTTGTTTAACATCCCCCTGCTTCCTGTGTGCAACTGAACTTTCTCCTGACTAGGGGTCCCCCTTACAAGCCTGAGGTTTTCAGAAGTTGCTGCTCCACCCAAGCCCCTCAACAACTTTTTTTTTTCATCTAAGGACTTCCTAATATGTCACACTTAGCTAAGAGACTATATTATCTGGAAAAATCTGCTCCAGATTGAGAATTCTTAAAATTAGGTTCTTATTTATGGATCATAAAATGTTTGCTGTTTTTTTTTTTAAATTTCTTTAAGTTCCTTTTGATTGTGCTTCGTCATGAGGGATAATGGTTCATTTCAAATTAATCTACAAGACTGAAGTGTAACCTATTGGGCGGGGGAAGGGGGGCTATATGGCAGCTGTTAAACAGTGCATAGCAACTCTTCACAACAGCTTGAACATGAAAAAGGAACTGCAGTAATAGAATATGCTGGAATTTGATGAGGACCCTGAGAGCTATGGGACATGGGATTTGAACTTGCAGTTGTAGACAATGACTATGTCTTCTAAGACCGGAACCCTTGAACCTTTAGCCCTGTGATACCCCAGAAGAAAGACTGGTGGAATTACCAGCAAGAGTCCATCCAGCTCATAGAGCTTTACACCCTGTTGTGGAACATCAGCCATTCTTTTCTTCTCAAGTTAAACTTTCATAAAGACAGGGTAGTTCCTGCCACTTGGCTGTCCCAAAAGATTGATGATAAGAGCTGCAAAACTTTTAAAAACATTTAGAGTTGGAAGTGATATGAAACTTAAAGAATTAGACACCAAATATTTATATAACTCGTATTAAACATCTTTTTTGGAAAAAATCTGACCTAGGCTTGCAGATACTGTAAAATGCTCTAAAAATGTATTTATAGTATTATTTAAAAGTGTTGACTCATTTGGAAATAAAATTATTAGTGAGTTAGCTTGCCTCTTTTTATGCACAGGAAATTGTATAGATGACTAAGTTTTTTGGGGGGATTTCATACAAAATCCAAATTTTAAACGTTTATCAGAAGTGCATACCATCCCCCATGAGAAATGTATTGACCAAAAATGTATTGACCATCTGAAAATTTGAAATTTGAAATTCTCCAAATCTGAAACATTTACTCAAAAAGTTTCCGGTTTTAGGGCTGGGGTTGTAGTTCAGTGATAGAGCACTTGCCTAGCACATGTGAGACACTGGGTTTGATCCTCAGCATCACATAAAAATAAATAAATAAAACAAAGGTATTGTATCCATCTACAACTAAAAAAAAAATCTTTAAAAAAGTTTCAGGTTTTGAGCTGGGCTTGGCAGTACATACTTGTAATCCAGCTACTTTGGGAAACTGAGACAGGAGAATTGCCAAGTTTGAGGCCAGCCTAGTAACTAGAGAGAGACTGTCTCAAAATAAAGAATATAAAGGGCTGAGGATGTAGTTCAGTGATAGAGCACTACTGAGTTGAATTCTCAGTGTACCACCACCAAAAAAAAAAAAAAAAAATCAGATTTTAGAGTATTTTAGATTTAGGAATTCTCAACTGGTAAAGCCTATGCAAATGATCCAAGATCTGAAAGACTCTGAAATCTAAAACACTTTTGATTGCAAACATTTTTAGTAAAGAGATTCTTAACTGTACTTGCATTAAAACCTTAGTGAATTAAATTTAACCCTTGAGTGATGGAGTGATCCACATTGAACTTTATGATTAAAACAACAACAACAAAAAGCTAATAGCCCTTATCATTTCAACTAGAGTTTATTAAATTTTTTTTCTTGAGTATTTAACCCCTTCCCAGGTGCTGTGCTAGGACTAGAGAAGTGACTGTGATATGAGTGTCAAGTCCCTGCTCTGGTTCTTGTGGGAGATGGAGACAAGTAAATGTCATATGACAGATTCCATGATGGGGGAAGGTGGGTGTACTGAGGGGTACCTTATCCAACTGGGACTTGGAACAGTTAGGGGAGGCAGCCTCAAAACCAAGACCCGTGAGATGAACAGGCAGGATAAAACGAATGCTCTAGCAGAGGCAGAACATTTCTAAATCAAGTTTCTTTTCCTGAATGCTGTGATGAATATAATTGAACAATTCTTGGTGGCTGAGGATCTCCTGACCTGCAAGGTAATTATTTTTATCACTAAATATACTTAGTGATAAAATAAATATATATTGATCACTATATATGTGTGTGTGTGTGTATATATATATATATATATATATATATACATATAGTCTCATATATAGTGTCATATATGTCCTTGTGTTTGACGTAGTATTCATGACATACGTTCATGATAATATAATTTCAAATTCATGTTTAACGAGTTGTTTTTAAACCTACACAAACTCAACTTAATATTTGTATAGTAAAGACTGTTAGGGTGAATGCTGTATATTTTTGTAGTTTTTGAGTATTGACTTATTGCTGCTTTATAAATTCATGTTTTTTCTTCTCATCTTTGCTCCCTTGGAAGGTCAGGGTATGACCAGTGTAATGAAACCTAGAGTGACATGGGTTTCCCTTCTTTGGAAAAAAAAAAAATTTCTCTCTCTCTTGGGACTGGAAATAGAACTGCCAGGCAGGTACCCCACAACTGAACCACAGCCCGAGCTCAGTAATAAGCCAGCTTCTCCTCTCCAAGTAGGGTTGGTTCTTTGAAACCACAGACCTTGATAGCTGAAGGACACTTATGACTCATAACCACTTTCATTTGGTAGAGGAGAAATGGAGGCTTAGATCAGCTCTGAAAACATTCGTTGAGTGCCTCCTCTATGCCAGGTTGAGGGAGCAGCTATAAAGATGAATTATTTCCACATAGAATTTAGCAGTTGTAAAGGGATACAAGCACATTAGAAGTCTGTGTAACTACTCTGGAGAGTTCTGTCAAAGAGGCAATGGGAACAGAGGTCCTGAGGGAGTACAAAGGATGGGATTTAATCCAGTCTGAGCAGGAGGGAACAGGAAGATGCTACAGAATGTTTTCTGGTTGTGAGAACCTGAGCTGAATCTTATAGGATGAATAAGAATTAGCCAGGAGAATAAGACTCCTGGGGGTAAATCTGGGCACATTCTGAGAAGTGGAAAAAAATGTGACCAAAGATGAAGTGACTTGAAACAGCAGAATGTGTTTTGGAAAACTAGGGGCAGGTCAATATTAATAGAACCTAAAGTATAAAGAGAAAGTGTTGAGAGGTGAGATTGGAAAGGAGGGGCTGTTCCATGGACGTTTTGTTCTACAGACTCTGGAGAATCACCAGATGGCTTTAAGCAAGGGAATAATATAATTGGATTTGGGTTTGTGAAGAATCATTGTGGAGGATGACTTTGGCGAGGACAAGACTGATGGCAGGAGAGCCTGTTAGTAGGCTTTAGCTATCATTCTAGCAAGAGATGATAAACCAGGGCTGTGGTGTGGGTCAAGGATGGAACCTTGGGGAATCCCAGAATTTAACAAACAGGAAAAGAATTAGGAGTCTACGTAAGACCCCAGCCAGAGAGATTAAAGGAAAACCAGAAGAGTTTCAAGAAGAAAATTTCAAAAAGAATAAATGACCAATCGATTAAATGCAACTGAGGGATTCAACTGAATAAAGACTGAAGGTGTTTAGAGCAGCACTACTCCAAGTGTGGTCCAGGGTCCAGCAGCCCTAGCAGCATCTGGGAGCTTGTGAGAAATGCAAACCCACGTTGCACTCTTGCAGATATCTCCTGGATCTAGAAATGGTTGTTGGTGACCTTCACATTTCATTTTTCACATTTTTTATTGGTGCATTATAATTGTACATAATAGTGGGATTTGTTGTTACATTTCATATATACACACAATATAATAATATAATTTGTTGACATATTTTCATTGGAATGATTGGAACAGACTCAACACTGCCGTAAATTTAGGAGTTAATGGGAATTGAGGAAGTAGAAATAATATAGACTTGCCAAAAACTTGGCTAAGGTAGGATAAATAGAAATTGTTTATAGGGATATAAGTCAAGAAAGCATATTTAAGTACGGCGGAAAGCTGAGCATCTGCCTTTTGGCTTGAAGAAATGTAGAGTGGTTGAGGTTTATGAAGAAGTTGGATAATAGATAATAGTGGGCCCTAGAAGAGACCAGAGGGATTGCAATCAAGGTCACAATAAAGTGGCTTTATTTCTTTGAGTGGTTAAATAAATATTTCAGGCTTCAATAACTTGATGATGAAGTTTTGTGGACAGAAAAAGGTTATATTGATTATAGAGTGATAAAAGACACATAAAAAGAAGAAAGAGCAACTAACTCTAGCCTGCATTTTATACATAGTGGTTAATGCAAGTTTGATCCATTTGAATAGAATTAGCCAGGGCATCTTGTAGGTGAAAGTTTATAATGAGTAGAATGAGCATTTGAAGAAATAAAGGCTAATTTCTACCACATGTGGTTGACTATTTATTTATTTCTGAGTACCAGGGATTGAACTCGGGCATTCGACCACTTAGCCATATCCCAGCCCTATTTTGTATTTTATTTAGAGAGAGGGTCTCACTGAGTCGCTTAGTGCCTCACCATTGCTGAGGCTGGCTTTGAATCCAAGATCCTCCTGCCTTAGCTTCCTGAGCTGCTGGGAGACAATTTATTTTTCTTCTTTTTTTTAAATTTAATTTTTAAATCTTGTTTTTAGTTGTAGATTGACACAATATCTTTATTTTATTTATTTATTTTTATGTGGTGCTGAGGATTGAACCCAATGCCTCATGTGTGGAGGCAAGCGCTCTGCCATTGAACTACAACCCCAGTCAAAGACAATTTATTGTTAAAAGAAGAAACAAACATGCAGAGACAATCTATTTACATAGAAGTGTTTGAAAAAATATAAATTATTGCAGTGTTGGATGTTGTGAGATGACTGTTGCTCTGGAGTCGTGAAGCTTTGCTTTCAGATTCTGTACTGAGGTTTCTTTGAGAGGCATCATTGTGCGTTAATAATAGCTACAGCTTTGGAGGCACAGATTTGGTTTGAATTCCCAGTCCCTTAGTGTGTTAACTTGTGCAGATTACTTAGACACTCTGAGTATTTGTTTCCTCACCTCTGAGAAGGGCACACTAATACCCACTACACACAGGATCGTTAGGGTTATTCGATGAGAAAGTGTGTAGTAAGCTATCAGCTGTACTGTACCCGGACATATAGACATGGCAAGTGGCCAGCAGATGTTTGAGTGAATGGAAAAGTGAATGCAAAAATCAGTGCAGGATAGGAAGGCCATTTAATATCAGAATGTCATGACTTCCCTATCTCTGTGAAAGGACCAATAATAGTGCCCTTTCATTTAGAGGCTTTAATAAAGAGAAAAGTGGGCTACTTATGAAAAAACCATTTTTGTGAAATTCAGTGTTTCAGAAGTTAAAGGGATCACTCTACTATGTTTGTAAGTGCTGAGGGAGAGACATCAGCAGTCAGAAGTTTAACTAACTCCTTTTGTCTCAGGTTCCCAGTGAGCCCTCTGCAGGAGAAATCAGTCACTCAACAGCTGCTCACTGACTGTCTGAAGGAGGTTAAGACACCATTGTAGACACTGAGAGATCCAAAACAAGCACACAGCCACCACAAAAACTCCACAAGTCAAGTCCTTGTCCTTGAGGAGCTTAAAGTCTATCAAAAACTAAGACCTTCCAGGAAGGAAGTGACTAGGCCAAATGAAGACCAAACAGAAGCAGTAAATAAGTTGCTCAGAGGAGGAGAGAGCACTTGCAAATGATTTCTGTGTGCAAATGCGTGTTTGGAGAAATAGTCATTATAATAAAACTGTGGTAGGAAGCTAAGGTGTCCTTGGAATAATGGGCAGCAATACTTCTGTTGAGAAGACCTGGTCTGCAGATCCACTGCTTTACACAGTTCCCAGCTTGATGTTGTCTTTCAGTCTCTTTAGGTTTCTTAGTCAAGAGTTGGCTATTTGGGATGGTAGTCCATGTCAATCATTTACTTAGAAATTGTTTCTTTCCATTACTTCTTTTCTACAGGACAGGGGTGCATGTAAGAGGGCAGTGTGCAAACTTAATTTTTATCATGGAAATTGCATGATCCCTTGAGTTAGCTCATATTTAAAGGAGTGTGTGGAATCCATGTCTGTCCCTGGATGGTTCACAGTCCATCTGCGAGGCTGTGTTAGGCTCCTGGTTTCTAAGCCTTCACTCTTGGACTTTCATTTCTCAACCTGCCTAACCGGGTCTGGCCACATGTCCTGCCAATGCATTCTGGGAATGTTTTCCCACCTCACTGTCCATTTTAGGGTTATCATATAATGGACTAGCATTTCCTGCTACCTGCAGGTGGAATTTTCGGTACCTGGATGGGAAAGCAATAACTTAGCCCTCACCCTGTTTCTTACCGAGATAGTCTTGGTTGCTTCCACTGCAGTTGGAGTTTGGATCACATGACAACTTGTTTTCCAAAGGCATAGAAAGGTCAGTGGGTTTAAGGACAGCACCAAAACAAGGGTTCGGGCTCTGGATTGGAAACCTACTCTACGTTACAATTCAATCCCAGATTCCATGAGAGAGAATCCATTAGGATTTCACTCTGAAATTTCCAAAAAGGGGATATCAAAACCCCAAACCACACATGCTGCTGCACAGCTGTTTTTGTTCTAGCACTCATTGCCACTGTCACATCCTGAAGCAAACCCCAATCAGCTTGGAGAGAGCAGTGACGGAGGCCACAGGCTGAAGGGATGAACAATGTGCCATTCACAGCTTACAAGGGCACACCTGTTTCCTGCGCCAACCAAAATGGTGCTGGGAATAAATGTCACTCTAGAGTCTTGCTTCAGGTGGTTAGAGCCAATTAAAAGGGTGACATATTAGGGATGGAGAAAGAAAACACAGAGGGTGTCAACTTTTTCCTCTTGGCCCAAGAGAGAAAGCAAGTGTTTGCCATCCGCCTACTTCCCAGGTCCCTCCTACAAATTGCTGGGTGACCTTTAGTTTGTCAGTTGACCTTTTTGGTTTCTTTCTTTCTTCTCCTTCTTTTATTTTTAACCCCACTCCCCTTTGCTTATAAAGGAACCCTGATGCTACCTGCTTTGTGATAGTAATGTTGTCTTAATAAACCTGGTGGGAGCGCCTTTTTCTCTTTGGAGAGCTTCGATGTTATTTCATGTTTCACTCCCAGGAAAGCACAAAGCCGTCCATTTGGTGGGAGCAGTGAAAGGAAGATCCCAACAGGTGCCACCCCAGGCCTTCTGGTGGGGGAGCCATTCCGGGGGCAGCAGTCTCGTTTTGATCTCTGCTCAGATGGAAGTCTTGAGTGGGGCCCTCTCACAGGCTGGTTAGGGGACCCTTTGATCTCTTTGTGCCTAATAGGCAGAACTCTCGTCTCTGTTTCTTTTAAGGACAAAAATAAACAGAGAAGCTGAGTTTGCGAACAGCTGCATAAACAATGCAATTTGGAAGTATGCAAAAAATATGTGGGTTATATATACATTCATACACGGACCCTCTTGATCTGTCTTTTGCATCCTTTTGACCATCACTTCATCCAAGAGTGATTTCCATCTAATACAGTGAAATCCAGTCTTTTAATGACCCAAGGGGTTTAAGGCCTCAGAGTATTTGGGCAAAAACATTTCCTTCCCATGGACATGGATCATTTGGGAGATATTACAGTTACAGAAAGCCCCCAACTTATATGTTCAGACTTAGGACTTTTTTTTTTTTTTACTTTACAGTGTTGCAAAAACTATCTCATGCAACCATCGTGTTTTCCACTTTCTTTCTTTTAAAAAAAAATTTTTTTTTTTTAGTTGTAGATGGACACACAGTAACTCATTTATTTATTTATTTATATGCGGTGCTGAAGATTGAACCCAGTGCCTCACACATGCTAGGCAAGTGCTCCATCACTGAGCTACAGCCCCCATGTTTTCTACTTTTAGTACACTATTCAATAAGTAACAGGAGCTACTTTATTTATTTTAAATAATAAATAAATAATAAAAAATGCTTCACATTAGATGATTTTGCTAACATTAGTGTTCTGAGCACATTTAAAGCAAGTTAGGCTAGGCCTGATGTTTGGTAGGTTATGTGAATTAAGTGCATTTCTGATATAATATTTTCCATTTATGATGGTGGGATTGGGACCTGACTGCACTGTAAGTCAGGTATCATCTGCAGAGTATAATAAAATACCCTCTCTAATACGCCAAGAGGAGGCTGCCCTCGCTGAGCAGGGAGGACAGCAGGAGTTTACACTTGGATAATCAAGTTTGCAAGTCTGAAACCAAACATCTTCTTTCCTGTCCCCTCTCTCCCAAGGACCTTTCTTTTTTGACATCTAGCAGTTATTTAATGGGGCCACCATTTGCCTCCTCACACACTCATGGAGCTTCGTAGTGTCCTTTATTTTAGTCTCCCTCGCTCCTCACTCTGATCAGTTTCCATAAACCATGTAGCTTTCCTTTGTCTTTCTCTTCCTGCTTTCACCCACCCTCACTTCATAAACAGATGTTTAATCAGATACTTTCCATGTTATATTTATTTAATAGACTTACTCATGTAGTAAACCTTGAGCATACTTCTGGATCAAGATACAATTTCTGGATTCAAGCTCAGTTTGGATACATGAACCGAAATAACCAATAGATTGTGCTAAGTGCTGCGATGGAAATGTATGCATGGTTCTCTGCAACCACAGAGAAGGCCACTTCCCCCGCTTGCAATGGAAGAGGACGGGGAGAGTGTCAAAGAAGCATTCCTGGATTTCGTACCCCAGTGAACGCTAACCAGGCGAAGAAGGAGAACTAGGCAAACAGAACATTTGCGGGAGCACAGGGCAGGAAAAGGCCTGGGGTATCTGGAGAACTGAATGTGTGACTAGAACAGTAGGTTTAATGATGAGTGGAGAAACCAGAGGGGCTGGAAGAGCAGTGCAGGCTGTGCTCGAGAGAGTGCATTGTATCCCCAAAGCCACTGGAGGAGATATTCAGATCTGTTGATTTAGCCCATTGTCCAGGTGTCAAAATCCTGATTATGTCTACTTTTGTTTGGAGCATGGAAGAGTTGATTAAGGATACCATTTTGTTTCTACACAAATTTAAGATAAACATATCTAAAAAGGAATCATAAAACAATGACCAAGCCCCCTAACGTGCCTCGAAAGATAGCTATTAATCAGCTTGGGTTAGGATGGTCAGTGAGCAATGTGTTGGTCTCACAGTACCTGCCTGATTCTGTGTGGCCTGACCCCTGCCTGTCTCTCCAAACTCCTGTTGTGTTCATTCACATCCACTTTTGCAATTTTCTCTGTTTCTGCTCCTTTATGTATGCTGTTCCACTGTCTGGAATAGTCTTTCTCTGGCAGGGTCTTCTCAACCATCAAATCTCTTCTATAATGTCTTCTCAAGGTAGAGACTTATCTATCCTGGCCTTCCCACTCACTTAACCTCTCAAGATGTTCTCTATCACTCAACTCTGTTTATCTCTGTATTATTCAGCTTTCTTTTCTTTTTAAAATATTTTTAGTTGTAGACAGACAAAATAACCTTATTTTATTTGTTTATTTTTTATGTGGGGTTGATAATCAAACCCAGTGCCTCAAATGTGCTAGGCAAGTACTCTACCCCTGAGCTACAACCCCAGCCCTTAGTCAGCTTTCTGTTACTATAACAAAGTACCTGAGATAATCAATTTATAAATAGAAAAGGTTTATTTTGGCTCACAGTTTTGGAGTTTTCAGTCCATAATTGGTGGATCCTATGGCTTTGGACCTGTGGTGAGACAGGTGGAGGAATTATGACAGAGCATGTGGCATAGCAAAACTTTGGCCAGTATGAACAAGAGAGAAAGAGGAAGGTACAGGAGTCCCATTCTCCTCTTCCAGGGTACACTCCTATTCACCTAAGCACTTCCCACAAGGCCCCACCTCCTAGAGGCTCCCGTGGCACCCTGTAGGGGCAAATCCTTTAACAAATGGACCTTTGTGAGATATTTATCCAAACCATAGAAATCTCATTCATGGTACTTGTGAAGCTACGTTTATTTACATACTTATTTATTGGATTATTTTTTTTCCCACTCCCTCTTTGTAGAGTAAGCTCCCTGAGAAGAGAGACCATGTCTATTCTGCCTACCAGAGGGGCTCAATGAGTGTTTCTGACTATTTGTTAAATGAGAGGGTTTCCTTCCACATGAACTCCCACTGATAGGTTTGAACATGACCCCTGAGAGATAGGCAGTGACCTTTGTTGCTTCAGCCTAATCAAAGGGGAATTAGATTCACTATCTAGAATCTGGAGTGACTTAGTGGGGCTGGGACATATGTTGCAAGAGATTTTAGAGGAGTCAGGTAAATTTTGAGCAACCTCTCTCCCTTTAATAATTTATGTCTCACAAATTGAAGTAGAATGGGAAAATTTCCTTGGCTCTGAAAGACACGAAACTCTGGAATTTCATGCTATTCTCGAGGGCGGGATTCTTGTTTTTCATCCTGCCTGTCTTTCCCTGTCTTGAGTTTAAGGATGCTAGAGGTAGTTTGTATATTCTATCAGAAGGCAAGCTAAATGTAGGGGGAACTGAGCACTTTAGTGAATTCTTCAATTTACTAATAATCCCCTCTTTCACTCTTGCTCTCTCAGACAGACTCAAGTACAATTTTTTGACAGTTTGTTTTGGAACAACCCCCTCCCCGCTACCACATCACATGCCAAGGTTTTGGTAGTTAAGCTGACTGAACCATAGACTCGTCTTTTTTGAAAACCAGAACATCTTTTAGTTGCTTCAGCAACAATGGGATATGTTTGATGGAGTACTTGCTCACCGGTCACCATTTTGGGAAGTGATAACTTTGGAAGAGCTGGTAAAAGTTAAGTTCTGGCTTAAGGAAACTTTTACCAGTAGTTGTTTTCTTTAATGATGCTTGTATTATTATATCAAAAGTGCATGTGGCCTGGTTTGTCCCCATCTCCTTGGAAACTTTTAGGATTTTATTTATATTCTCAGTTTGCTGAAATTTTAGAATAGTTGTGCACTTTCAGTAACTATTTTCACTCATTGTGAAGGGCATCTGGTATAGTTCTAAATCATCTTCAATTTTGAAACATTTTGTTGCACTCTTTCTTTTATAATTTACTCCATTCCTTTTCCTTTTTTTTCTTTTTGTAACTTTTAGTAGTTGGATATTTTAAGTCCTGGGTTGATCCACTAATTTTCTTGCCTTTATCTTCACATTACTTTGTATCCTGACCCTACTGTGTGCTATCTTAGAACCTTAGACAAGTTATTTAACTTACCTGGGATTTCATAACCTCATCTATAAAATGAAGGTATTGATGTTATCTTGTCATAAGAATCAAATGAAAATGTAAATGTACTGTGCTAGTTTTCTGTCACTGTGACAAAAATAACTAAGACAAACAACTTATAAGGAGAAAAGGTTTGTTTGGCTCATGGTTTTAGAGGTTTTAGTCCATGATTGGTTTGCCTGTTGCTTTGGGGCATGTGGAGGCCCAGTGTATTGTGGTGGGAGCGTGTGGTAGAGGAGACTCTTACCTTGTGGCACCAGGAGGGTAAGAGGGAAAGAGGAGGTGCCAAAGACCCAATATCCCTTTTAAGGGTATACCCGCCAAGGGCCTAACTTCCTTGTAATTACACTAGGCCATTAGGCCCCACCTCCTAAAGGTCGCATTACTTCCCAATAGTACCATAGATTGAGAAACCAACCAGGCCTTCAATACAAGGGCCACTGGGAACATTCCAGATCCAAACAATAGAATGTACATTCATAAGTAAATACAAATGTTTATAATGGTACCTGACACTGTTGTTAATATTATTTTATATATATATATATATATATATATATATATATATATATATTGGCTGTACTGTTGTTAATATTATATTATCTATCCTTGTACTTTTAGTCACTTTTTATGTTTTTCATCAACTTTATTTTTTAACTCTTGTTTTCTGTTTTGAAAAATTCAGCTATCATATTTTTATTTATTCAAAAGTTCATTCTTGTTTTCTAATTGTTCCTTTTGTAAAATAGCATCCTATTACATGAATACAGTCTATTTCTTTCCCCCTCTCTTGGAGGATATTACTGATAGTTTTCTTTCTTTTTTAAAACATTTTTTTTTTTTTGCAGTAGTAGGGATTGAACACAGGAGTGCTCTACCACTGAGTTACCTCCTCAGCCTTTTTATTGTTAATTTGGGAATGAGATTGGTTTCATTCATTTGCTGAGACTGGCCTTGGTCTTGTGATCCTTTTGCCTCAGCCTCCCAGGTAGCTGGGGTTATAGGTGTGCCCCACTGTGCTTGGCTATTGATAGCTTTATCAGTTTTTCCTTTTACTCCCTGAATTGTTTGTAATTACACCAATCCCTCCACCCTTCTTTTGATTTTGGTCTTTCATGTTTGAGGCTTTCCACAAAGTTTAGTGACTTGGACTGTCTCTTCATAGTCGAAAGTGAAGCTCTAAGCCACTGAGTGGGAAGGTCTGTGTGCCTGAATGGATGTGTATACCTGCCACCCCCTCAATGGCTGGCTGTTACTGGAGGACCCATAAATACAATGCCAGTAGATCTTTTGCTGTGGCAGTTTTATTTCTCTGGAGAAGAATCTCCCACGTTTCTGCTGGTAGGTGGAGTTGGGAGAGCTGAGCTGCTGGGGGATTGATTTCGGGGTACCCGGGAGTCTACTGAACTTCTCTGCCTTTTGCTCCTCCTCGCTGTGCCCAACCCAGAACTCCTGGGGATCCTGACTTTTGAAATCATGTTCTCAGCACGGTATAAGCTGTGTGACTACATTATAGACGAGCTTGAATTATAACAAGATTCTTTCCAAGTACATTCTTGGACTGGCTTGAACTGGTTCTGCAGTTCGTGGATTCCACAGTCTCTCAGTGCTCTGGTGACATGCCACATGGAGCGGAGTGTCTAAAGGCATGACAGAGAATAGATATGATTGAAGTTATAGTCAGCAAATAGCACTTGCATCTTTGGGGAGCCAAGCTTCAGTGGCAACTCTGTAACTGAGTTGTGGGCTGATATGGTGGGTGGATTCAGGAAGAGGACAGTAAGAAATGAGACAAAGCCCCTGGAAAGGAAAGTTCAGAAAAAAATAGATTTATTAATCCAGAAACAGTTTCATTATAGTTCACAGGTGTACCAGCCAGGAATCAGCCAGGATGTAGTAAATTACAGTTTCTGCTTGGTGATGAGTTACTGCTTAATGTTGGCTGCACAATCAAATAACCAAGCCCACCAAAGCTCAATTAAATCAGAACCCCTGGGAGTGTGGCCTGGGAATTAATCATTGTTAAAAGCTCCCAAGGTTCTTTTGATTGAAGCCTCCACGGAAGAGAATCAGATAAAAAAATAGAACTCCTGTCCTTTTAAGGTACTCAGTTGAGCTTTCATTTTAACACTCAAAGTTTAAATGATGATATAAGGCATTTGTAAAAGCCAAATAAGTAGTTTATAGAATCTAATGGAATGGACAGAGGAGCTTAGAATAGGGAGATATTTTTGTACTTGGGATAGTTAGAGACTATTAATTGAGTGCCAGTTATGTACTTGGCCCTGAAATAAGTTCTAAAGGGGATACAGAAAATAACCCACAGTTCATGTTCTCAAGAAACTTCTATTTTAGGTAGAAAAAAACAAGAATAATGAGCTTGAAAAAAACAGAGAGCTATTTACTGCTAAATTGTGTTTGGAAATTTAAGTGCAGTAGAAATTTGAAGAGGTATTCTTAAGTTCCTAGTTATAGGTACAGTTTTGAGTCTTGCCTTAAAAAACTGCAAAGAATTAATGTAATTTAATAATTTAAAAAGTAAGCAATGAGTGTGTGCTACTTTCTAGGCAGCAGGCTAAGCATTTACGTGGATTATCTCATTTAATTCTCCTGGTATCCTTATGAGATATGTGTTATTATTATCTCTGGTTTGCAGGTGGAAAAACCAAGGCTTATCGAGGTTAAAGAAATTTGTCAAAGGTCACACAAGTTATTTAGTGGTGGAGTTAAAATCAAAAGCAGGGCTGCTTGGCTCTTGAGCCAAACTTGTCACCACCAGCTGTAGGAATAGGGTAAGTAGAGAAGAGAGGCCCAAGTGGACAGAGGAGTGTATTTCTTGTACATTGGCTCCATGGCAGTCTGGGTTGAGTAGATATTTGATCAGAAAAGTGAGTTGGTGCCCAGTTTAATTTGTCAGGGGTACTGACTGGAATTTAACTTTATTTTCTGGATACTGGGGAGTCCTTGAAGGTTTTTGAGTCAGAGAATGAGAAGATGGAAAGTATATTTAGAAAGATTGTAAAATAAAGCCTGGAGACATGGAGACCAGCTAAAAAGATGCCTGAGTGTTCCAGCACAAAGCTGAGGGGCCTAAGCAGTGTGGGATGGGAGCACTTTGGAAAAGAGCTGTGGTTCTTTATGTCCAGAGACTGTAGGGCAAGTCGAATGGACAGAAAATCATGAGTTATTTAGGTTTGGTATTAGTTTGAACTTTACATTACAGTAAGGAAGGGGGTGGTAGTTCAGAGTTGAGAATGTATATTTTTCAGAGACTTAAATAAGAAAAAATCAAATGATGATTTTTCTGAAATTACGTTTTGTATAGATTAGTTATAGACTTATGAGAATTGAATGACCTTTGATTTAGCTCATTTCAAGACATGATTTAATTTAGGCCTGAGACTAAGCTATTTTAGATGACTTTTCTGAGAGCTTCTGAGATAAGGGAATTATGTTAACACAATCTTGGATTCTAACATCAGACCCTGGCGAGATTTCTTAGCATGCCAATAAACTATTTTCTTATTTCTCTGCTTTCTTTTCTTTTGTGTTATTGGAGCAACTGGCTGAGTACAGCTCGCTGTTTAGCAACTGGAGGCCCTTATCTGACCAATGAGATCTTCTCCAAGTCTTGGATGAGAAACTTCCACACATCCTCTCCCCAGGCTTCTGTAAGGCTGTGTTTGTATACCTGACCTATGACTTTAAATCAAATGCTAGCACAGCATGCCAAGGACAGCAGTGGGGAGAAGCCAGGCATGAATCAGAGTCTTGTTTATAGCTCTGTTGTGACTGTAATCACATGTTCGCTTAAGAAAGACCCTGGGCCTTCATTAGTAGTATCAAAGGTATGTGGAGATACTACCTGAGCTAGGTGTGAGAAATTCAAACACATTCTTACTAATGATTTTCACAAGGGCTAAAGAGTTTAGGCCAAAAATAATTAAAGTGAACAATAGCACTGTCAACAGCACTCCCAAATAATGAGATAGCAATTAATGAATGAATGGACTCATTGTTCTCTTTGGCTCTAGGCCATCAGCTTCTCATGATAAGTAGTGTAATCTTGCTTATTTATACCTTTATTTAATAGTGTTATTTTAATTTTTAATTTATTTAGCTTTCAATTTTTTTTATTTAACCAAATCTTTTCATTTTAAAATTAGATGATCCCTCAATGCCCTTTCCCACATTATAAACTTTATGAGCAAAAGTGGTTTAGGTACCTTGGAACTCCCTCAGTTCACTCCCTAAGATAGGCTCCATAATCAGGCTTTTAATAAATGCTTTGATGAGTCAGGCGTGGTAGTGCATGCCTCTGGTTCCAGCTACTGGGGAGGCTGAGGCAGGAGGATCACAAGTTCAAAGCCAACTTGGGTAAC
The DNA here is from genome assembly GCF_045843805.1 of Urocitellus parryii. Taxonomy (NCBI): domain Eukaryota; kingdom Metazoa; phylum Chordata; class Mammalia; order Rodentia; family Sciuridae; genus Urocitellus; species Urocitellus parryii. The sequence goes on from NC_135534.1 coordinate 116,567,992, forward strand.
TTAGCAAGAATTTGTCTCAAAAAATAGAACAGGCTGGGCATGTAGCTCAGTAGTAGAGTGCTCCTAGGTTCAATCTCTGGCGCCACCACGGGGAGAAAAAAGGTTTGATGATGTTATTGATGAGAGTAATGAGTTTTAAGCGTGTTTGTATTGCCTAATAAGACAGACTCTTTGATGTGTTCCCTGACTTTGTTGTACAGGGTCAGCCTGGTCAGTCATTCTTAGCCCAGAAGCATCAGGAAAAGCCTTTCATCTTACTTTTTCAGCAAAACCTACAGAATGTCATGTCTAGGCAGAAAACTTTCTTTCCTATAGCTGTCCAGAGATTTCAGATGAGCAATAGTGGCTTTTGACATGTCAGTTAAATGCATTTCCCATCACCTTTAGTATCTTTCCTTCTCCCTAGGAAAAATTAGCTTCTTGCAAACCATTTCGCAGATCACAGAGCATTTGGTTCTGGAACCTAGATTCTTCTTGGTCCTAAATTGTTCAAGGAGTTGTAAGCTGAGGAATGAATGTATCCTTCCATGCATATGATGTCTGGACAAGACGTTTATCAAGCCCTGGTTTACATCCACATAATTGCAGATAGCAGGATTTCATTCACTGTTTTTTCTTGTGATACTGGAATGGAACCCAGCACCTTATGCAAGCTAGGCAAGTGCCCTACCACTGAACTGTACCCTAGGCCCTCATTCTTTTCTATGGAAGAGCAGTATTTCTTTGTGTATACATACCACATTTTCTTTATCCATTCATCCATCAATTGATAAATACTTACGTTGTTTCCATTTCTTAATTACTGTGAATTGGCCTGCAGTAAATATGGGAGTGTAGATTCTTTTCAAAATGTTGATTTTATTTCCTTGGGGTATATGTGGAATATAAAAAAGTTGATCTGATAAAAATGTATAATAGAATGGTGGTTACTAGAAGCTGGAGAGATAGTGAAGAGAGAGGTTGGTCAATGGGTATTAAGTTAAGATAGGAGTAAGGAGTTCTGGTGTGGTATTGTGTAGTAGGTTGAGTATAGATAAGGATCATGTACTGTATGTAGACTTCAAAAAGCTATAAAAATTTTTTTGATTATTTTCACTATAAAGAAATGATCAGTATTTGAGAAGATAACGTCTACCTTGATTTGAGCGTTGCACAATGTGTACGTATATTGAAACATCCCATAGTATCCCATAAATATATACAATTTTTTTATGTTTTTAATGTATCAATTTAAAAATTAATTTTTGAAAGAAAATTGGTTTAATAAAACACCTCTCCCCAGCTTCCACCTTCCTTTGTGGACTCTTCCTGAGGAAAAGGTGCCAACGTGCCATGTTTATATTATCTGAAGCCATAGATGACCCTTGATTTTGAAGTAAATTGGTGGTTGATTTACCACTAATGTGCCTAGTCTTTCAAGTGGTGCTGTTTCCTGTTGCTTCTTACTATTGGGTCTGATATGACTTGGGCTTCTGTTTCCCTTCTCAGGCTCTTCAAAGTCCATGTCCAGAAAGACTCATCTAACCCCAGAGATAAGGATTTCTTTAGAAATCTCCTGTCCCTTGCTTCATTTTTGTCTTTTATAGAAAGACTGGATTGGATGGGCTGTCCATTTTCCATATGGGCTCTGGAAATGAAAGGCTTTTACATCTGGTCTGCAGATGGGTTCATGGCCAAGGCCTCATATGTAGAGTGAGTCTATATTTTTTCAGTCTTCACACTCTTGACTATTGAGATCTGCCATTTTGTCTTGCAGTGCTTGGGAACTGTGCAGGTATCTGGGCCTTAGATTGTTTACCCGTGGGTGACACTCTGGTTGTTGTGGAGAGAGTAGGGTGTGGTCAGGGGTGGAGGCCAGAATGTTGGTTAGGAAAGACTAGCACATATTCATGTGCTGAGAAGTAGGAGGGACAGTGCTTGGGTATGGAGGAATCTGGCAAGACAGCCTCTTCCTACAGAAACTTTCTCAGAAGTTTCTCAGGAGAAATGACTTGACTCAGTGTTTCCGAATGATTATCTTTGGCTGTTATGCCTGAGGAATTTTGAAACTTGAGGGTTACATAGTTCTTCAGTAGTTCAAAGTATTAAGAAATTGTGGAGTCTCCCAAAAATACTTAGGATTAGTATGTGGGGGTGGATCATTTCCCCCCTTGAACTCTGACCAACCAGAAACCCTAACCAGTAAGTGAGTGGGTTGACAAGGTAACAACACTAATTTATACTTAATTGTTACCTTAGGAAAGTGACAACTTGAACCTGACTCTAATAACTTCAGTGTAGATCTAAAAATGTAAAAGACTGACTGGTTTTTCTTCTCCTCTGGAATGGAAGTTTTCTACTGAGATTTTGGTATGCTATAATTCTGTTGCTGCTTGAGGCTAATTTGGAGATTTTTCTTTTCTGGGGGGTTTATCAGGGATTGAACTCAGAGGCACTCAACTACTTAGCCACATCCCCATTTTATTTAGAGACAGGGTCTCACAGAGTTGCTTAGCACCTTGCTTTTGCTGAGACTGGCTTTGAATTTGCCATCCTCCTGCCTCATCCTTCCAAGCCACTGGGATTATAGGCATGCACCACTGTGCCTGGCTAATTTTGGAGATTTTTGAGTCCTAGGAGTGTGTCTAGCCAGTATCTTTATTTTTACTTTAAAGGACATTTCAGTGCTCCTGACTCTGCCAGTCCTTTGCTGAGTTGTGGGGTAATAACATGGATGGAGTGCAAGGGAGGGTCAAAGCTCTACCTGCCTTCATTCCACAGTACAGGGGGATACTTCCCTGGATAAGTCTCATCTGCTCTCAGGTGTGTGGGAAGAGAGGGAAGGCAGGATCTGTCAGGAAATGGCCGGTGGGCAGCTGGATGGAGAGAGTCATGGCCCAGTTCAAGCAACACATGCCTGCAGGGCTAACTGCATGTTTAAACTCTTTGCTTTTGGTACCTATGAATTGTTTTTTCAAAACCCCTCTTTTCTAAGCTGAAAGTGAATAGCAGAAATGAACACACCTAGCAGTTGAAGGGATGTGGTCTAGGGCATGGTTATTTTTGGTGTGGGAACTGGGTTTTTTAATGTTGACAATAAGAAGGGGTGTGTTCTAGGAAGGCTTGTGCTCCTCCACAGGTCCCCTGTACTGTGTCAGATAATAGTAACAGCCTACATTTGTGATGCCCTTTTCAGTTTATAATAGTACTTGTGAAGTAAAATATTTCAAGTATTATATTACATTTTCATAATTTTCCATTTTTGGTAGACTTTCAAAACCTTGTTCTATAATCCATTTTTAAAAGTAGAAGAGATCCTAAATTTTAAAAATATATGCTTTAAAGTAATCTGGGTAAAATTTGACACGACACTGAAATTCATCAACTCTCTCTTTTTTGTGGGGAGCATGACAATTTTTGAGCCTATAATCCCGAGTTCAGTCCAGTGAGGAGAGGGTGTTTGTTTTTACATTTGTTTTTCTACTTCATTTGGTAGCTTATTACCACCTAGGGAAGCACACTTGACTAATTAAGGGAAACACAAAGCAATATTGATATGTATCTCCAGGAATAATGGTTGCAAGTTCTATAAAAATGCCTTTGTGCTTCTCACATGGTCAGTGGGGAAATGGCTCATGGAAAATGAGGAAAGACCTGAGCATTTGGCTGCAAATCTGAGTTCATTGCCCGTGTGTGTGTCTTGGCTCTGTTCTTTGGACTTGGTAATGGGGTCATTATTTCTGTGTTAGAGGGATTTCAGAATGTCGTGTTTTTCACCTCAAGTTGTTCCCCAGGAAACAGCTACTTGCCTTCTTTTTACCTGGAATGAAACCTGAGGTTTTTCCCAGTCAGGACAGAGCTTCTCCAAATAAGGACTCCTTTATGTTTTAGAAACCTGTGGACTTCGCTGGTCTTTCTATGTGTGGATGTACATAACTATTTTTGGCTATACATATTTCTGTAGTTTTTTCTGCATTGAGACATATTGCTTTCTATTATGAAAAAATTGTGAACTAAGAAGAAATGACAATAGGTTATTTGATTGTCTCTTTCTTTTGGGAATTAGGCACCATGTAACACAAATTATGGGGACCCTGAGATAAGTATGAATTGTTCTTAAGCAGCATAAGCCAATGCTTGGCAGAGGCTCATAGTACATCCTAGAAGAAGCAGAATGTTTTAATAAGGTCTGAATATACATCAGTTGCCTGGCATACTAAAGTATCAGAAAGGAAGATCCCTGGTAAACTGTGCTTTAGAATTTTGTAAGGTGGCATGGTATCATTGAAGGAGGATGGCCATGAGTCAAATCCCAGATACACGCTGTAGTCATTGGATAGTGTCTGTTAGGATAGGAAACATGTTGTGGTAGTGTTCAACACATTTCCTTTTTTTGCTTCCTCTCTCTCTCCATTGCCTTGAGATTAGGGGAGACACTTAAGAGTCTCATGATTTAATTTAGTGGCTTGTTGAAATTCTCTTCTCTTGGAGAGATTGGCCTTTCCTGAGACCATTACCACAGTGGGTGTTTGCTATTATCGTCATTATTAGTTTTTAGTGAGCATATCAGTGTCAGTAATGTGGGCTGCTGGGTTATCATGCAGTCACAGGTCTACCTTTTCTTTCCTCCACTCTTCCAAAGCATGTATTAACCCTGTTTAGTAGAAATTTCCAAATAGAAGTTCTTTGGATTGGTTGGTAATGTGTCAGATTATCGGCTGTGAATCTGTGACACACCCAAGCTCCCCGTAAAATAGATCACATGAAAGAGAAAAGTAGTGCCTGTCACCAAACATTACTCAGCTTTTGGTGGTCTTTGCCTAGAAAGGCAGTGCATGAATAGAACATTTGTCCTCTCCTCTGGACGTCTGAGCCTTGGTCCTGGATCAGACAGTGACTTTTTTGGTGATTTTGTTTAATACTCTCTGCTTCATCTATCAAAGGCAAGATTAGAAAAAAATCTCTGTTCTATTTTCAACATGTCATTAGCTACAAATCACAGCCTCCAAAGTGTTAATTGTGCAAGGTGAGGATTATGCAAAATAGAGTCATTTGCCTTCAGTAGTTAATCTGGATCACCTGGAGGGATATCAGATAAGTAAATAGTTTTATCACCCCACTTCCTGTGAACTGAGAAGAGTTAGTAGAGCTGGAGTAGTTTATATACATGTATTATAATCTTATTCTTCGCCCACTTATTTCAACTAATATTTGTTCAGTTGATATCTTATGCAAAGCGTAAGAAGAACAGATGGATAGAAAGACAAAGCAAAGACTTTGAATTGAGAAATGTAAGAAAGATACATTGCCTCTCAGTGGGATTTTACTCATAATAGTGCTGCATTGGGGTACCAAAAGGGACCTTAAAAAGTCATCGACTTTCTCATTTACAGATGAGGAAATTTCAGAGAGAGAGACCTAATGAGGTACCAGAGGCTAAAGAAGCTTAATGGAGTTGTGGGTGGAATTGGCTGAGTTCAGGGTTAGCTCAGGGCCTTTTTCCTGTAGAGAGCAATGGTCTTTGGTCTCAGTTGCTCAGTTGGACACCATTATCTGCACAATTGATGTTCATTGTGTTGCAAAATCTTATTGCTGTTATTTCTTATTATAGTAAGTGCTTTCCAGAATAAGACTCACACATGAGAAAATATTTATCTGATGTCCAGTTTTTCATGACTGGGGATACACAGGTTGCCACTTGATCTTAACAACTTGAGTAAGAGAGGAAGAGGGAGGAAGTATTTAATTCTACCCAACAAGATCCTTCCATCAAAGACAGAGATTGTCTTTCCTCCTCACTTCAACAGGGCACATTTCTCCAAAGTTTGGATCTTTTTGCAACATAATTCTGTGTTCCTCTGACCACATTAGCTGCATTGCCTTAAGGGTACACTTTTATCGGGGAATGATGGGATTCCAGGAAGAGAAGATTTAACCAGGAATCATCCAACTGGAAGTATGACCTCAAAGTATCCTGATGGAAATATGTGGTGCCAATCATGGCAGCAGTGGGAAATATTCTGACCATTAGCTGTCTTTTTGGAACTTCACTAGACAATGGTTTCCTTGAGAATGCTCACTTTATTGACTTAGAGCCTTCAGGTTCCAGAGTTTCTACTTCTTGCTCAAGGAAACCAATTTCAACATCAGAAGTTCTCTAAATATTCTTCAGTAAGATACAAAGGCCTTTTGCTGTATTGTGATTGTACATAACGGTGGGATGCATTGTATATTTGTATGTGCATATAGTATAACAATATAGTTTAGCCAACATCATTTCCCACTATTTCCCCTTTCCCTCTAAAAATTTTAACTATTCCTTTTTGTGGTTCATCTTGAATTGGCATCTAAGCCAAACTTGTCCTTCAAAACTCAATTTAATATTGCTTTTCTAGAGGAATCCTTGACTGCCTGTTGTTTGGATGGATCCTCTTGCTGAAAATTCTTTTGAAAAAAACCCTGATCTACTCTTAATTGTCTTCTTGGCCAGACCATATGCTGGGCAAAGACCTGGCTTGTTTTGTGTATTGTTTTATCCTCACTTCTTGGCATCTTATCTACATTAGATATTCTATAATTTGTGAAAATTGTTTTTTTGTTTTAAATTCTCCTTTATGTAGTTTGTTTCTAATTCTTCACAGCTAAGGCAAGCCATAGAGATATCGAACCAGGATTAGAATGGGTAGAGAAAAGGAATGAAGAAGTCAGCTTGGATTTTTAAAATGATATTTTGGCATAAGATATTCTGAGCTTTAGCCTAATGTAGTCTCCTTCTGGGTGACTGGGAGCTAGCCTGTGTGCCCATGGGGCCACGTGCAGAAAGGTTCTGTCTTGGAGCTTTTTCTGGAAACCTTGTTCTGTGGCATGGCATTATGCACACCTTCCCAGTTGGAATCCCATCTAGAATATAGGTCTGTAAGTGTTGGAAAAGGAGAAACTTGTTTTAAAACTTAAGTCAAAAGGTTCATTAGTGAGTAACCTCGCTGAAAGTTTATCATTCTTGAAGTTCTCTTTGGCCCTGGATATTGAGCTGTACCTTTTGTTTGTGTTCCTGCTTCGGAGGTGATAACATCTGTCTCTTCTATTGGTTCTATTTCCTTTTTCAGCCCTGTTGATGAAGATGTACCCCAAGGCCCAGTTCTTTGTCCTCTGGAGTTCTTAAGGCTTTGTTTTTGGAAGATGAATTCTACTTTCAACCCTTCAACTCCGGTTCTGTGTAAAACCTGCATTGCCATCTCAGAGCCTTTCTGGGGAGAACTGGTTTGTGATTGTCCCTGCAATGTAGATATCTGATTTTCACCTCAAACTGCAAGCTTCATCTTTTCTCCCACACATTCCCACATGGCAGACTTCAGACTTGTCAATGGTTCTCCAAGTCCAGCAGTCACCACCAGGGTGCTGGGTTTTCCAGTTCCTTATATGCTCCTGCCCTTCTTCCCACCCCAGTCAGGTAGGTTTCTGGATCCTGCTGGAATTTCCTTGATAATACCTCTGGAATTCATGCCTTCCTTCCCTCCTATAACCCAGCTCCTTCTTTCCTCAAACATTCCATTGCCTGATGGTGTGCTCTCAAAAACCCACATTCTGTCTTAAATTCCTATGGTTCCCATTGTTTTCCTATTTACTTTTTAGTTTAATGTCTCATTTCCCCATTAGATGATTAGCTTTTTGAGGGCAGAGATCCAGAATTACCTCTCTTCCTATAAGTTTAGCAGAACTGAGTGACAGTTTAGTTGAGTTCTTTAATGATGGGGACAGTGAACCAGGGTATTCCTGGTAGTAAATGCTATGCAAACTCAGAGCCCATGAACACCAGAACCCTAACTAGCAATCACTGAGCATAGGCATGAGGCAGCAAGCAGGGTTAGGTTAGCACAAGAAAGCAGGGCTCTGACTTCTCAGTGAAGAGAGGCTTGTGTAAAATTTGGAACTTCAGTTGGCTTGCTAAATGGGTGCTTGAAAAAATTAGTGCTACTTTTGGATTAGTTCCTCACTGACTTTCATACTTGTTATCCAATTGTTATCTTCCAGCAAGCTTACACAGAAGTATTATTATTGCCATCTTATAGATGACAAAACAGAAACTTTGAAGTATGACGTGACCTGGGCCATTGAACCCAATTGCAGAACCGAGTCTCCAGGATTCCTATTAAAATTAGTCCATTTAAGGCACATGGTGTGTGCTAGGAAGATGGCTATTTTTGCTTTTGACTTGTCCTAAAGAAGTTTGAAATTTGGTGAGAAACAGATGGGTAGACAACTTAACTTGTAATTTAAGGTTTGAATTAAGTAAGGGTGAATAAGGACACAAACAAAAAGTGTGGGTGCCCAGAGGTAGGAGTGATTAATTCTGTCTTTGTAATAAACAACAGCTGTGCAGTGCAGCTTTCCGTCCATGAGTGCATGTGAGGTGTGGACGAAAGCGGGTGTGGGTGAATATAGACAACAGAATGATTGGGAGGAGAAAGAACATGCCATTTCTAGTGTGTTCCTTGGCTGAGGGAGCTCAGGGGGAGGGGCAGTGGAGGCTCAGGGTACATGATGGCATGGGGATGTTATGGCATTTTAGGCAGCCTGGAGAAGGTCCGGAGATCATTCTGCTGAGCCAACTTAATTGATCTCAGCTCCCAGAAAAGCCTAGCATTTATGAGGGTGTACACCATCCTGATGACTAGAGGTAGATTGCAGGTCAAATGTGATAAGACTGAGCTTGTCTCTACAAAGTAAAAAAAAAATCTGAAAAGTCTATGCAGTCAACCTGCCAGGGTTGCTCTGAAGTCCTCTGCTTAGTTTCCAAATTTTGTTTATTTTTCCAAATCTCCCCAATATTTCTTCCCTATCCATCTTCTCTTTGCCCTTTATTTTTAAACCTTTTTAAGGTTTGGGAAAAGATTTTTTTTTTCCCTTAAGTAGGTGGTTTATTCTGACATCCACATCATAGCAATCCCATGCAGATTTTGGAATAAATTTATTCGGTGTTTCTAATTCATTTTTACTTAATTCAACAACTTTTAATGAGGTTGATACCTTTCAATAAGGTTGTTAAGACATTTTGCAGCCTTTGAGTTGGCCTCTTAGCATGTTTTCTCTTTTCTTTAGCCACACCCCTCTATCACCTGTGTGTATATGGTGCCTCCATTTCATTCACTCTTCCTGGACCAGAAATTTAGTGTGTCATAAAGTTAAAAGAACACTCAGAGCCTCTGTGTCTTCTCTCCTCTTGTCCCCCACTTTTGTGTCCTATGGTCACTGAACTTTCACCATCAGTTCCTGCCTATCCTCAGGGCAAGCTTTCCTCAGCTCACTCTCAGCATAAAACAGGGCAAAGTAATTTTAACTATCCTGTAACTGCCTTCACTGCAGTTTTTAGAAATTAACTGGTTTTATCTGGTGTCTCCCCAAATCCATTCTTCTTGCCTGTTATTGACCTTGGTGGTGGTACTGGGGTTCAAAGCCATGGACCTGGCATGCTAAGCAGGCTCTCTACGCTCCTGGCACTATTTTTTTTTTTAATACAGATTTGCAAAACCAAACTATTTCTGGAGTGTTGGCTGTTTTAGAAGGATGCCTGGACAGGTTAGCCTTTGCACTGATTTCTCTTAGCTCTCTGGTTGCTGTCAATTTCAGTACATGGTTGCAAGTACATTTGAAGACCTCCACTGGGCAAGGAGAAACTGGCAAATTCTGGTGTTGTTGATTCTTGCTTTGCATATGAATGGAGAAGTTAAGGAGATACATATGTGGTTCACAGGTAGGTCTGCTTTCTTGATAAGAAAACAAATCCCTTTAATATGGTTCAGTCACAGGGCACCAAGCAAGGAAAAGAAAGGGAGGAAAAGAAAAGGAACTAAAAGCAATAAAGCACCCACTGGGCATTTCACATGTTTTAATGTACAGTAATTTAGGAGGGAGGACTGTTACTGGATGAGTTTGTATGGATGAGGACATTGAAAGTTTTGGTAATCTATGCAAAGTCACTTTGAGAGTCAGTGGTAGAGTATCTATTCTTTTCTCTATCCAACATTACCAGCTAATTGGTAGGAATGTAATCCCATGGAAATAACTTGGTGTGGATATTTTATAATTAATTTTTTTCTAAGGAACTCAGTGGTCACTACCTAGTTGTTTCCCCAAGTCTCTTTCAGGCTATCTTCATACCTCTGTATTCTTTGTATATGTTACTTGAGTCCTTCTGAAGCTTTCTGCTCATGTAGAGGTCACATGCTCCAGGGACAAAAATCATTCAAGATGACACTTTAGAGATTCTCATCTACTCAGGCCTTTGGCCTTTGCTTACGTTAACCAGAAATATGGGCATGGAGAATCAATTAGGGGATGGGTATTTTGGAGAAATGGAACAGAAGCCCACAGGAGATTTGTAGGAGCAGACACGGTTGTTTGGTTGTTTGCTCTTGTTATGGTTTGGATGTAAGTTGTTCCCCAAAGCCTCTGTCAATACAGGGCTATTTAGAATTAAAATAATTAGATTATGAGACCTGAAACCTAATCAGCCCATCCTAGTTTGAGTGGACTGACTGGGTGGTAACTGTAGAAAGGTGGGACATGACTAGAGGAAGTGGGTCACTAGGGGTATGCCCTCGGAGTTGTCCTTCTTTTGGCCCCTTCCCCTCCCCCACCCTTCTCTCTCTCTCTCTCTCTCTCTCTCTCTCTCTCTCTCTCTCTCTCTCTCTCTCTTCTCACCACTTCCTGACTTCACCATGAGCTGAGCAGTTTTCTTCCCCTCAACTGGGCCCTTTCCCCAGGATATGCTGATTTATCTTGGACTCAGAGTAATGGAGTCAGCCATCTATCAACTAAGACCTCTGAAAGTATGAACCCCAAATAAACTTTTCCTCCTTTAAGTCGTTCTTTTCAGGTGTTTTGGTCACAGTGATGCAAAAGCTGATTAAAATAGCTCTGAAGTTCAAATACAGATGTAGCTGAAGGGGACTGGCTTCTACTGTGACATAGGACATAAATTGAGGTGAGGTGTCAGGAATCAGTAACCCTGAATATGATGCATGTGCCTGGCCCAAGCACACTCACATGCTAGAGCTTACCTATAGTTTACAGAATCAGAAAATACAGGCATCCTTTGGTATCCATGAAGTATTGGTTTTAGGACACTTTCTCTCTGAGATACCAAAACTCATGGACACTTAAGTCTCTTATATAACATGACATAGTATTTGCAGAGAACCTGGACACATCCTCCCAGAAACTTCAAATCAATCCTAGATTAATCTTATATAACACAATGAAGATGTTGTGTAAATAGTTGTCACGCTTTATCATTTAGGGAATGATAAGGGGAAGAATATGTATGCATCTAGCACAGAGGTGATTTTGAAAAGATAATTTCATTCTGAGGTTAGTTATATTCACAGAGGCAAAAACCTATGTGAAGGGTGACTGTGTTGCATTTAGTCCATCAAATGTCCCACATCTCCCTAAGCCCCCTGCATGTTCCTCGACATCAGCCAACCACTAATGTACTCAGGTTTTAAGATCTAAGAACAGATTTTTAAAAAGGCCAAACATTTGGCAGGGAAGTATTTCTAGGTACCTGATACACACAGTTATGTGATACTTATCCTATAGCAAAACATTGGTTAAGGGGATTGGCTGCAGAAAAACAACTCTTAGAAAATTAATTCAGTGTGGTCATGTTTACACTACTTTTTGTCAACTGAAAACGTGTTTGTTTAAACAGTGTCTCTGGTTTATTATCATCATCACTCCCTCTCAGTAGCAGATAATGTGTTTCAATTTCACAAGTATATGTAAATGATCCAGAGTAGAGGGGCAGCTGTCTTCAGTCAACATTTTCACATAGTGATAATTCCTGGGAATTATGCATTGATTTTCATTTTTTCTCTATTTTTAAAAACTGAGGTTTGATTGGGTTTTAGGCACAAAAAGATACATGGATAACTCAGTGCTTTGGTGGGAATATGGGAAGGGGTAATGTGCAAGTGCTTTGTGAAATTAAAGCTCTGGGCTAAAGCTATTTTGTCGAAAACCTGCTCATATATTAAAACGTGGAAAGACAAGAAACAGCTGGCTAAAGTATATTTTGTCTCGTTTTTCTGCATCCTGTGGGTTTGCCTTCCAGGAGATTCAGTGTTTTGTCACATGATTGTGACCCACTGACTCTTATTCCCGCCATGCTTATTCTTTCCGAATCTTAGAGGCACATGTCAAATATCTGGAACCTAAGTTACTGAAATTATACTTTATATGATGTTATATTTCTTAATTATAAATGCTGTCATTGTATTTATTTGCAATGGTGGCCCTCCTGAAACCCAAAATATTTCTTGGCATCATAAAGGCTTTGTGTGTGTTTCCCCATTCAGGTGAGTTCTCTCAGCTGATGGGGGGAAAGTATGATTTTGTCACTGAATTTGCACCAGAATGTTGGGTTAAGTAAGACTCTTGGAACTATAGACTTTGGTGATTCTGATGTTGCCTTAAATCACTATAATTTATCAGAAGTTGTGTGTGTGTGTGTGTGTGTGTGTGTGTATGTTAAGTTTTTAGCCACAATGGTGTGTTTATCCACAGCTTTATCCCTTTTTGTTTCTGAGTAATATTTCATCATATGAATATGCTACATTTTGTTTATCCATCCCCCATGGAAGAATACTGGATTGTTTCCAGTTTGGGGTAATTACTAATAATGCTGCTGTAAACATTTGCCTATAGGTTTTTGTGTTTTCACTATGGGTTGTTTTTGCTGATTCATATGGTGTCTGCATGGTTAACTTCATAAGAAACTGCCAACTCTCTTTACAAAAAGGTTGCACTGTTTTAATAGCATTCCCACCAGCAATGTATGAGAGTTCCAGTTGCTCTCCATCATTGCCAGTGCTTGATACCATCAGTTTATAGAACATTTTAGACCATGCTGGCAGGTGTGTAGTGGAGCTCATTGTGGTTTTATTTTCCTAATGACTAATCATCTTAAGCATCTTTCACTGTGCTTATTTGCCCTCTATATATCTTCTTTGGTGAAGTGTCTTTTAAAAACTTTTGCACAGGGTTGGGGTTGTCGCTTAGTGGTAGAGCCCTTACCTAGCACTGGGCTCGATCCTCAACGCCACATAAAAATAAATGAATAAAATAAAGATATTGTGTTCATCTACAACTAAAAAAATTAAAAAAAAACTTTTGCACATTCTTATGGGGTTATTTTTGATTGTCCTGCGTTGAGAGTTTTTTTTAATAACTATATTCTGGATACAAATCATTTGGCAGTTGTGAAATTTGCAAAAATATAGCTACTCTATAGCTTATTTTTTCATTTTCTTAATTGTATCTTTTTCAGGGAAAAGAATGTTAATTTTTGTTGTTGTGTTGTACCAGGGATTGAACCCAGAGGTGCTTAATCACTGGGCCACATCCCCAGCCCTTTTTATTTTTTATTTAGAGATAGGGTCTAACTAAGTTGCTGAGACTGGCTTTGAACTTTTGATCCTCCTGCCTCAGGCTCCCGAGCTGCTGAGGTTGTCAATTTTGGTGAAGACCAGTTTGCCTTTTTTCTTTTATGCATGTGCTTTTGGTATTATAGCTAAAATTCTTTGCCTGACCCAAAGTCACAAGATTTCCTTCTGAAAGTTTTACAGGTTTCAGTTTACATTGGGCTCTGTGACCCATTTTTTTTTTCTGTATGGATGTACAGTTTTTCTAGCACCATTTGTAGAAAAGACTACAATTTCTCCACATTGAACCATGTTTATTTGAAAGAAAAGGGTGTGATTCTATGTAGCATAAGAACCCAAATGTCTCCCAACATGAAGAAAAAGAAATGCTTTAGATTCTTTGATTTAGAAGTGACTAAGAGTCTCTTTTACCCAAGAGAACATGTAATATATGTTTTACTAGTGGTGTCAGAAATTTAAACATATTTTATATTCCATTTCAAGGATTGTTACATTGGTTTTCTTTGCCCAGCTTTTTAGAAATTTTAACTATATGTAGGTTCAAGGATCAGTAAATGATAATTCTTTTTTGACAAATAGAACTTCTATTAGAGCTTTAGAAAGAAAATGAAACTCAAAACCTTAAAGTTCATTTAATTTTTTTTTGTTTTTGTTTTTGTGGTGCTGGGGATGAACCCAGGGCTTTGTGCATGTGAGGCAAGTGCTCTGCCACTGAGCTGTACCCCCAGCCCCTTTCCTTTTTTTTTTCAAGTTAAAAAAATAACATAGATGTTACAAAATGTAAATAATACCCAAGTATCATTGGGTATTGGGGCACGGGGGTATGATGGCTTTACTCCTGCTTCTCTGTTCTCTCCTTCTCAGCCAGGAAGACTGGCTCTTCTTCCTCCTTATGACCTCAGATGTGGGTGTGCCCCAGGCCTCGATCCTTGGATCACTTATTCTTTCTTCCACTCACTCCCTAGGTGATCTCACACAATCCCATGGCTCAAAATGCCACATACAGTCCATGAGTCAAAGCTGTGTCCAACCCCTCTCTATCCCCAAACTCCAGACTGGTTTATCCAGCTGCCTCCTCCACACATCCAGGATGTATAATAACACATTGTCTGGCACAAAAATCTTGGTTTTCCTACTCAATCTTGCTCTTTGTCCAACCTTTCTTATCTTACTAAGGTGCATCTCCATTCCTCCAGCAATAAGGCCAAAATCCTAGCCATTGCCCAGTATCCCCCGCCCCCAACAACAGTCAGTCCTTCTACAAATTCTCCTCACTTAAACTGTAAAATATACCCCGAATCTGACTGCCTCTCACTGCCACTGTTGCTGCCTCTCTAGCCTGGAAGATGGCCTGGCCTCCTTGCTGGTTCCTTGCCCTTCACTCTTTTCCTGAAGTCCCAGCCACACAGTAGCAGCAAGGCTTGTTACAGACATAAATCAGATCATGTCCTTCCCTGGCTCAACTCTTGCCAGTGATTTTTTTTTTCCCCGAATCAGTTGTTTGCCCTGACCCTCATGAGCTAACTTTAGAAGATTGCTCCAGAATTTCTCTCCTGAAACTTCTGCCCTTTCTTATTTCTGCTTTTTGGCTATTTTTTGAAGCCAGGCTTGTTCCCCCTGGAGGGCTTGGCGTGTGGTGGTCATCTCTTGGGGAACTCATCCCTGTGTCTTCTCAAGGCTCTATTGTGCAGAGAGGCACAGACCTGCCAAAAGATCACCTTTTCACAGAGGTCTTCTGGCACCTCTCTCTCAAGTACCTGCCTTCCCCCTACTTGCCCATCTCCACATTTCACTTCACTTTTTCTTCATAGAATTTATCACTCTCTGGCATTATATTATTTTTTATTCGTTTGTTGTCTGTCATCTCTATTTAACTGTAAGCTCTCTATAGGTGGAACTTTACCCTGTTCATTGCTGTATCCCCAGCTTCCAGAGCAGAGTATAGCCCATAGAAAATGCTCAGTAAATATTCCTGGCTGGATTGAACACAGGATGAGATCATTATATGTAGACTCCTTTTCATATATTTTACTTCCACCACTTTCTCAGAGGTTATCACTGTTAATAGATTGGTAACTGGTTTTCTGAGCTTTAAAAATGCGTTTATAAATGCAGACACCCACGTTCTTTTTATGATAATGCAAATTGACTTACATCATACTTTTTTCTATCTTAATGATATATTTTAGATAGATTCTTATATTAGTTTATATATGTACTTATCTACTTATATTACTTTATATAGATATTTCTTTTTAATGGTTACGTTTTAGTCCATTCCATAAATATACCACATTGTTTTTCATCATTTTCCTGTTAATAGATATGTGAGTCATGTCCTCTTTTTCACTATTATAAACCAGGATGCAGTGAATATGCTTGTCTATAAGTCTTTGTACACATAGGCAAGTAGAACTCAAGCTACGAAATTGCCTGTTAATATCTGGCGGGATTAGTGGATTACTGGCAGTCTGTCTGTCTGGCTGGGTGGATGGATGGAAAGATAGGTGGATGAATGGGTAGATGGATGGACTGGTGGATGGTAAGTGGATGGCTGGTGGGCCGGGTGGATGGATGCATGGGTGGGTGGGTGGTAGATAGATGGTTGCCAGGCTGGCTAGCTGGCTGGGCAGATGGGTGGTGAATAGGTGAGTGGATAGGTGGGCAGATGGATGGATGGATAGATAGGTGGATGAGCAGGTAAATGGATGGATAGATGGATGGTAGGTAGATGGCTGGCAAGCTAGATGCATGGGTGAATGGATGGGTGGATGGATAGATAGGTGGGTGGATGGGTAGATAAATGGATGGGTGGATGGATGGGCAGATGGATGTGTAGATGGGATGCTGCTTAGTTTCTCCTCTTAAAAAAGATTACACTGTTTTACACTCTTACCAACAATATATGAGTGTCTATTTCCCTACATCCTTGCTAACACTAGATATTACCACATTTTCAAAATAGTATTCCATGATAGGCCAGAAAAGATTACAAAAGAGAAAGGTGATAAAAAGCCTTTCTTATAGCAGTTAGCCATTTCCTAGCCTGGTAAAATCCTGAGTTTCTAGATTATAAACTGGTCTGATAAAATCCATTCTGAAAGAAATGGCAAACTTAAAGGAGTAACGTGATTTGAGATGAGAAATACCTTCTGCCTGTGTAAGAAGCTTTCAGAAATTTTTTTTTCACTTGATGTCAACTCACGTTGTATGCTGAGAGATCTAAAACCACAAGCCCCATATCCTAATTCTCTTGATATAAAGTAGTATTCCCCAGATGATTTTTTAACAAAAGAATCCATAACACAAAACCTCAAGTTTCAGAGTTGGCTGGAGAGTTAATGGAAGTTGTAGCATTTGGTGATTTATCATTATTCAACAACTTTGTGGTTTCTTCTGGGCTTGCTAGAAGGATACTCAAAGAACAAGAAAAGGTTTTATCTGTTTTAATAAGTAAGACTGGCATCCAGAACAGAGATATGGGAATGAATTAGAAGAGCAATGCCAAGCCAGAAAGAACCTCTGGTTCACAAGTAGCTCCCGGAGGCTTCTATGATGTTAGTCAGTTTCAGCCCAAACCAGTATGGATGTTGGTTGGCTCTTGTGATCTTGGCCTTGAAGTCCATTGCCAGGGCAGCCCTGTGTCTTTTAATTTTAATCAACTCTCAAACAATGGGAAGATGGGTACTTTTTTGGCATGAGTGTATTAGGGTTTGAAGTCTTCCTTGGAAGTAGCTTTTCTTATTCACTATTCATATGACAAAACTGAGGACCAGAGGGACAAAATGGTACATAAATCATGATCAAGGCATTTAAAACTTGATGCTGTTAAATAATGAAAAGAAAGAGGTCTTCTATGAACTTTCAAGATTTATTGTTGGAAGGAAAAATACTCTTGCTTTGAAATTCCTTAAGCAGGAGTGGCACCATACCACTGTCCCCCTGCATGTTTATGGCAGATATTGTTAATCAGCCTGACTATTCTTTCCTCAGCTAAGCTCTCACCCTGCCTGAGGACCCTCTTAAACACCGTGCTGTAGGCAGCTCGTCATAGTTAAGCTAAGTTTTTATATGAATTAAAATCTCTTTGTCCCCTTCCTTTAAAGGTTGTATCCAAGTGATTCATGATGCAGTGCTAGCAGGACAGGATCAAAAAACCAGAACTTAGTCTGTCTCCTTCAATCTGATTTTTCCTAGTTGTTTTATCTTTAGCAAGTCACTTAACCTTTCTAGGACTACATCTACTTTGGAATTCAAAAGTGTGCATTTCTAGCTTTTTCTGACTACTTCTTTTCATCTGCTGTTGCTATTGACCTGTATCCATGAAACCAGAATTTAAGAGGTCGGGAATGGGTTTACTTTAAACTGGAGCACTTGCAGGAACCTCTTCTAGGCTGAGAGGGAAATGGATGTTTTCATACACCAAGCTGAGCACATCTCCCTGATGCCTGCCCACCCTGCAGCTGTAGGTCTCGAGTTGCTTTCTCTGCACCCCTTCCTCATTACATCTACGCGTGGGCAGGAGACCTTACCGTCAGACAGGTCTCAGCAAGTGGTCCTTTTTGGCTTCCCAACCTCTTTCTGCTTCCTGTTCCTGGCAGTGACCTTCCTCCCTGTTTGTCTTGCAGGCTCCCCCTCCCTTCGGGCATATCCTCTCCTCTCGGTGATCACCCGGCAGCCCACGGTCATCTCACACCTGGTCCCCACCACCCCGGGAATCACCCCTGTGTTATCCCACCACCCAGCCACAAAGGTTGCCTCTGCTGAGGGCCCTGGTGGTGAGGCTCTAGCCAGCAGCGAGTCGGAGACAGAGCAGCCCACTCCCCGGCAGAAGAAGCCCCGACGCAGTCGAACCATCTTCACTGAGCTGCAGCTCATGGGCCTGGAAAAGAAATTCCAGAAACAGAAGTACTTGTCCACCCCAGACAGGTGAGGATGCAAGGAGGGGACTCTCTGCAAGTATTATCAGTAAATGGGGATGCTGTTCACTCAAGTGGGAAGGCTGTGGACAGGTTGGGTTTGATGGAAAAAATGGAGCTCTGTTTGGGATGTGCACATTTTGGGTGGACAGTAGAGACAGGACTGTGAATTGGTGATTACTAACTGGGGTTCCCCAATATTAAGTGACTGTTTTGATCCCCTCAGCAGGTAACAGGGAGCCTCATGGACTTATGCAGCCAGAATACGTGGGCATCATTAGTTAGGAGATTGAGCATACGTGTGTAAAATTTTAGGCTTATATTTCAGAAGCCAGAGAATGTTTTTACAGAAATGTTAGTTTTAATAAACCTCTTGGGACTTCCTGATACCTGCCCAGGCATCTCTTAGGTGACCTACACAAGATTGATTCACTTGCCTGGGGAGGAGGACACCATCTGACTGGCCTGAACCCGCCCTCTCTGATGTTCCTTACCTCCCTACGTGACCAGGGCCATGAGCGCTCCCTCCTCCCACAGCTCCTGCCCTCCTCCTCTGTGTTTGTTTCTCTAGTTTCCTAGGTGACTTCATTTAAGCGAAGATGCAGGGAAGTGAGAATTTGTAACGGTGGCAGGTAATGAGAGAAAGCTGATGACAGTGAAGTGTGTTTCTGTAGCCAGGAGTGAGTCAAGGATGCATTTTTCCCAAGTGAGCTAACACCATTTGCTAATGCAGTGGCAGTGCTGTGAATCTTCCATTGACTAATGCACCTGATGGCCTCAGGTGACCCACACTGGGGAAGGCACACAGAGCCCTGAAAGGCCCTGGAGACCTGAAGTCTGTGGGATGGCCCTCCTGGATTCCTGGTTCTTAATGAATGACTGCTTGGGATGCAGTGCTTCTTAACTAGAAGAGCTAAGTTTTGTTGGTGCTGGGAATTTATTGGCTTCAGTCTGTTAATTACTTCCAATAAAACTATTGGCTGCTGGCAGTCCCTCTACAGGAATGACTGGCTACATGTGAATAAAGATTTAAGAAAATCTCTAAAGTCCCTTGAAGGCAGGCTCCATTTTTCTTATAAGAGACTTAATTTGTGCGCTCTGGGCAGAACAGGGGGGCTAGGTAGCTAGCACCTGAGTTACCATCCTGAACCTTCATGGCCAGTACCCATGGGTGCTGCTGATGGTTAGATCTGATCAGGTAGAGAAGGTTGCAACTGAGAACTTGCATCTGAGGATCCCCATGGCTCAGGCTTGTGGGAAACAGTGGGCCTTAAATCCACAAGTGGATTTTTAGGAACCTGGGGACCTTCAAAAAGTAGTGGTTAAAAAAAAAATAGTGGTCACTGTCTGAGCTGCTTTACACAGAGCAGGCTTGGAGCTGCAGGAAGGTGGTTGGTGTTGACTCAGGAGGTGGTCCTTCCTGTTGGTGCTCAGGTAGACCTCCACTCTTATCCACATATTGAGCAAGACTGAGGCTGGGAGCCTGGCTACAAACTTTCCCTTCTCATTCCATTTTCTCCACTGGGGTTGGTTGCTCCTCCCTAGGGTGTAGCTTCCCTGCACTTCCCTTTGACAGATCCAACTTGTACAAAATTATTATGAGTGGGAACAAACCCTTGTCCAAGAGGTAGCATAAGTCAGACATAAGTGGATTTGAATCCTGTCTCTACCTATTACACCAGGATCATCTACCAGGGGTCAGAAAAGTTTTTCTGTACAGCACAAGGTAGTAAATATTCAGGCTTTATGGGTCATATGGTCTGTCAGTACTACTCAACTCTGATGTTGTGGCACAGAGGTAGGCACGGACAGTACAGACACAAATGAACATGACTGTTCAATTAAGCCTTTGTAAAACTCAGGTGGCATGCAGCTTTTGGTCATAGTTGTAAGAGATTTTAATATCTCTTCAGGCCTTGAATCTGTCATCTATAAAATGGGAATAATTATACCAACAGCACAGTGTGGTGAAAGAAAAACATATGATAGCACACAGCAGGGGCTTGGTGTGTGCTCAGGTCACTGTGTTATTGCAGATTGCCCTAACTGCATACTCTCTGGGAACAGATTTGACTTTTAGGGCTTTTCAGAAGGGCACAGAGAAATGCAGGATCATGATGAGCAGTAGCGTGGAAAACAGAAGGGGCTAAGGAATTAACATTTCATTTGGAATTTCATAATGTCTAATTTTTTTAAACAATGTAATCATTATAACAGCTTAGGGTTGCCACTGTATTTTTGAGCACTGGTTCTGGATTTAGCAATGTGAGATGTACTTTTGTGGATAAAAACAAAGTGGAGGAGTTGCTGTTGAGTTAGAGAGAGAAATAACCTGTGAAGTGATTAGAGGACAGTCGAGAACTCGGGGCCACTGTGGTGATTGTTGGTCTGTGGGAGGGAGCAGAGGACACAGGACAGGGGAGCTATAACTTGAACTGGATCAGGAAAGGCATTGCCATAGACCTATGCTTTACCTTTCATTTCAGGTTTGGATTTTGGGTAAGAGTTCACATTTTGTAGAGGATCAGAGTAAAGACCATTGGATTAGGAAAAGGACCTTGTAAACAAAAAATAAGACAATATTTTCAAGTCCATGAAAAACAGAGAATGTTTCTGGCATGGGTCCTGCCCCAGGTGTCCTTAGGTGTGGACACCTGTTTCTCTGTTTCCCAAAGTTTTCTCCATAGGATTCTTGGAAGGAAAGGAAAACCCTTTAAGGAAGAATTGGTTTAATGGGGCAGGTTTGAGTTTTGGTAGCACGTTCCTGGAGCTAGAAGGACCCCTGTCTGTCTGTCTTGCCCTCTCCCATTTTCCTCATCCTTCCTTTGTATCTTGTGCCTTCTAGGTTGGACTTAGCCCAGTCTCTGGGACTCACTCAGCTGCAGGTGAAGACTTGGTATCAGAACCGCAGGATGAAATGGAAGAAAATGGTAAGAGAGGAGAGAGTGGTTCTAACCATGTGCTCATCTTGATGGGAAGAATTCTTAACATGGGGCTGTTGGGAGGCAGGAAGGTTTGGGCTGTGAGATGGGAAGGGTTTCTAAGATGCTGGCTAGGAGGAAGGCTGCTTGAACTTGACTTGGATTTCTTAACAAGGGGAGTATTCTTTTTCACAGTTTCCTTAGAAATCAAAGAAGGCCACAAGCTTCTCAGCTGCCAGTTTGAACCCCACCTGCTCGCCTCTTCAAATAACTTCCTTCCTCCCCCACCAAGAGCTAAGAATAGAAATCAGTACCCTCTGGTTATAGTGACAGAGAAAGCACATCTGTTCTGCTACTGTTGTCTTCTAAAGCAGGGATCCTCAAACTTGGTGGGTGTCAGAGTCAATTGAGTAGCAGGTGAAAATGCAGGGCTCTAGCCCTCTCCCAGGGTTTTGATTCCAGAGGCCTGTGACAAGGCTGGGAATGGGCATGTTAATAGGCACCCAGGTTATTAGGAAGCATACGGTCTAATGATCACAGCTTACATAATATGGCTGTAGTGTCTTGCAAATAAGCATTTTCATCTTTGATTTTTACATGTACTGAGACTAAATGACTCTACATTTTGATGAACTTTATTTCATTATTATTTATCTTCCCATCCCCCTCTCCTGTCTTTTTTATTGAAAAGCCATGTTAAATCCAAAATATCAAAAGTAGTTGAATGTTACCTTTCCCAGTTCTATAAATCACAAGTAACAAGGCCCAGAGAAGAAAGGAGGAGTGGGATGAAGGAAGAAGCCCTGTTCTATCCTTAGATACTGGGTACCTATGTAATCTGACAAGGGCCTCACTCACAATCTCACTGAATTTTAATGGCTCTTTTTCCTCCTGGATGGACCAGGCATAATTATGCCTTCCTTATGAAATTCTAATTCGCTGATCTCTCTGGTCAGAAGCCACATTTCCTGGTGTTTCAAGGGCTGGGACATGATGTTTTTCACAATAATCAAATAACTGAGATGTCTCTCTCTTCAGTTTAAAAAAAAATCAGTGGAAGGTATTTTTCTCAAATGCATGGTTTTGTCTATTAATATTTTTCTTAAACCTTTAGTTCTGCTATTTATTGCTTTTGTCTCTTAGCAATGAAGGGGAAAATATCCGAAGTAAATAAAATGCAAATAAACATGAATGGGGAAAATCAGGGGAAAAGCCAACAAGCAGCAGCTATTATATTCCTAGAAAGGAATCTGTGAGCAGGTCACATAATTCCTTCTGGGAGAACCTGATCTTGAGATTTTTTTGCAAGGGTTTTTCAATAGAGGTGACTTGGCTCATGAATTACGCAGGAAGTAAGGCAGAAGCCAGTTGCATGTATAAACTATAATATATCTTATGAAACAAGTATATATTTGATGTCTCTTATGAACCAAGTTTTGTCCTGAGCACTATAGGAGGTAAATGAAATAAAATATAACCCCAGCTGTCTTGGAATTTATGATCTAGTTGGAGAAAGAAGGTCTGAGAAGCAGTAAGGTTGTACATTTTGAGTAAGTGCTGGCTGTTATAGATTGATAAGCTCATGAGTTCAGAGGAGAGGTAGTGAATTTCAGAGAAGATGAAATTGAAGGACAAGTGAGATTCAGTTAGGTAGCCATTCCAAAAACTGTACAAGGCTACACACATATAACTTATGGTGGAAACCTTTTGGGGGATTATTCTCTGGAAGAACCAGATTTGGGAGTGAGAAAGGCCAACCATGTTCCCATGCTTGCCCCTCCCTGACTGATTTCGGGCAAGTCCTTTCAGTGTTTTCCCTTCAAGTTCCACCACCCACCTCCTTCCTCGTCAATCATCATCATCGTCATCGAAATCAATGTCTCCTGAGTAGCAGAGGCATTGTTCAAATTGGTTATCAGCAATCTTCTCATGAGTCAGATGCTTAACGAATTGACAGCCAGCCCGCTCTGCCAGTACCGCCCAGTACTCGCAGAATAGCAAGCGCGTGTGCCTGAGCCTCTGATGTCACTTGTTTTTCCCCAGCCACTCTGCTGGGGCACAGTTGTGGGCTGGTGGTTGATGGTTATCTCTGCCATCTAGGTCAAGATGGAAGGACCTCAGCAGATTTAACCTCAGAGAGGGTTAAAATCAGGACCCACCAAATTCAGGTTCCTTTAGGAAACAAGAGCTTTCAGTTCACTTTGGGGATAATTTATTGAGCACTTCATTGCATCGGGCAGTGGAAATGCAAAGACAAGCTATGAATCTGTCCAATTAAAAAATAGAATTAAAAAGGTACCCAGTCAAGTGGGGGAAACAGACCTGAAATTTAAATTATCCAGACTGATCAGGGCAACAGCCAGAACACTTAAGAGAGGGTTCAGAGTCAGAACAGAGAAAGAAGTGTTTCACAGAAGAGGCAGCATCTAAACTGAGACTCAGTGAAGGTGGAAAAGGGAATCACAGGCAGAAAAAAGGGGCAGAAGTTCTTGGGGACGCTTAAGAACTTCAAAATGTGGGCTATATGTGAAGACTTCTTTCAGTTGGAAGTCTAAATTCTGCCTCCCTCAGAACAGCACAGCATTGTTGAGATCCAATTGCTTCATATATTTTGCTGGTAAACCTCTTTCAAGGCTATCTCTTCAGGTACTGAGAGGAAAAGAGAAAGATAATTGGGTAATAAAGATGTCTCAAGGCTAGTAACCTAATTGGAACTGGAAAAAGATTAGCACTTGATTCTCAGACTTATTCACACAGCTGCCAAGGACAACGCTGCCAAAACCAAGATAGCATCTTGGACTAGTTTTGACTGGTCAGCGTTTGTAACCTATAGCGGGTTGGGTAAATTTAATCTTGCACATTAGATAGGACACTCACCCTCTATTCCATTTCTGTTGGCATTAGTTCCATTAGGATCCACAGTGTTTCACAATAGGCTGAAAGCGCCTCATTATTTAGTGGTCTTTTTTTCAGCTTTAAAATACAATTCTCTTCTTCAAAAGGATCCAAATGGATAGGTCTTCCTATCCCACTCACAGAATTTGGGTAGGCCACACACTAAGCACCATCGTTATCTTTTGCATCAAAAGTCTCCAGATAGCAAATAATTCCATGACATTGTTACTGGTTGCTATCTATATATCTTGGTTGGATAGGTTACTTAACCTCAGTGCGCCTCATCAGTAAAATCCCTCACATACACCTCACAGAGCTGTAGTAGTAACTGAGCTAATTTCTTTAAAACATTTAGATTCTTGCAACACAGGATGCAGCTATTATTGTCATTATTGTTGTCATTTATCTGTCTACAAATTGCGTATCTCTACAGAATCCAGATTTTTAATTTTTTTCCCTGGAGGGTGGGTACTGGGGATTGAATTCAGGGGCATTTGATCACTAAGCCACATCCCCAGCCCTGTTTTGTATTTTATTTAAAGACAGGGTCTCACCGAGTTGCTTAGCACCTCACTTTTGTTGAGGCTGGCTTTGAATTCATGATCCTCCTTCCTCAACCTCCCGAGCTGCTGGGGATATAGGTGTGCACCACTGCACCCAGCTGAGAATCCAGATTTTTGAAGGCCAACATAGATAAATTGAAAGTAGATCTTACAGGTTTCCGAGACCTTGTGCTTTTTCTTTTGGTTTAGAGTCGTCCTGGATTTTTGTCTGTCAGAGCCTTGGTATTTGTGCCCTGCTTGGGGTGTAATGGAACATGCCATCTTCAGGCTGGGACAGTCAGCTAATGTGAGCAGTAATGGTATGGGAGGAGGTTCATGCTGGAGAATCCAAACTTGTTTCTCAGCTTTATGGAAATTGTTATCAGTTATATGGCTGTCACTTTTCTATAAAGCTACAGAAAGAGAGGGAGAAAAAGAAGCAAAAAGTGGCTCAGTTCAGCAGCCTACTGCTGCCTGGAGTCTGAGGGAGCTTGGGTAATTGTAGATAAACATTAGACACAGACTAAACAGTGAACCTTCTACGTGTCTTTGCACATTACTCAGAATGAAGTACTGATATGGGTATTGGATTCAAATGGTCAGAGTTTTTGTGTTCAAATCCCAGCTCTTCCCTGGGCTCACTCTTTGACCTTGACAACCCCTTTCTGTCAGATGTTTCCTGTCTGAAAGGGGAGAGAGGAAAAAGTTTCCTCCCAGCACTGACATTCTGTGCTGTCTAGTCAAACTGCCTGTCCCAGACCCAAACACCTCCAGAAGGAGGCAGGAGGTCCCATCTTGACATGCTCAGCAGCAGAACATTTGAATGCCTAGTTTTAGAGTTCGAAGGAGAGCTGTCAGCAGGCATCGTTAATAAAAGTAGGTGGTGTGTTGGGTGTTGCTCCCAGAGGCAGAGGGAAGCGTGTGGCCTCTCGTGTTAGGAGTTGTCTAGCCTCTCTGAACTAAGGGGACAAATCGCCTAGAGGAATAACTGGGGAGGAGGGCTCTTGAGAGGAGGGCCACAGGGTGCATGCATGTGTGCAGCTCCTGGTGCAGGGCGGTTTTGAGATAATTGCATGTCTCAGGTGTGCTGGAAGACAGGGGGCCAGAGGTCGATGTGGAAAGCAGCCAGGAGGGTAGTTATCTCCTAATTATTGCTTGCACTGGAATGTTTTATTCCATTTAGAAAATGGTCTGATTGTTTTGATTTTTTTTTCCTGTGCTGTAGGAAAATAGCCAGGTGGGGTCGATCCAAGCTGTGTGGGTGGTGTTCTCTAATTGCTGGGCTGGACTTTCTTTTGCCAATTAGGTGGCTTCCTTAGACCTGCCCTTCTCTAACTTGATTACTCCATGGGGCAACTTACTTTTGTATAACCTCTTTCATACCCAGTGGAGCTGCTTTCAACATGTAAATTCCACCTTGGCACATTTAGGTGCTTTCAAAAGCCTGGGCTCATGCTGAAATCAAAATCAGATACTGACTTACCTGAAAAGGAATATGGGGACCTCTTCTCCCCAGAGGTGGTTTCTGTCAGCATCTATGCCTTGTGAAAGGTCCCTTCACAACTCTGTGTTAGCTTTTTGGGTGGATTCAAATAGATGGAGAAGATTCACAGCTAATAGGCGATGTTTATTGAGAACCTTTGGCTGTCCTCACAGCCACACACACAAATTAACTCAAAGTGAGTCAGAGATCTATTATAAGAGCTGAAACTATACAGATACTAGAAAAAGACATAAGAGTAAATATTTGTGAACTGGCATTAGACAAAACCTTCTTAGATATGACACCAAAAGCACAAGTAACAAAAGAAATATTAAATTGGATTTCACCAAGATTAAAAACCTTTGCGATGTGAGGGATATTATCAAAAAAGTGAAAAGACGACCCACCAAATGGGAGCAAATATTTGCACATCTTATATCTGATAAAGGACATGTGTCCAGAAAATTTGAAGAACACTTACAACCCAATAATAAAATGACATCCAAATTTAGAAGGAATAGTAAAGGATTTGAATAGACCTTTCTTCAAAGAAGATATACAACCTACTGGTAAGTGCATGAAAAGATGCTGTACTTCATTAGTCATCAGGGAAGAAAGTGCAGATCAAAACCACAATGAGATGCCACTTTGTACCCACTGGGATGGCTATAAATCAAGAAGGCATAATAGCAAGTGTTGATGAGGATGTGGAGAATTGGAATCCTCATATGTTGTTAGTTGGAATGTAAAATGGTGCAGCTGCTTTGGAAAAATAGTCCTAAAAATGTTAATCATAGATTTGCCATGTGATTCAACAATTCCGTTTCTGGAAATATACCCCAAAGAAGTGAATGCATGGACTTAAACAGATATTTGCACACCCATGTTTATAGCAACATTGTTTACACTAGGCATAGATGCTGACAGAAACCACCTCTGGGGAGAAGAGGTCCCCATATTCCTTTTCAAGTAAGTCAGTATCTGATTTTGATTTCAGCATGAGCCCAGGCTTTTTAAAGCACCTAAATGTGCCAAGGTAGAATTTATATGTTGAAAGCAGCTCCGCTGGGTGTGAAAGACTATAGCACAAGAATTAAAATCAAGAATCAATAAATGGGATGGATTCAAACTAAAAACCTTCTTCTCAGCAAAAGAAACAATCAGTGAGGTGAATAGAGAGCCTACATTTTGGGAGCAAATTTTTCCCACTCGCACATCAGATAAAGCACTAATCTCTAGGGTATATAAAGAGCTCAAAAAGCTAAACACCAAAAAAAAAAAAAAAAAGAATAACCCATTCAATAAATGGGCCAAGGAACTGAACAGATGCTTCTCGGATGAAGATATACAATCAACCAACAAATATATGAAAAATGTTCAACATCTCTAGCAATTAGAGAAATGCAAATCAAAACTACTCTTAAGATTTCATCTCACTCCAGTCAGAATGACAGCTATTAAGAATACACACAACAATAAGTGATGGTGAGGATGTGGGGGAAAAGGTACACTCAATACTGCTGGTGGGACTGCAAATTGGTGCAGCCAATATGGAAAGCAGTATGGAGAATTCTTGGAAAACTGGGAATGGAACCACCATTTGACCCAGCTATCCCATCCTTTGGTCTATACCCAAAGGACTCAAAAACAGCATTCTATAGGGACACAGCCACATCAATGTTTGTAACAGCACAATTCATAATAGCTAAATTGTGGAACCAACCTAGATGCCCTTCAGTAGATGAATGGATAAAGAAAATATGGTATATATACACAATGGAATATTACTTAGCAATAAAAGAGAATAAAATCATGGCATTTGCCAATCCCCCCAAATCAAATGTCGAATGTTTTCTCTGATATAAGGTAACTGACTCATAGTGGGGTTGGAAGGGGAAGCATGAGAGGAATAGACAAACTTTAGATAGGGCAGAGGGGTGGGAAGGGAAGCGGATATGGGGGGAGGAAAGATGATGGAATGAGATGGACATCATTACCCTAAGTACATGTATGAGGACACGAATGGTGTGAATATACTTTGTATACAACCAGAGATATGAAAAATTGTGCTCTATATGTGTAACATGAATTGTAATGCATTCTGCTGTCATATATAACAAATCAGAATAAAAATTAAATAAAATAATAATAATAATTAAAAAGTGAAAGCATGGACTTAAACAGATACTTGCACACCCATGTTTATAGCAGCTTTGTTTACACTAGCCAAAAGGTAGAAGTAACCCAAATGTCCATCAATTGATGAGTGAATAAACAAAATGTGGTATATACCTAAAATGAGGTATTATTTTCCTGCATATGCTGCAACATGGATCAACCTTGAGAACATGATGCCAAGTGAAGGAAGCCAATTACAGAAGTCTTTGTATTACAATTCCATTTGTGTGAAATGTTCAGAACAGCCCTCTCTATAAAGAAAAAAGGCAGATTGGTGGTTGCCTAGGGCTGAGGGCAAGGAATTTGGGAGACATCAGGATGCATACACTGACTGTTGCCCAATTCTGACTATCTTAAAAGTCATTGACTTGTACACTTTAAAAAGACGAAATATATGACATGTGAATTATATCACAAAAAGAGCTTATGGTTTGACGAATTACTATATCATTGTTAAAAGTTTAGCACCTGAAGGTCTTCTGCTGCTCTTGAAAGAAAGAGACATAGTTAATAATAATTTAGTGACTGCCTAGAAAGTTCTTGGAAGTTAAGTGTTCACAAGAAAGATACAGGATTGGCATTCAAGGAGCTTTTATGCAAATGGAGAAGATAACATTAAGTGGGGCATGTGCTATAATTTGAATCTGGAATGTCCCTGAAAGACTTGCTGATCAGCTTGGTTTGGTTGGGAAGTGGTGAAACTTTTAGGAGGTGGAGCTTAATGGAAGGAAGTCAGATCATCAGGGCATGTTCTTGAAGGGGACATTGGGTCCCCAGATCCTTCCTGTTTCTCCCTCTTTGCTTCTGACCACCACAAGGTGAATGACTTCCTTCACCACACATTCCTGCCATGATGTACTGTGCTACCACAGGCCCAAAAGCAATGAGCCAAATGACCATGGACTGAAACCTCCAAAACTATGGGCCAAAATAACCTTTCCTCTTTATAAGTTGGTTTATCTCAGGTATTTTATCACAGGTGTTATGACTAACACTATACATAAGTAGCAAAAATATCTCTCATCCCTAATTTTCTCTTGAATCCAAGTCCTCCCAAAGCCCCTTTTTGTAGCTGCCCAGAACTATTCCAAGCTGAAATTTGGAGCCAGCAGAGGAGGGAATGTTACATTTCAAAGTAAATTATAAATATTTTTAAAATTATCCTTGCCTACCTCATAGGATTCCTAGGAAGGTCACAATTTTGATAAAAAGTGTGAAAGTCCTTTGATGGCATCAAAGCTCATTTAGAGTGTGCTTTTGCATGTTTTATATCCTTTTTCAATTCCGTGGAAATGTTTATTGAGAAAAGTTGGTTTATTTTGTAACAGTCTTTGAATGCCTGCTATGAGCAGGGACTTAGTGGTGAGGGGCAGGCAAGTAAACACAACAGTGACAGCATCTCATGAAAAGCACTCCTAGTGTACATGGTGGAGAGAGGTTGACTTATTTAGGGGAACAGGGCAGGATTCCAGAAGAAGTCAGCCAGGAAGAGGCATGCTCTGCTCAGAGGAAATCTACCATCCAATTACAGTTCTGGGTCTCTCATATCCAGTTTGTGTTGGTCACTCTCATCTTTCCTCTGTGAGATAAGGCATTGTTGTTTCCATTTTATGTATTTGGAAAACTGAAGCTCAGAGACTTTAAAGGGCTTTTCCAAAGGCAAAGCTGATAAGTGGCAGAGTTAGAATTTCACCTAGTTTTCCCACCTTCAAAGCTATAAGACTTTCTGCTATGTCCTACTACTTCTCTGAACAATACAAGACTCTGTTTTATAACATCTTTCTTTTCATGATAACAAAAATACTCATACATGATCCTTGTTGAAAATTTAGAAGACACAGAAATAACACAAAGAAAAAAGATAAAAATTATGCATGACTTCAGCACCGCAAACTAGGTGGTATATGGTTGTCTTGTCTCCAAACTGAACTAGGCTTATCTGATGACCTGTTGTTCACAAAAACACATTCTTAGTATTTCCCGTGTCATTAAATACTCTCCTGTGTAATATTTGTAATGGTTACCAAGTATTCTTTCTTCAGGATATATTACATTACCTACTCAATTATGTGGCTGAATGAGTACACACCCCAACTTTTGCTGTTATAAGCCATATTATGATGAATATTTGTGTGGATCAACCTTTGTTTTAGTCTTAGATGATTTTTTAGAATTTATCCTAAGGAATATTTGGGTCAAAAAAGGGATGCACATTTAAAGGCTTTGATTTGAATTCTTACATTGTCTTGAAAAGGTTGTACTGTTTACACTTATATTTTCCTGCTTGCCACAAATAATATTATCCTTCTGATTTGTTAGTGTGATAGTTACCATATTGACATTTAATTTTTCATTTTTTTCCCTTACTGAGGTTGATTTTAATGAGTTTATAATCATATTATAAATGCTAAAATATATGATATTGACTAAAAATGCATCAAGCTTGAATGAAGCACTTTTTGCAGGCCAGAAGAGAGAGGTTTAGAATACATTTTGCCACACCCTGTAACTTTGCTGCTGGGAAGGGAGAACTTAGAGTTTCTGTCTCTCCCTTTTTTTTTTGCATTGAACCCAGGGTCTCTCATGTGATTGGCATGTGCTGTACCACTGAGCCACCCACATTGCCAGCCCTAAGAGAGGGTTTAGATGCTGTGTAAAGTCATCCTAGAGAGCAGAAGAGTGGAGGGAAGGAGTTATTTCTTAGACTCAGTCACTTGTTTTCCTCTCCCATAGGTTCTGAAAGGTGGACAGGAAGCTCCCACAAAGCCAAAAGGTCGTCCCAAGAAGAACTCTATCCCTACGTCAGAAGAGATTGAAGCTGAAGAGAAACTGAACAATCAGGCCCAGAGTCAGGAGCAGCTGGACCCCTCTCAGGGACAGGAGGAGCCCTGGGAAGCACAGGAACCAAAAGCACACGATGTCCCCTTGGAGGTGGCAGAGCCACCAGGCCAGCCCCAGGAGTCACCAGTAGCCTCTTCTGAACCCCCACCATTAAGCTAAAATAAAACTCTTTTGGGGGAAGGGGGAGACTGGGATGAAGGGAAGAGAGAGAAGGCAGGGAGACTAGGAGAAGAAAAACTTCTAACCAAAGGGGGGAGAAGAGAGCCACCTCTCCCCCCCCCTCCCACAGTTCTCAGTGCTGTCTCCATCACAAGCATCTGAGAAGACTTGCTTGTCTTAGTCCTTTCTCTTCATGGAAGGCTGTGTAGCCACGGATGCCCTTGATTAAGGGAGACAGTGCTTTGGAGCTGCCTGTCCTAGCTAGGGTGACGGCAATGGGGCTGGGTACCAGAAGCCTGTTTTTGTCACAAGCGCCATGCCAGTGTGCAGAGGAAGGTGGCCCCTGCCTCCTCCTTGCCACCCCCGGGCAGCCAGTCATCAAAGCAAAGAGAGATGGAGGCACTTGGGCAGCCTGCCCAGGATCCTTGCTGACTCAGCACTTATTTCTGTAGTTTTAAAAGAGAATTTAATGTTTTTTTTTCTTGTTTGTTTTGTTTTGTTTTTTTTTGCGGGGGTGGGGTGGGGTGATGAGCACAGGCAACAATGACAAAAAAAAAAGTTCAGAGTAAGAGAGTTGTGAGTTATTAGAAATGTTCTGAATCCCGTTTGTTTATTTGGAGACACGTGTGCCTTGGTACCCATTATAAAATGGTCAGGTGACCCAAAAACTGATAAGCCTTGTTTTTCTTGCTTCCATAAGTTGCCAACCCTGAAGCTGCAAATGCAGATATGTTAAGATAACTTTTATTTTTTAACTAAAAATAAATCTTTCAAAAGGATCCAGTGTTTTGTTTCTTCTGGGAAGTGTATGTGACCCTATCTGAATGTGTCCAGTGGAAGGAGAGACCAGAGACAGCACTGACTCTCAGAGCTTTCTTTCCCCATCTATGAAATGAGACTAGCCCAGGCCACTGGCCCAGGTGCAGGAACATGGAAACAGTGCCAAACCCTGGAGCGAGGAAGGAGCAGAGTGCTGTGCTCTCCCCACCAGAGCATCTCCGCGGTCAGCCACTTGACATTTTTGGTTTCCAACTCTAACAATTTTTACTTTCCTAAAGAGGTAATAAATTTACATCCTTCAAAAGTCAAAACAGCATAAAAACATGTCACACTTTTGTCCTATCCCCTGTAGGTAATCACTTTTATTGGATTCTTATTTGTCCTTCCATTTATTCTTTATTTTATTTTATTTTATTATTATTATTTTTTTATTTATTTGTTGTTGGTCGTTCAAAACATTACATAGTTCTTTTTTTTTTAGAGAAAGTGAGAGAGAGAGAGAGAGAGAGGGAGAGAGAGAGAGAGAGAGAGAGAGAGAGAGAGAGAGAATTTTTAATATTTATTTTTTAGTTCTCGGCGGATACAACATCCTTGTTGGTATGTGGTGCTGAGGATCGAACCTGGGTCGCACGCATGCAAGGCGAGCGCGCTACCGCTTGAGCCACATCCCCAGACCATTACATAGTTCTTGATATATCATATTTCACAGTTTGATTCAAGTGGGTTATGAACTCCCATTTTTACCCTGTATACAGATTGCTGTATCACATCAGTTACACTTTCATTGATTTACATATTGCCATTCTAGTGTCTGATGTATTCTGCTGTCTATCCTATTCTCTATGATCCCCCATTTACTCTTTATTAAGTGTCCATTTGGATGATTTTTTTTTTTTGCAACTTTTGACAAAAGAAGATTTGAGAACAATTTGGCTAGATGTGTTCTGTGATTTTAAATTTAAATGTGATGTCCCAGATGGACTGGATGTAGCTCAGTGGTAGTGTGTGCTTAGTAAGTGCAAAGAAAGCCCTGGGTTCCATCCCTACCACCAACATAATTAATTAATTGAAATTGATGTCCTACTTTTAATAAGTATAGGAAAAAGGTAGCCACCAGATGTCCTCAGAGGAGGACTTTACCTTTTTTCTTGTCTGATTCTTCCACTTTTTTGCTCTGACACTTGATTACCCAGGGGTCACCTTTAGAGTCCTTTCTCTGTGGTGCCCTGCAGGGTATAATGCAGATGGTCAGCCACTTATTAACAGTCAGTCTGCCACGCTTCAGGCCTAGAGAATACTGGCCAGCTTTAACATGGGCTTGAACTGGGAAGCAGAACCTGTTACTAGTCCTGTGAAACAATCAAATAATTCATTACAAAGTTAAACAGGAAAGATCGGCATGTTTTCCATCATCTGGCTGCCTGCTTCTCTCCGTTAACGCAAGCAATCAGAAAGTGACTGCAGTTTTGACATTGCCAACGCAGTGCCTTCGCCCTCTTTGCTATAGAAATCAACAAAGAGAAAGCAGTCTTTCTCTGGACTCTTGTGAATAGACAAAGGATTTGGCCTCTGAGAACCAGTTCACACAGACCACACCTAGCTGCCTGTATGAGGTTGCTTGTACCAAGCCAGCACAGTGCTGTCTGCTTCACCTGCAGCCCACCCCACCCCACAGTACAGCTTTATGATCTTCCTACAGGTGGTGTGACAATGAGCCAGAGTGTGCACAGTGGCCAAGGTAAGAAGGTGGATGGATCTGTGCCAGGTGAGTCTAACTCCTCAGGAGCTGTTCTGTCCTGCTCACCCCACCCCAGACAACTTTTTTATTTGGATGGAGGTTTCCTATGCTGGCTTTTGGCCTCTTGCCCTGGGCCCTCATGCGTTGTTTTCTGCATTGTCTTGACTGTGACTGTCACTGCAGGGATCTCTGTGTACGTACACCCATGCTGGTATTCCTGAGTGCCTGGTTCAAGGTGTTTCTGACTTCCAGCTTTTACTCGCTGGCTCATCCTCTTTAGTTTGTTTCTTGCCCTAGGGGTTGAAGGTATTTCACTGGTGAATTTAAGATCTCGGATTATCTTTCCTTGTGTTTTGTAAGGCCCAGCCCAAGGTTACCTCCACTTACAAGCTCTCAGCTTATCCTCTAGCCTCAGCTCTGCATGACTTCGCCCTGTGACTCAAAAAGGGGCCAGGATGGATCACACAGATGCACACACACACACACACACACTCGGCAGTGCTGGGGATTGAACCCAAGGACTTTGCACATGCTAGGCAAGGGCTCTACTACTGAGTTATATCCCACACACCCACAGATACTTTTTTTAGTTGACAAAAGAAAATTGAATCTATTTGTAGTGTATAATGTTTTGAAATATGTATACATTGTGGAATGGCTACATCAAGCAAATTAACATATGCATAACCTCACATACTTAACCATTTATTTTTGGTGAGAACACCTAACATCTACTTGGGCAATTTTCAAGTACATAATAGATTATTAATTTTAGGCACCATGTTATACGATACATTTCTTGAAATTATTCTGTCTAATTGAAAGTTTGTATCCTTCACCCAACCCACATTTTATTCCTTGTCAGAAATGATACATCAGTCCTCATCCCTAGCCTCTGTTAACCACAGTTCTATAATCTTATTTTAGAGTCCCTGTGTGAATGAAGCCCATTTCACTTAATATGAATGTCCTCCAGGTTCATCCATGTTGTCACAAATGACAGGATTTCCTTCCTTTTTTTAATGGCTGAAATAGTATTCCATGGTGTATATGTAGTACATTTTCTTTATCCATTCATCAGTTGATAGACACTTAGGTTCATTTCATATCTTGGCTACTGTGAATAAGAGTGTAGTGAACAGGAAGTGCTAATGTTTATTTGACACATTGATTTCATATCCTTTGGAGATACACCAGTAGTAGGATTGCTGGATCATATGATAGTCCTATTTTTTTTTTTGGAGGGAAGGGCTAGGCCTCTTGCAATTTGTTCCCTTCTGCCTGTGACTTGCTTGCAAACCAAGCTCTGCTCCTTCTCCAAAGGCATCTTTCCATTTTGTCTCCAGTTCCTAAGGCTTATGACTGACATCCAGAACCAACTTCACAAGTTTCCTCTGAGTTGTGAATTGGAGATTATTCCATGGGAGATCTGTAATTGGGTATTCAGTGAACTCCTCTGTCTCTTAGCATCTCATCTTTCTTGGGGGACTTGTGACTTTCATTCTCCTGTGGTCACCTCTTTTTGTAGGCCTTGCTAAATAAAAGCATTCTCTCCCTTTTCTGGCATAGGATGGTGACCCTTGAGAGTTCAGGGTTTTATTTGAGGGTTCCATCATTGGCCAATTTTTGAAGTTTTCCAGAGCAGGAGAGAGAACTGAGGAAAGTCCTTCAATCTCTGCTTTGAGAAGCTAACCAGGTAGAGACTTTGGCCTTCTCTCTTTTAGGAATGTCTCTGCTCTGGGAGGCATGGCAAGTGAGCACTTTAGCACACACTTTGGTCCCCTGCTGCTCTGTTGGACTGTGAAATGGGCCACTTCTTACAATTTTACACAAGTCCAGAATTCAGAAAGAAGTACATGCCTTTCCCTGGGTCCCACAGTCACTGAGGAGTTGTGCTGAGAACCAAGTCGGGTGCCAGATGTCCTACAGAGTCTTCACTGCTGGCATGCCTTTTATTCTGCACACGGACCTGTGGTCGGCGGGCCGTCAGTCCCAGTGCAGGGGCTCAGAGGGAAGGGGTTTCCCTGACTCCATGCCTCTTCTCTGTCAGAGAGCAAAGGATTCCTGGTATAGGTTCCTGACTCTCAGTAAGCTTCCAAGTGTGCCTCCGAGTTCGTGTTCTGGGGCACTGTGCACTCCAGATTGCTTCATGTCAATTACAAAGGTGTGTTAAAAACACAACACTGAGCCCTTGTTTGACACAGACAGTAACCAAATATGTCTCAAAGTATGAGCCAAGAGCCCTCAAACTAGTTTGAACACATCTATCAGAAGCTAGCCTATCAGAAGGCAGATTTTCTCTATTTCCTTTACTGGGGATTGAACCCAGGGCCTTGTGCATGCTAGGCAAGTGCTCTGCCACTGAGCTATCCCCCCAGTCCAAATTTTTAATTTTGAGATAGGGTCTTGCCAAGTTGTTCAGGCTAACTTTGAACTTGCAATCCTCCTGAGTGCACAAATATGTGCCTTACACAGACATATATGCACATGTACGAAAATACCACAATGAGTCACACTATTTTGTATAATTATGATGTACTGATAAATTAAAGAAATAAGCCTCAAAGAGGTCTGTTTTGAGTTCTTCTAGAACTGTCTTGAAGAGGAGGTTTGAGTCCTCCATGAGTTTTATTTCCTTCCACACTGTGTAGAGTTGACTGTCCTTATCCCAACCTTTCAAATTTTCAGTGTGGCCTTGCCCCATGCCCAAGGGCTGGGTTCGGATTGGAACTGGACTGGAGTGTCTGGAGGTCTGTACTCAATAAAAGTAGTGCTATATCAGCCTACTCTGGGATTGTTCATTCCACAGAAAATGGGCATGTAGCAATCACTCAGTTCCACACAGTCTGCACGACAGACGGTCCCAGGGTTCTCCCTATTCCCCTACCCAAGTCAATGGCTAGTTTAATTGCTGGATCCTCTGGAAATTTTCTGTGGGTGCTACTTCAATCTTACCCCCATTCTATTTGAAAGGAACTGTAGAGGGGCAAGAAGCAGGGTTAACTGAAATGTGCTTTGCACAAAAACTCATTTCTCACGATTTCTGTGCACTTCACCGTCTGTGTTGCCTGAAGCCCAGGGGGCCTGGTGCTCTTGGTATTAATATCTCCCTTCCAAGCCCCCCATTGCTCTTCCTTCGTTGCCCTTGCTGCGACTGGATCCTTTCCAGGCACAGAGGCATCCCTCCTCTTCTGTAGACCCTTTGAATTCAGCTCTGGGAGGCTGTGCCCCCACAGGCTCCATGTCCAAGAAACAAAGTCCTTTTTCCTGCTCGCCTCCCCTTTCCTCTTCCTTGCACCTCTTAGCCTACTACTCTAAAGACACCTCTTCCTGCATGTGTTCCTCAATTAACTTTGCCTCTTCTCCAATCCAACCTGTTAATTCCTCTCTCATCTCTTCCTTTTAATGCACATTTTGTAACTGCCCTTGTGGTTCTGCCATCTTTCCAAAGAGGACTTGGATTCCTTTTGTTTCCCTATTAGAGCGTGAATTCCTTGAGGCTATTTTTTAGTTTGTGTGTTCCCAGTTCCTCTTTCTCTGCTGAGGTCTCCAAAGGCCTATACATAAGCAATTAGAAGACCTGGATTCTCCTGGTTTCCTGCCCATTTCTTTCTTGGTGGTCCAGGGGTTTGCATTCTCAGCAGAATAGTGGGTACAGCTGTCACAAAGTCTGAGGCCCCCAATCATAAAATGCCTCTCTTGAGCCTTGGTCATTACTAGGACTTTCCAGAGACAAAAAGGATGGCAGAGCAAAATAGCACCCAAGGGAAATAAGGCTGGGCCAGTCTTCCCAAGGCAAGCCGCAAAAGAACCAAGGGTGGTCGGTGAGTCCATGCTTGAGGCCTTTGTGAGCAAGGGGCAATTTGCCACCCGTTGGGCTCATTTTGTTTGTTTTTTTTTTTTTCACTTTTTAGAGTTTGCTATTTTAAAAAACTTGAATTTTTCTTAGCGTTTGCTATTTTACAAAACTTTTATGCATTATAATTATACATAGTAGTGGGATTTAATTCATACATGTGACTGTGCTAGTTTTAGAAAAGGTACTGACAGGGCTCTGAAGATGCCCTTGTAGGATTGTCTCTCAAGGGGACCCTATATACTGTTGCAGTAGGCAGCCTGGGGAAAAACCTCTGTCTAAAATTAAAATTAAAGTCTTGTGTAGACCAAAATGATTTAGGGCAGTAGTGGTGGGTCACGAGGCTGGTTTGACCTTGATGTTAGGAGGTGGCTGAGGGGAGATGAGTTTAGTCTAAGTGTTGTGGAGTGGCTGAAGGGGCAAATGCAAGAAGCTCTGTGCTGTACCTGGGGGCTCAGCTTTGTGGACTGGAGTCAGATCTGAAAACTCAGGAGGACAGTAGCCAGAGACATCCTTTCCATTTTTTAGAAGTGGAAGCTGGGAGAGATGGCAGTGCCTTGAGATATGTCCCCAAGGCCTTCCAAGGTCAGAAACAAGAGCAGTCATGCCCTAAGGAAGGAGAATGCTTGGGACAGAAGAATGAGAAGTATCAGCTATAATGCAAGTCACCAAGCATTTCCTCAACATCCGTTTTGTGCCTAGTCTTATTTAGCACTGCGGGGATGTTCTGGGGGAAAGAGAGAGAAAAGAGAGGGCAAAATAATGTGTCTCTGCCCTCAAGCTAAATATTTATTGGAGAAATTTATAACCTAGTAAGTTTGGGGTGGGCTGGGGATTCCAGTCACCTTCCCTTAACCCTGTGAAATGGAGTTCTTTCTGGGCAAGGAAGGTGATTCATGGGAGATACATCCCTAAGCATGCCCTTGCCAGGCTGGGCCAGCTAAGAGACAGTTAATGTCTTAAGTAGGCCCCTCGCACACCTGGAAGGGTGATTAACACTGGAACAACAGGTGTTTGTTAAGTTCACCTGAATATGTCTCTAATCCCAGATTGTCTCCCAAATCCTGGGTGGAGGGTAGTTTGGGGTGAGTAGAAAGATCCTAGTAATGCCGTTTATAATCTGGGCGTGGATACCGAAGGGAAGGTATAGCTCAGTACCAGTCTTGTTTTGCCTCTTTGCATTTTGACCTTGCCTCACCAATGGGCAGTGGAAGGCAGTGGATGACAGTGGACGGAGTGGCCTTCCTGCTGCCTTTCACACCCACTGTTTGTGCCCCATCCAGGTATGCTCCAGAGTTGGCCTCTACATGGCTGCTCTGAGCTGTCAAGTTAGGGACTGCAGGTCAGGTGTAGCCAGGAGGTGCCGGGGCAGACACTGTCTGCGGAGGGGGTCTGTGTAAATCACCACGACAGGCTCCTTTTATGCCTGCCAACCTGCCTCCTTTCTTTCCCAAACCCTCTTCCCTTCTGTTTATTTTTGTTGCGGATTTATTAGACACACAGTTAAGTGCCCATTTAGCTCTGTGAACTGTCATCATGCCTGCTTCATGAATAAGATCATTCACTGACAAAACCCTTTAAACATTTTTTTTTTAAAGAAGGTGGGGGAGGTATGGGGGAGAGGAGAGGCAAGGAGGAGGAAATAGTGCCCCAGGTCAGTGAGGAGGCCAAGAACAACCGAAACCCAGTGGTGGCTTCTCCTGCAGCTCAAGAATGTAACAAGGGCTCTCAGAGTTGCCTTGAATGTACCCTGTTCATCAAGACATGTGTCATGTCTCCTGCGGGATGCTGAGGTCTAGAGTTCATTCCTTTGTCTTGGCTGCCAGAGAGAACACAGTTTGGGGCAGGCCGAGTGGCGACCGTGCACCTGCTCAAAACCATTGCCAAGAACCTCAAGGCATGTCAGGCCGAGTCCTTGCCCCTTTGAGATCTGAAATCAACTTCCTTGAGCCAAACCCTCTTGGTTCTGCCAGGGCTTCTCTCCTTCAGGTGGCCTTTCTTTCCAAACACCTGGTTCCTTACACATATAAATTGCTCAGTCTAAAATAG
Organism: Urocitellus parryii; assembly: GCF_045843805.1. Lineage (NCBI taxonomy): Eukaryota > Metazoa > Chordata > Mammalia > Rodentia > Sciuridae > Urocitellus > Urocitellus parryii. The sequence goes on from NC_135534.1 coordinate 116,607,777, forward strand.
CAATTTTCAGTCTTTTTAATGTATCCTGACTATGCATAAGCCAGGCACTGTTAAAGGACTTTCTTTCCAACTGTATTCCAGGTAGTGCACTAAGGCCTTTACATCGTCGTATTAACTTACTTAGCAGAGGTATTCTTACTGTCTCCATTTTGGAGGTGGGGAAACTGAAACCTAATGTAGTTAGGCCACTTGCACAGCTATTTATCATAGCTGAAGGTCTATTGTATCCCCCAAATGGACCTACACTTACTTATGAGGAGGCCAAGCCTGATCTAGGGCAAAGCATCAAGGCAGGCAGGCCCCTTACCCTCTGCCTCCCCAGCAGGTGCCCCTTGCCTCTGCTCCCATACCACTGAAACTGGGGCATCTGTCACAGCATGCCATTACAGCTTGGGGTACAGTCTGATCCTCAAATGCAAATGACCAAGGCCTCCACCCACCCACCAGTACTAACACGGAGTCCAGGGCCCCTGCCATCTCTTCTGTTGCATACCCAGGAATATTCAGGGATAGCTGAAATGCTAAATCCCCTCTCCTAGCTACAGATGTGGATGATGCTGCTTCTCAGCCATTCTTGGAGTGACATCTAAAGTCCAAGGAGCCTTAGTGCTCTGCCCCGACTCTGGCACCAGGATCACCTTGCTTCTGCTCCTCAGTAGTCCCAGAGTTAATCTTCCCGTTCCTGTTCCTCATCCACCTTTTCTTCTTTTTTGGTTTCTCTTTCAGCTGTTTCTTTCTTTTTGTTTTTGCACTTTGTTTTCAGTTTGGGTTCAGTGCAAATAAAATCCATAAAAATGAAAAAGTTACTATGAATAAAGCACAATTATAACACACACAATGTCCAATCAAAACAGACGTATTTGCACGCAAATATGAAGCAAGAAGGGGTGTTCATTCACATATACGAAAACTTGACATGTGTTGGAGCTGGTTGTTTTGTATTGCTTTCTAAGGACGGCAAACACTGGCTTTGTTAGCAAGGCTCCTGTGCTTGTCTGGACCCTGGCACACAGTGTGTGGTCACAGGAATCAGAGATTTCAACGAGTGCATATTTCTAAAAAAGGCTTTTACACAGAGGCTGCTGGAAAACTTATTTTCCAGGACCAAGCCAGTTTTAGGCTTGGTGTCAGATTCTATTTAAAATACCTTATAGAGTGCTGCAAAGGCAGCTGGCTTCATTCATAATGGTGAATAAAAGGTATTTCAGAAACAGAATTTTTGTGAGCTTAATTAAGGTGAGTTTGCAATGCTCAATACACCTTAATTTTTATTTCTTTAAGATTTGTAAATAGGTGCTCAAAGTGGATCTTTGACAATTTTACAAATACTAAAACACAAAGTACAAATTTAAAGTTATTTAGAGTCATATTCCCATGGCTAAAACATTTGACTCTCTTTTGATCTTTGGGAATATGTGAGGAGAAATGCCCAGCTTTTGATCTTTTTAGCACAAAAGCAAGATGTCATGATTATATCTTGGCATATCTCAATTACTTATGGCAAGTCAAGTGCAAAGTCCCAAGTCAAGTTCAAGAGCAGACAACTGAGTTCCCAAGAGAACAGTGAGGGCTTAGCCATGAGAAACTTCAGAATCCATCAGCATTAAATCAGAGTTGTTGAAATAATATACAGAGAGTTTTCAGTAGAACCTAGAGGTTCCCTGTACTATAATGTACATAGAAATATGGAAACTTTTCATATTATCTAATAATTTTATCACTTTGTAGATTTTAGGAGAAAAAAGTGAAAACTGAGTCTCCATTCTGTACACCCCCCTCCCCCCCCTTTTTTTTTTTACCTTTGATCAAGGTAAAATCTTTTTTTTTATTCCCAAGGAGAGTTTTCTTGTGTCCATATTTCCTAGGCCATATTTAAGACATTCACAGTTTTTTCCAGTTTTGTGCAAAAAAACATGAATTGGCAAATATAGCAATGGCCTCCACCATCTTGTTAAATCACTCAGATGTTTTTCAAACCAGTCAATTTGGAATTCTCAATATTTTCTGAGTTATATTTATGTCAATAAAACTAAGAAGTAAAATTTTATAGATTTGGAAAAAGGTATTTTTATTTTTGGTTTATTAATTCTGGACATTCAGAAGCAGCCACATCAATTTTAGAAGATGGGTAGCAAAATAGAGCTATTTTTGGCTGAAGAAGGGCTAAGCCTAAGTAAAGAGCTGCTATGTCCTTGAGTCTCTTTTTATCTATAGCTTTCTCTTCCATAATTTCCCCCTTTGTAATTTATTTGTAAACTAGATGTGTTGTTTCCATGAACATTTAAGTCACTGACATCAATATGAACTCACGATATATTTTATCTTAAATAATTAGGTCTGGGGCAGAACCTGTATAAGTGTGCTTGGATCCTCCTGTCAGTACAGAGAGCAGTGAAGCCATGGCACACTAGTAGGTCCTGTGGAAAGGACACCTACGGACACACAAGCTGGCTCAAAGAGGCTTTCGATTACTGAAAGTAAACAATGCAAGTGTCAGTAAGAAAGAGAAGTGCAATAGGGTGAAACACATCAAATATGTGTAAATCCATGTGTTCAGAATTTTAACAATAAAAGTCATTCACCACTTTATGAAGGATGCTAGGAAATCAAGTCATGATTTTGAAAACTAATAAATAAAGGAAAGCATCAGGCATTTATCCTATATGAAATATGCTTTCAGGTAACTAAATAGTTGATGAGGGGAAGTTGCTCTTTAAATATGATAATAATTGAACAAGAAATGATTGATTTTTTAAGAAAAATATTTGTTAATTGACCTTTATTTATTTATTTATATGTGGTGCTGAAACTCGAACCCCGTGTCTCATGCATGCCAGGCAAGTGGGCTACCGCTGAGCCATAACCCCAGCCCAAAATGATTGATTTTTAATATTGCCATTCAGAACCTCACTGAATTAATGAATCTGTGTGATGATCACCAGTGTATCTTAGCATCACAGAGCGACAATCAAACTTTATGTAAGTCCTAATAAATACACAACACTACATATGAAGGAATCTTGCAAAAGAAAAAAATATCAAGCCAAACCTTGATCACACTTCTACATCAAATATCAATTTATAAGGATATAAAAAGACAAAAGACAGGGACACATCAACAATATCCGAATAATATTTCAAATAACTCATGGGTATTGACTTTTTAAATTTCATTCTCATAAGGTAAGTCATCCTTGAGGTCTGTAACAGTCCATTTTTCGTTACTATAACAAAAGACATGAGGTGGAATACATATGAAGAAGTTTATTTTGTTATTTTGTTCACAGTTTTGGAAGCTGACAGTTGAAGCAGGCCCTTTCAAGAGTTTGCCTTGGTTGTGTCACCTCATAGTGGATGGCAATGGCAGGAGTCATTGTAGCCAGAGAGTGGTCAGGGTCCAACAATCCATACCACAGACATGCTCCCAGTTGACCTAAGGACTCATCTGCACCTGTTAAAATTTCCTCTCCACCTCTGCACCACTAAACTGGGAACCAACCTTTCAACATACAAATCTTTTCGGGACACACATACACCACATAGAAACCTTAGCATTGTCGAAGTCCACAGTCACACTTGGAACCTTGTCAACATCTGAAACTTATCTACCTTGAAAATGATTTTTATACATCTTATTCTTGGATCATGACTTTCAATTCTTCCCATTCTTAATTCAACTATTTACCCTACAACTATTTTTAAATGCCTACAAAACTCCATTCCATAGGCTTATTTTCTCATGAAATATTATTTTTCTCCTTTCTTCCTTTCACTCTTTATTCACCTTAGATTTTATACTACATTGATACCTTGACTTCCTTCCATTTCTGTTTTTATCCATTTCCGTCTAGAAAAATCTCCAATCCCAGGTGACCTGGACTATTTTCTTCATCAAATTGCGTGGAAGAGCACAGGGCACCACCATCCTTGCAGGCTGAGCAGCCTCTGCGGTGTCCTGGATGCTTCATGGAAACCATTTTCCTCTTTCTAGACACACTGCATTTCATGTGCAGTGACCATTTCCACCTTCTCCTCCTCACCCTTGGCAGGTGATTTTGCTTCCAGCTTTCCATTTAAAACAGGCCGTAGATGGGACTCCCTCAAATCCCTGTTACCAAGCCGACAAGCCCACACATCTGCCCCATGTTCCCTTTTTATTTCTCCTGTTACTGAAGATGTGTTCATACCCCGAAGCAGAACTACTTCTTCCCCAACTTTTGGAAGCTTACCTTAAAGACGATACTTTCTCATTCCCTCCTCTTTAATCTCTGCATCTATCCTCTAAGCATTATTTTAAATAGCTTTATTGATATATAAGTGACATACAACAGATTTGAAATATTCAAGGTATATAATTTGATAAGCTTTTGATATAAGAATATACATGTAAAAAACTTCACCATAGTCAAGATAGTGAACATATCCATCATCCTGAAAGGTCTCTTCTTGCCCCTTTCTAATCCTTCCCTGTTCCTGCCCCACATTCCCAAGCAACCACTGATCTGCTTTCTGTCATTATAGGTTATGTTTCCTAAAGATTTATATAAATGAGTTATATACTATGTACTTTTTTTGTCTGACTTCTTTTTTTAATCAGTGTAATTATTTAGAGATTCACTTATGTTGTGTATACAAATAGTTCATTTAAAAATTGCTAAATAGTATTCTAGTTGTGTGTAAAAAACAAAATTTATTTATACATTTACCCACTGATGGACATTGTTTCCAGTTTTATGCTATTACAATTGAAGCCTGATTAGAATATGAATGAATATGTCTGCTTCTTTTCTCATGGGTAATGACTGGTTAAAAGATAAACTTATGTTTAACTTTTTAAGGAACTGCCCAACCATTTCCCCAAGTGTCTGCACCATTTCTCGCTCCTACCAGCAGTGGGCAAGAGTTCCAGTTCCTCCTTGTTCTCACTAGCACTTTGGATGGTCACTCTTTTTACTTTGATTATTTTAGTTGTGTAGTGGTTTCTCACTGTGGTTTTAATATGCATTTCCCTAATGACTAATTACGTTGAGCATCTTTTCATGTGGCCATTTGCTATCTGTGTACCATATTTTGTGAAATGACTGTTCAATCTTTTGGGCCATGTTTAATGGGGTTGCTTGCTTTCTTAGGATTGAGATTTCTTTTTGTTCTTATATTCTATGTACAAATTCATTATCAAACATGTGCTTTGCAAATACTTTTTCTTAATCTATGTCTTGTCTTTTCATTCTGTTAGCTGTGTTTTGATAAGCAGAAGCTTTATTATTATGGATTAGTATCATATCTATGAAATTTTTGTCTCACTGAAGATCACAAAGATTTTATCCTGTCTTCTTCTAGAAGTTTTGCAGCTTTAGATATTAATTTAGTTTCTGATCTATTTTAAATCATTTTGTAAAGGTGCAAGGAATAGATCAAAGTTGTTTACTTTCATTCTCTTTTTGTGTGCTGAGAGCTAATTGTTCCATAACCATTTGGTGAAAAAAGTTATACTTATTCCACTAAGTGCCTTTAGATTTTTGTCAAAAGTCAGTTGTCTGTATATGTCTAGACTTTCTATTTATGGACTCACTATTCTGTTTCACAATCTATTTTCCATCACTAAGCCAGTGCCACTCTGTTTTAATTGTTGTAGCTTTATAATAAGTGTTGAAATAACATTCACCCTTTTGCAGAATTTGTTTGGCTATTTCAGGAAATCCACCTGGATGGAGATACCCTCTCTGCACCACAGTCTGGAAACTCTCTCAAGGTAGTAAATTGGGGCAATCCATAACTCAACATGTTTATTTTCTCATCTTTCAGAGCCCTCTGTCCTTTGTTCTCCAATTTCCAACATCTGGAAAACCTTTGTTTCATATACAGGTTGAGTATTCCAAATCTGAAAATCCAAAATCTGAAATTCTCCAAGATCCAAAACATTTTGTGCACTAACATGACCCTGAAAAGTGGAAAATTTCACACCTAGCCTCATGTATAGTCAAAATACAGGCATACTGAAATATTGTATAAAATCATCTTGAGACTGTATGTATGAAGTATTTGAACATAATTGGCTTTTGCCTCAATGACTTGGGATCCATCCCCAGTATCTCATTATGTATTTACAAATATTCCAAAACCCCAAAACTCCAAAGTCTGAAACAGTTTTGATCCCAAGAATTTCAGATAAGGCACATCCACCTGTATTTTGTCTGATTGTTGTTTTTGTCATTTCAGGCAGGAGGGTAAATCTGGTCCCTATAATCTATCTTGGGCCAAAGTAAAATTCTATTTCATAAATATTTAAATATCAATTCTCCCACTGTAAGGAATAACCATCTTAAACATAACTTTATCTCTATCATGGATTTTTCTTTCCCATCCATTCTTCCCCCAAATAGTTGTCTGTACTTACAGTTTCCATTTCTTTCCTTTCCAATTATTGCTTAGTTAACTCTAATCTGGTTGTACTCCACCACTTCACTGAAGCAGTTTGTGAAGGATGGCAATGACTTTTTTTTTTTAATTTTTATTGTTGGTTGTTCAAAACATTACATAGTTCTTGACATATCATATTTCACACTTTGATTCAAGTGGGTTATGAACGCCCATTTTTACCCCGTATACAGATTGCAGAATCACATCGGTTACACATCCACTGACTTACATATTGCCATACTAGTGTCTGTTGTATTCTGCTACCTTTCCTATCCTCTCCTATCCCCCCTCCCCTCCCCTCCCATCTTCTCTCTCTATCCCATCTACTGTAATTCATTTCTCTCCTTGTTTTTTCTTCCAATTCCCCTCACAACCTCTTTTATGTAGTTTTTTATAACAATGAGGGTCTCTTTCCATTTCCATGCAATTCCCCTTTTCTCTCTCTTTCCCTCCCATCTCGTGTCTCTGTTTAATATCAATCTTTTCTTCCTGCTCTTTCTCCCTGCTCTATTCATAGTTGCTCTCATTATATCAAAGAAGACATTTGGTATTTGTTTTTTAGGGATTGGCTGGCTTCACTAAGCATAATCTGCTCTAGTGCCATCCATTTCCCTGCAAATTCCATGAATTTGTCATTTTTTAGAGCTGCGTAATACTCCATGGTGTATAACTGCCACATTTTTTTAATCCATTCATCCATTGAAGGGCATCTGTGTTGGTTCCACAGTCTAGCTATTGTGAATTGTGCTGCTATGAACATCGATGTGGCAGTATCCCTGTAGTACGCTCTCTTAAGGTCTTCAGGGAATAGACCAAGAAGGGCAATAACTGGGTCAAATGGTGGTTCCATTCCCAGCTTTCCCAGGAATCTCCATACTGCTTTCCAAATTGGCTGAACCAATTTGCAGTCCCACCAGCAATGTACAAGAGTACCCTTTTCCCCACATCCTCGCCAGCACTTGTTATTGTTTGACTTCCTGATGGCTGCCAATCTTACTGGAGTGAGATGGTATCTTAGGGTAGTTTTGATTTGCATTTCTCTGACTGCTAGAGATGGTGAGCATTTTTTCATGTATTTGTTGATTGATTGTATGTCCTCCTCTGAGAAGTGTCTGTTCAGGTCCTTGGCCCATTTGTTGATTGGGGTATTTGTTGTCTTATTGTCTAATTTTTTGAGTTCTTTGTATACTCTGGATATTAAGGCTCTGTCTGAAGTGTGAGGAGTAAAAATTTGTTCCCATGATGTAGGCTCCCGATTTACTTCTCTTATTGTTTCTTTTGCTGTGAAAAAACTTTTTAGTTTAAGTAAGTCCCATTTGTTGATTCTTGCTGTTAACTCTTGTGCTATAGGTGTCCTGTTAAGGAATTTGGAGCCTGACCCCACAATATGTAGATCGTAGCCAACTTTTTCTTCTATCATAAGCAGAGTCTCTGATTTGATATCTAGGTCCTTGATCCATTTTGAGCTCACTTTTGTGCATGGTGAGAGGAGGGGATTCAGTTTCATTTTGTTGCATATGGATTTCCAGTTTTCCCAACACCATTTGTTGAAGATGCTATCCTTCCTCCATTGCATGCTTTTAGCCCCTTTATCAAATATAAGATAGTTGTAACTTTGTGGATTAGCCTCTGTATCCTCTATTCTGTACCATTGGTCCACCCGCCTGTTTTGGTACCAGTACCATGCTGTTTTTGCTACTATTGCTCTGTAGTATAGTTTGAAATCTGGTATTGCTATACCACCTGATTCACACTTCCTGCTCAGAATTGCTTTTGCTATTCTGGGTCTTTTATTTCTCCATATGAATTTCATTATTTCTTTATCTATTTCTACAAGCAATGCCATTGGGATTTTGATTGGCATTGCATTAAACCTATAGAGGACTTTTGGTAATATCGCCATTTTGATGATGTTAGTTCTGCCTATCCATGAACAGGGTATATTTTTCCATCTTCTAAGATCTTCTTCTACTTCTCTTTTTAGGGTTCTGTAGTTTTCATTGTATAAACCTTTCACCTCTTTTGTTAGGTTGATTCCCAAGTATTTTATTTTTTTTGAGGATATTGTGAATGGAGTGTTTTTCCTCACTTCCGTTTCAGAAGTTTTGTCACTGATATACAGAAATGCCTTTGATTTGTGCGTGTTGATTTTATATCCTGCCACTTTGCCAAATTCATTTATTAGTTCTAGTACTTTTTTTTATAGACCCTTTTGGGTCTTCTATGTATAGAATCATGTCATCTGCAAATAGTGATAATTTAAGTTCATCTTTTCCAATTTTTATGCCTTTAATTTCTTTCGTTTGTCTAATTGCTCTGGCCAGTGTTTCAAGAACTATATTGAATAGAAGTGGTGATAAAGGGCATCCCTGTCTTGTTCCAGATTTTAGAGGGAATGCCTCCAATTTTTCTCCGTTCAGAATGATGTTAGCCTGGGGCTTAGCGTAGATAGCTTTCACAATATCAAGGTAAGTTCCTGTTATCCCTAGTTTTTCTAATGTTTTGAACATAAAGGGATGCTGTACTTTGTCGAATGCTTTTTCTGCGTCTATCGAGATGATCATATGGTTCTTATCTTTAAGTCTATTGATATGGTGAATAACATTTATTGATTTCCGTATATTGAACCATCCCTGCATCCCAGGGATGAATCCTACTTGATCATAGTGCACAATTTTTTTGATGTGTCTTTGTATCCGATTCGCCAGAATTTTATTGAGGATTTTTGCATCTAGGTTCATCAGAGATATTGGTCTGTAGTTTTCTTTCTTTGAAGTGTCTTTGTCTGGTTTTGGAATCAATGTGATGTTGGCCTCATAGAATGAATTTGGAAGAACTCCCTCTTTTTCTATTTCCTGAAATAACTTGAAAAGTATTGGTATTAATTCTTCTTTAAAGGTTTTGTAAAACTCCGCTGTATACCCATCCGGTCCTGGGCTTTTCTTGGTTGGTAGTCTTTTGATTACTTCTTCAATTTCATCCATTGATATTGGTCTGTTCAAATCGTGTGTGTCCTCCTGACTCAGTCTGGGCAAGTCATATGTCTTAAGAAATTTATCGATGTCTTCACTATCTTCTATTTTATTGGAATATAGGTTTTCAAAATAATTTCTAATTATCTTCTGTATTTCAGTGGCGTCTATTGTGATATTGCCTTTTTCATCCCTTATGTTAGTAATTTGAGTTCTCTCTCTTCTTCTCTTCGTTAGCATGGCTAAGGGTCTGTCAATCTTGCTTATTTTTTCAAAGAACCAACTTTTAGTTTTGTTAATTTTTTCAATAGTTTCTTTTGTTTCAATTTCATTGATTTCCGCTCTGATTTTAATTATTTCTTGCTTTCTGCTGCATTTACTATTGTTTTGCTCTTCCTTTTTTAGGGCTTTGAGATGAAGTGTGAGCTCATTTATTTGTTGGTTTTTCCTTTTTTTGAGGAATGACCTCCAGGCGATGAATTTCCCTCTTAAAACTGCTTTCATTGTGTCCCATAGATTCCGATATGTTGTGTCTGAATTTTCATTTATCTCTAAGAATTTTTTGATTTCCTCCTTTATGTCTTCTGTAACCCCTTGATCATTCAGTAATATATTGTTCATTTTCCATGTGATATTGGATTTTCCCTTCCTTCTTTTATCATTAATTTCCAGTTTCAATCCATTATGATCAGATAAAATGCATGGTATAATCTCCACCCCTTTATATTTATTGAGGGTTGCCCTATGGCATAATATATGGTCTATTTTTGAGAAGGATCCATGTGCTGCTGAGAAAAAAGTATATCCATTCGATGATGGTTGGTATATTCTATATATGTCAGTTAAGGCTAGGTTATTGATTGTGGTATTGAGTTCTATAGTTTCTTTATTCAACTTTTGCTTGGAGGTTCTGTCCAATGGTGAGAGAGGTGTGTTGAAGTCACCCATAATTATTGTGTTGTGATCTATTTGATTCTTGAACTTGAGGAGAATTTGTTTTATGTATTTCGCAGCACCGTTATTTGGTGCATAAATATTGATAATTGTTATATCTTGTTGTTTAATGGTTCCTTTTAACAGTATATAATGTCCTTCCTTATCCCTTTGGATTAACTTAGTCTTGAAGTCGATTTTATTCGATATGAGGATGGCCACACCTGCTTGCTTGCGCGGACCGTGTGCGTGGTATATTTTTTCCCAACCTTTCACCTTCAGCCTGTGTATGTCTTTTCCAGTCAGGTGTGTCTCCTGGAGGCAGCATATTGTTGGATTTGTTTTTTTAATCCATGTTACCAGCCTATGTCGCTTTATTGGAGTGTTTAAACCATTAATGTTTAGAGTTACTATTGATATATGGTTTGTACTTCCAGCCATGTTTGATTATTTATCTCCTTTTTTTTTTCAATATTTCGTTTGTTTCTCCATGATTAGCTTTCCCCGCTCCGTCTGTCTTTACTGAGGTACTTCCCACTGTTGGCTTTGGTTATTGTTTTCCATTTCTTCCTCATGAAGTGTTTTGCTCAAGATGCTTTGCAACACTGGTTTTCTGGCTGCAAATTCTTTTAGTTTTTGTTTATCGTGAAAGATTTTTATTTCGTTGTCGTATCTGAAGCTTAATTTTGCTGGGTACAGAATTCTTGGTTGGCATCCATTGTCTTTCAGTGTTTGAAATACGTTGTTCCAGGATCTTCTCGCTTTCAGAGTCTGAGTTGAAAAGTCCGTTGTTAACCTTATTGGTTTACCCCTGAATGTAATCTTTCTCTTTTCTCTTGTAGCTTTTAATATTTTCTCTTTGTTCTGTATATTGGATATCTTCATAGCAATGTGTCTTGGCGTTGGTCTACTGTGATTTTGTATGCTCGGTGTCCTGTATGCATCTACAATTTGTATATCTGTTTCCTTTTTTATTTCTGGAAAGTTTTCTGCAATTATTTCATCTAGTAGATTACTCATTCCCCTGGTTTGAATCTCTATCCCTTCCTCTATCCCAATGACTCTTAAATTTGTTTTTTTTATATTATCACATATCTCTTGTAGGTTTCTCTCGTGATTTTTAACCAGCCTATCTGAGTTGGCTAGACTCTTTTCCAGATGATATATTTTGTCTTCGTTATCTTACGTTCTGGCTTCTACTTGCTCCACTCTATTAATGATACTCTCATTTGAGTTTTTAATTTGGTTTATAATTTCCCTCATTTCTAAGATCATTGTTTGATTCTTTTTTATAGTCTCTATCTCCTGATAAAGATGCTTAATTTCTTCTTTTATCTGTTTATGTAATTCATTCTCAATGTGTTCTTTTGCTGCTTGAATTTGCTGTCTCGTATCCTCTTTAAGGTTCTGTTCCATCTGTCTCAGGTGATCCATGAGTTCTTTATATGACCATTTTTCTGGTGACTCTATATCCTCCTGAATATTTAGGCTGCCCTACATTGTTTGCACTCCTTTTCTTCCTTGCTTTTTCATGCTGTTCATATTGTTTCTTGTTCTGTTTGACTGCTGAGTTACTGTTTACTCCTATAAATTTATTTGATGCTTGGGAGGAAAGGTATTAGAAGGGATGGGAAGAAGTCACTAAAGAGAATGAGAGTAAGCAGGTAGAATTCAAGGAAGGGGGAATAAGAAAATTGAAAAGAAATGTAAAGGCAGGAGAAAAGAAGGAACGAACAAAATAGAAAATTTAAAAGAATTTAAAAAAATAATAATAGTAGAAATGAAAAATGAAATTAAAAAAATAGAATAAAATAAAATAAGATGGATTAAAAAAACATTTAAAAGGAAAGCAAAAAAAAAAAAAAAACTATAAATGTAGTCCTAGAGTTCGATTAACTGCTCTTCCAGTAGATGGAGCTATGCCTACCGGGCCAAGTCTCTCCTCTCAGTAGGCGGGAGTCAATCACTGTGCAGCAGTTCTTCCTCCCGGACTAGGCGAGTCTCCACTCCTGCTGTGGGCGGGGCCTTTTGCAGAGCTGGTCAGGGGTCGTTTGCAGCACTGGGCTGGCAGGTGGGGGGTGGTCGTCTGTAGCTCCAAACCACCAGAGGAGGTTCACAGAGTCGGGCCGGCCGGGGCCGAGCAGGCAGCGCCCGCTCCCCCACTCACTGCAAGGTTGCAGGCAGTGGCTGCTTGGCGCCAGCCGGCGGCGGTTCACAAAGCCGCGGCGGGCAGGCAGCGCCCGTTCCTAAGTTTGCTGTAGCGTGTGGGCGGCGGCAGTTCACAGAGCCGGGTGGCGGGGGGCCAGGCAGTCAATGTCTGCTCCTATGTTCGCTGTGACGTGTGGACTGCAACCACCCGGCAGCAGCCGGTGGTGGATCACGGAGCCTGGCCGGTGTGGGCCCAGGCACGCCGCGCCCGCTCCTAAGCTCGGTGCACCCTGTGGGCCGCTCGTCTGGCAGCGGCCAGCAGCGGTTCACAGAGCCAGGCCGGTGTGGGCCCAGGCAGGCCCGCCCGCTCCTAAGATTGCTGCTACGTGTGAGCAGCGGCTGGCTGCGGTTCACAGAACCGGGCGGCGGGGGCCCAGGTGGTCAATGTCTGCTCCTACGTTCGCTGCAACGTGTGGGCTGCAGCCACCCAGCAGCGGCCGGTGGTGGATCCCGGAGCCGGCCGGTGTGGGCCCAGGCAGGCCACGCCCGCTCCTAAGATTGCTGCTATCAGTGAGCAGCAGCCATTTGGCGGCAGCTGGCGGGGCTGTGCCCCTGCTCTGCGTTGCCGAGATTCAGTAGTCTGTGACAAGCAGACACCTCCAATTAAACTTACTAGTTCCCGGTAGGTCTCCTTTCAGTGGAATTTTGCTTGAAGTTTCTCAGCCTGACGCATGTGGGTGTATTAATGAGTCTCTCTGATCCCCTTACCACGGACGCATTGAATGTGCTGCCTCTTCGCCGGGGGCCATGTTGGGCTCCTCCCCTCACTTCCTCTTGTATGAAATTTTGTATAACCACGAGGGTCTCCTTCCATTTCCATGCAGTTTCCCTTCTCTCTCCCTTTCCCTCCCACCTCTCGTCCCTGTTTAATGTTAATCTTCTTCTCATGATCTTCCTCCCTACTCTGTTCTTAGCTACTCTCCTTATATCAAAGAAGACATTTGGCATTTGTTTTTTAGGGCTTGGCTAGCTTCACTTAGCATAATATGCTCTAATGCCATCCATTTCCCTGCAAATTCTATGATTTTATCATTTTTTAATGCAGAGTAATACTCCATTGTGTATAAATGCCACATTTTTTTTATCCAGTCATCTATTGAAGGGCATCTTGGTTGCTTCCACAGTCTTGCTATTGTGAATTGTGCTGCTATGAACATTGATGTAGCAGTGTCCCTGTAGTATGCTCTTTTTAGGTCTTTAGGGAATAGACCGACAAGGGGAATAGCTGGGTCAAATGGTGGTTCCATTCCCAGCTTTCCAAGAAATCTCCATACTGATTTCCAAATTGGCCTCACCAATTTGCAGTCCCACCAGCAATGTACAAGTGTACCCTTTTCCCCACATCCTCACCAGCACTTGTTGTTTGACTTCCTAATGGCTGCCAATCTTACTGGAGTGAGATGGTATCTTAGGGTGGTTTTGATTTGCATTTCTCTGACTGCTAGAGATGGTGAGCATTTTTTCATGTACTTGTTGATTGATTGTATGTCCTCCTCTGAGAAGTGTCTGTTCAGGTCCTTGGCCCATTTGTTGATTGGGTTATTTGTTTTCTTGTTGTTTAATTTTTTGAGTTCTTTGTATATTCTGGATATTAGGGCTCTATCTGAAGTCTGAGGAGTAAAGATTTGTTCCCAGGATGTAGGCTCCCTATTTACCTCTCTTATTGTTTCTTTTGCTGAGAAAAAACTTTTTAGTTTGAGTAAGTCCCATTTGTTGATTCTAGTTATTAACTCTTGTGCTATAAGTGTCCTATTGAGGAATTTGGAGCCCGACCCCACAGTATGTAGATCGTAGCCAACTTTTTCTTCTATCAGACACAGAGTCTCTGATTTCATATCAAGCTCCTTGATCCATTTTGAGTTAACTTTTGTGCATGGCGAGAGAAAGGGATTCAGTTTCATTTTGTTGCATATGGATTACCAGTTTTCCAAGCACCATTTGTTGAAGATGCTATCCTTCCTCCATTGCATGCTTTTAGCCTCTTTATCAAATATAAGATAGTTGTAATTTTGTGGATTGGTTTCTGTGTCCTCTATTCTGTACCATTGGTCCACCCACGTGTTTTGGTACCAGTACCATGCTGTTTTTGTTACTATTGCTCTGTAGTACAATTTGAAATCTGGTATCGCTATGCCGCCTGATTCACACTTCCTGCTTAGCATTGTTTTTGCTATTCTGGGTCTTTTATTTTTCCTTATGAATTTCATGATTGCTTTATCTATTTCTACAAGAAATGCCTTTGGGATTTTGATTGGCATTGCATTAAACCTATAGAGAACTTTTGGTAATATCGCCATTTTGATGATGTTAGTTCTGCCTATCCATGAACAGGGTATATTTTTCCATCTTCTAAGATCTTCTTCAATTTCTCTCTTTAGGGTTCTATAGTTTTTATTGTATAAGTCTTTCACCTCTTTTGTTAGGTTGATTCCCAAGTATTTTATTTTTTTTTTTTTAGGATATTGTTAATGGAGAGGTTGTCCTCATTTCCATTTCAGAGGATTTGTCGCTGATATACAGGAATGCTTTTGATTTATGCGTGTTGATTTTATATCCTGCCACTTTGCTGTATTCATTTATTAGCTCTAATAGTTTCTGTATAGACCCTTTGGGTCTGCTAGGTATAGAATCATGTCATCTGCAAATAGTGATAATTTAAGTTCTTCTTTTCCTATTTTTATGCCTTTAATTTCTGTCTGTCTAATTGCTCTGGCCAGTGTTTCAAGAACTATGTTGAACAGAAGGGGTGAGAGAGGGCATCCCTGTCTTGTTCCAGATTTCAGAGGGAATGCCTTCAATTTTTCTCCATTCAGAATGATGCTAGCCTGAGGCTTAGCATAGATAGCTTTTACAATACTGAGGTATGTTCCTGTTATTCCTAGTTTTTTAGAGTTTTGAACATAAAGGGATGCTGTACTTTGTCGAATGCTTTTTTCTGCATCTATCGAGATGATCATATGATTCTTATCTTTAAGTCTATTGATGTGGTGAATAACATTTATTGATTTCCGTATATTGAACCAGCCTTGCATCCCAGGGATGAATCCTACTTGATCATGGTGCACAATTTTTTTTTGATATGTTTTTGTATCCGATTCGCCAGAATTTTATTGAGGATTTTTGCATCTAGGTTCATTAGAGATATTGGTCTGTAGTTTTGTTTCTTTGAAGTGTCTTTGTCTGGTTTAGGAATCAGGGTGATGTTGGCCTCGTAGAATGAATTTGGAAGTTCTCCCTCTTTTTCTATTTCCTGAAATAGCTTGAAAAGTATTGGAATTAGTTCCTCTTTAAAGGTTTTGTAAAACTCTGCTGTATACCCAATTGGTCCTGGGCTTTTCTTAGTTGGTAGTCTTTTGATGGCTTTTCTTCTATTTCCTCAATTGATATTGGTCTGTTTAGGTTGTCTATATCCTCCTGACTCAATCTGGGCAGATCATATGACTTAAGAAATTTATCGATGCCTTCACTATCTTCTATTTTTTTGGAGTATAAGGATTCAAAATAATTTCTAATTATCTTCTGTATTTCTGAAGTGTCTGTTGTGATATTGCCTTTTTCATCCCGTATGCTAGTAATTTGAGTTCTCTCTCCTCTTCGTTAGCATGGCTAAGGGTCTGTCGATCTTATTTATTTTTTCAAAGAACCAACTTTTAGTTTTGTCAATTTTTTCAATTGTTTCTTTTGTTTTGATTTCATTAATTTCAGCTCTGATTTTAATTATTTCTTGCCTTCTACTTCTTTTGCTGTTGTTTTGCTCTTCTTTTTCTAGGATTTTGAGATGAAGTGTGAGATCATTTATTTGTTGGTTTTTTCTTTTTTTAAGGAATGAACTCCAAGCAATGAATTTTCCTCTTAGAACTGCTTTCAATGTGTCCCATAGATTCTGATATGTTGTGTCTGTGTTTTCATTTATCTCTAAGAATTTTTAAATTTTCTCCTTGATGTCTTCTATAACCCATTGATCATTCAGTAACCTATTGTTCATTCTCCAAGTGATGCATGATTTTTCCTTCCTTCTTTTATCGTTGATTTCCAGTTTCATTCCATTATGATCAGATAAGATGCATGGTATTATCTCTACTCCTTTATAATGTCTAAGAGTTGCCCTGTGACATAATATATGATCTATTTTTGAGAAGGATCCATGTGCTGCTGAGAAAAAAGTGTAACTGCTTGATGTTGGGTGGTATATTCTATATATGTCAATTAAGTCTAGGTTATTAATTGTATTATCTGTCCAGTGGTGAGAGGGGTGTGTTGAAGTCTCCCATGATTATTGTATGGTGGTCTATTAGACTCTTGAACTTGAGAAGAGATTGTTTGATGAACATAGCTGCACCATTTTTGGGGGCATATATATTTATGATTGTTATGTCTTGTTGGTGTATGGTTCCCTTGAGCAGTATGAAGTGTCCCTCTTTATCCCTTTTGATTAACTTTGGCTTGAAATCTATTTTATTTGATATGAGTATGGACACTCCTGCTTGTTTCCGAAGTCCATATGAGTGATATGATTTTTCCCATGTATGTCTTTTCCTATCAAATGCGTCTCCTGTAGGCAGCATATTGTTGGATCTTTTTTTTTTTATCCATTCTACTAGCCTGTGTCTCTTAATTGGTGAGTTTAAGCCATTAACATTTAGGGTTATTATTAAGATATGGATTGTTATTCCAGCCATATTTGTTTATTTATGTTACTTAACATGGTTTGTTTTTCCTCTTTGATTATTTTTTCCCTTTACTGTACTATCTCCCACTGTTGGTTTTCATTGTTATTTTCCATTTCCTCTTCCTGTAATGTTTTGCCGAAGATGTTTTGAAGAGATGGTTTTCTAGCTGCAAATTCTTTTAACTTTTGTTTATCGTGGAAGGTTTTAATTTCATCTTCCATCCTGAAGCATAATTTTGCTGGATACCCAATTCTTGGTTGGAACCCATTTTCTTTCTGCATTTGAAATATGTTATTCCAGGATCTTCTAGCTTTCAGAGTCTGTGTTGAAAGATCAGCTGTTATCCTGATTGGTTTACCCCTAAATGTAATCTGCTTCCTTTCTCTTGTAGCTTTGAAAATTCTCTCCGTATTCTGTATGTTGGGCATCTTCATTATAATGTGTCTAGGTGTGGATCTCTTATGATTTTACACATTCGGCGTCCTGTAGGCTTCTAGGATTTGGGATTCTGTCTCATTCTTCAAGTCTGAGAAGTTTTCTCATATTATTTCATTGAATAGATTGCTCATTCCTTTGGTTTGGACCTCTATACCTTCCTGTATCCCAATGACTCTTAAGTTTGGTCTCTTTATGTTATCCCATATTTGTTGGATGTTCTGCTCATGGTTTCTTAACAGTCTTGCTGAGCTGTCTATGTTCTTTTCAAGTTGAAATACTTTGTCTTCATTGTCTTATGTTCTATCTTCTAAGTGTTCTACTCTGCTGATAGTATTCTCATTTGAGTTTTTAAGTTGGTTTATTGCTTCCTGCATTTCTAGGATTTCTGTTTGTTTGTTTTTAATAACCTCTATCTCCCTGTATAGTTGATCTTTTGCTTCTTGGATTTGTTTATGTAATTCATTGTCGAAGTGATCTTTCATTGTCTGATTTTGCTGTCTAATGTCTTCCTTGAGACTCCAGATCATCTGAAGCATGTATATCCTGAATTCTTTATCTGACATTCCATTTGCTGCAGATATTACCTCTTCTAAAGTTGAGTTGACCTGCATTGCTTGTGGTCCTTTCTTTCCTTGTCTTTTCATACTGCTCGCGTTTCTTTCTGCTTGATGAAACTGTTGTGTTATTGAATTTTCCCCCTATATATTTATATTGCTCTTGTATAGTTGCAAAGTCTCCCTTGCAGGCGCAGGAGGCGGCTGTGCTCCTCCTCCAATTGGGCCCTTCCTCCAATTGGGGTGATGTGTCTACTATGCTGGCGGGCCGCTGGGCCTGTTCTGCTGCTCGGTCGCAGGTCTGCCTCTGAAACAATGACACGGCGACTCGAGGTCCCATTCCTGGAGCAGGGCTAAGTCGAAGCTGTCCATGGTGGGAGGTGTCAGTGCCGCTGCTGCCGCCTCCAAGGCTCAGGCCGCCCTTGTGCCGCTCGCCGGCTCGCGCGCAGGCACACTCACGAGAGAGTGGCGAGCTCCTGGCAATGACGTTAAAGCCAGGGACAATTCCCAGTCCTCAACTTATGTGACCTTCTGCATGTCTGAACACCCCTCATTCTTGAGTCCTCTCTCTTTGGATCTGATGACCTTCCTTCTTTTCTCCCACTTTGGCATATTTTGCAGAGGGGGTGCTTCTTTGAAGGCTCACCCTCATATACCAAGGTCATTAAATTCTTGCAGTTCTCTGAGTCTTCTGTTTTCTCTATAATGTGTATTTATTTCCTGAGCCATCTTCTACAGAGCCCCAGGTTCAAAGATAATCTAGCTGTCTACTCAACATGTATACTTAGCTGTTGAAAAGTGTATCAAAAACTCCACATCCAAAATTAAATTCACGATATTTCCCCCAACCTGGCCTTCCTTCCTTTCTTTTTTTAAATATGTATTTTTTTAGTTGTAGTTAGACACAATACCTTTATTTTATTTATTTATTTTTGTGTGGTGCTGAGGATTGAACCCAGGTCCTTGAACATGCTAGGCAATTGCTCTACCACTGAGCCACAACCCTAACCCACTTCCTTCCTTCTTAAAAAGAAAAAAAAAGATAACAAAGGTAAATCTTTCTGTGTTTCTGTGAATGGCATTATCATCTTTCCAGTTACACAGGTCAGAAATCCAGAAAGCATTCTCAACCCTTTCTCCTGTGTCCAATGTACCTACTCTGCACCTCCACTGTACTTCAAAGCCTCATTTTCTCTCATCTGCATTTCTGTGTAGCCACATCAACTTTTTCTTTTCCTTTTGCAATCTACTTTCCAAATGGTAATCCAAGAAGAGTTGTCTGTATAACTCTTTTTACATTACTTTCTTGCTTTAAACACATCTGTGGCTTCCAGTTGTTCTTAAAAGACCAAAATGCTACAAAGCCTGGCATTACCTGGCTTGGCCACACTTCCGGCTCCTACTTCTACAACTCTCCCCCTTTCTTGTGCACTCCAACCACATCTCAATTCTTTGGAAGTACCATGCTCTGTTTCTTCATTGTGCATGCCATTCCCTCCTCTAGGATCCTCCTTCCGTCTTTCCTTCCCTGCTAAGCCCTACTCATGCTTTGTCTCTCAGCTCAGTCTTCATTAGTTCAGGGAAACCAGCACAGACTTCACAAACCAGGCCATCCTTTCATCTGCTGTTCATCTTGCCTTTGAATTACTTAACATGGTTTGTAATTATATATGTATGTGTACTTGCTTAAATTTCTGTCTCCCATCAGCTGGAAGGGCCCTGATGGCAGACAACCTATCTGCTTTTGCTTATCATTATAATCTCAATAACTGGAATAGTCCCCAACACATAGTAGGCTCTTAATGTTCTGTTGAATAAGTGAATGAATAAGAATTTAGGACCCATCTTTTGATAATTCGAGCCAAATGGTAATTATAGTCTTGGTTTCAGTCTAGAAATTGATTTTACTGTGACTATGATGCATCCTGAATTGCACAGTTTCCCAGATTATAACAATATCAGAATCTCCCCACGTGTAACCACTGTTCAGAATGAAACCAAATGCCTCCATCTGTTCCCAGAGAGTGAATACTAAGGCCTCCCATTAATTATCATTAATTCCAGGAAATAAAGAACTACTCACC
Organism: Urocitellus parryii; assembly: GCF_045843805.1. Taxonomy (NCBI): domain Eukaryota; kingdom Metazoa; phylum Chordata; class Mammalia; order Rodentia; family Sciuridae; genus Urocitellus; species Urocitellus parryii. The sequence continues at coordinate 116,628,056 of NC_135534.1, forward strand.
TCCCCATTATGTGTCTCATGGCAAGTTTTCTGAGACTTCTATGCTTCTATCCATTCTGTTTAAAGATGGTACTATTTTAATCCAGACTAGTCCCTGTGACTACTTTTAAAAATTGATTATAACTGATAGAGGGAATGACAGGCAATTAATTAGGCACCATAGAGCTTTCGAAAAGTAAACACCCATGAAAAAAACCATGACCATTGAGATCACATATCAGCACCCACAGCAAGTTATATCCAGGGTCATCAGAATGAAAATACAATATAAATCTTATATTGTTATATATAAATTATATTTCAATGTGAATGATTTTTAAAGCTATCTAAAGTGTCTCTCAATATATTTGATTTAAAATTATTTTAGGGAGTCAGTTTCTCTAGAAAATATGGCTTTGAGGCTCTGCCACAGTGTTTATCAGTGTTCATGGTTGTATAGAGCAGGTTGTTTCCTGCTAGCAGAAGTCAATCAGGACTAGTCATGTTCATTGCACCAACGTGGGTCATGCATCAGACCTGCATGGAGATGAGAGGTTTTAGAAAGTTTTGTTCCCTAAAGAGCACATTGGGGAGTAGCCTAGTGGCCTGGTGGTAACATGCAAGAGCCAGGCAAAACCAGGTGAGTCTGAAGATCCTATTCCAGGCATTGCTTTGGGTTCTAAAATGCTATCCTAAAATGCCAGCCAAGTTCAATGCACTTACTTCAAAGACTCAACTTATGTCCTCCACTTCAGACTTCCCTTTGAACAAAGACATCTATTTTCTTTAAGCTCTCAAAATTAAAAAAAAACTCTTCCTTAAGACCAGTGTTCCTTTATTCACCCAGCTATCTGAACCCCCTTCAGTGCATTGAGGATGATTTTGCCTTTTTAAGGGGAGCAGAGAGATTCTGCTACACCTTTCCCTAAGAAAAAGGGGTCACTCACTGTGAATCCAACCTTCTATATGCGGTGAATGTTTGTTCTTTAAGGTGCTCCACCCTCTTCAATAAAAGCTAACATTAGTGGGTCCAAGGTATTTTATGTGAGTCTTTCTATAAAAAGTGGAAACAAATGAGAAGACATAATCTCTGGCAGGTCACACTACCATTGATCTCCTATCTTCAGCCAAATTTGATTCCCCAAGAAATGTCAAATCAGTATCTTGCATCAAAGTTTACTAACTTATCATTATAGTCTCAATACCTCGAATAGAGGGCTTTTTTTGCTATTTCCTATAGAGGGATAGCATAGTTGCTTTTTTTCCACTCTCACTTTTTAAATTGGTGTATAATAATTGTACATATTGATGGGATTTGTGGTTACATTTTTGGACATGCACATGATATAACAATATAATTTCATATGGTCTAAATTATAACATTTAGGAAACTAGAAGTTAGAAAATCACTACCATCTTGTCTACTTGGTAATTGCTTTATTTATTTGTTTGCTTTACATTTTTTGTTTACTTTTAAAAAGTAGACTAAATTTTTTGGAGCAGTTCTAGGTTCACAGTAAAACTGAATGACAATTATGGAGAGTGCTCCTTTGCCTACCAGTCTTCCCTACTATCAACATCTCACATCAGGACAGAACATTTATTACAACCGATGAATCTACACTGACACATAGTTATCACCTAAATCCATAGTTTATGTTAGGATTCATTCTTGGTGTTGTGTGTCCTATGAGTTTGGAGAAATTTTATCCTAATGGTGGATACAGAGTAGTTTCACTGCCTTAAAATTCTCTGTGCTCCACCTATTCAATTTGTCCCTTCCCCTCACCCCTAGCAACCACTGACCTTCTTGATGTCTCCATAATTTTGCCTTTTCCAATATGTCATGTAGTTGGAATCACACAGCATGTGTCTTTTTCAGATTGGCTTCTTCTACTTGAGAATATGCATTGAAGTTCCCTCCATGTCTTTTTATGACTTGACAGTTCATTTCTTCTTAGCACCGAATAATATTCCATTATCTGGATATACCACAGTTCATATATTCAGCTACTGAAGGTCATTATGATTGCTGCCAAGTTTGGGCAACCATGAATAAAGTTGCTATAACACTCATGTGCAGGTTTTGTGTGGACCTAAATTTTCAGTTCCTGAGTATGGTTATTGGAGCATATGGTATGAGTGTTTTTAGTTTTGTAAGAAACTGTTAAACTGTCTTCCGAAGTGACCATATAATTTTGCTTTCCAACCAGCAATGAATAGGAGTTCCTGTTGCTCCATCCTTGTCAGCACTTGGGGTTGTCAGTGTTTTGGATTTTTTTCCATCCTAATAAGTGTGTATTAGACTGTCATTTTTAAATTTTATGAGGTGTTGGGTATCTCATATGGCTAAATGTAAATTATATTAATTTCTTGGGTGAGATGCCTGTTCAGGTATTTTGGCCATGTTTAATTATTATTTAAAATTTTTTCAAAAAAAAAAAAATAAAATAAAATTTTTTCTTTTAGTTGAACATGGACACAATACCTTTTACTTATTTTATTTGTTTATTTTATGTGGTGCTGAGGATCAAACTCTGCCACTGAGCCACAACCCCAGCCCCTAATTATTTTTTGTTTTGTTTTCTTATAGCTGAGTTTCAAGAGTTTATTATATATTTTGATAACATTCTTTTATCAGTTACATCTTTTGCAAACATTTTCCCCCTAGGTTGTGGTTTATCTACTCATTCTCTTGACAGTATTTCACAGAGTAGAGGTTTTTAATTTTAATGAATGAAATCCAGCTTCTCAATTCTTTGATCCATGAGTCATGCCTTTGGTGTCATATAAAAGCTATTGCCAAATGTCAGGTTATCTAGGTAACCATATTTTACCTTCTAGGAGCTTTTTGTTTAACATTTTATATTAAGTTTGTGATCCATTTTGAGTTAGATTTTGTGAATGGTCTTTTTCTTTCTTCCTTTTATATTTTTGCATGCAGATGTCCAGCACCATTTCTTGAAAATACTATCTTTTCTCCATTGTGTTGCCTTTGCTCCTTTGCCAAATATCTGTTGATTACATGTGTGCAGGTCCATTTCTGTTCCATTTTGTCTATTCTTTCACCAGTATCACATTGTCTTGATTACTGCAGTTTCACAGTGAGTCTTAAAATTGAGAAGTGTCAGTCCTCCAACTTTGTTCTTTTAATATATGTTGGCTATTCTTTTTTCCTCTCCATGTAAACTTTAGAATCAGTTTGGTAATATCCTCAAAATTGCTTGCTGGGATTTTGGTTGGGATTGCATTGAACCTATGGATAAACGTATGGTTCTTGCTTTTGTAAATGACAAAGATTAAATATGAAGAGGAATTTTAAGGATTGATCTGTTGGGAAGTTTTTAAGAGTGTACTAATGGCCATGGAGAGATCTCTGGTGATCCATTAAATTTGAAGATGAAGGCCAAAGCTGTATTTATTATTAGTTAAGTGTCTCTGAGTTGGGGGGAACATAGACCTTAGGGAAGTGCTCCAGGGTGTGGTCTTGCTTCAAGAAGAACTTGTTGATCTTGCCTCTATACTCCTGCTATGATTCTCATTTCTCCCCTTAAACCCGAATTTCTTGAGTTGCCTAGATTCCCTGTCTCCACATCTTCATATCCCTTCCATTGTAAAATCTACTACATTTGGCCTTTTGCTCCCAAGATCCCAGGGGTCAGAGTTCTTACTTAGGTCATGTGTGATTTTCTAATGCTCAAATCTATTCTTCTAGTTCCTTGCACATCATTGGCAGCAATCTCTTTCCTGAAACTCTTCCACACCCACACTCTCCTAGTTCTCCTCCACACTCTCTAAATCTTATCCTTTGATTTGCACCTTAAATGTTGGCCCTTTCAGCCTTAATATTCTGTTTATGGGATAATTCCATTCTTCTCCAAAACTACAGTAATGATCCATTTTACAATGAGTCTGAAATTCAGCATCTTCAATCTGGATCATGCTCTTGAGAGACTGTGTCCATCTGTTCATTAGATATCTTCAGCTGGATGTCCCACAGGTACCTAAGTTTGAGATGATTTTTTTCTTCCCCTCCTGGGTACTATTCTCAAATCCTCTTTACTTATTATATTTTCAAATCCAAATTGCTACCAAATGCCATCAGTTATTCTTAAATATACCTTCAATTGCTGGTTCTCATGTCTATCTGGACCTTCATTAATTTTCAGTGTTACAGTATCCTGCCAATTTGTCTTGTGGCCTTTGGTCTCACTGCCTTTTCATTCATTTTTTACTCTTCCCCCAAAGTAATCTTTCTAATATACATATCTGGATACATAACTCTAAAGCTCAAATACATTTAAGGCTCCTGAAACACTGCAAGGTAATGTCTAGATTTCCATGCAAGACTCATGAGGCCTTCATGATTTGCCTGCTTCCTGTTCCTGGATTTATATACTTTGCCTATCCCATCCCACTCCTCAACCCGCACCATGATCCAGCCACACTAAACTATTTGGAGTTCCTTGAATATCCATATAGTTTCAGGTCTAAGTTGCTTCTCAATTATCTTAAGATACCTGACTTGCCTCAAATACCTGCTGGGCTCCAGTGTCTCCATTACTTATTTACATGTGTATGCCTGGAAATGTTTGCTGAAGGAATAATGAATAAGTGAATGGGACAAGGTGACAGTGATACCCCTTACTGAGGACAAAAGTGGTGTTGATGTCAGATGAGAGATGGTGAATTATTTTGGGCAGAGGCGTGGGAAGAGCACTGGGAAGAGTCTCCCACACTTTCTCAGCATATCCCATCCTTCTAAATCCAGTCCTTGATTGTGCAGAGAGAGCCTGGGGCAGAATGGCAGTCAGGACACACACGGGAATGCTGATCCTGCTTCCACCAATTACCTGCCTAAAAGTGGTGGCTGTCATGCGGCCTGAGAGCCCTCATTTTAAACTAAGGAGATTGGGCCAGTGAATCTCTTAGCTCCATTTCGATCACGACAGTGTATTTTTTTTCTGTAACAGGAAACAGAATGATACAGAAGAGAGAAATGTGGCTCAGATGTGAACCATATAGAAGGGCAAAGAAATTAGAAGGGAGAGGGAAGAAAGGAGGTATACATGCAGTGATAAAGGTTTGATATTTTTGTTGTTCTGCAGAAGGCAAGTGAGGGTTGAGGCAAGAGAAAGACATAGTTTGAATTCAAAACAGGTTTAGGAGCAGATCTGTATGTATGTGGAAAGCACCAATTAAGGATGGATTAAAGAATGAGAAGACTAGTGGTGGGGCAGGGGACCGATTCCACGTGTGTATGATTTTGTTGGGATAAACCCAGCTACTACGTACACCTTTGATGCTTTAATTAAAAAAAAAAAAAAGACGGAGAAAAGGTTAAAATGAGATTGGGTGGAAGAAGAGGAAGTTCTTAAAAATTTAATTGGTGAAAAGGATAGTGAACTAGCAGCACAGAAACGGAACGCTGTGATGTTGGTTTTTGTTTTGTTTCGGTGCTAATGTTGTTTGTAGTGGAAACAGCAAAACTTAAAGAGAGGGAACTAAAAGCAGGCTCTCCCCTTCGCTCCCGGACAGACTGACCACTTACCTTCAGTGAATAACAAGCAGTTAATGTAGCATGTGAGGCACTGGCCACTGGCTACCTTCCTGGGCTGTACCTTCTGACTAATAGCCAGGTGAATACTGCAGACAAAGAATAAAGGTCAGGTTACAAAGACAACCAGACAGAGCCAAGTTACCATGACCCCACTGTGGGCCATTGTGTCCTGAGCACTTAGGGATTTTACGTGAAGATAAAAGAATAAGATGACCCTGACACTCTACAGTCAAGGGAAAAAGAACCCTGGGTTGAGAAGAAATTGACTTGCACATAGCTCTTCTGGAAGCATCTCCAGCAGAGTGAGGTCCCTCTGTCTCTTTGACCTCACTCTCCAGACTGTCTGTTCAAACAAAGTCGAATGAAATGATGTTCCTTTCTGTCCCTCAGTTGGATGAGAGTGTAGACTACATATGTGCTATAATTAATGTACACGTTTTAAAGGGGAAGTTGGTGATTTTCAAAGCTAGCCTTAGGGCAGACTGGGTAAAGCAAGGGCTTAGAAAGTTATAACCAGGTACTTTACTCTGCTTAGAAGCCACCTTCATGAGACCCTCAGAAAGCTATGTGGGGTCTTTTTACCTGGTTTATTCAGAACTGAAAGAAAATGGATGAAAACCTGACTACCAAGGATGAACAGAAGTGATCACAGTTAACAGGACAAATGAGGTGTTTTGGTTTTAAATTCTACATCTCACATGAATTTACTTCAGGCCATTTCCACACACACACACACACACACACTCTGTAGAATTCTTTTCAAATCATACCATACCACCTTCAGGCTTATGGCAGATCTGAAATGGAGATCAAGTTGAACAGCAAAGTGGAATGGAAGATCCCAGAACCCTATGTATTAAAATAATAGATGCAAATCGCGACATGAACAGTGAGGGAGCAGCAGAAATCTAGCAGGGCCTGAGTGTGGATCCTGGTGGCCTGAAGAGCTCCTGACACCTCAGGAGTACAGTCCACATGGGCTGAGTCCTGAATGGTCTGAAGCTCCAGGTTGAAGAAGTTCTCATGTTGAAAGCCTGGTCTCTCTGACAAGGTGGCCAACTGCAGGGCAAGGATTATGTCTGCCTTCCTCACTTGTGTGTGCCTCAGACAGAAGCTCAATAATACAGGTTGAAGCCAGGCTTAGTGGTGCACACTGGTAATCCCAGTGATTCAGAGGCTGAGGCAGGAGGATCATGAGTTTGAGGCCAGCCTAGGCAACACAGTGAGACTCCGCTCAAAAACAAACAAACACCACAAAATCACCTACAAGCACATTAAAGGTGCATATAACTGCCAGACCTTCTAAATAAAAGATAAAAGATACAAATCTTTGGTGGGTGAAGTCTGGGCCTGTTTTTTGTTTTGTGGTGCTGGGGATTAAACCCAGGGCATTGCACATGCTAGGCAAGCACTCTGCCACTGAGCTACAGTCCCCAGCCCTGGACCTCTGTTTTTTGTATTGATCACATACTAAGTGTAGTTTTACATATTGAAGGAGTTGTAAAGAAAAAAAAAAGGAAGAAAAGAAAAAGAAGGAAAATCTACAACAGGGATTGCATGTGGCCTACAAAGTCTAAAAGAGATATTGTCTATCCATTACAGAAAGAATTGGCTCATCCTTTTAGAAAGAGCATAGTCTGAAGGTTAAGAATAGGCGCTCACACCTTGGGCATACCTAGCTGTATAACTTTAACTTTCTGTGCCTCAGTTTCTTTCTCTGAAAAGTGGCATAATAATAGTAAATATACATGGAGTCTCCCTTGGACCAAAAGTGTTTTGGATTTTGGAATATTTGCATGTACATAATGAGATATCTTGGGGATGAACCCAAGTTTAAAGGTGAAATTCAGTTATATTTCATACACACATTACACATATAACCTATCAATAATTTTATATAATATTGTAAATAATTTTGTGTGTGAGACAAAGTTTGACGATGTGAAGTTCACTCAGGCTGTCACATGGGAATAATTAAAAACTTTCAGATTTTGGAGCATTTTGAAGTTCAGATTTTCAGACGAGGGATGGGATGCTCAACTTCCACCCCAGGGATTTGTTATAAGAATTTGTAAAGTGTTTAGGAAAGTGCCTAATGCTGAGTACATGCTGTGTGTTTGCTCAGTGGGACCCAAAAGAAATCAAAACATCTCTTTCCCGATTTAAGTTATGTAACATAAATATAAAATTTCAGCCCAAATTGTCGAATGCAAGGCAATCAAGATGCAGGAGAACTCTCGCCCTTCTCTGTGTTCGTGTAAAAGCAGGACAGAGATTCACAAAGACAAAAGGTCTTTCTGTGTCCCTCCTCCTTTTTCTCACAGAAAGACTAAATGCACATTCTTTTTACAATGCTTGTTCAGCTCAGGGACGTGGCGCCAGAGGAATCTGCCAGCAGACTTTCGTCCCATAAATTTACCTTCCCACAGTTTTCCTGCCTCTGAGGCCTGGGACTGCTTCCTTTGTCTTGTGACTTCTCTGAGATTTATTGTTCTTTGTTGAAATACTATTTAAGGCAGCCTTCTAAGCCACTGCCCCAAGTCACTTTTCTCTTCCATGATGAGCATGGCACATGTTAATAATATGTACTTGTTTTTCTTGCTTGTTTTTCCTCTTGTTAATCTCTTTTGTAGCAAGAATCCATTTAAACTGCAAACTTAGAATTAAACAAAAATCGTATTTTCTCCCCTTCGGACATTAATAATGGTGAGGCTCTATACTGGTGGATTTTGTGTATCCACTTGTCTAGGCCATGGTACCCAGTTGTTTGATCAAATACCAGTCTAGACATTGCTATGAAGATATTATTTAGGTGTGGTTAACGTTTAAATCAATAGACTTTGAGTGAAGCCTTTTATCTTCATTACATGGGTGGGCCCAATCCAATCAGTTGAATGACTTAAGAAAAACCATTGAGATCATTCCTGAAAGGGAAAAAAAGTTCTTCCTTTGGTCTGCCTTCAAATTCAAGACGGCAACATCAACTTCTGCTTGAATTTCCAGTCCGCCAGCCTGGACTGCAGATTTAGGTGTTCCTTAAAATCTCTCTGTGTGTGTGTGTGTGTGGAGAGAGAATGAGAGAGAGAGAGAGAGAGAGAGTGTGTGTGTGTGTGTGTGTGTGTGTGTGTGTGTGAGGATTCTCCAGAGGAACAGATGCAAAGGGGAGATTTTATTTATATTGTTTCTCCCTCCTCCCACCTATAAATAGAAAGATAGATAACGATACACATCATATATACCATATATAACTACACAAAATATCTACACATATATGTAAAGTGTCCTGTGATCCTGTTTCTCTGGAGAAGCAGACTAACAGGCCCCAAGTCCCATGCACAGCTGCCAGTTTGGGGCTAAAAGGGGAAGAATTTGTGTTTTTCTGCCTTCTTTCCTTCTTTGGTTTGCTTTCTCTCTACCTTTCTTGTTGGGGAATTTTCCTCAAGTGAGGATAATGTTGGACCATCTATGTAAATGATGCACCTGGTAGTTAACTGGAAATTGTAAATAGGATTACCAACTGCTGGACTTTTAAAGTTTTCAGGTGTGGACCTGACCTCTTTTTTTTTTTTTTAATTGGAAAAACTGTATTTCTAAGTTGTTTGAAGTGAAGAATTTTTTTTTAATAGAGAAGAAAAAAATTATTTTGGACTTACAGTTTTAAAAGTTTAGTCCAACTCCAGTGCTCTGGGCTCAAGGTGAGGCAAAACATCACGGTGGAAGGGTGTGGGGAAGAAAAACTGTCAGCTCAGGGCAGCCAGGACAGGGGTGGACACAGACTCTGAAATGAAGGAGTTTATCAGAAATAATACAAGGCATTGCCAAGAATTTAAGAACTTAAATTTCTGGAGTAAGAAGTTACTGTTTACCGAGCTCATGAATAAGACAAGAGCCATATCAAAGCGATGGTCAAACACATTTAGATCACTGAGAATCCAGACAAGATGCTTGGGTGTGTCTGCTTGAGCATGTTTGCAGGTTTCTCTAGAGCACCACCCAGAAGAACCGCCTGTCGTCTGCTGTTATTCATTCATATCTTCAGCTTAGTAGGTACTACCAAGTACCTGGTAGTTTTTCGATCTGGAAAGTGTACCTATTCACAGTAGTGAATGAGAGTGTTATCAGGCTTAACGTTTTGCGATTTAATTGGTGTGACATGGTATTTAGTGGTCATTTTAATTTGCACTTCTCTGTTTATTAGTGAGGTAGGGCATATTTTCACATATTTATTGCTCAGATTTATTTCTCTGAGAATTGTCCATGTATGTCCTTTTTCCACTTTCCCAATTTGAGTAGTTCTTACATATTACAAGCAATAATCCTTGTTTTTTGAGTCATAATTATGTTGCCATTTTTTTCAGTTTGTGGTTTTTCTTTTCACTCTGTTTTATACACTCTTTATTTTCTTTTATACGTTTTAAATGTTTCTTTTGAATGAATTATTACCTGTGCATTATACTTTTCTGTGTATCACATGAGGTGGGCAGTTTCTTTCCCGATGGATAAGTATTCATTAAATAGCCAATCTATTTTTTCACTGGTTTGTAATGACACTTCTATTTTGTTCCAAGCTTCTATGTATTTTTAGGTCTGTAGTGAGCTTCATTTCACTTCATTTATTTTTCATCTATTTTTGTGACGATACATGCTCATTTAATTAGTAAGATTAATTCTCCCCTACAGCCTCTTCATTTATGCAATTGTTTTGTATTTTTTAAAATTTGAAATTTAGAGGGGGGATAGTAGACAATAGGACAGACAGCAGAATACATCAGACACTAGAAAGGCAATATGTCAATCAATGGAAGGGTAACTGATGTGATACAGCAATTTGTATACGGGGTAAAAGCGGGAGTTCATAATCCACTTGAATCAAACCGTGTAATATGATGTATTAAGAACTATGTAATGTTATGAACGACCAATAAAAAAAAAATAAAAAAAATAAAACTGGTTGAATCAATCCAGTTATCTACAAAGAGCTTGGATAAAATAAGGTTGGGCAAAATAAAAAAAAAAAAAAGAAATTTAAAGTTAGTTGATCTAAGTTACCTGAAAAAAAGCATTGGCAATTTGAAATTGTATTGGACCTGTACATTAATTTGGAGAATATAGTCTTCTTTTAAAAGTTATTTTTAATAATTTAAAAATATTTTCTCTATAACATCAACTGCATCAATATTATAATAATTCCTTGATATTTTATAGTTTTTGCTGATGTCTTAAGCAGTATCTTTATTTTTTTTTAGTTGTATTTCATTTTTAAATGATATTTTTCATTCTTAAATTATTTGCCATAAAAAGTGAGAAGGTTTACTTTGGCTCACAGTTTTGGAAGTTTCAGTTCATAGTTCATGGGATGTTCTTTTGGGGCTGTGGTGAGGCAGCATATAATGGTGGCAGCACAGGACAGAGGAAGCTGCTCACCTTGTGACAACTGGGAAAGCAAAACAGAGGGAAGGACGAAGAGTTGAGTCCTCAAATCCCCTTCAAGGGCACACTCTCGATGACCTAAGTTCCCTCCACTGGGCTCCACCTCCTAAGGGTTCTGCTACCTTCCAGCAGCACTGTGGGCTCAGTAACAAGATTTTAACACATGGACCTTTAGTGGACATTCCAGATCCAAACTATAGCAGGGACTGTTTGAGAGGCTACACACCCAGCTAAAATTCTATTAATATGGGAGATGTGGAGAAGGGATTTTAAAGAAGATTGCCACTCCGATCTTCTTGACACCAAAGGCTTTGCTATTCATCCATCTTATGGACTGTCGTTTGCTGACTATACAGTGTACCAAATAACCTTAGAACTGTGTGCACTGGTTGTTTGGTTTATCTGACATAGTTGCAAAAAATCAACTCAAGTTTCTGCAAGGCATCACAGAGCTTAATATGATTCTGTTTGTTCAAAACTTGATGCTTTCATGTGGGATTAGGCCCCAACTTCCTTAATAAGACTCCTTTGGCACAAAAATTCAAATCAAGAATCAATAAATGGGATGAACTCAAACTACAAAGTTTCTTCTCAGCAAAGGAAACAATCTGTGAGGTGAATAGAAAGCCTACAGAATGGGAGCAAATCTTTACTCCTACACATCAGAGCACTAATCTCTAGCATTAATCTCTAGCACTAATTCTATATAAAGGATTCAAAAAGTTAGACACCAAAATAAACAAATAACCCAATCAATAAATGGGCCAAGGACCTGAAAAGACACTTCTCAGATGATATACAATCAATCAACAAATATTTGAAAAAATGTTCATTCTCACTAGCAATTAGAGAAATGCAAATCAAAACCACTCTAAGATTTCATCTCACTCCAGAATGGCAGCTATTATGAAGACAAATAACAATAAGTGTTGGCGAGGAGGTAGGGAAAAAGGTACACTCACTCATACACTACTGGTGGGACTGCAAATTGGTGCAGCCAGTATGGAGATTTCTTGGAAAATTGGGAATGGAACCACCATTTGACCCAGCTATCCCTTTCCTTGGTCTATAACCAAAGGACTTAAAAACAGCATTCTACAGAGACACAGCCACATCAATGTTTATAGCAGCACAATTCACAATAGCTCAATTGTGGAACCAACCTAGATGCTCTTCAATAGATAAATGGATAAAAAATGTAGCATATATACACAATGGAATTTTACTCAGCAATAAGAGAGAATAAAATCATGGCGTTTGCAGGTAAATGGATGGAGTTAGAGAAGATAATGCTAAGTGAATTTAGCCAATCCCATAAGACTAAATGCCAAATGTTTACTTTGATATAAGGAGGATGATTCATAGTGGGATAGGGAGAGGGAGTATGGGAGGAATAGACAAACTCTAGATAGGGCAGAGGGGTTGGAGGGGAAGGGAGGAAGCATGGGGTTAGAAATGATGTTGGAATGTGATGAACATTATTATCCAAAGTACATGTATGAAGGCACAAATTGGTGTGAATATACTTTGTATACAACCAGAGATACGGAAAATTGTGCTGTATATAGTTACATGAATTGTTATATATTCCACTGTCATATATAAATAAAAATAAACTTGATGCTGTTTTGCTCAAACAATGAATCCTTGTTTGCTTTGATTTTGCTGTGAGAGTGTCAATCAACCCAGGTTTTTTTTTCTTCAAATGGAAATTGAGGGGATAAAAAATCAGAAAGTTGTCTTTTAAGAAGGTATTTTATTGGGCTGGGGATGTGGCTCAAGCGGTAGCGTGCTCGCCTGGCATGCATGTGGCCCAGGTTCGATCCTCAGCACCACATACAAACAAAGATGTTGTGTCTGCCGAAAACTAAAAAATAAATATTAAAAAAATTCTCTCTCTCTCTCTCTTTAAAAAAAAAAGAAGGTATTCTATTTAGCCAAAATTTCTATAACACCATTTTGAAAAATTCTAGCCAACCCAAAGAATCAGTTCCTCTCATCTTTCATATTCATAGAGAAAAAGCAGATTTCAAACACAAGAGATGGAAAATATGATGAGGAAATTGTGGATATTTAGTTTGAAAAAAGGAAAAAGAGTGCGTTGAGGCATGGCGGTTGTCTTCCAGTGTCTGAACTGCTGCACGTTAAAGATTGGATGCTGTGGGGGAGACCAGAGAATAGAACTAGGCTTGCTCTCTCCCGGAGTTCATCCATCGCCCTCGGTCGGTGAGTCTTCTGGGTCCTGCAGTCTGGCAGAGCCTGCAGAAACCGGAGCCTGGATCTGTGAGTTTGCAGCTAGGTCTGCATCGGCCTGAGCCTAGCAATCCAGTGGGAAGTGCAGAAACTGGAGGCTGGATCTTGGGTCACGCGTCCTGCTTCCCTGCATGTTGAAGTTTGCGCATTAGAGAAGCGCATGAAGGCTAGTTTCTGGAAACCTTCAGGGACACTTCAAATCTACAGAGTAGAAACTATCCTGCCTCAGAACCACACGGCTAGATGGGAAGACGCACAAACAAAATGAAAAAACAAGGGAATAAGTGCTCCAAACAAACGAAGCTGCTCCCATAAGAGAATCCATCGAAGAAATATCAGAGAAGGAGTTGAGGATGTGTTTGGTAAAACTGTTCTACAACTTAAAGAATTATATAAGAGAGCAGGCACAGGAGTTTTTCAGTAAAATAACAGATTCGCTTCAGGAGATGAAAGATCACTTCTGTAAAGATATATTAGAGGTCCTGAAAAGAAATAAAGAAGAAATCCTTGAAGTGAAGGAATCACTACACCAACTTAAAAGTTCAATGGAAAGTATCACCCACAGACAAGACCATTTGGAAGTTAGAACCTCAGGCAATGAAGACAAAATATATAATCTTGAAAATAAAGTTGACACCACAGAGAAGATGATAAATTGCGTGACATTCCCTCACCCAGACACCATGCCTGAACAGCAACTGCTAAAGCCAACCGAGTGGAGCTACTGTGACTACTTCTGGGCTGATAAGAAGGATCCCCAAGGCAATGGCATAGTGGCTGGGTTCGAACTGCTGCTCCAAAAGCTACTGAAGGGCAAATAAATGCAGAAAGAAATGTCTGAATTCCTCTGAGAGAGGATAAAGATTGAAGAAGAATATGCAGAGAACTTGGCTAAGCTCTCTCAGAACTCCTTGGCTGCACAGGAGGAAGACTCCTTGGGAGAAGCCTGAGCCCAGGTGAAGAAGAGTCTGGCAGATGAAGCAGAAGTTCATCTCAAGTTCTCCGCCAAGCTTCACAGCGAGGCAGAGAAGCCCCTAATGAACTTTTGTGAGAACTTCAAGAAAGACATGAAAAAGTGTGACCACCGTATCGCTGACCTCCGCAAGCAGCTCGCCAGCCGCTACGCGTCGGTGGAGAAGGCCCGGAAAGCCCTCACAGAGCGGCAGAGAGACCTGGAGATGAAGACCCAGCAGCTGGAGATCAAGCTGAGCAACAAGACAGAGGAGGACATCAAGAAGGCATGGAGAAAGTCCACACAGGCTGGCGATGACCTCATGCACTGTGTGGACCTCTACAACCAAGCGCAGTCCAAGTGGTTTGAAGAGATGGTGACCACCACTTTGGAGCTGGAGCGGCTGGAGGTGGAGAGGGTGGAGATGATCCGGCAACATCTGTGTCAGTACACACAGCTGCGGCATGAGACAGACATGTTCAACCAAAGCACAGTGGAGCCTGTGGACCAACTGCTTCAAAAAGTGGACCCGGCCAAAGACAGAGAGCCGTGGGTCAGAGAGCACAAAACGGGCAACATTTGCCCCAGGACATGGAGACCTAGATACGCCTGTGCGGCCCCAGGTGTCCTGCCCAGGAGGTCCTGCCCAGGAGAGGGGCTGGGGGTCCTGTGGAGAGGGTGTGATGGCTCCCCCGGGGTCAAGCTGCCCTCCCACCCACTCTCCTGTCCACTGAGGAGAGAGGAGAGAGCTGGCAATTCCAGAAGGGTGATCTGGATGGCTCAGCTGGGGAATCCCAAATATTCCCAGGCCAAGAAGACAGACCTGCAACCCTGCCCTTGTCTCCAAGACTGAAGCCCCCCCCAAACCCCGTGCCGTGCTTGTTGCTCTGAGAACAAACTGAGGCTGGAACTTTGTGGTCCCTGCTGAGTTCCATAGGGGTGGCCGTCACACACTTGTGCCCCTGGATGCCCCAAAGCCCATCCTTCACCTTTGTCTCCTGGGGCTTTGGAAGATCAGGGAAGGGCTGTCTCTGCCTCCAAGCCAATGTCAGGATCAGAGTCATGGATAGAAGGCGCCGTCAGCTCAGCCTGCACCTGGAATCCTTTATGGCCCTCTATTTTTCTCATTGCGTTCTGGGAGCCCAAATCTGGCTTTTCTTGGCCACTTTTCATCCCCATGGGTCTTGGGAAGGCCTGTTTTCTGTCTTCCCTGACCAACCCTGCCCAGAGAGGTCAGGATGGAACTACCTCATTTGGCAAATTAGCCCCAAGTCGGAGCATTGAATCACGGTTCCTATCAGACCAGGCATCATCTCTGAAGTCTCTGGAAATCCCGATCCCTCCATTCCTCAGCTGCTTTCTCAAGGGAGTCCCCACCCCCACCCTGCCACCCCTGCCCAGTCTCACTAGAGGGAGCTTTCCAAAGTTCTCTGCCAGGGAGACCTCCTCCAGCTGTGTGCATGTCCAAAAGCTTTGAGAGATGGAGATGAACCAGAAACCACATGGGGTCTGTCTCCCATGGTGTCCTGTCCAACACTGGGCTACCCTGACCCCCGCTCTCCCAGGCTGCCCACCAAGGATTTAATAGGGCTAGGTCAGTCCCACATGGGAGACAGGTTAGGGGCAAGTCTTTGTCAAGACTCCATCTGCTTATGCAAGATAGGGTTTGGACTGCTGTCCCTTGTATGAGCATTGCAGACTCTCTTTGCTATCCAGGCGTGTCCTGCCGCCTGGACCAGCTCCTCTGTCCATCTTCCCTGGAGAAGCCTGAGCCAAGCATGACTCGGGAAGCTTTTCAGCACTATCCCTGGGTTCAGCCTGCCACTTTCTTTCTCAACTACAGCAAACACCATCTCCACCATCTTAGCCTAGAGAATCAGCCTGAGGGGATTGGGAGAAAAAATTGACACAGTGAGCAAGGAACAGCTTCTAGCCAGAAACCCCTGCTCTTTCTTCATCTTTTCCCTTGATGGCTTTCGGCTTGACCCTTCTGTCTCCCATGGGGGCAGAATCTTTCCCTCCGTTTTAATTGCTAAGAATGGATGTTAATCTTGAATCCTTCAGCATCTCTTCCATTAGAATGGCTTTCTCATAGTTTATTTTAGAAAGATGTTCAATATACTAAAGCAAACCAGAAAAAAAAAATAGAACTAGGCTTACAGGGTGGAAGGGAAATGAATGGTGGGATAATTGAAGTAAACTAATCAGGGTAGGTTGACATGTATAACATATCCTTAAATTTTAGCACCTTGATAACGAATACAAGATTTATTTCTTGTCATAGTAACAGTTCAATGGGGTGTTCATGGCTAGGCAGCTACTATATTTCTCCTTCAAATGATTTTACAAAATATCAGGTGTATTTCATATAGAAAATTGTCTTTCATCATCCCAGAGATTCAAGGAGCTCCTCTTTAAGGGGAAATTTTATTGTCACAGTCCTCACCCTTAATTCTTACTAGCGAACTTTCCTTATCAGGTGAAAAGTTGGTTCCTTTTTTTTAATTTTTAATTTTTATTTATTCTAATTAGTTATAGATGACAGAAGAATGAAATTAAATTCATATCACATATAGAACACAATTTTTCATGTCTCTGGTTGAACACAAATTAGAGTCACACCATACATGTACTTAGGGTAATGATGTCCATCTCGTTCCACCATCTTTCCTATTCCCTTTCCCCCTCCCCCATCCCTTCCCTTTGCCCTATCTAAAGGTTGTCTATTCCTCCCATGCTACTCCCATCCCCATTATGAATTAGCATCCTTATATCAGAGAAGACATTTGGCATTTGGTTTTTTGGATTGGCTAACTTCACTTAGCATTATAGTCTCCAAACTCAATCCATTTACCTGCAAATGCCATGATTTTATTCTCTTTCAATGCTGAGTAATATTCCATTGTGTGTGTGTGTGTATATATATATATATATTACATTTTCTTTATCCATTCATCTCCGAAGGGCATCTAGGTTGGATCCACAATTTAGCTATTGTGAATTGTGCTGCTACAAACATTGATGTGGCTGTGTCCTGGTAGTATGCTGTTTTTAAGTCCTTTGGGTACAAACCAAGGAATGGGTTAGTGGGATCAGAAGCCTACAAACCAAGAAAAGCCCAGGACCAGATGGATACACAGCTGATTTCTACAAGACCTTTAAAGAAGAACTAATACCAATACTCCTCAAATTATTTCATGAAATAGAAAAAGAGGAAGAATTTCCAAACTCATTCTATGTGGTCAATATCACCCTGATTCCAAAACCAGGCAAAGACACATCAAAGAAAGAAAACTTCAGACCAATATCTGTAATGAACATAGATGCAAAAATTCTCAATAAAATTCTGGCCAATTGAATACAAAAACACATCAAAAAGACAGTGCATCATGATCAAGTGGGGTTCATTCCAGGGATGCAAGGTTGGTTCAACATACAGAAATCAATAAAAGTAATTCATCACATCAATAGACTTAAAGATAAGAATCATATTATCATCTCAATAGATGCAGAAAAAGTAATAAACAAAATACAGCACCCCTTCATGTTCAAAACACTAGAAAAAACTAGGTATAACAGGTACTTATCTCAACATTATAAAAGCTATCTATGCTAAGCCCTAGGCCAACATCATTCTAAATGGAGAAAAATTGAAAGCTTTCCCTCTAAAATCTGGAACAAGACAGGGATGCCCTCTTTCACCACTTCTGTTTAACATAGTTCTTGAAATACTGGTCAGAGCAAGTAGACAGATGAAAGAAATTAAAGGGATACAAATAGAAAAAGAAGAACTCAAATTAGCACTATTTGCTGATGATATGATTCTATACCTAGAAGACCCAAAAAATTCCACAAGAAAACTTCTAGAACTAGTGAATGAATTCAGCAAGGTAGCAGGATATAAAATCAACACCCATAAATCAAAGGTATTTCTGTATATCAGTGACAAATCCTCTGAAAGAGAAATGAGGAAAACTACCTCATTTGCAATAGCCTCAAAAAAAATATTTGGGAATCAATGAAAGAAGTGAAAGACCTGTACAGTGAAAAACTATAAAACACTAAAGAAAGAAATTAAAGAAGACCTTAGAAGATGGAAAGATCTCCCTTTTTCTTGGAAAAGTTGGTTCTTAAAGACTCAGTCAGCCATTAAGAGCATAAAAAAATACCACAAAGGGGAAGTTCATAGGAGTGGAAGTGGTCATATACTATAGATATAAATTACTGTATAATTTATATAATATATATTATATATCACAATCTATTATAATCTATTCTGTATTATTTATATAATATTACTATGTTGACATATATACATTATTTATACTGATATATTAATAAAAATAAATATAATTGACATATTAATCATAGTAATCATCAACTACATGTTATATTAGCATTGATTATTCATTATGCTAATTATAATGAATTAGCATAATGGATAATCAATAAAGCATCGGTTATTCATTATACTAATTATAATGAATTAGTATACTAATTATGATGAATTATTATAATGAATAATCAATAATATATTATTTTATATATTATGTAATTGATTATAATAGTTAATATCTCTATATTATATAATAAAATTATTATGTATAATTATATTTTATACAATATATAATTATATAATATATATTTGTCATATTAATTATATCATAATAAATTATGTTATATATAATTATATGTGACATATAATTATATATAATAATTATGATAATCATATATTACAATATATAATTGATTATACCATATTATTTATATGAATTATTATATTTTACCTGTGTTTTAAAATGCATTAATTCTTTCAGTCATCCAATGGGTGTTTATTTACCTTTCAGTTGTGCCAGCCAGACAGAACATTAAGTACTAGAACTTAACATGAGTAAGACAGCTCTTTTCCCAAGGAGCTCTTAGTCCAGTACAAGGATAGAAGCATGTAAAAAAAGATGGGTTAGAAATTGGTCTGTAGAATGCTAGAGCACAAAGGGCCACATGATGGTTTCTGACCAGGGGATCAGAAGGCTGGGATCTGTATAGGTTCACAGAAGGGGACATGGTTGAGCTGAGTCACAAATCTTATCTAAGTCTGACATCTCCGGGAGGTAGATGTTACTCCCAACATTCAGACAAAGAACCTGGGGTTCAGTGAAGCCATGTGACTCATCCACACAGAGTTGGGCGTAGACCCTGGCCCCTGCACTTTCTGCTCTTCTACACTTGCACTCAGGTCATGCAGGTGGCTAAACGGAAAGTACACAGCAGAGTTACAGAGCTCAAACTTAGAGTTCCGTTGATAAAACTGAAATCTGCCTCTGATTCCCTCTTTACCTGGTTAGTTCCGTTCCTTCTCAGGACAAGGCAAATGAAGCTCTCTTTTGAGAGGACAGGCTCTTTTGGTTTCTCATGTGAATTCAGGCTGCCCCTTCACCATCACTTTGCACCCCCCCCCCCCCCCCCCGCCTTCTGGTGTGCCCATTAGTGGATTCAGCTAGGATTCCACCTTCTCCATGACGTCCAGACACGCCTGGATCTTGAGAACCAGCTCCTGCTCTGACCTTACCACCTCCTGAAATGGAGTTTGGTTGTTTCCTAGTTGGTGAATCTTACCCTGTGCTTCCTCTTCCAGTCTGTGACTGCACACTCTCCACTTCTCAGTACTTGGGTCAGGGCTATGCCCATGCACTGGGCTCTTTAAAGTAATGCTAATGGAGTTAAGTTTTTTTTTTCTTTTATTATGGAGACATAAAGGGCAATGTCCTTTTTCTTCTGGTGTTTTATAATATCCTCACTAAGCAAAATATGAAGTTGGCAGCTACAGTGAGTTCCTCATTGTGAGGTAGATGCATACATGTTCAAGTCATCCGAATAATGAAATCCAGCAGTGTAGAATCCAAAGCTCTAGAAGGTGTTTCCTAAATCTGTGGTCCATGAAGACTATTAGGGGAGATTAAAAATACAGATTCCTGGGCTTTGTCTCAGATGTAAGGAACTAGGAGCCGAGAGCTCAGGAAATCCATGTTTTCTTAACGAGATCCACAGATTATTGGGATGGTGGGCGGCATTTAAGTTATGGTTCCAAACTAAGGGGAAGTTTGGGTAACTAGTGATGGGAGGAAGAGAGTGGCAGGAAGAGATTCTCAGAACATCAGCAGTATGAACAAAAGTGTGGATGTGGAGACACAAGCTTTACGAATGACTATCCAAATGGGATAAATGGCTGCGAACAAGAGTACAGGAGGTCGAATTGGAAAGAGAAGTGATGACTAAATTGTGACAGATTTCAACTTTATACTGAGAATAGTAGAAACACCAGGGGAGAATGGGACATGAAAAAGAGATTCCTGAAATTCTAATAGGCCACGATCTGTTGTCTTTGGGCAAAACAAATAAAATCCTACTTAAATATGTATCATTTTGAATGGACATAGGTACTGTATGAATCAATAAAATATAATTGTAAGATTTCCTAAATTATAAATGGCTTTTCATTATTTTTAGCAAATCACAAGATTATAATTTATTTTGCGTTTTGTGGGAGGCTCTGAAAATTTTAACCAAAAGGTTAAGAAAGTTTCCTGGAAGCCGGGGGGGAGGGGGAGGGCGGGGGGAGGGGGAAGGCGGGGGGGGTGGTGGTGGAGGGGGTGGGTGGTGGTGGGGGGGGTCCCTATGCTTTCTGAGTAAAAGACAATGTATGCACAGGGTGGACCCAGGAAGGGAGCTGCTGAAGGTGGAGACACAGTGAGGAGGCTGTTCAAATAGCTCCCTGATGAGCTCATGAGGACCTGGATGGAGGGGGGGACAGAGGGTTTGATGTCAGCACCATAGCTGGTGCTTCTTCTATGTGTCAGCTGCTTCCTGTTCTTCTTTTTCGCCACATGTTTGTCCTTTTCAGAACTGTCCAAGCCCCCATGTCTGTGTTGAGTTATGTGCCCCCAAGGCAAGAGCTGTGCCTCCTGCTTCTCTTTTATAGAGTCCTGGCAGAGCAGATGATAATAAGGTATTTGATGAATGTGTCTTGCTAATGATGATCCTTCCACATAGGCCTACTCACTAGGAAAGATTCTCCTGAACCCAGAGATCTATTTCTCTGGATCAAATGATAGTCCTGAATGAATGATGGTAGAAGAATGGGCCAAAGAACAGCCTACTAATAACTCAGATCAGATTTAAAGAGGCGGCAATCCTTTAATCCCAGGTGATATTGCTTCCGCTGCAAACCCTGGAGTCCACATCACCATCAGAAGAACCCTGGCTTCAGTCCTCAGCCACCTGACCCCCATAAGGGGCAGGGAACATTAGCTCTTCTAAAAGGGGGCATAATGGGCTGGTTGCTGGGGGTCAGGTGGGGCTGGACACTATAATTTTAGCCACCGCTTGCCTCTGACTCTTCTAAGAGCAATTGGTATGACCAAGAGGCAGAAAACCCTAATCCTATCTTGGCACAGAGAGAGCTTGATATTTGCCAGGGCTCTCCTACCCAGAAATTCTGTTTTATAAATAGAGGACCTAGTACGCAAGATTGTAGCAAGGGTCACTGAGGCATATTGCATGGTGACAAAGTGATGGAATTTCCAAGGGGGAGGGGAATTTTTGGCACCAGATATAGGCTTCCTGTCTCAGGCAAGACTGTATTGTGGGCTGATCTGGCTTCTTTCCATGTCCTCTACACTTTTACTCAGTGAAGGAAAGTAGCATGTGGGTTGAAAATTTAAATTGAGGTTTTCATTGATCCCCAAAGTTGAGAGCCCTTGGGTAACTGAAATTACTGTGTGTATACACACAAATGCATTAACTCCTAAGTGTACACTATGGGTAACAATGGTTATAAATCCCATAACTATGAACTTCTCCTTGCATTTTGATAACTTCCCATATTATGAATACCCTTTTCCCAATATAGAAGCAAGAAAATTAACAATTGCAGAGCTTATGTAGATAGAGTAAAATAATATAGTCAGATTCTGGCAATCAGACACTCCTTCGTGGGACTTGGATTTGGAAGTAAGCAATGTGAGGAAACAGCCACCCAAGAGTCTTGAAACAGGTGTGGTTGAAGAGGTCCCTATCTTTGGGAGTGGCAGAGGTGTAGTTTCAAATATCCAGTAAACTGTTACAAGACCAAGGGTTTGCACATTTTTTCTGGCTACCTATTTACAGAGTCTGGCTCTCTTGGCCTCCAGGAGAATCTATGAGTTACCTAATATTCTTAAGTTTTTCTTCTTAAGTTGATAGAATAGATCCTGCTATTTGCACCTAAAGACCCTGACAGATGCATTATTGATACTTGGAAAGTTGACCAACAACAGCTCCTCAAGGAAATGGAGACTTGCTGGTTGGAAATCTGAAATGCCTGTGTTTGAAGGCAAGGCAATGATTTTCAATTAGCATTAAGGGATGGGATTCTGGTAGCCTATGACAGACAGTGATGAAACATTACCTAAATTTTCACCTGACTGACCTGCTCAAGGCTTTGGTGGCCTCCCACAAGGAGGGGCTGGGGAATGCAAGTACTATGAATTGAACTTGCTGCTTTTCACTCTGTTGGGAGTTTTGTTTTTGTTTATTTGTTTGTTTGGTTTTTGGTGCTGAGATTCAAACCCAGACTTTCATGCATGCCCTCTACCATAGAACTGGACCCCAGCCCTTCTGCTATGAGTTTTAAAGGAAAAAAAAGGATAAGTCAAAAGTTAAAAATTTTAGCTCCTTAGACTATCCTATAATCAGATAGCTTCTACTTCTACTGTCCCTGTTGTAGCCACAAGACTGCAACAGCTAAAAATCCAACTCCGAGTGTAATGCTGAATTATAAGATAGGTTGAATTCATATGAATTGTTGTATGAATGGGCACTGACTGAGAGTGAGATACAAAAAATTAGTTTGGGGACATTTGAGAGCACATCAATCCCAAGTCTCAACAGGAGGAACCCTTCCTTCCTTCTTCATCAAAGAGAGTTTTTTTTTTTCCTTGATGGAATATCTGTAATTACCTTGTTAAAGGATTTAACATGGTTGTGGAAACCAATTTTTTTCCCCATGTACTATATTAAGCACTTTCCTGATCTATCCCTAAAATCAAATATGAAGATATGCAGAGGATATTACAAAGTCAATATAAGGATTTTCTAATTTATATTGTCAAAATCCAGGAAATAAGCAGTATAATGGATAAGGGGCAGGATGAGAATAGAGGGGAGAAATAAAATTTTAGATTTGATTAAATTCATTAATATGAACTCACTTCATAAAGATTTTGAATAATGTGCTGGTTGAAATAGACAGTAGTGATTTTAATGTTTTTTTTTGTTTAGTTTGCTAAAACTTAGTCTAGTAGAATCTATGCCAAATTGAAATTGAGATGCTAAATAGCATGAGAAAAATGTGGATAAGAAGAAATCCTACTAGTTCAGCAAGAAAAAGACTGTTGTAGTAAATTTAATGTGTGACCCATTTACACAACCATTAATATGTCCTTGAGAACCCAAATGCTCCATTTCCTAAATCCCTGAGATATGACCTCAGAAAAGGGAGCCTGATGTATCGTGTATTGTAGCAGCTGTTTTCTGTAGGCTGAGGATGTATGTGGAAGATATAACCATAGAAAGCAACTCTCTCATTGAATGGGGATGATGGGGATACTATGGAGGCTGAGGTCAAGTAGCAGCACTCAACCAACGGCATATATAACAGTTGGCATATATAACAGTTAAGGTTCAATAGCAAATAATGAAGACTTTGATTTCTGGCCAGAAGGGAACGTCAAGGACCAGTTTGCCATCCCACCCAAAATATCTAAAAAATGAAATAAAATGTAAGAAACAATGAGTTTAAAAATTGAAAATCAAATGATGTTAAGTAATTCTTAAAAATGAGAAATTAATGGAAGTGGGGAGTGTCCTATGATTGCATCAATTTACAGTATAGAGAGAGCTTTGGTGGAAGTCTCGCTTGGGAAAGGGAGGGAGAAACCAGGAAAAATTTGAAGATGTCCCTGAGTTGAGAAGACACAGCTGGGAGTGTAGGGAGAAGATGAGTTGAGTTTGTAAAGGAAAGTACCAAGAGAAAAGAGCTGCATGGAGGGAAAGACCTTTGCAGATCTCCAAAGATCCCTCTGAGTCTTCACCAGAATAAAGGTGAGTGAATGCATGTGAGTAAACTACTAAAGAACAGTGGAGGGGCAGTGGGGACAGGAATCATACAAAAGGATGAGAGAGGTCAACGTTCAGAGCTAACACCGGGGTAACAACAGATTCTATTCCTGTCTGCCAAAGTGGAAAACTTCATAATTCATGTGTTTTCAGATATTCAGAAGGGTTTTTCTTCAGTAATGGGGAAAAAATCTATTCTTAGATTAAATGCTGCTCTGATACCACCAGATTAAGGTGAAAGCAAAACTTGGGATCATGGGGCTGGGGATGTGGCTCAAGCAGTAGCGCGCTCGCCTGGCATGCGTGCGGCCCGGGTTTGAACCTCAGCACCACATACCAACAAAGATGTTGTGTCCACCGAAAACTAAAAAAAAAAACAACTTGGGATCAGATTAACTGAATTTCAGAACAAAGCTACAGAATATTTATAGAAATATAAAACTCTACTGCATCAAATAAAACATGAAATGTATGGCATTCAGTCAAAACTTACCAGTTGAAGTCATTATAATAGTCACAATATCTGAGATGAGAAATTCACTGAATCAGATTAATAGCAAGTTAGACATTGCAGAAGAAAAGGATGGCAAACTTTAAATCATGGAAATAGAAACTATCCAAGATAGCTTAACATTAAAAGAAGACTGCAAAACCAAACAAAACCAGAACATCAGGGAGCAACGGGAAAACTTCAAGCAGAATGATATATGTGTAATTAGAGCCCCTGAAGGAAAGGAGTGGGTGTGCAGCAGGATAAAATGGCTAGAAATTTTCCTTAGGTTTTTGATAAAAACATTAAGTCCATTGATCCAAACACATGAAGGAAACTAAATCAAAGCACAAGGCACATTATGGTTAAATTAATCAAAACATGATTAAAAACAAAATTTAAAAGATGCTTCATTATATACAGATGAACAAAGATAACAATGGCAGATTTCTTGTTAGAAATGAGAGTGGAGCAGTGTATTTGAAATATTGACAAGAAAACAAAACAAAACAACATAGAACCTTTCAATTCTACTCTCAGCAAATAAACTCTCTTTCAAAAATGACATTTTAAGATCTCCAAAAGCTGAAAGAATTTATCACCAGCAAACCTGTCCTTCAGGCAGACACAAAAATGAGGCCCGATGAATATCAGGATCTACACAAAGGAAGGAAGAACACTGGAAATGGCAGCCTCACAGATCAATAAAAATATTTTTCTTATTGCTTAAGTGTGTTTAAAGGATAAGTAGAGGAAGGAACCTGAGGGAGACAGGGAATGCTGGGTGTTGATATTGGTAAAATTATACTTTTATATTGCGTGCACGTACAGATGTGTAACAACAAATCCCATAAATATGTACAGTTATGATGCATCAATAAAATATGTCAAAAAAAGAAGATAATTGACAATGTGGAGCTGAGGATGTAGCTCAGTGATAGCTGCATGCTTTGCTTAGTAAGTACAAGGTGCATATACTTTTCTTTCGCAGCAATCCCCAATCCCCACAAAAGAGATGCAAAACAAAAATATAATGTATTTTAGAGTTTACAATATATCTATTAAATCATGTGTAACTAATTAAAACAAATAAAAAATATATCTATTAAAAAACTTTGGGTGCCAAATGAAAATTTGGATCTATACACATGACTAAAGAGCACTAGAGATGGTAACTGTGTGGATAAGTAAAAAAGGCATTTTCTCCTTATTTTTAAAACCCTTAAAAAGGTAGTGGACTAAGCAAAAATAATAACAATGTGCTGTGGAATTTCTAACATGTATGGGGGAAAATGTATGACAAAAATAATTTGTAAGACCAAGAAGAAGGAGATTAAAATAAAGTTCTTACAATTTGTGTGAAGTAGTAAAATGGTATTTGAAGGTAGACTGTGTAGTAAGTTAAAGAGGTGTACTACTTGCCTTAAAGAAACCCCTAAAAAACAATAAATCATTGTGCATACACATTTTAACATACTATATATAACATATCAAACATTATTAATATATATCAGGCTCACAAATACATAGGATTATAGTGCCCTATATTGAATTGACCCTTTTATCATGTGAGAGGCCCCTCCGATAGAATCATAAAAACAAATGAGCCATCGAAAGAGGAAAAATGAAACAAAAGAAAGTAGAATAAAGAGAAAACCAATAGTAAAATGAAAGTTTCAAGCATAATTACCAATTAAGTGTAAATAGTTCTAGCACTTCAATTAAAAAACAGATATTGTTAAGGTTGGATCACAGAAGCAAAATCCAATCACAGGCTGCTCATAAAAAAACCACTTCAAATATATAGATAAAACTAGATTCAAAGTAAAAGAATAGGAAAAGTTATATCATGCTATTACTAGTTAAAATAAAATTGAAGTGACTATATTGATATCAAGCAAAGTAGATTTTAGGGCAGAATATTATCAGGGAAAAAGAGGGCTTTTTCAAAATAAAAGGGCTAATTCATCATATGACATTGCAATCCTCCAAGTTGGAAGGAAACTAATATAACCTAATATAACAGTTTTAAAGTACATGAGGCAAAAGCTGATAGAACTTCAAGGAAAAACTGTTTAAATTCACAATTATAATTGTAGAGTTTAACATGGTATTTTAATAAATGATGGAGCAAACAGAAAATTATTAAGGATGTAGATTACATGAACAACACTAATATGCTGACATGTTGGCATTTGTAGAACACTTTACCCAACAACAGAGGGTTATGCATTATTTTCAAGGGTGTACAGGAAATTTTTCAAGATAAGGCAATAAAACAAGTCTCAATAAATTAAAAAAATTTCAAATCAAAGTATATTTTATCTCCACAATAGAATTAAGTTAGCTATCAATAACAAAAATATACTAAAAAGAAATTAGAAAGTATTTATAAGTTTTATTTTAAACTGTTAGTTTCAAATGAATGGGTCTAAAGTATTTCTAATATTTTGAATAAACTAAATGAAAATATAACAAAAAATATGAAGGATGCAGCTAAAGCAGTAACTAAAAGAAAATTTATAGCATTAACATGCCTATATTAGGAAAGTTATTTATGCAGAAAGAGATTAAATATAGGGTTGAGTGCTGATGAAAATCATTGGGAGGACTGAAGAAATGACTTTTACAACAATACTACATGCTTGTCAGTCAGGTAAGTTTTTATCTTTTTAAGAAGCAGGAACAGAACAATAAGCCATCAATATGCAATTGGTAGCCCCATAATTAAATGATGATTTCTAGCAAAACATCCACTAGCAAAACATACATGCCCCCAATACTTCCTTTCTTTTTCTTTTTCTTTTTTGTAGTACTGGGTATTGAGCCCAGGCCCTTACACCTGCTAGGTAAGTGCTCTACCACAGAACTGTACCCCCAGTATTTGTTGTTGTTATTTGAGACAGGGTCTTGCTGTTTCCCAGGCTAGTTTTTTTTTCTAAATTTAATTTGTTATATATGACAACAGAATGCATTACAATTTTTATTAAAACATATAGAGCATAATTTTTTGTGTGTGTATAATCTCCGGTTGTACACAAAGTAGAGTCACATCCTTCATGTCTTCATACATGTATTTAGGGTAATGATGACCATCGCATTTCACCATCTTTCCTAATCCTATTCCCCTCCCTTCTTCTCCCTCCCCTTTTCCCCTTTGCCCTGTCTAGGGTTCGTTTAATCCTCTCATCCCCCCACCCCTCATAGCATATTATGAATCAGCATCCTTAAATCAGAGAAATCATTTGGCATTTGATGTTTTAGGATTGGCTAATTTCACTTAGCATTGTATTCTCCAACTCCATCCATTTACCTGCAAATGCATTGTGTATATATACCACATTTTTTTTAATCCATTCGTCTGCTGAAGGGCATCTAGATTGGTTCTACAATTTAGCTATTGTGAATTATGCAGCTAAAACATTGATATGGCTGTGTCCCTGTAGTATGCTGATTTTAAGTCCTTTGGGTATAGACCGAGGAGTGGGATAGCTGGGTCAAATGGTGGTTCCATTCCCAGTTTTCCAAGGAATCTCCATACTGATTTCCATATTAGCTGCACCAATTTGCAGTCCCACCAGCAATGTATGAGTGTGTCTTTTTTCCCACATCTTCATCAACACTTACTGTTGTTTGTATTCTTAATAGCTGCCATTATGACTGGGACTGAGATGGAAATATTAGAGTAGTTTTGATTTGCATTTCTCTAATTGCTAGAGATGTCGAACATTTTTCATATATTTGTTGGTTGATTGTATATCTTCTTCTGAGAAGTGTCTGTTCAGTTCCTTGGCCCATTTATTGATTGGGTTATTCATTTTTTTTTGGTGTTAAGGTTTTTGAGTTCTTTATATACCCTAGAGATTAGTGCTCTATCTGACGTGTGTGTGGTAAAGATTTTCTCCTATTCTGTGGGCTCTCTATTCACCTCACTGATTGTTTCTTTTTTCTAAGAGAAAGCTTTTTAATTTGAATCCATCCCATTTATTAATTCTTGATTTTAATTCTTGCGCTATAGGAGTCTTATTAAGAGGTTGGGGCCTAATCCAACATGATGGAGATTTGGGCCTACTTTTTCTTCAAATAGACGCAGAGCCTCTGGTTTAATACCTAGGTCCTTGATCCACTTTGAGTTTTGTACATGGTGAGAGATAGGGGTTTGATTTCATTTTGTTGTATACGGATTTCCAACCCAGGGTAGCTTTTAACTTGTGGTCCTCTTGCTCAAACCTTCCGAAGATCTAGTGATATAATTTGGATGTGGCATGTCACTGAAAGACTCATGTGTTGAAGGCTTGGTCCCCAATGCAGCAATGTTCAGAGGTGGGGTTTTGGGAAAGTAGATCATGAGGATTCTAATTCATCAACAAATTAACCCATTGATGGTTCATAATTGATTTGGGAGGTGGTGGAAACTATAGTAGGTGGGGCCCAGTTGGAGGCAGGTGCCTGGGGACAAGCTCTGGAAGGGTATTTCTTGTCCCTGGCCTCTCTCTCCCTCTCTCTCTCTTTCTCCCTCCCTCTCTCTCTCACTCTCTCTCTCTCTCCTGGCTGTCATGAGGTAAGCAGCTTTTCTTCACCACAACCTTCTACCATGAAGTTCTCCTTCATCACAGGCCCCAAATCAACTAAGCCAAGTGACCATGGACTAAAAATCTCTGAAACTTTGAACCAAAGTAAATCTTTCCTCCTTAAACTTGTTTTTCTCAGGTATTTTGTCACAGTAATGAAAAGCTGACTAGCATAACTGTGACTACAGGCATGTGTCTCCATACTCAACTTTTAATCCTGCCTCTTAACATCTATGAAGTTAAAGAGTAGATAATAGGAATTCTGGCAACCCTAACTGAAACAAATTCAAAAATAGAAAAAAAAATTATCCAAAAACAAACCAAAAATCCTCTGAACATCACCAGGACTATGCTTGATAGACAAATTGACAGACATAGCAAGAGCACGGCTTTCACCTCAATTTCACTTCCCAAATCTTATGCAAGAGCATCATACTGTTGAATCCTGAATTACATTCTGAGTCATAATTGCAAAGGTGTCTGAGACATGTTGTTTTTAGTTTTCCAGATTCTGTTTTACAATGAGAGTGGAATGGATAAGTACTTCTCATCTCAGTAGCCAGCATTTTGAACATTCCTCCAATATTTTCAGTTTTCCTATATTTTAATGACATTATTCTAGTGTGGAAGCCATGATGTTTGTGGGCATGTGATCTAGGTTCTACCCAGCCGATCTTCCTTGATGAGATTTGAATTCACCAGTGAGCTATGTGAGGAGGTGGCCTCATGTGAGGAAATGATCATCTGTCAGACATGTTTGGTGAAGGTAGCTGGTTCTTCAGAGCAGGTACTGGTAGAATTTCTGGCAGGTGGTTCCCGCATTACTAAAGCCAAGCTACATTTGTAGGGATGTTTTCTCTGGAGACACCCTGGAGCATGTTTGCTGCCCAGCTTCAGAATCTGCCTCTCTGGCTCTCTTGGAAATTCCCTCAGCTGCTAAATACCTTTAACAAACTCCACACTTTCATTTTTTTTAATTGTGCGTAAACTAGCCAGGATGGATCCTATTGTTTGAAAACAACCTCTGACTGATATGATATAACAACAAACCCTGAGGCACACATTTCTAAGCAAGCTCTTTAGTGGAATCAGAGTTCTGTGGCTTTCACACTGAAGAAAAAAAAGCAAAAAGAAGAAGAAAAAAATCTTCAGAAAACAGATGCATAGCAGGACTTAGGCTATAAAGAACTTGTCAAGGTACTTGCTTACCCATTTTTTCATGTTGTGTCCTTGCTGAGTAGAAGTTAATTTTTATAATATCTAATCCACCAAATATTTTTTATGTGGCTATTGCTTTCTGAGTCTAGTAAAGCAAATCTATACCTACCTTTGGTCACTAAAATATTCTCCTTGTTAAAGACATTTCATGTTGCAAGAAAATAATAATAGATACCATTTAATAAGCACCAACCAAATGCCAGGTGTTTTATTTATATTGTCATACTGAATGGTTATAACAATCCTATAAGCAATATTAGTGTTCCCATTTTACAGATCAGGAAGCTAGGCCCAGTCAAGTTAAATAACTCGTTAAGATCTATTAATCATATTGAACTCAGGTGTGGCTACCTTAAGAGCTCATGATGTTTTCATTGGATCACAATTTCTTTGCCATCTACAAGACAATGGTGAAGAATACAACTTTTTTAGTAAAACAGATTCAGGTTTACAGTCCTGATTCTACCACTTAATGAATTGCACAGGTTACTTAAGCTCTCCAAATCTCTCGGGGTTATTAAAAGGATTAAATTACAGAATGCATAAAAAGAGCTTAAACAATGACAGGCACATTGTAAGTGTTCAATAAAGAGATGCTATTATTACAGAAGCTATTCTATAATTACTTCTTGCCTAACCATAGGTTAAGTTCCTTTTGCCCTCTTAATGCTTATCAGGCACTTAATATTTTTTAATCTTTTTTTTTGAGATGGGTTCTTATTATGTTGCATATATTGATCATGAACTTCTGGGCTCAATCAATACTACCTCAGCCTTCTGAATAACTGGGACTACAGGTATATATATATACCTGTATATATATACCTGGAGAGAGAGAGAGAGAGAGAGAGAGAGAGATTGATTTACATTCAGTTTTAAGAATTAATACAGAAAAATACTGTATGAACTTTACCCAGTATTCCCTGGTGGAAAAGTTTTGCAAAATTACAATGTCACAGCCAAGTTATTGATATGGTTATAGTCAAAATACAGAACATTCCACCACAAAGGTCCTTCATATAACCCTTTTATAGTCACATGCATGTCCCTTCAGCCTCCATCCCTATTCAGAACCCCTTGTACTCATTTGTTCTCTATGTTTCCATGATTTTGTCACTTTAAGAATGCTATATAAGTGGAATAATACATCATGCAAACTTTGGGATCCATGTTTTCATTCAGCATATTTCTTTGGAGATTCATTCAGGCTATTGCATGTATCAATACCTTGTTCCTATTTTTTGTATGGGTATTACATGATATAAATCTATTGTAGTTTGCTTGTCCATTCATATGTTGAAGGACATCAAGATTTTTCAGTCTGGGGATATTACAAATAAAGCTGCTATTAGCATTCATTTACAGTCTTTGTGTGAACATAATCTTCAATTCTTTGGCATAAGTTTTCAGGAGTGCAATTACTGAGTCAAATGATAGTTGCATTTTTAAAAAAAGACAGTGGCAATCTTTTCTTCAAGCGTTATAGTACTATTTTGCAGTCTCACTAGCAATGTATAAATGATCATTTATCAGCATACTCACCAGTGTTTGGTGTTGTCACTTTTAATTATAGCCATTCTGATAGGTATGTGGTGATATCTTATTGTGATTATTAATATCCATTTCCCTAGTGGCTAGTTCTGTTAAACATCTTTTCATGTATTTATTTGCCATCTATATATCTTCTTCAATGAAATATGTGTTCCAATTGTATTGTTTGAGTTTTTGCTATCAAGGGTTTAAATATTAGGCTTTTGTTGGATATGTAGTTGCAACTTACTTTTGCACTGTGTAATTTGTCTTTCTGACTTCTTAATATGATCTTTAGTAGAGTAAAAGTTTAAATTTGATGAAGCTGAATCTATTTTTCCTTTTACATGTCATACTGTTGGTATCAAGTATAGCTCTTTGCTTAGTTCTTGGTCATTACAATTATTCTTATTCATTCTTCTAAAAGTTTTGTGCTTCATGTTTTATATTTAAGTCTGTGATCCATTTTGAATTGTTTTGATATGGTATGAGACTTATGTCAAGGCTCATGTTTTTGCCGGTGGATTTCCGATCACTATAGCTCCACTTGTTACTTGTTTTGAATTGTTTTTTCATCTTTGAAAAAGCCAGTTGAACACATTTGTGTGGGTTAATTTCTGAGTTGACTAAATTTCTGTTGACCTATGTTTCTTTCCTATGACCAGAACTAGAAAGTCTTGAGTAATATAGCTTTTAGTCTTGAAATCGAATAGACTAATTCCTCCCATTTTGTTCTTCTTTTTCAAAATTGTTTTTACCTATTAAAAAAAGCTTGCTGAGATTTTTGATAGGAATTGTGCTAAACTGTATATCAATTTGGGGAGAATATACCCCTTTACTCTGTTAAATGTTCCAATCCATGAGCATGCTGTGTATGTCCATTTCTTGAGACTTTCTTTGATTTCTTTCATCAATGTTCTGTACTTTTCAGTGTACAAATCCAGAACATATTTTATTAGATTTGTACCTCAATATTTTATTTCCTTGAGTAATTGAAGTGTTATTGTGGTTTTAATTTTGGTGTCCATTTTGTTATCATTGCTACTTTATAGAAATATATTTGACTTCTGGCCAGGAGCAGTGGCAAATGGCTGTAATCCCAGTTACTTGGGAGGCTGAGGCAGAGGATCTCAAATTCAAGGCCAGCCTCAGCTTAACAAGATCCTGTTACAAAATTAAAAAATAAAATGGACAGGGAATCTAACTCAATGGTACAGCACCCCTGGGATCAATCCCTGGCACTGGTAAGAAAGAAAAAGAAGGAAAGAGAGAGAAAAAAACTAATTTTTATATTTATCTTATGTTCTGCAACCTTGCTGAACACCCTTAGTACTTTTTGTAGATTCCTTGAGAGTGTATAGATCATTACATAATCTGAAAACAGAAACTATTGGGTTTCTTCCTTTTATTTTACTAATTCTTATTATTAATTTTTATTTATTTATTTGTGTGTCACCTGGCTTAAACATCCACTGTTATCCAGCACTTTGTTGAATAACAGTGATAACAGCCGATATTGTTGCCTTATTTTCCATCTTGGAAAGCATTTGGTATTTTACCATTAAGTAAAATGTTGGTTGTAGGTTTTTGTAGATGCTTTTTTATCAGGTTGAGAAATTTCCTATTTGTGTTTTCCCAAGATATTTCACTATGAATGATCAAGTAATTTTCGTGTATAAGATCATGTGGTTTTTCTTCTTTAGCCTGTTAATATCATAGATAATATTGATCAATTTCCTAATATTAGGCCAGCCTTGCATCCCTGAGGTCAGGCCCACTTGGTCATGGTGTATAATTCTGTTTTAATATATTGCTGATTTCCACTTGCTAATATTTTGGAAGGATTTTTGTGTCTATATTCATGAGGAATATTAGTTTTTAGTTTTCCTTCTTTTTTCTTTTTCTTTTTAGGCACTATCTTTGGTGATATCAGAATAATACTAGTATCATAAACTGATTTTGGAATTGTTACTTTTCCTTCAATTTTTCTGGAAAAATTGAATAGAATTCATGTTAATTATTTTAACGGTATATTTCTCAAATGAAATCATTTGGGCTGAAGACTTCTTTTTTTGGGTAGTGTTTAAATTACAAGATCAATTTCTGTAATAGGTAAAGGGATATTCAAATATTCTTTTTCATATTGGGTGAGTTTAAGTAGTTCATTTGGTCTAAATTGTCAAACATGTGTGTAGAGCTATTAGTACTTTTTTTTATTAACCTTTTGATGTCTACATGATTTGACATCTTTCCTGAAACTGGTACTTTGTTTCTTCTATTCTTTTTCTTTGATAGTCTTACTGGAGGTTTGTCAATTTTATTGATCTTCATCAATCTTTTAAAAGAACGGGTTCCGGTCACCATCCCTGTTTTCGACTGATCGCAGCTCATTCAGCTATAGAACAGGTAATTTCAGGCTGCTATTTGCCTGCGTCTCGCAGACAAATTACTCAGGCTCAGTAATAAAGAACCTGAGGAAACTGCTTCTTGAAGCCTGCTCCTATCAGAACATACACCGAGCCAGGAAAGGCCGAATTCTGGCTCCCGGAACTGCTCTGGCCCAGGGCTAAAGAACCCATGGAAACTGCTTCTTGGTCTGGGTCCTGCTGAATACTGTGGAGGTAAATACCAACTGAGCCTTCATAGGCAATGGCAACAGGATTGAGACGGGGCTTGAGAGGGCTGGTCAGGACTCACCTGTTGCTTTGGTCACCCAGCAAAGGGAACGAAATGCTGCCATTTGCATGGGATACCAACATGGCAGAGATCTGATGTCATCAGAAAGCGGCGGAGGAGATAACTTCATTGATACCAGCGGCAACAGAAACAGTTGGTCTCCTGGTAAAGAAAGTGAGTCACATACACCCGAGTCTCTCTCACTTTGTCATCAAGCCAGAGGGGCAGAACAGAGCCACTGCCCGCGCACGGAAAAGGCCCAGGGATCCGCCAGCGTGGCAGTCACGTCACCCCATTTGAAGTAGGGGCCGAGCAGAGCCGCCGCCTGAGCCTGCAAGGTAGGCAGACCTGGGACCGACGGCAGAAGAGACCCAGCGGCCCATCAGCGGGGAAGACAGATGACCCCAATTGGAGGAGGAGCACAGCTGCCGCCCGCCCCTGCAAGGGAGACTTTTCAACTATACAAGAATAATATAAATATATAGGGGGAAAACTTCAAAAACACAACAGTTTCACCAAGCAGAAAGAAACGCGAGCAGTATGAAAAGACAAGGAAAGAAAGGACCACAAGCAATGCAGGTCAACTCAACTTTAGAAGAGGTAATAGCTGCAGCAGATGGAATGTCAGATAAAGAATTCAGGATATACATGCTTCAGATGATCTGGAGTCTCAAGGAAGACTTTAGACAGCAAAATCAGACAATGAAAGGTCACTTCGACAATGAATTACATAAACAAATCCAAGAAGCAAAAGATCAACTATACAGGGAGATAGAGGTTATAAAAAACAAACAAATAGAAATCCTAGAAATGCAGGAAGCAATAAACCAACTTAAAAACTCAATTGAGAATACTACCAGCAGAGTAGAACACTTAGAAGATAGAACATAAGACAATGAAGACAAAGTATTTCAACTTGAAAAGAACATAGACAGCTCAGCAAGACTGTTAAGAAACCATGAGCAGAACATCCAACAAATATGGGATAACATAAAGAGACCAAACTTAAGAGTCATTGGGATACAGGAAGGTATAGAGGTCCAAACCAAAGGAATGAGCAATCTATTCAATGAAATAATATGAGAAAACTTCCCAGACTTGAAGAATGAGACAGAATCCCAAATCCTAGAAGCCTACAGGACGCTGAATGTGTAAAATCATAAGAGATCAACACCTAGACACATTATAATGAAGATGCCAAACATACAGAACAAGGAGAGAATTTTAAAAGCTACAAGAGAAAGGAAGCAGATTACATTTAGGGGTAAACCAATCAGGATAACAACTGATCTTTCAACACAGACTCTGAAACCTAGAAGAACCTGGAATAACATATTTCAAACACTGAAAGAAAATGGGTTCCAACCAAGAATCGTGTATCTAGCGAAATTAAGCTTCAGGATGCAAGATGAAATTAAAACCTTCCACGATAAACAAAAGTTAAAAGAATTTGCAGCTAGAAAACCATCTCTTCAAAACATCCTTGGCAAAACATTACAGGAAGAGGAAATGGAAAATAACAATGAAAACCAACAGTGGGAGTTAGGACAGTAAAGGGGGGAAAGTAATCAAAGAGGAAAACAAACCATGTTTAGTAACATAAATAAACATATATGGCTGGAAGAACAAACCATATCTCAAAAATAACCCTAAATGTTAGTGGCTTAAACTCACCAATTAAGAGACACAGGCTAGTAGAATGGATCACAAAACAAGACCCAACAATATGCTGCCTACAGGAGACGCATTTGATAGGAAAAGTCATACATAGACTGAAGGTGAAAGGCTGGGAAAAATCATATCACTCATATGGACTTCGGAAACAAGCAGGAGTGTCCATACTCATATCAAATAAAATAGATTTCAAGCCAAAGTTAATCAAAAGGGATAAAGAGGGACACTACATACTGCTCAAGGGAACCATACACCAA
Source organism: Urocitellus parryii (assembly GCF_045843805.1). Classification (NCBI taxonomy): domain Eukaryota; kingdom Metazoa; phylum Chordata; class Mammalia; order Rodentia; family Sciuridae; genus Urocitellus; species Urocitellus parryii. The sequence goes on from NC_135534.1 coordinate 116,664,800, forward strand.
CAAGACATAACAATCATAAATATATATGCCCCAAACAATGGTGCAGCTATGTTCCTCAAGCAATCTCTTCTCAAGTTCAAGAGTCTAATAGACCACCGTACAATAATCATGGGAGACTTCAACACACCCCTCTCACAACTGGACAGATCTTCCAAACAAAAGTTGAATAAGGAAACTATAGAACTCAATAACACAATTAATAACCTAGACTTAATTGACATATATAGAATATACCACCCAACATCAAGCAGTTACACTTTTTCTCAGCAGCACATGGATCCTTCTCAAAAATAGATCATATATTATGTCACAGGGCAACTCTTAGACAATAAAAAGGAGTAGAGATAATACCATGCATCTTATCTGATCATAATGGAATGAAACTGAAAATCAACGATAAAAAAAGGAAGGAAAAATCATGCATCACTTGGAGAATGAACAATAGGTTACTGAATGATCAATGGGTTTCAGAAGACATCAAGGAGGAAATTAAAAATTTCTTAGAGTTAAATGTAAACACCAACACTATATCGGAATCTTTGGGACACATTGAAAGCAGTTCTAAGAGGAAAATTCATTGCTTGGAGTTCATTCCTTAAAAAAAGAAAAAACCAACAAATAAATGATCTCATACTTCATCTCAAAATCCTAGAAAAAGAAGAGCAAAACAACAGCAAAAGAAGTAGAAGGCAAGAAATAATTAAAATCAGAGCTGAAATTAATGAAATCGAAACAAAAGAAACAATTGAAAAATTGACAAAACTAAAAGTTGGTTCTTTGAAAAAATAAATAAGATCAACAGACCCTTAGCCATGCTAATGAAGAGAAGAAGAGAGAGAACTCAAATTACTAGCATACGGGATGAAAAAGTCAATATCACAACAGACACTTCAGAAATACAGAAGATAATCAGAAATTACTTTGAATCCTTATACTCCAATAAAATAGAAGATAGTGAAGACATCGATAAATTTCTTAAGTCATACGATCTGCCCAGATTGAGTCAGGAGGATATAGACAACCTAAACAGACCAATATCAATTGAAGAAATAGAAGAAACCATCAAAAGACTACCAACTAAGAAAAGCCCAGGACCAGATGGGTATACAGCAGAGTTTTACAAAACCTTTAAAGAGGAACTAATACCAATACTTTTCAAGCTATTTCAGGAAATAGAAAAAGAGGGAGAACTTCCAAATTCATTCTACGAAGCCAACATCACCCTGATTCCTAAACCAGACAGAAACACTTCAAAGAAACAAAACTACAGACCAATATCTCTAATGAACCTAGATGCAAAAATCCTCAATAAAATTCTGGCGAATCGGATTCAAAAACATATCAAAAAAATTGTGCACCATGATCAAGTAGGATTCATCCCTGGGATGCAAGGCTGGTTCAATATACGGAAATCAATAAATGTTATTCACCACATCAATAGACTTAAAGATAAGAATCATATGATCATCTCGATAGATGCAGAAAAAGCATTCGACAAAGTATAGCATCCCTTTATGTTCAAAACTCTAAAAAACTAGGGATAACAGGAACATATCTCAGTATTGTAAAAGCTATCTATGCTAAGCCTCAGGCTAGCATCATTCTGAATGGAGAAAAATTGAAGGCATTCCCTCTGAAATCTGGAACAAGACAGGGATGCCCTCTCTCACCACTTCGGTTCAACATAGTTCTCGAAACACTGGCCAGAGCAATTAGACAGATGAAAGAAATTAAAGGCATAAAAATAGGAAAAGAAGAACTTAAATTATCACTATTTGCAAATGACATGACTCTATACCTAGCAGACCCAAAGGGTCTTACAGAAACTATTAGAGCTAATAAATGAATACAGCAAAATGGCAGGATATAAAATCAACCCGCATAAATCAAAAGCATTCCTGTATATCAGGGACATATCCTCTGAAATGGAAATGAGGACAACCACTCCATTCACAATATCCTCAAAAAAAAATAAAATACTTGGGAATCAACCTAACAAAAGAGGTGAAAGACTTATACAATGAAAACTACAGAACTCTAAAGGGAGAAATTGAAGAAGATCTTATAAGATGGAAAAATATACCCTGTTCATGGATAGGCAGAACTAACATCATCAAAATGGCGATATTACCAAAAGTTCTCTATAGGTTTAATGCAATGCCAATCAAAATCCCAACGGCATTTCTTGTAGAAATAGAGAAAGCAATCATGAAATTCATATGGAAAAATAAAAGACCCAGAATAGCAAAAACAATGATAAGCAGGAAGTATGAATCAGGTGGTATAGCGATACCAGACTTCAAACTATACTACAGAACAATAGTAACAAAAACAGCATGTTACTGGTACCAAAACAGGTGGGTGGACCAATGGTACAGAATAGAGGACACAGTAACCAATCCACAAAACTACAACTATCTTACATTTGATAAGGGGGCTAAAAGCATGCAATGGAGGAAGGATGGCATCTTCAACAAATGGTGCTGGGAAAACTGGAAATCCATATTCAACAAAATGAAACTGAATCCATTTCTCTTGCCATGCACAAAAGTTAACTCAAAATGGATCAAGGAGCTTGATATCAAATCTGATAGAAGAAAAAGTTGGCTATGATCTACAGACTGTGGGGTCGGGCTCCAAATTCCTCAATAGGACACCCATAGCACAAGAGTGAATAACTAGAATCAACAAATGGGACTTACTCAAACTAAAAAGTTTTTTCACAGCAAAAGAAACAACAAGAGAGGTAAATAGGGAGCCTACATCCTGGGAACAAATCTTACTCCTCACACTTCAGATAGAGCCCTAATATCCAGAGTATACAAAGAGCTCAAAAAATTAGACAATAAGATAACAAATAACCCAATCAACAAATGGGCCAAGGACCTGAACAGACACTTCTCAGAGGAGGACATACAATCAATCAACAAGTACATGAAAAAATGCTCACCATCTCTAGCAGCCAGAGAAATGCAAATCAAAACCACCCTAAGATACCATCTCACTCCAGTAAGATTGGCAGCCATTCTGAAGTCAAACAACAACAAGTGCTGGTGAGGATGTGGAGAAAAGGGTACTCTTGTACATCGTTGGTGGGACTGCAAATTGGTGCAGCCAATTTGGAAAGCAGTATGGAGATTTCTTGGAAAGCTGGGAATGGAACCACCATTTGACCCAGCTATTCCCCTTCTCAGTCTATTCCCTAAAGACCTAAAAAGAGCATGCTACAGGGACACTGCTACATCAATGTTCATAGCAGCACAATTCACAATAACAAGACTGTGGAAGCAACCTAGATGCCCTTCAATAGATGACTGGATAAAAAAAAAATGTGGCATTTATACACAATGGAGTATTACTCTGCATTAAAAAATGACAAAATCATAGAATTTGGAGGGAAATGGATGGCAGTAGAGCAGATTATGCTAAGTGAAGCTAGCCAATCCCTAAAAAACAAATGCCAAATGTCTTCTTTGATATTAGGAGAGTAACTAAGAACAGAGTAGGGATGAAGAGCATGAGAAGAAGATTAACATTAAACAGGGACGAGAGGTGGGAGGGAAAGGGAGAGAGAAGGGAAATTGCATGGAAATGGAAGGAGACCCTCAGGGTTATACAAAATTACATACAAGAGGAAGTGAGGGGAAAGGGAAAAATAATATAAAGGGGAGAAATGATTTACAGTAGAGGGGGTAGAGAGAGAAGAGGGGTGTGGAGGGGAGGGGAGGGGGGATAGTAGAGGATAGGAAAGGCAGCAGAATACAACAGACATGAGTATGTCAATATGTAAATCAATGGAAGTGTAACTGATGTGATTCTGCAATCTGTATACGGGGTAAAAATGGGCGTTCATAACCCACTTGAATCAAAGTGTGAAATATGATATATCAAGAGCTATGTAATGTTTTGAATGACCAACAATAAAAAAAAGAAAAAGAAAGAAAGAAAAATGATAGACTATTTCTGATCAAACACACAGTAAATAACTAGGTGGCTTTCAGAACCAAATGTTAATGTTGTATATTATTTATAATTGATTATATAAATAAATGATAAAATGGCTTATATTTGCCATTTCCTTTTTAAAAATATTGAAATTATAACTAAACTTTATACATTTATGATAGTTTATATATTTTATAATGTTGACCACCTCTCTCAAATAAGTCAACAACATAATAAACTAAAATTTTAGTGAATATCAAAAAAAATGAATAAAAGAAAGGGTTCCATTTTATTGATATTCTCTGCTGTTCTTCTGTTTTCAGTTTCACTGATATTTGCTCTTATCTTTATTATTTTCTTTTTTGTTTTAAATTTATTTTGCACTTCTTTTTCTAGGTCCTCAAGGGGAGAGTCTAGAATATTAATCTGAGGCTTTTCCTCTTTTTAAGCATTCAGTGCCCTCAGGTTTGTTCTCACTACTTCTTTAGCTGCGTCCCACATACTTTGATACGTTGCATTCTCATTTTCATGCCATTTATTATATTTTGAAATTTTCCTTGAAACTTTCTTTTTGACCTATAGATTACTTAGAAGTGAGCTGTTTATTTTCCAAGGGTTTGAAAACTTTCCTTTTTTCTATTATTAACTTCAACTTTGATTCCTATTAAGTGGAGAATATGCTCTGTATGTTTTCTATTCTTCTGGATGTCTTATGGCTCAGGGTGTGACCGGTCTTGGCATGTGTTCTTTAAGAAGTTGAAAAAAATGTCTATTTTTCTGCCATCGGGTGGAGTGTTGTGTAACTGTTGAGTTTCTCTAATCCTTGCTGGTCTTCTGCCTCCTTGTTCTATCAATTGTTGAGAGAGCTCTCCAATTCTAATTGTGTACTGGTCTGTTTCTCTTTTCAGTACTATCCATTTCTCCTTCACATAATCTCAGCTCTGTGATTCGGTGCTAGAATTGCTGTCTTCTTTTCATCATTTCCCTCTCTGTCTATGGCAATTTTATTTGCCCTGAAATTTACTTTTTCTGATATTAATAAGTCACTCCTGCCTTCCTTTCATTAATGTTTGCATTGTATAACTTTGATCCTTTTACTCTCGACTTGTATATACCTATACATAAGTTTGAAGTGAATTTCTTTTAGATAGCATATAATTGGATCATTTTTATTTAATCCAGTCTCTGTCTTTAAATTGGTATATTTAGATAATTAAATTCAATACATGTATTGATATGTTGTAGTTTAAGTTTGCATTTTTTAATTTTATTTTTATTTTATTCTGTTTGCTCTCTTTTTAATTTCTCTATTTTCTTTTTCATGCCTTGTAGTTTACTTTATTTCTATAATTATGTTTTGATTTATGTATGTTATTTTTAAGTTTTACATCTTCGTATAAATTTTTTAGTGATTACTTTAAGCATTACATTGTATAATTATTACTTATCACAGTCTCCTCGTATTTTCATTTCATCATTTTGAGTGAAGTGTGGAAATACTGTTTCCCTTTAAATCATTTTGTTCTCTCCTACATATAACATAGATATTTAAATATTTTCTCTACATATATTTAGAACTACATTGACAGCATTATAATTTTTTTTTATTTTATTTTTTTTAATGTTGGTTGTTCAAAACATTACATAGTTCTTGATATATCATATTTCACATTTTGATTCAAGTGGGTTATGAACTCCCATTTTACCCCGTATACAGCTTGCAGAATCACATCAGTTACACTTCATTGCTTTACATATTGATAAACTCATGTCTGTTGTATTCTGCTGCCTTTCCTATCCTCTACTATCCCCCCCCTCCCCTCCCCTCCCCTCCCCTCTTCTCTCTCTACCCGCACTACTGTAATTCATTCCTCCCCCTTGTACTGTTTTTCCCTTTCCCCTCACTTCCTCTTGTGTGTAATTTTGTATAACCCTGAGGGTCTCCTTCCATTTCCATGCAATTTCCCTTCTCTCTCCCTTTCCCTCCCACCTCTCATCCTTGTTTAATGTTGGTCTTCTTCTCCTGCTCTTCTTCCCTAGTCTGTTCTTAGTTACTCTCCTTATATCAAAGGAGACATTTGGCATTTGTTTTTTAGGGCTTGGCTAGCTTCGCTTAGCATAATCTGCTCTAATGCCATCCATTTCCCACCAAATTCTATGATTTTGTCATTTTTTACTGCAGAGTAATACTCCATTGTGTATAAATGCCACATTTTTTTTATCCATTCGTCTATTGAAGGGCATCTAGGTTGATTCCACAGTCTTGCAATTGTGAATTGTGCTGCTATGAACATCGATGTAGCAGTGTCCCTGTAGCATGCTCTTTTTAGGTCTTTAGGGAATAGACCGAGAAGGGGAATGGCTGGGTCAAATGGTGGTTCCATTCCCAGCTTTCCAAGAAATCTCCATACTGCTTTCCAAATTGGCTGCACCAATTTGCAGTCCCACCAACAATGTACAAGTGTACCCTTTTCCCCACAACCTCGCCAGCACTTATTGTTGTTCGACTTCCTAATGGCTGCCAATCTTACTGGAGTGAGATGGTATCTTAGGGTGGTTTTGATTTGCATTTCTCTGACTGCTAGAGATGGTGAGCATTTTTTCATGTACTTATTGATTGATTGTATGTCCTCCTCTGTGAAGTGTCTGTTCAGGTCCTTGGCCCATTTGTTGATTGGCTTATTTGTTATCTTATTGTGTAATTTTTTGAGTTCTTTGTATATTCTGGATATTAGGGCTCCATCTGAAGTGTGAGGGGTAAAAATTTGTTCCCAGGATGTAGGCTCTCTGTTTACCTCTCTTATTGTTTCTCTTGCTGAGAAAAAAACTTTTTAGTTTAAGTAAGTCCCATTTGTTGATTCTAAATGTTAACTCTTGTGCTATGGGTGTCCTATTGAGGAATTTGGAGCCCGACCCCACAGCATGTAGGTCGTAGCCAACTTTTTCTTCTATCAGATGCCGTGTCTCTGATTTGATATCAAGCTCCTTGATCCATTTTGAGTTAAGTTTTGTGCTTGGCGAGAGAAAGGGATTCAGATTCATTTTGTTGCATATGGATTTCCAGTTTTCCCAGCACCATTTGTTGAAGATGCTATCCTTCCTCCATTGCATGCTTTTAGCCCCTTTATCAAAAATAAGATAGTTGTAGTTTTGTGGATTGGTTACTGTGTCCTCTATTCTGTACCATTGGCCCACCCGCCTGTTTTGGTACCAGTAACATGCTGTTTTTGTTACTATTGCTCTGTAGTATAGTTTGAGATCTGGAATCGCTATACCACCTGATTCACACTTCCTGCTTAGTATTGTTTTTGCTATTCTGGGTCTTTTATTCTTCCATATGAATTTCATGATTGCTTTCTCCATTTCTACAAGAAATGCCGTTGGGATTTTGATTGGCATTGCATTAAACCTATAGAGAACTTTTGGTAATATCGCCATTTTGATGATGTTAGTTCTGCCTATCCATGAACAGGGTATGTTTTTCCATCTTCTAAGGTCTTCTTCAATTTCTCTTTTTAGGGTTCTGTAGTTTTCATTGTATAAGTCTTTCACCTCTTTTGTTAGGTTCATTCCCAAGTATTTTATTCTTTTTGAGGATATTGTGAATGGAGTGGTTGTCCTCGTTTCCATTTCAGAGGATTTGTCGCTGATATACAGGAATGCTTTTGATTTATGCGTGTTGATTTTATAACCTGCCACTTTGCTGAATTCATTTATTATCTCTAATAGTTTCTTTGTAGACCCTTTTGGGTCTGCTAGGTATAGAATCATGTCATCTGCAAATAGTGATAATTTAAGTTCTTCTTTTCCTATTTTTATGCCTTTAATTTCTTTCGTCTGTCTAATTGCTCTGGCCAGTGTTTCGAGAACTATGTTGAACAGAAGTGGTGAAAGAGGGCATCCCTGTCTTGTTCCAGATCTTAGAGGGAATGCCTTCAATTTTTCTCCATTCAGAATGATGCTAGCCTGAGGCTTAGCATAAATTGCTTTTACAATGTTGAGGTATGTTCCTGTTATCCCTAGTTTTTCAAGAGTTTTGAACATAAAGGGATGCTGTACTTTGTCGAATGCTTTTTCCGCATCTATCGAGATGATCATATGGTTCTTATTTTTAAGTCTATTGATGTGGTGAATAACATTTATTGATTTCCGTATATTGAACCAACCTTGCATACCAGGGATGAATCCTACTTGATCATGGTGCACGAGTTTTTGATATGTTTTTGTATCCGATTCGCCAGAATTTTATTGAGGATTTTTGCATCTAGGTTCATTAGAGATATTGGCCTGTAGTTTTCTTTCTTTGAAGTGTCTTTGTCTGGTTTCAGAATCAATGTGATGTTGGCCTCATAGAATGAATTTGGTAGTTCTCCCTCTTTTTCTATTTCCTGAAATAGCTTGAAAAGTATTGGTATTAGTTCCTCTTTAAAGGTTTTGTAAAACTCTGCTGTATACCCATCCGGTCCTGGGCTTTTCTTAGATGGTAATCTTTTGATGGTTTCTTCTATTTCCTCAATTGATATTGGTCTGTTTAGGTTGTCTATATCCTCCTGACTCAATCTGGGCAGATTATATGACTTAAGAAATTTATCGATGCCTTCACTATCTTCTATTTTATTGGAGTATAAGGATTCAAAATAATTTCTGATTATCTTCTGTATTTCTGAAGTGTCTGTTGTGATATTGCCTCTTTCATCCCGTATGCTGATAATTTGAGTTCTCTCTCTTCTTCTCTTTGTTAGCATGGCTAAGGGTCTGTCAATTTTATTTATTTTTTCACAGAACCAACTTTTAGTTTTGTCAATTTTTTCAATTGTTTCTTTTGTTTCGATTTCATTAATTTCAGCTCTGATTTTAATTATTTCTTGCCTTCTACTTCTTTTGCTATTGTTTTGCTCTTCTTTTTCTAGGATTTTGAGATGAAGTATGAGATCATTTATTTGTTGGTTTTTTCTTTTTTTAAGGAATGAACTCCAAGCAATGAATTTTCCTCTTAGAACTGCTTTCAATGTGTCCCATGGATTCCGATATGTTGTGTCTGTGTTTTCATTTAACTCTAAGAATTCTTTAATTTCCTCCTTGATGTCTTCTAAAACCCATTGATCATTCAGTAACCTATTGTTCATTCTCCAAGTGATGCATGATTTTTCCTTCCTTCTTTTATTGTTGATTTTCAGTTTCATTCCATTGTGATCAGATAAGATGCATGGTATTATCTCTACACCTTTATATTGACTAAGAGTTTCCCTGTGACATAATATATGATCTATTTTTGAGAAGGATCCATGTACTGCTGAGAAAAAAGTGTAGCTGCTTGATGTTGGGTGGTATATTCTATATGTATCAATTAAGTCTAGGTTGTTAATTGTATTATTGAGTTTTATAGTTTCCTTATTCAACTTTTGTTTGGAAGATCTGTCCAGTGGTGAGAGAGGTGTGTTAAAGTCTCCCATGATTATTGTATGGTGGTCTATTAGACTCTTGAACTTGAGAAGAGATTGCTTGAGGAACGTAGCAGCCCCGTTGTTTGGGGCATATATATTTATGATTGTTATGTCTTGTTGGTGTATGGTTACCTTGAGCAGTATGTAGTGTCCCTCTTTATCCCTTTTGATTAACTTTGGCTTGAAATCTATTTTATTTGATATGAGTATGGACACTCCTGGTTGTTTCCGCAGTCCATATGAGTGATATGATTTTTCCCAACCTTTCACCTTCAGTCTATGTATATCTTTTCCTATCAAATGCGTGTCCTGCAGGCAGCATATTGTTGGGTCTTGTTTTCTGATCCATTCAACTAGCCTGTGTCTCTTAATTGGTGAGTTTAAGCCATTAACATTTAGGGTTATTATTGAGATATGGTTTGTTCTTCCAGCCATAGTTTGTTTATTAATGCTATTAAACCTGATTTGTTTTCCTCTTTGATTATTTTCCCCCCTTTACTGTCCTACCTCCCACTGTTGGTTTTCATTGTTGTTTTCCATTTCCTCTTCCTGTAGTGTTTTGCCAAGGATTTTTTGAAGAGATGGTTTTCTAGCTGCAAATTCTTTTAACTTTTGTTTGTCGTGGAATGTTTTAATTTCATCTTCCATCCTGAAGCTTAATTTCGCGGGATACCCGATTCTTGGTTGGAATCCATTTTCTTTTAGCGTTTGAAATATGTTATTCCAGGATCTTCTAGCTTTTAGAGTCTGTGTTGAGAGATCAGCTGTTATCCTGATTGGTTTACCCCTAAATGTAATCTGCTTCCTTTCCCTTGTAGCTTTTAAAATTCTCTCCTTATTCTGTATGTTGGACATCTTCATTATAATGTGTCTAGGTGTGGATCTCTTATGATTTTGCACATTCGGCGTCCTGTAGGCTTCTAGGATTTGGGATTCTGTCTCATTCTTCAAGTCTGGGAAGTTTTCTTGTATTATTTCACTGAATAGATTGCTTAATCCTTTGGTTTGGAGCTCTGTGCCTTCCTGTATCCCAATGACTCTTAAGTTTGGTCTTTTGATATTATCCCATAGCTCTTGAATGTTCTGCTCATGGTTTCTTAGTAGACTTGCTGAGCTATCTATGTTCTTTTCAAGTTGAAATACTCTGTCTTCATTGTCTGATGTTCTATCTTCTAAGTGATCCACTCTGCTGGTAGTATTCTCAATTGAGTTTTTAAGTTGGTTTATTGTTTCCTGCATTTCTAGTATTTCTATTTATTTGTTTTTTATTACCTCTATCTCCCTGTGAAATTGATCTTTTACTTCCTGGATTTGTTTGTCAATGTGATCTTTCATTGTCTGATTTTGCTGTCTCATGTCTTCCTTGAGACTCCAGATCATCTGAAGCATGTATGTCCTGAGCTCTCTATCTGACATTCCATCTGTTGCAGCTATTACCTCTTCTAAAGTTGAGTTGACCTGCATTGCCTGTGGTCCTTTCTTTCCTTGTCGTTTCATACCGCTGGCGTTTCTTTCTGCTTGGTGAAATTGTTGTGTCTTTGATATTTTCCCTCTATTTATTTATATTGCTCTTGTATAGTTGAAAAATCACCCTTGCAGGGCAGGTAGTGGCTGTGATCCTCCTCCAATTAGTGTGATCCGTCTACCATGCTGGCAGGCCCTAGGTCTGCTTTGCTGGTCGGTCAAAGGTCCACCTACCCAGCTGGCGCCAGGGGCACCTGTGTCACTCCGTAGGTTGCTGGGCCTAACCTCCCGATGGGTTGCAGGTTCGCCTAGCTTGCAGGCACTGGGGGAGGGGCCGGTTCCACCCCTCAGCAGGCTTTGGGCCCGCTCTGCTGGTGTTCACAGTCCCGCCTACCTTGCAGACACTGGGGGAGGGGACGGGCCTAGCCCTCAGCCGTCCACCGGACCTGTCCTAGTGGGTCCGGTCCGTGTTCCCCGCAGGCGCGTGTAGGTGCTGTCACTTGGCTGGTTGCTGGGCCTGACCCGCCCGCCCGTGGCTTGCAGGTTCGCCTCGCTTGCAGGCACTGGGGGAGGGGCCGGTTCCGCCCCTCAGCAGGCTTTGGGCCCGCTCTGCTGGTGTTCACAGTCCCCCGCCTACCTGCAGACACTGGGGGAGGGGACGGGCCTAGCCCTCAGCCGTCCGCGGGACCTGTCCTAGTGGGTCCCGTCCATGTTCCCCGCAGGCGCGTGTAGCTGCTGTCACTTGGCTGGTTGCTGGGCATAATTTTTGCATCAACATAATGTCAAACATAATTTGGAAAACTCAAGAGGAAAAGAAATATTATATTTACTAATTTTTTGGTTACCATTTTTTTCTTCTTATGTTCCAAATTTCCTTCTTTTATTGTTTCCTTTTTTCTAGAAACTTCATTTAGTCATACTTTCAGGTATGTTTGCTAGCAACTAATTATCTTAATTTTCCATCATCTAAAAATGTCTTGAGTGAAAATGTATTTTCATTGAGGAAAAGACTCTGGGTTGATGATCTTGTCCTCCAGAGTTTGAAAGGTATTGTGCCAATTCTTTAATGGACTCCACAGTTTCTGGTAAGAAATGTGCCATAAGTTGAATTATTTCAACACAATAGGCAATGTATCCTCTCACATTTCACTGCATTCAATATATTTTCTTTTTCTTTAGTTTTTAAAATTAATTATGATTTGCCTTGGAATTGATTCCTTTGGGTTAATCCTGTTTGGGGTTTTTCTCTGCTTCTTGAGTCTGCAGATTTATGTTTCTTCAAAATTGGGAAATTTTTAATCAGCATTTTCTCAAGTACTTTTCCAGGCCCACTCTCTTTCTCCTATTCCCCAAGACTCTGGTGACATGAATGTTAGCTCTTTGGTTATCATCTAACACATCCCTCTGGTCTGTTCTTTTTATTCTTCAGCCCATTTTCTCTTTGTTGTTCTGACTGAGTTATTTCTATTCACTAATTGTCTTCTCTGTCTACCTCCCTCCCCATCTTGCTGTCGAATTCATCTACCAAGTGTGTGTGTGTTTTTTTTTAATTTTAGTTACTATATTTTTCAGTTCTAAAATTTGCACTTGGTTTTTATACATCTTCTGCTTCTTTGCTAAGACTTTGTATTTCTTTGTAGAGGCTTTACATTTTTAAATTTGTCTCAGGCATATTTGTAATTTCTTGTTGACACATTTAAAAAGCATTTTGCTCTATTTTGCTTCTTTTACAAACTTTCATGATACATGGAACTTTGGGGAATTGTCTTTTAATGTCAATAGAGCAAATTTAGTGACAGGCTTCCATTATAAAAACATTAGTTACACAAATGATATAGATTTTGCATATACCTAAAATTTTTTTTGGAGAATAAAGCTAGTATGTCTGATTAAAACCTGCAGAAATTAGTTTCTTAGCTAATAAATAGACAATAAGTTTAAATATGAAGTCTGTTTTTTAAAAAAAAAATAATAATTGCATATCAGTTGTACATTTGAAGCACTTTCAGGTAAGATCATTACTTCTAAAAAATAATTAACAATGATTCATGCTTCCTGGTGGATAACCATAGCTGAAACATTTTTACCATGGTGGCTTTATAACTTTTGTCAGGTAATTCTAACATCTCTGTCATTTTGATGTTGGTATCTATTGTTTTTGCCTTTTTCCCAATGAACTTTCAGATCTTCTTGGTTTTGAGTACAACCAGTAATTTTCAATTGAAATCTGGATGTTTCTGTGTTGTAGTCTGGCTGATGTTTAAATTTTCTGTTTTTGCTGGCTTTTCTGACACCACTCTATCAGTGGGAGAGAAACACTGCCTCATTACTACCAGGTTGAGATAGAAGTCCAGGTTCCCTGCTGAGTCTCCATTGACACCCGAGGGAAGGTAACCCACATGACCTCTGCACAGGAAGTTCCCATTTCTGATGCAGTCTTTGCTGACAGTGGGGTTGCTTCATTACCACTAGTGACAGTGAAGATCCTGACTCTCCTCTAGGCCTCTTCTGACAGTCTCCTAATGGAGAGGAGGCAGAAAGGCATGTTACTGCTGGGTGGCCGTGGAAGTTCAGACTCCCAACATGATCTCAATGACAGTAGTGGGGGACAGGGCTTGTTCCAGCTGCTGGAGATGAAAGTGTCGTCTCTCTACTTGGCTTTCAGTGATGTCACTATGGCAGAGGTTTTAGACACCTCATTACAGTTGCAAGAGTGGATGTCTAAGTTCCTTACTCTCCTTGTGCTGCTGAGGGTATGGAATGACACCAACGTTTTGTGTGGGTGGTGGGTTTTGGCTGGAGTGTAGTGAAAGTTTTCTATCCTTCTGAGCTGCCTCTTTCCAGGTCTCTGGCCAGGAAGAGCCCCTTTTGTTGGGACTATTTTTGGTCTGCACCTGTTGGCATTTCCAGGTTCTGGCTTCTTCAGCTCCAGGTCTGGAATAGAAGGGGCAAAACAAAACAGTGGGCACTCATTCTCCTGATTCCAAGGTCCCTGCTGATTCCAAGGTCATCTTCTTCTCTCCACCATTTAGAGTCTTCTTGTGATCATTTTATTTATATATAGTGTCCAGGGGTTTTATTTGCACTTAGCAGAGAGAATAGGGAAAAGTACATCTATTCCATTTTCCTAAAAGCAGAAGTCTGCACTTACTTAAAACATTTTTAAGTTGATAAATAATAATTGCTTATACTTTGGGGAGTACAATATGTGTTTTGATATATGTTAACATTGTGGGATGATTAAGTCAAGCTAATTATTATATCTACTACTTGAAGTACTTCTCATTTTTTGTGGTGAAGACATTTAAAATCTATTCTTTTAGTAATTTTGAAATGTACATTACTATTAGCGTATGGTCATCTTACTGTTCAATAAATTTTGGAAACTTTTCCTCCTAACTGGAATTTTGAACATTTTGACTTCTTCCCATTCTCTACCCCGTCCCAGTTTCTGGTAACCACTATTCTACTCTCTACAAGTTTGACTTTTTAAGATTATACACGTAAATGTAATTATATACTATTTGTCTTTCTGTACCTTAATTTCACTTAGCATAATTTCTTCTAGGCTCATCTGTGTTATCATAGATAATAGAATTTTCTTCTTTTTTAAAGACTGAGTAGTGTCTCTGGACTTACTTTTCGTACTTTGTTTTGTCACCTGGTTTAAGTAAAAGTCTGATTCACACAGGTAAGTATAACACAGTCGTGAGCTGCTTAATGAGAGGGATGCATGCTGAGAAATGTGCCTTTAGTTGATCTCATTGTCATATGAACTTCATAGAGTTTATTCATACAAAACTAGATGGTATAGGCCAATTGCTTAATATGGATCTGGATGAAGTCATAATCCAGTAACACAGGGGTTCATTATCATGAACAAGTATTATGTACCTTACATAATTGTATATATTATGCTTTTATATGACTGGCAGTACAATAGGCTTATTTATACCGGCCTCACCACAAACACATTAGCAATGCTCTATCACATAATGATGGCTACAACATCACTGGGTGACAGGAATTTTCCAGCTCCCTTATAATCTTATGGTTCCACTGTCACATATCTGATATTGACCAAAATGTCATTATTTGGCATGTGAATGTAGATGAAAAAGGCAAAATTTTTAACAACAGAAAATTTTAAAGTTTTTTTTGTAGTTGTAGATGGACAACATGTCTTCATTTTGTTTCATTTTTATGTGGTGCTAAGGATCGAACCCAGTGCCCCATACATGCTAGGAAAGTGCTCTGCCACTGAGCGACAGCCTCAGTCATACAACAGAACTTTCAATACCAAGATATTTGCCCTAAGAAAAAATATATTTGTCCTTTGATTTATTGTTTTCCTCCCTTAAATTTCACTCTTCCTCTCTCAAGACAACCAGATAAGTATTTAATTTGTCTAGAACATGAACTTTTTTTTATTAAGTGGGGATGATACATTTCTGTCCTTCTGCCTTTTCTGACAACCTGAGCTTTTTCTATATCTCTCTCCAACACACCCCTATTTCAAGCTGCATCTGTTCTTGAGCAATATAATTCCATAAATTTTGAAAATAATGTCAACCAATAACTTAAAACATTTACTTTGCTTTAGTATTATCAGATATATATGCACATATATAATTGGTTGCAAATTTATCTATGCATTTCAGTAATTTTATTACTGTACTTTTGGTTTAATCCCTTAGTAACTAAATAGACAAAATCATTTGGTAAACAAAGATCACTTTGCCTAGCATTTATAAATATACCAGTGATGATTAATATGATTTAGCAAGTATCTATTGAGCAATTGTTATGTGCCAGGTAGTGAAGGCACAATTGAAAGGACATGAATTCAAGAGATGTGAAGTATTGAGGGAAGGTGGCAATGGTGACATCATCATTTAAATATCTCCAAATCTCTCCTCACTCTAAAATGAGACAAAGCTATAGAATAGAAAAATTTAAAATCATGGGCAACATCTATTTAATTATACATAATCCAACAAGCCACCAAAATACAAGCAGGTGAGGATAAAATCTGCCTTTATAGCTAAAAAATCCAGGAGGCATTATCATCTATGTGGAAGCAGAGAATCAACATAGGTGCATCTGATGAGCCAGAGGAGAGTAGAACCTCACGTCACTAAAAGGTACACATTGAAAATTTTAGTATATTTACCTGAGACAGCAGCCCAGGATGAGAGAGGTTTGTGCAGACTCTGATTCATGAGTAAATTCAAGGGGCTTACATATGAGCAGACTAATGACCCCAAAGATATCCATGTCCTAGTCATCAAAATTTGCAAATATGTTATATTATATTGCAAAAGGGACTTTGCTATTTAAGGGTATGTGGGTCCAATTTAGACATGTGAATTCTGCCCTAGAACTTCCAAAAGGAAATACAGCCTTGCCAACTATACTTGGTTTTAGCCAAGTGAGACCAATCTCAGATTTCTGGCTTACTGAATGTGAGTTAATATGTTAATGTTATGTAAGCCACTAAGTTTGTGATGATTTGTTACAAACAGCAGTAAAACAAGAGCTAAAGATCTGAAGATTTTGGAGTAAGTTTGGTCTTGTGAACTCTTGAAACCAAAAAATCAAATATCTCTTTAACCATGAAGTTCCTTACTGGGAGATAATGGTAGGAGAAGAATCCAAATTGAGCAAGACAAAGATAATAGAAGCAAAGGAACAAGAAGAACTTGATTAAAAGTTGTGAGAGCAACTACTCTGGTCTGCATCTCCATCCCAAAAGTGGATAAAAATTCTTTCACTAGGAATTCCTAGCAAGAGACTAGGAATACAGAGGTGTTAGCTTTCTGTTGCTATAACAAATACTTGAGAAAATAAACTTATAAAGAGAAAAAGTTTTATTTTGGCTTTGTTTCTAAGATTCCAGTCCATGATCAATCAGCATCATTGCTATTGGACCAGTCAACACATCATGGTAGCACATGGCAAACTGCTCACTTTATGGCCAGGGAGTAAAAAATAGGAAGGACTGGAGTTCCACTATGCTCTTCAATAGCATGACCCCAATGGCCTAAATACCTCCCCTAGACCCTACCTCTTAAAGTTCTACAACCTCCCAATAGCACCATGGGCTGGGGACCAAGTCTTTTATACATGGGCCTTTGGGGGACATTTCCAGATCCAAATTACATCAATAGATAAATGCCACATTAAATTACCATAAGAAATAAGAGAATAAGGAGTTCGGAGACATCCCTACAGTTAATGAAGGAACACCAGAAGGATGTGCCCATGGACAGATAAAATTTTTAATCTAATATTTTAAAATGATAAAATTTACAAAATGAAAATTTAAACATAATTAGGAAAAGTTAGAAATGTAGTGATTGGAGGAAAGGAGATATGAAACTAATTTGAAAAAGCAGACTTAGATAAAAGAAAATAATTTTCAGGTGGAGCAGAGCGCACGGTGTGAGCATCACACCATACACAGGCCCTGGCCGGCAGCCTCCTCTTGCTCCCCAGTGCCAGGTCCTCTGCCACCAGCAGTCCAGGTTGTCCTCCTTGGCCTCTGCTGTGGAGGGAGAGGGAGCCTCCACCCCAACCCACATCTAAGGAGACTGAAATGCCTCGCTGCATAGAGGAGAGCAATGAAGAGGACTGAGAAGACAAAGAGGAGGAAGCCAAGGAGAACAAAAAGGAGTCTCACTGTGGAAGGCAAGAGGGAAAAGAAAAAAGTGGAAGGTTGACAATGCAAGTGTCTTCCTTAAAAAGCGAGCCATTTGCAATTGCACAAGGAAGGGGTCAGAAAACTTGTGAAATTGAAAGGATACATTTCTTTCTGAGTAACAACAACAACAAAAACAGATTAACTTAGAAATCTATAAAACTGCTTTGCAACAGACCAGCCACAGTGTCCTCCTCATTAAAGAAGAGTGGGTCAATTCAGTGGGAAAAGTACATCTGAAAGTACATTTGAAAAAGGGAATATCCAGTATTACAAAAAAAGGGGAGGGAGGAAGAAATGTTGAAAAAAATTTAGAAATGCCTTGTTATCCTAGATATCAAATCAGAGACTCTGCTTATGATAGAAGAAAAAGTTGGCTACGATCTACATATTGTGGGATCAGGCTCCAAATTCCTTAACAGGACGCCTATAGCACAAGAGTTAACAGCAAGAATCAACAAATGGGACTTAACTTAAACTAAAAAGTTTTTTCACAGCAAGAGAAACAATAAGAGAAGTAAATCGGGAGCCTACATCATGGGAACAAATTTTTACTCCTCACACTTCAGACAGAGCCTTAATATCCAGAGTATACAAAGAACTCAAAAAATTAAACAATAAGACAACAAATACCCCAATCAACAAATGGGCCAAGGACCTGAACAGACACTTCTCAGAGGAGGACATACAATCAATCAACAAATACATGAAAAAATGCTCACCATCTCTAGCAGTCAGAGAAATGCAAATCAAAACTACCCTAAGATACCATCTCACTCCAGTAAGATTGGCAGCCATCAGGAAGTCAAACAATAACAAGTGCTGGCGAGGATGTGGGGAAAAGGGTACTCTTGTACATTGCTGGTGGGACTGCAAATTGGTTCAGCCAATTTGGAAAGCAGTATGGAGATTCCTGGGAAAGCTGGGAATGGAACCACCATTTGACCCAGTTATTGCCCTTCTTGGTCTATTCCCTGAAGACCTTAAGAGAGAGTACTACAGGGATACTGCCACATTGATGTTCATAGCAGCACAATTCACAATAGCTAGACTGTGGAACCAACCCAGATGCCCTTCAATGGATGAATGGATTAAAAAATGTGGCAGTTATACACCATGGAGTATTACGCAGCTCTAAAAAATGACAAATTCATGGAATTTGCAGGGAAATGGATGGCACTAGAGCAGATTATGCTTAGTGAAGCCAGCCAATCCCTAAAAAACAAATACCAAATGTCTTCTTTGATATAATGAGAGCAACTAAGAATAGAGCAGGGAGAAAGAGCAGGAAGAAAAGATTGATATTAAACAGAGACACGAGATGGGAGGGAAAGAGAGAGAAAGGGGGAATTGCATGGAAATGGAAAGAGACCCTCATTGTTAAAAAAAACTACATATAAGAGGTTGTGAGGGGAACTGGAAGAAAAAACAAGGAGAGAAATGAATTACAGTAGATGGGATAGAGAGAGAAGATGGGAGGGGAGGGGAGGGGGGATAGTAGAGGATAGGAAAGGTAGCAGAATACAACAGTTACTAATAGGGCATTATGTAAAAAGGTGAATGTGTAACTGATGTGATTCTGCAATCTGTATTTGGGGTAAAAATGGGAGTTCATAACTCACTTGAAACTAATGTCTGAAATATGATATGTCAAGAGCCTTGTAAGGTTTTGAACAACCAATAAAAAAAAAAAGAAATGCCTTGTTAAAGAACATCTGCAAGGTTCTTGATTCTGAGAGATCAGGTGTAAATAATGAACTAGGGAAGAGGATCTTGAATTTCTCAATGCATCCAAAACCTTCTACAGAACTATTGCCAAAATCTAAAGCAAAAAATAAACATGAAAACAAAACAAACAAAAACTAGCAAAGGCAGTAAAAAGGAATGGGACAGTTAACAGTTCTGGAATGTCAAGGAAAGTGAAACAAACCTAATGCCTTGACATTCTGTCAGATGAATCTAGTAGAGCTGAAGACATAAAGAAAAACGAGGAGGAATCCTCAGGTAATGAAGATAAAGAAAGTGAAGAGGAGGCCCCCAAAAGATGTCTAAAACAGAAAGAAAAACTAAACAGAAAGCTACTTCTAAAAGTAAAAAGTATGTAAAAAGTGCAAATGTTAAGAAGGCAGATAGTAGCACTACTAAGAAGAATCCAAAGAGCTCCAGAAAAGAAAGTGAATCTGAGCATAGTTCAGATCATGAGACTTTAATATTAAAAAAAAAATGAAGAAACCACGTAGGATGAAGAGTTAAAAGAAACAGTAAAGAAATTATTGGTCAATACTAACTTGGAGGAACTCACAATGAAGTGCATTTTCAAATAGGCATATAAAAATCATCCTGCTTCTGATTTAACTGAGAGACTTCATACAAAAACAATTGTAAAAGAGCTAATTTCTTGATACAGAGGACAGAGACAGATAACTTGTTCCCATAGATTTCAAGATCTGATTTATACCAGTAAAGGGAATGTATTTCCTTTTCTAAATCCTCATTAAGCATTGGGTTGGTAGGCCTTACTTCTGACATTTTTATCTCAAGTGTTACATAAATTTGAGTTTGCCAATTTAAATTGCATTTCTATGTGGCTTTTAGTTTAAACTCTTGCATGGCAATAATTGTTCCTTGCTTTTACAGCTGTATTTTGTACATTTGGGATTTAATTATTTAAGGTCCCTGAACTGTCATGGGTTTTAGTGCACTTAATATTAGATTGCTTGGGACATACTTTTAATCAAGTAGAACAAAATTATTATAGCCAGCTTTATACCTGCAGAGACTTGCAGTATTTACTACCTGAGATGTTTTGAATACACATCTCTTCTGTCAGCGTGTAAACTCTGTGGCAGTGTGCTCATCATATTAACAAGCTACAGCTGGACAGGTAACTGAATTGGCACTTTTCTCCTGCATGTGTATATATGTCAAATTGTCAGCATGACAGAAATGACAGATGTTATTTTTGTATTTTTAAAAACCTTTTTGCTGTATATAAAGATTTTTAAATTTTTTCTTTTGTTCAGTTTTGATCAGTTTCCAAACTCAATGTGGGTAGGTATCTTTACACTTATAACTATGAAATGCTAGTGCTCAGCCAGATGGTATGACAGAGCAGTGTAAGTCAGAATTCAGTGATAGGAACAATGAAGGAACTGTTTAGTTCTGCTTTGCCTGGAAAGCATCATCCATTTGTAGTTTATGTTAACTCTACAAAAGTGTCTGTAGATATATTTTATATTAAGGACAGATCAAAATCAACATGTCAAAGCATCAAAGAATTGGGGGAAAGAGATGGGATTCAGTATATGCACATTTGATTTGACTAAGTGAACTGATTTCTATTAACTCCTTTTGACCATATAAAATGCTGATATTTCAGGAAGCCAAGCCACTTTTCATATGATGATAAAACTACTAGATATAATGCTAGAAGGTAATGTATAGGTAATACCAGATGTCTCTAACAAATAATTTTTCAAAAATAATATTTTTAACTTTAAAGAAATTTAAAAATCAGGGCTCTTGGATTTATAAATTATAAATTATAAATTTTGGTCAATCAAGATCCATAGGCTTCCCCACCCTGCCCCTATGGTACTAAGTATGGAACCTAGGGGTGCTCTACCATTGAGCTGCATTCCCAGCCTTTTTTATTTTGAGACAAGATTATCTTAAGTTGCTCAAGCTGACCTCAAACTTGCAATCCTCCTGCCTCAGCCTCCTGAGTAGCTGGGATTACAGGTGGGCATCCTTGTACCTGGCCCACTCCTGAATTATAAAACTAAATTTTGACTTTTAAATTGACTGTTTTAATCAATTTAAAATAAAACATGCTGCCTATGATAAAATCAGATATTTGATATACCAATTAGTACAAGAATTAAAACCAAGAATCAATAAATGGGATGGAATCAAACTAAAAAGTTTCTTCTCAGCAAAAGACACAATCTGTGAGGTGAATAGAGAGACTACATCCTGGGAGCAAATTTTTACCCCTCACACATCAGATAGAGCATTAATCTCTAGGGTATATAAAGAACTCAAAAAGCTAAGCACCGAAAAAACAAATAACCAAATCAACGAATGGGCCAAGGACCTGAACAGACATTTCTCAGAAGAGGATATACAATCAATCAACAAATATATGAAAAAATGCTCATCATCTTTAGCAGTCAGAGAAAAGCAAATCAAAACTACTCTAAGATATCATCTCACTCCAGTCAGAATGGCAGCTATTATGAAGACAAACAACAATAAGTGTTGGCGAGGATATGGGGAAAAAGGTACACTCATACATTGCTGGTGAGACTACAAATTGTTGTATCCAATATGGAAAGCAATATGAAGATTCCTTGGAAATCTGGGAATGGAACCACCATTTGACCCAGCTATCCCTATCCTCAGACTATACCCAAAGGACTTAAAAACAGCAAACTACAGGGACACAGCCACATCGATATTTATAGCAGCACAATTCACAATAGCTAAACTGTGGAGCCAACCTAGATGCCCTTCAGGGGATGAATGCATAAGAAAAAATGTGGCATATATACACAATGGAATTTTACTCAGCAATAAAAGAGATTAAAATCTTGGCATTTGCAGGTAAATGGATGGAATTGGAGAAGATAATGCTAAGTGAAGTTAGCCAATCCCAAATAACCAAATGCCAAATGTTTTCTGTGATATAGGGAGGCTGACTCATAGCAGGGAGGGGGAGTATGGGAGGAATAGATGAATTCTAGATAGGGAAGATCGGGGGTAGGGAAAGGGAGGAGGTAGGGGATAGCAAGGATGGTGGAATGTGATGGACTTCATTATCCAACATACATGTTTGAAGACACGAACTGGGTGTTAACCTACTTTAAATACAAACAGAGATATGAAAAATTATGGTATATATGTGTAATAAGAATTGTAATGCAAAAAAACCAAAGTACATGTATAAAGACATGAATTGACCTGAACATACTTTATATACA
Organism: Urocitellus parryii; assembly: GCF_045843805.1. Lineage (NCBI taxonomy): Eukaryota > Metazoa > Chordata > Mammalia > Rodentia > Sciuridae > Urocitellus > Urocitellus parryii. The sequence continues at coordinate 116,687,335 of NC_135534.1, forward strand.
AAGGTATGAAAAATTGTGCTCTATATATGTAATAAGATTGTAATGCATTCCAATGTCTTGTGTTTAAAAAAATAAAGTCAATTAAATAAAAAAGGAATTGTAATGCAAAAAAACCAAAGTACTTATATAAAGGCACGAATTGGTGTGATATGAAAAATTGTACTGTGTATGTGTAATAAGAATTGTAATGCATTCTGCTGTCATGTATTTAAAAAATATAATCAATAAAACTAACTAACTAAATCATTATTTAGTTTGAGTTCTTTTTCTATTAATATCCCTTTAATTTCATTCATCTATCAAATTGCTCTGGCTAGAGTTATAAGAACTATGTTGAATAGAAGTGGTGAAAGGGTGCTGTATTTTGTTAAATGCTTTCTCTGCATCAATTGATATAATCATATGATTCTTATCTTTATGTCTATTGATATGATGAATTACGTTTATTGATTTCCATATGTTGAACCAACTTTGCATCCCTGGGATGAAACCCACTTGATTATAGTGAGCTATTTTTAAAATATATTTTGGTATGAGATTTTTCCAGAATTTTAATGAGCATTTTTTCATCTATGTTCATCAGGGATATTAGTCTAAATTTTCCTTTCCTTGATGTTTCTCTGTCTGGTTTTGGTATCCAGCTAATACTAGCCTTGTAAAATGAGTTTGGAAGGGTTCTCTCCTTTTCTATTTTATGAAACAATTTGAGTAGCATTGGTATTAATTCTTCTTTGTAGGTCTTATAGAACACTGATGAGAATCTGTCTGGTCCCAGGCTTTTCTTGGTTGGTAGGTCTTTGATAGCATCTTCTACTTCCTTGCTTGAAATTGGTCTGTTTAAATTGTGTTTGTCCTCCTGGTTCAGTTTGGGTTGATTATATGCCTCTAGAAATTTTTCAGTGTCTTCAAGTTTTTCTATTTTACTAGAGTATATATTTTCAAAATAGTTTCTAATTGTCTTCTGTATGTCAATAGTGTCTGTCATGATATTTCCTTTTTCATTGTAAATTTTAGTAATTTGAGTTTTCTCTCTTTTCATTAAGGTGGCTAAAGGTTTGTTAATTTTATTTATTTTTTCAAAGAACAGCTTTTTTATTTTTTCAGTTTTTTGAATTTTTTAAATTCAATTTCAATGATTTCAAACCTGATTTTAATTATTTCCTGTCTTCTACTACTTTGGGTACTGTTTTGTTCTTCTTTTTCTAGGGCTTTGAGATGTAATGTCAGGTCATTTATTTGTTGACTTTTTCTTCTTTTAATGAATGAGCTTAATGCAATGAACTTTCCTCTTAGCACTGCCTTCACAGTATCCCAGAGATTTTGATATGATGTATCAGAGTTCTCATTTACCTCTAAGAATTTTTTAACTCTTCCCTCATGTCTTCTATTATCCATGTGTCACTCAATAGCATATTATTTAATCTCCAGTTGTTGGAGTAGCTTCTACTTTTTATTTTATCATTGATATCTAATTTCATTCCATCATAGTCAGATAGAATGCAGGGTTGTATCTCCATTTTTTTTTATAATTTGCTAAGACTTGCTTTGTGGCACAACATATGGTCTATTTTGGAGAAGGATCCATGTGCTGCTGAGAAGAAAGTGTATTCGCTCATTGATGCATGGAATATTCTATATATGTCTGTTAGTCTAAATTAGTGATTGTTTTATTGAGTTCTATAGTTTCTTTGTTTGGTTTTTGTTTCAAAGATCTATCCAGGGTGAGAGAGGTGTGTTACAGTCACCTAGTATTATTGTATTGTGCTCTGTTTGATTCTTGAAGTTGAGAAGGGTTTGTTTGGTACATATAGATGCCTCATTGTTTGGGGAATAGATATATGATTTTTATGATTGTTAGATGATGATATTTATGATTATTATGTCTTGGTAATGTATGATTCCTTTGAGTAGTATGAAATGTTCTTCTTTATCCCTTTTCACTAACTTTGGTTTGAAGTCCACTTTAACTGATATCATGGTAACCCCTGCTTGTTTACATGGTCCATGTAAGTGATATGTTTTTTAACATACTTTCACCTTCAGTCTGTGGATGTCTTTTCCTGTGAGATGAGTCTCTTGAAGGCAGCATATTGTTGGATCTTTTTTTTAAAAAAAAATCCAATCTGCCAGTCTATGTCTTTTAATTGATGAGTTTAGGCCATTCACACTCAGGGTTATTATTGAAATATGTTTTGTATTCCCAGTAATTTTGGTTTGTTTTTGGTTTTTAACTTGACTTGATTTCTCCTTTGATTGGGCTTTTCTTTATTGTAGTTCCTCCCTTTGCAGATTTTCATTGTTGTTTTTTATTTCCTCCTCATGGAGCATTTTGCCAAGAATGTTCTGTAGTGCAGGCTTTCTCACTGTAAACTCTTTTTAACTTTTGCTTATCATGGAAGTTTTTTATTTTGTCATCAACTCTGAAGCTTAATTTTGCTGGATATAAGATTCTTGGTTGGCATCCATTTTCTTTCAGAGCTTAGTATATGTTCTTCCAGGATCTCCTGGCCTTGAGGGTCTGGGTTAAAAAATCTGCTGAGATCTGAATTGGTTTGCCCCTATATGTAATGTTAAAAAAATCTGCTGAGATCTGAATTGGTTTCCCCCTATATTTCATTAATTTGTGCCTTGGTGTAAATCTGTTATGATTTTGTACATTTGTTGTCCTGTAAACCTCTTGTATTTGATTTTCCAATTCATTCTTCATGTTTGGGAAATTTTATGATATTATTTCATTGAAGAGATTGTGCATTCCTTTGCTTTCTCTATACAGATAAATATTAGATTTGGTCTTTTGATGTTATCCCATAATTTTTAGATGTTCTGTTCATGGTTTCTTATTATCTTCACTGTGTGGTCAACTTTATTTTCAAGATTGTATATTTTTTCTTTGTTGTATGAGGTTCTGTCTTCCAAGTGATCTAGTCTGTTGGTGATGCTTTCTGTTTAATTTTTGTTTGTTTATTGTTTCCTTCATTTCAAGGATTTCTGTTTGTTTATTTTTCAAAATCTCTATCTCTTTCTTGAAGTAATCTTTTGCTACCTGTATTTGCTCTCTTTAATTATGTACATTATGAACTCTTTATCTGGCATTTCATTTATTGCGCTGTCAATGAATCGTATTTTATTTTAGGATCTTGGTTTGTTTGGGCAATTTTCCTTCCTTGTTTTTTCATGTTGTCAATGTGTCTTCCTCTCTTACAGTGCAGATATGAAGTACTGCAGTTTCTACCCTGTAATCTTGTAGTGTTCCTGCAGGTTATAAATACCTCACCTTTAAGAGGGGGAGATCAATTTTTACAGCACCCAATGCAACAAATATTCAGCCATAAATCAATTAGCCTCTATTTAGACACTTACAGTTTTGCCACTATACACAGAAATGACAAGTATGGTTATCTTCTACCATATAGCGAGTAGGTCTGCATAAGGGTTTACAGTTTCTCATGGTGGACAGAGAGAGAAGGCAGGGGTAAGATGTGATGTTTATGAGGTACGATGTAAGAATATAGAGGTATTAGATTATAGGATGAGTGAAATGGGAATCAAAACAAGTTGACTGTCATCAGGAGGAAAAAAAGGAGAGACAATCCCATGCAAGGCTCCTTGATGCCTCTTAAACAGGATGGTGACTGTTAGCACACCTAGTACAGATACCTTTGATGCAACAGGGTCCACAGAGGCATTGATGATGGTCTTCCAGGTCCTGGTTGTTGTCTCTAGATGGAAGCCGCCACATTCCAAGTTGGTAGTGGCAGTAGTGTCAAGCCTGTAGGTACCTTGCTGTTGGGCTTCCAGGCCTTAGTTGGTGTCCCAAGATAGAATCTGCCCCAATTAAATGTGCTGGAGGTGACAGAAGAGGTAACTCAAGATGGCAGGGGAGGTGTCCCCAGATGGAGGCAACTGCTTTCAGAGATGGGGCTGGAAGAATGGGCTGTGTGATGGCATTGGGCAGCCTATTTGGTGATGGCACACTGTGGCATGCAGTGCTGCAACAGGTAGCTGCCTCCTGGCCCTGTCCATTGTCCCACAGTGGAGATTACCATGTCAGAAGGTCTGTGGCAGAGGCTGCAGTGTCCCAATATGGAGGTGGTTTGGGTGCAGCCACACATTGGTGTGTAGGGAACTCTCTGTGAGGGTGCAGGGTCCCTGGCTCTACATGGGCTTAGGGGTTCCAGTCCAGGCTCCAGGTGAGGTGGCACCCGCGGATGCTGTTTAGGTTTTCTATATCTTACTGATTCAATTTTGTCAAGTTGTATGTATCTAGGAATGTATCCATTTCTTTTAGATTTTCCAATTTGTTGGAGTATAAGTTTTCAAAATAGTCCCTAATGATTCTCTGGATTGCTTTGATGTCTGTGGTGATTTATTGTTTTTCATCTATAATTTTATTAATTTGCGTTAGTTTGGCTAAGGGATTATCAATCATATCTTTTCAATGAGCCAACTCTTCATTTCATTGATCCTTTATATCTTTTTTTCATTCTCAATTTCATTAATTGCAGCTCTAATCTTAATTATTTCTTTTTACTGGTTTTGGAATTGGTTTGTCCTTTTTCAAGATGCATCCTGAGATGCATCATTAGGTAGTTTATCTGGATCTTTCTGATTTTTTAAAATTCTGACACTCATAGCTATAAAATTTCATTTTATAACTACCTTCATAGTGTTCCAAAGGTTCTGGCATATTGTATCCCTATTCTTATTTGATTCTAAGAATTTTTAAAATCTCCCCTTATTTCTTCTATTACCCATTCATCATTCAAAAGTTATTATTTAATCTCCATATGTTTCCATAGTTTCTGTGGATTTGTTTGTTTTTTAATGCTGATTTCTAATTCATTGCACTATGATATAGTAAGATGCAAGAAATATAATTGCTGTAGTCCGGCTGGGTTCAATAACCAAGAGGTGACAAGCAACTTGAAAGTTGAATCGGGAACTACTTTATTGTGAGTGAATTCTGCAGGAACTGAAGGAGAACTCAAAGTAGCGGGCACCCGAGATAGCAGGCGCCGCCTCTCTGCCAGACCGCAGAGGTATATATACCCAACTAATTACACGCAGCTTAACTTAATTAACATAAACTAGATACAGCAGTCAACCAATAAGGAATCCTCATCATCTTAATGGCTCGCTGGCGTTGCTTCACAAACCACTCCTTCTGGCAAAGTGCCAGGCGCCATCTTGACTTGGTTGTGGCCCTCAAGATATAATTTCTTTTTGTATTTGCTAAGAGTTGCTTTGTAGCCTAAAATATAATCTATTTTGGAGAAGGTTCCATGGGTTGTGAGAGAAAAGTATATTTGACTGTTGGATGAAATATTCTATCAATGTCTGTTAAGTTTATTTGTTCTATAATATTTTCCAGGTCCAAAGAGTTTTTATTGAGTTTATATTTGGATGACCTATCAGTGAGAGGTGTGTTAAAATCACCCTGTTTTATGGTACTGGAGTCTATCTGAGGCTTTAAATTGAGTAGTGTCTCTTTTATGTAATTAGGTGTACCAACATTTGGGTCATAAGTATTTATTATTGTTTTCTCTTCTTTTTTGATTTTTCCCTTTACCAGTATAAAGAGACTTTGTCTCTTCTGATTAATTTTTGGCTTGATTTCTGCTTTGAGAATAGTTACTCCTGCTTTTGTTTGGGCTCTGTTTGCATGGTATATTAATTTCCATCCCTTTGCTTTCAGCCTATCGCTGTCTTTGCCTGTAAGGTGAGTCTCTTGCAAATAACACATAGTTGGGTGTTGTTTTCTGATCCATTCTATCAGACTATGTATTTTAACTGGAGAGTTGAGACCATTTACATTCAATATTATTATATAGAGATGTTTAGTAATCCTGCCATTTTGATTTGTTTCTAATGTTCAATTTGATCCCATTTCTTATTTGTTTAGCTATTTTTTTTAAGTAAATTCTTTAGTGCTTGGTTAGTAGTCATGAATTCTTTTAGTTTCTCCTTATCTTGGAAGGTTTTTATTTCTTCTTTGATTATAAAAGGATAGCTTTGCTGGATATAGTAAATCTTGGTTGAGAGTTATTTTCTTTCGGGACTTGGAACATATAATTTCAAGCCCTCCTGGCTTTAAGGGTTTGTCCTGAGAAATCAGATATAATTCTAATTGGCTTACCTCTAACTGGTCATGACATTTTTCTCTTGAGGCTTTAAAAATTCTATTCTTGTGCTGTATGTTATGCATTTTAATTATAATGTGTCATGGAGAAGTTCTTTTTAAATTTATCTATTTAGAGGTCTGAATTACCCTTTTATCTGGATCTCCATCTCATTTTCAAGGTCTGGAAATTTTTCTGTTATTATTTCCCTGGAGAAATTATCTTTTCTGCTAGCTTACATCTCACAACACTCTTTAGTTCCAGTGATTCTTCAATTTGGTCTCTTAATGTTGTTTCAGAGATCTTGTATATTATGATCATGGTTACTTATTTTCGTTTCTTTAATACTGTCTGAATGTTCAAGACTGGCCACTTTGTCTTCCAGCATTGAGATTCTGTCTTCAACATGGTCTACTATATAGAGTGACTTCCAAATCAACATTTCATTTGATTTATTGTGCCTTTTATTTCCAAGATTTTCATTTAGTTATTTTTAAATATCTCTATCGCCTTACTATATCCTGTACTGACTTCCTTAATTCATTCAGTTGTTTTCTGTGTTCTCTTTGAATTTATTATTTTTATAACTTTTTAAAAATTCTTTATCTGATATTTCATACACTTCAATATCTTATGAGTCAGTTGCTAGTGAATTATGAACTTTAGGAGGCATTTTATTACCGTGTGTGTGTGTGTGTGTGTGTGTGTGTGTTTCTATGTTGAATTTTATGCATCTGTTTCTATGGATTTCTCTTGCCAAAATGTCCTAGAGCGATCTAGATTAACACCCCCTCATAGGTGGGGTATCCACACCTTTCTCTGTTTTTGTCACAGTAGTGAATGTTCATGAGTGGGACCTGAGGACTCTCCCTAGCCATTCCTACTTGGGGCCTATTAGTTTGTCTTTATCTCTACTATTCTTTGTATTAGTAAAGTTTAAGTGTTGTTAATTTGTGTGTGGAGCAAAGTGTATGGTACTTTGGCTGAGTTTAGTTCATCAGTAGATTTTACCCTGTAAACTTTTAGTGAACCTGTATATTCCCACACCTCACATAAAAGGGTGAAACATTAGCAGCAACTGATGCAAACAACATATAGCATTAAAATAAAGTGCCTACTATGACATCAATAACACTAATTACCACAAAAACAGGAATGATGGGGGTTATAAATTGCCAACAGGAAAAAGAATAACTGTGAACTAGATCTGGCATTAAAGAAAAGAGCAGGTTTCAATTATGTCATCCTTAGCACTATGTCACCCACAGCACTAACAATTGCAACAACATGAATGGGGATCAGGAGTGGTAAAAACACAATCCATTAATAGAAGAGAAAATTTGACAGGAAGGTAGAAAACAGTTTAAATGTTCAAAATGTTAACAGAGAGAATGCAGAAGAAATGTAGCAAGTGGTGGCTACAAAAAAAGAGGAAAAAATAGAAAAAGCAAAGTAAAGAGAGAAAGAAAGAACAAAATAATTTAAATGTTGTTTGGAGAAGAATGGAGAGATATAGAAACAAAAATAAAACAAAACAAAAATAAACAAACCCCAAACTCTAACTCTTGAAAGACAAGCAAAGGAAAAATAACTCTCCCAAAATAACACTAAAAATGAAGAACAAAACCCAAATATGTACATATGTCCACCAACCAATCAGCACAATAAGAATATCAAAAAAGAAAAATAATGAAAAGAGGTTCTTAATGAAAAATGAAAGAATCGTCTACTGAGGTGGTCAAGAGAGTTGATCAGAATGATGGTCACCGCCTATGCCCAGCTGTCCTTTCTGTTTTATCTTGAGCTATGTATTGAGGGGCGGGGGAGAGGGAGAGAGAATGCGCACGCGAGGGATGGGTATTGTTAACACCTTCCTCTTTTTGCCTTGCTCACTGAGCTGAAATTGGAGTGGGTGGGCTAAAACTGAAGCTGGGTGACATAGCTCTCACCTTCCCTTTTCACCAGTGTAAGATAGGGTGGAAATGGAAATACTGTGGATTGGAGTTCTGTCTGCACAAACCAGATTCATTCCCAGGGTGTGACTGTTGCAGGTTTCCATGAGGGGAGTTCTTGTGACTGGGGCTTAGTTAGGTCTAATCAGGCCTTACGGGCTTTGATGGTGGTATCTGCTCTGGAGAGATTAGGTCCACACACCACTAAGTCCAAGCAGATGCAGATCTCTGCTGGGAGTCTGGATCTCAGGAGCCTCCCAAGGATTCTACTCACTAAGAAGAAATAATCCTCCACACACTCTGCTGCCCATGAACACAGCCTTCCCAGGCTTATTCTCTGAGGTATTCATCATTGCCTGTTCAGTTTCCTGGTGTTTTTTATCTGGTCACATGAGCTTCCAGACTCAAAGGGAAAGCCAATTGGTTACTGCTTTATTTTTCTGTCTTGGATTCCCCTGGGTACAGTTCTCTTTGTGCTTGTTTCACTCATGTTATGCTAGGCACACCCTAGGCCACACACTACGCACTTGCCATGACAGTATGGCAATGTTTTGTGTGGTCTTCTGGGCTCCCATAGCAGTAAGCTATGGGTGGCCAACTCAAGATAGCTCCCACTTCAGTTCTTCATTTGCCAGTTGAGAAATACAGAGCCCTAGAGATCCAACATGGCGGCGGGCACGGAGGTATCAAGTCTCTGACCTCTCCAGCTGCACGGGCATAGGGAGTCTTAAATCGTCTAAATGCCGTTTGCTCAAGATCACTAGGCATTGCTGAGCTAACCTGGATCTGGGGCGAATAGCTTGCTCCTATCAGAACACACACCGAGCCCAGAGTGACCGAATTCTGCCTCCCATTCACCTGTGTCTCGAAGACAAACTGCTCTGGCTCAGGGCTAAAGAACCCACGGAAACTGCTTCTTGGTCCAGGTCCTGCTGAATACTGTGGAGGTAAATACCAACCAAGCCTTCATAGGCAGTGGCAACAGGATTGAGACGGGGCTTGAGAGGGCCGGTCAGGACCCACCCGTTGCTTTGGTCACCCGGCAAAGGGAACGAAATGCTGCCATTTGCATGGGATACCAACATGGCAGAGAACTGACGTCATCAGAAAGTGGCGGAACTTCATTGATACCAGCAGCGACAGGTGTGTAATCCCCTAGCCCCCCCCTCCACAGAGCTTGGAAACCTCAAGGGCCCCTCCTAGCTCTCCCGTGAACACGATAGTCAGACCAAAGGATTCAGGAGTGGCGCTGGACCCGCAGCGCGGGACCCCGGGCTACCACTCCCACCAGCGCAGACAACTGAGGTCTCTTGCACCAGCTCCTGGGGGCGTGGATACCGGAGGGCAAGCAAAATATGCCGAGGGCTCTCAGCCCCAAGCTCCACAACCTTAGGGGCGGAGGGATTGGCAAGCAGGGATAGTGTGCCCAGTTGTTCAAGAAGATAGGCCTCCCGTGAGCAGCAGACCTCATGTGTAGCCAGTACTGTGGTGAGCGTCACCTGTGAACGGGGCCAGTGGCGAGGTGACTAGACACAAGAAACAGCCCGAGACTCTCAGGAGTGGAGACCCGCCCAGTCGGGGAGGAGAAGCTGCTGCACTGTGATTGGTTCCCATGCACTGAGAGGAGAAGCTTGGCCCGGTGGGCACAGATCCACCTACTGGAAGAGAAGTTAATCGAACTCTAAGACTGCATTTTTAATTTTTTTTTAATTTTTAATTTTAATTTTTTTCTTTTTTAAATTTTTAAAATATTTTTTGTATTTTTTTATGTTTTACTATCACTTTTTTTGATTATTTTTTTAAAATTTTTTCTTTTTTTATTCTCTATTTTTTTCTTTTGTCTTTTCATTTCGTTTCAATTTCCTTATTCCCTTGTCCTTGAATTCTATCTGTTTACTCTCATTCTCTTTAGTGACTTCTTCCCTTCCTTTCTAATACCTTTCCTCCCAAGCAATACAACGCTGTTTATGTGTAATTTACTAAATATGTATAGGTCAATGTTCTGAGGCGTTATATAGTGCTACCAAGACCTTAACTTCCCCCAAATACTCCTGACAATTCTCCTGTTAATATCCCTCGTCAGTAGAGCAACCTTCCAAGGTTGCCAAGAGATACTAACCTCAATACCATCACATCATTCGACCTAAATATAAGTCCCAAGACCAAACCGCAGACCGCTATATGCCATCAGAATCCGTACACAGTTTAGGAAATGAATTAATCCACACTAAAGTGCAACAAAACTCATCATCCCTAGTCATAGTCTCCCATCACAAAAGAGAGACCCCAGAGACACACAAAACCAAATAAATTTATAGGAGTAAACAGTAACTTAGCAGTCAAATAGAGCAAGAAGTAACATAAGCAGCATGAAAAAGCAAGGAAGAAAAGGAGTACAAACAATGCAGGACACCCTAAATATACAGGTGGACCTAGAGGCATCAGAAAAATGGCCAAATAAAAAACTCAAAGAATACCTTAGACAGATGGAATGGAATCTTAGAGAGGATATGAGACAGCAAATTCAAACAATGAAAGAACTCATTGAAAATGAAATACACAAGCAAATAAAAGAAGCAAATAAGTATCTTTATCAGGAGATAGAGATTATAAAAAAAATCAAACAATAATTTTAGAAATGTAGGAAACTATAACTCAAATTAAAAACTAAATTGAGAGTATCACCAACAGAGTGGAACAAGTAGAAGTGAGAACGTCAGATAATGAAGACAAAATATATCATCTTGAAAACAGTCTAGCCAACTCAGGAAGGCTGGTAAAAAATCACGAGAAAAACATCCTAGAGATATGGGATAACATAAAAAAACAAACTTAAGAGTCATTGGGATAGAGGAAGGCATAGAGGTTCAAACCAAGGGAATGGACAACCTGTTGAATGAAATAATTATAGAAAACTTTCCAGACATAAAAAAAGGAAATGGATGTACAAATTGTAGATGCATACAGGACACCGACCATACAAAATCACAGTAGACCAATGCCAAGACACATTGTTATGAAGATATCCAATATACAGAACAAAGAGAAAATGTTAAAAGCTTCAAGAGAAAGGAGGCAGATTACATTCAGGGGTAAACCAATAAGGTTAACAATGGATTTTTCATCACAGACGCTGAAAGCGAGAAGATCCTGGAACAACATATTTCAAACTCTGAAAGACAATGGATGCCAACCAAGAATTTTGTAACCAGCAAAATTAAGCTTCAGGTACAACAACAAAATGAAAATCTTTCATGATACACAAAAGTTAAAAGAATTTGCAGCCAGAAAACCAGCATTGCAAAGTATCTTGAGCAAAACACTACACGAGGAAGAAATTAAAAACAATAACCAAAACCAACAGTGGGAAGTACCTCATTAAGCCAGAGAGCAGGGGGAAAGCTAGTCATGGAGAAACAAACCAAATTTAAAAAAAAAAGATAAATAATCAAACATGGCTGGATGTACAAATCATATATCAATAGTAACTCTAAACGTAAATGGCTTAAACTCACCAATAAAGCAACATAGGCTGGTTACATGGATTAAAAAAACAAATCCAACAATATGCTGCCTCCAGGAGATACATTTGATTGGAAAAGACATACACAAGCTGAAGGTGAAAGGTTGGGAAATAACATACCACGCACACGGTCCTCGTAAGCAAGCAGGGGTGGCCATCCTCATATCGAATAAAATCGATTTCAAGATTAAGTTAATCAAAAGGGACAAGGATGGACATTATATACTGTTAAAAGGAACCATTCACCAACAAGACATAACAATTATCAATATTTATGCACCAAATAATGGTGCTGCGACGTTCATAAAACAAATTCTCCTCAAGTTCAAGAATCAAATAGACCACAACACAATAATTATGGGTGACTTCAACACAATTCTCTCACCATTGGACAGATCCTCCAAACAAAAGTTGAATAAAGAAAAAATAGAACTCAATATCACAATCAATAACCTAGACTTAACTGACATATATAGAATATATCAACCATCATCAAATGAATATACTTTTTTCTCAGCAGCACATGGATCATTCTCAAAAATAGACCATATATTATTCCATAGGGCAACCCTCAGTAAATATAGAGGGGTGGAGATAATACCATGCATTTTATCTGATCATAATGGAATGAAACTGGAAATCAATGATAAAAGAAGGAAGGAAAAATCATACATCTCATGGAAAATGAACAATATGTTACTGAATGATCAATGGGTTACAGAAGACATAAAGGAGGGAATCAAAAAATTCTTAGAGACAAATGAAAATACAGACACAACATATTGGAATCTATGGGACACAATGAAAGCCTGGAGGTCATTCCTCAAAAAAAGAAAAAACCAACAAATAAATGAGCTCACACTACATCTCAAAGCCCTAGAGAAGGAAGAACAAAACAACAGCAAATATAGTAGAAGGTAAGAAATAATTAAAATCAGAGCGGAAATCAACAAAATTGAAACAAAAGAAACTATTGAGAAAATTGACAAAACTAAAAGTTGGTTCTTTGAAAAAATAAATAAGATCGACAGACCCTTTGCCATGCTAACAAAGAGAAGAAGAGAGAGAACTCAAATTACTAACATAGGAGATGAAAAAGGAAATATCACAACAGATACTACAGAAATACAGAAGACAATTAGAAATTATTTTGAAACCCTATATTCCAATAAAATAGAAGACAGTGAAGACATCGATAAATTTCTTAAGTCATATGATTTGCCCAGACTGAATCACGAGGATACACACAATTTGAACAGACCAATATCAATGGATGAAATAGAAGAAGCAATCAAAGGACTACCAACCAAGAAAAGCCCAGGACCGGATGGGTATATAGCGGAGTTTTACAAAACCTTTAAAGAATAATTAAAACCAATACTTTTCAAGTTATTTCAGGAAATAGAAAAAGAAGGAGCCCTTCCAAATTCATTCTATGAGGCCAACATCACCCTGATTCCGAAACCAGACAAAGACACCGCAAAGAAAGAAAACTACAGATCAATATCTCTAATGAACCTAGATGCAAAAATCCTCAATAAAATTCTGGCGAATTGGATTCAAAAACATATCAAAAAAATTGTGCACCATGATCAAGTAGGATTCATCCCTGGGATGCAAGGATGGTTCAATATGCAGAAATCAATAAATGTTATTCACCACATCAATAGACTCAAAGATAAGAACCATATGATCATCTTGATAGATGCAGAAAAAGCATTCAATAAAGTACAGCATCCCTTTATGTTCAAAACACTAGAAAAACTAGGGATAACAGGAACTTACCTCAACATTGTAAAAGCTATCTATGCTAAGCCTCAGGCTAGCATCATTTTGAATGGAGAAAAATTGAAGGCATTCCCTCTAAAATCTGGAACAAGACAGGGATGCCCTCTATCACCACTTCTATTCAATATAGTCCTCAAAACACTGGCCAGAGCAATTAGACAGATGAAAGAAATTAAAGGCATAAAAATAGGAAAAGAAGAACTTAAATTATCACTATTTGCAGATGATATGATTCTATACCTAGCAGACCCAAAAGGGTCTACAAAGAAACTATTAGAGCTAATAAATGAATTCAGCAAAATGGCAGGATATAAAATCAACCCACATAAATCAAATGCATTCCTGTATACCAGCAACAAAACTTCTGAAATGGAAATGAGAAAAAAACACCCCATTCACAATATCCTCAAAAAAAATAAAATACTTGGGAATCAACCTAACAAAAGAGGTGAAAGATTTATACAATGAAAACTACAGAACCCTAAAGAGAGAAGTAGAAGAAGATCTTAGAAGATGGAAAAATATACCCTGTTCATGGATAGGCAGAACTAACATTATCAAAATGGCGATATTACCAAAAGTTCTCTATAGGTTCAATGCAATGCCAATCAAAATCTCAATGACATTTCTTGTAGAAATATATAGAGCAATCATGAAATTCATATGGTAAAATAAAAGACCCAGAATAGCAAAAGCAACTCTAAGCAGGAAGTGTGAAATAGGTGGTATAGCGATACCAGATTTCAAATTATACTACAGAGCAATAGTAACAAAAACAGCATGGTACTGGTACCAAAACAGGTGGGTGGACCAATGGTACAGAATAGAGGACACAGAGACTAATCCACAAAGTTACAACTATCTTATATTTGATAAAGGGGCTAAAAGCATGCAATGGAGGAAGGATGGCATCTTCAACAAATGGTGCTGGGAAAACTGGAAATCCATATGCAACAAAATGAAACTGAATCCCTTTCTCTCGCCATGCACAAAAGTTAACTCAAAATGGATCAAGGAGCTTGATATCAAATCAGAGACTCTGTGTCTGATAGAAGAAAAAGTTGGCTCTGATCTACAGACTGTGGGGTCGGACTCCAAATTTCTTAATAGGACACCCATAGCACAAAGTTAATAACTAGAATCAACAAATGGGACTTACTTAAACTAAAAAGTTTTTTCTCAGCAAGAGAAACAATAAGAGAGGTAAATAGGGAGCCTACATCCTGGGAACAAATTTTTACTCCTCACACTTCAGATAGAGCCCTAATATCCACAGTATACAAAGAACTCAAAAAATTAAACAATAAGATAACAAATAACCCAATCAACAAATGGGCCAAGGACCTGAACAGACACTTCTCAAAGGAGGACATACAATCAATCAACAAGTACATGAAAAAATGCTCACCATCTCTAGCACTCAGAGAAATGCAAATCAAAACCACCCTAAGATACCATCTCACTCCAGTGAGATTGGCAGCCATTATGAAGTCAAACAACAACAAGTGCTGGCGAGGATGTGGGGAAAAGAGTACACTTGTACATTGCTGGTGGGACTGAAAATTGGTGTGGCCAATTTGGAGAGCAGTATGGAGATTCCTTGGGAAGCTGGGAATGGAACCACCATTTGACCCAGCTATTCCCCTTCTTGGACTATTCCCTAAAGACCTTAAAAGAGCATGCTATAGGGACACAGCTACAACAATGTTCATAGCAGCTCAATTCACAATAGCTAGACTGTGGAACCAACCTAGATGCCCTTCAATAGATGAATGGATAAAAAAATGTGGCATTTATACACAATGGATTATTACTCTGCACTAAAAAATGACAAAATCATGGAATTTTCAGGGAAATGGATCACACTAGAACAGATTATGCTAAGTGAAGCTAGCCAATCCCTAAAAAATAAATGCCAAATATCTTCTTTGAGATAAGGAGAGCAACTAAGAACAGAATAGAGAGGAAGAGCATGAGAAGATCACCACTAAACAGGGATGAGAGGGGGGAGGGAAAGAGAAAGAGATGGGAAATTGCATGGAAATGGAAGGAGACCCTCATTGTTACACAAAATTACATATAAGAGGAAGTGAGGGGAAAGGGGGAAAAACAAGAGAGAGAAATGAATTACAGTAGATGGGGTAGGGAGAGAAGACGGGAAGGGAGGGGATGAGAGGGGAGGGAAGGGGAGGGGAGGGGGGATAGTAGAGGTTAGGAAACGCAGCAGAATACAACATACACTAGTATGGCAGTAGGTAAAAAAGTGCATGTGTAACCGATGTGAATCTGCATTATGTATATAGGGTAAAAATGGGAGTTCATAATCCGCTTGAATCAAATGTATGAAATATGGTATTCAAGAACTTTGTAATGTTTTGAACAACTAATAAAAAAAAGAGAAATACAGAGCCCTTTTCAAACACCAGTTTTCTATATAGCCTTTGGATTCATTAAGCTTATGTTGCTTTTCTGGTTCACAGTTTTTTTCCATACCAAATCTCTCTGTTGTACTTCTCTCTGTTATCTCTCTCCTCTGTGGCGAATCAGCACAACTGCTACAACTAGTTGGACTCCAATATACCCTTTCTCATTATTTGTTGAATGCACTCGGATTTCTGAGTCTCTAAGACGTTCTGACTGTTCAATAGTGAATGTTAGTAAAATTCACTCTTTCACTCACCTTGCTAAGAAGCAATATTTCTGCTGCTTAAAAATCTTGAGCCACAGAATAACTGTAAACTTCCTCTGATCTGCCATCTTGAATTTCTAATTAATTTATAAGTACACTTGCCCCTCAATATCTGTGGAGTATTTGTTCCAGAACCCCAACACCAAGACCATAGATACCAAAATACAAGATTCTCAAGTCCCCTATATAAAATGGTACAGTATTTGTAAGTAACCTACACACATCCTCCCATATACATCATCTCTAGATTTCTTATACCTAATACAATGTAAATGTATGTCAATAATTGTTATGCTGCATTATTTAGAAAATAATTGGCCAGGAAACACTCTGTACATGATCAGCATAGCTATAGTTGTTCTTATCTGAATATTTTAAATCTATAGTTGGTTGAATCTATGAATAAGTAATCCATGGATGTTGAGTGGCAACTGTATATTACTTCATTTAGTCATCAATGACGACTCCCTTAGGTAGCTATTATGAATTCCATTTAGAGCTTAGAGAGAGGCAAATAAACTCTTCTAAGACAACTTATCTCATTCTGAGATATATACATAGGCGGCTGACAAAAAAATCTCTGCCTTCATAAAAGAGACCCAAGAGTGCTCTTCACGCCTTCTATCTCCTGGGAGGAAATGGCAAGAATTTTCCATCTATGAACCAGAAGTGGTCCCTCGTCAGATGCCAAGTATGCTGACACCTTGATCTCCAACTCTCCAGCCTCCATAGCTGTGACAAATAAACGTTGGTCCTGCTCACCTGGAATGTTCAGTGCTCACTCACGGCCTGAGTGCCTGTGCTAAAACATGGTAGATTCTGTTTTTCTGGAAGCCTAGGGGTATTTTAGGAGCATTCAAAGGAATTCTCATTTCCCAGGCCCCACAGCATGCCATTTTTCCAAGCAGGTACTATAAAGAACACGGTGACATTCAGTCTAAGGTACAAAAAACCAAACTTGAGTTATTTTGAACATGCTCCTCAGTGCTTCCTCTCCTACACAGCTGCCTCTTTCTTTTACACCCACATGATGAAGAACACAGGAGAAGTCTGTCCTAGTTCCTTTCTTGGGGCTCATTGTTTTGTACCCTAGCCTGAATCTCACTGTGTCAGAAGTCTTTGACAGTGCCTTCTTGGAAAACTGGAATGCTGTGGCCTATGGAAGGAGGGTGGACCTGACTTTTATTCATTTATTCATATGCAGTGCTGAGAACTGAACCCAGTGCTTCACACATGCTGGGTCAGGGCTTTACTACTGAGCCACACCCCAGCAACACCCCTCCCCCTTTTTTGTACATTCAAGGGTCTATGAAATGCCGGAGAAAGGGAGGCATTCCATTCGTGCCAGTCTGAGAGAATGACTAATGAAGAACAATCAGAGCAGGAGTGGGAATGATCTGGAAGGCTTCCTTTAGGAGGTGAGTCGTATAAAGGATTGAGAGTGTTAGCTCACTTTCCTCCTAGAAAACAAAGATTCCAAGGTTATGCCAGAGGCCACTAGCCTATCCCCACCTATAAGTGCCCTTCACAGAAGCCACCACTCTTTCTGGGCTCAGCCTCCTTGGCTCCCACTACAGGCCTTTGGGGAAAGCTTGATATTAACTAACAAAAGGATCCTTTGAAAAGCTCAGGAGCCCAGAAAGAAAAGCACAGGTTGGACTCTTGATCTGCCTGCTTGGCTGTTGTGTAAGAGCTTCAGAGGAAGAGGAGTGGCCAGGGCTGGATGGCTCACAGTGGCCACAGTCAGTCCTTGGCTGCAGACGAGCCAACTCTGCTGACAGGCCAGCCTCTCCCTCTGGTTTTCTTTAAGACTAGACAAAAGAAGAATAGAAAGCAGGAAAAAGGATAGAGGCCTCAAATAAAAATTAATTAACATTATCTATTTTTCTTTCTTTTTCTGCAGGTAATCTCTTAATCTCTTTTTCTGAAGGTAATCTCTTAATCTAAGCAAGCCCTTTGATCTACAACCAAAAAGGGTAGGGTCAGGAGGAATCCATCAAGTTCAAGTTCTGACCTATTAGATTTTCTTTTCTCAACAGCTCTTTGTGTGACAATCTCCCAGTGAAATACACTTTCTGATCAAACTGAGGCAGCTATGGCCAAGGTTATTCAACCCTGAGAGTTTTGACATGGAATGATTAGAAACTGAAGGGGCCTTGACATGTCAGGACATGAATTGCCAAGGGGAAAAGAGAGCTGCAATTGTTTCTCCACTGTATCCAAATAGATCTTTACCCTATCAATCACTGTATCTCTGTTCCCCATCATCTTCCACCCTTCTTTCTGCCTCAATCCAGTCACAGTGAAAGTAGGGAAGTCTGCTATCTTGGCCTCCATCACTTTGCTCCCTTTCTCTGGGCAACTGCCTTCTCTGTTTACATGGCCATTGTAAGAGTTGTCGAGTTCTTACCTGACCAAGACGTGCAAACAAAAATCTTATCCTCCGAGATTACTAAGTTTGAGATCCAAATAATTGAGGCCATTTTCTCTCTTATGGATAAAGCCATCAAATACAAAACAACAGAATGGTATTTTCCAGCAAATGACAAAACCCAATCCACTGCAAAAAAAAAAAAAAAAAAAAAAAAAACAAAAAAACAACAACAACAACAAAAAAAAAAACAAGAAGGAGAGGAAAAGGAATATGCATTGGCAAAGCCTGATCAACAAGAATCTGTTTCTTTTCACTGGGGGATCAAAAACAAGGACCAGTTAGAGGTGGTGGTGAGAGCACTAAGTGTAGGCTCTTCAGGAGCAGACCTTCGATATATGAATCGATGGGCTTGGTGAGCTCCAATCCAGTCCAAAACTGGGGCTGTATAATTCTGAGAAGTGTAAAGGTAGGTTGGTACAGATTAATTTGAATAATAACAGCTTCCCTGGGAGGGAGAGGATGGTGGAAAGGAAGAACACTGAATAAGGATGCGAGAGAACTGAGCTAGTACAAGAGATAGAACAGTGAGTTAAGGTTGAAGTCTTTAACCTAAGAGCTGACCTCGGCTAGAAATTTAGGAAAATGAAGAAATTGAACCCCCACAAAGTTAATTACCTCACGGTTTAGCAGCTGCTAAAGAAGCAGAGCCCAGATGTAAATTGTGATCTATGCGACTCTGAGGTCCATGCTTAGCCATCATCTGGTAAAATTCCTTCTATAATAGATAAAGACGACAAGGCTTTGAGAGGTGAAGAGGGTAGAAAGAGCAAAAGACACCAAGATATTTTTACTAAAATAAGTTCTAGAACCACCAGAACTCAGCCAAATGTTCCTTTCAGGTTATTCATGGCTTCCTATAATAATCGGAAGAGGAAGGAGGTAGTCACTGAATGCCTACAAGGCTCAGAAAGAGCCTCCTCCCTCATTTGTGCCCCTGTCAACTCTGTAGTAATCTAAGAAGGATATTGACCAAGTATCACATGGAGTATGAGACATTTGGAAAATACAAATCCTCTTATTAAGAGAGTCGGACCAATTATTTACTTGCCAACACAGGAGGGTAGGGCAGGATTAGTTTGAGCTCAAGGAATCGGGACAAAAATAAAGCTGTAATTATTATTATAATAATGATGATTGCTTATTAATCTGCAGATTCTCTACAGACATTACTCCACCCTCAAGTAGCTTACCGGTTATAATAGGGAATAAGCCAGTGCTAAAGGTGAGGATGGGAAGAAGAGAGGTAACTGGCACAGTGAGGAATAGAAGGTAGAAAACTAAGCTGGAGAAAATGCATGCTGATTTGCTAGTGGTGGAAGGTTGAGGATGGACTGACAGGCAAGATATTTTACATTAAATCAGACACTGTTTGTACCAAAAAAAGATTTTAGACACAATGGGGCTCAAATTTCTAACTTTCCTTTTAGAGACCGAAGACAGGACACGTTATGTGAACTGCCTCAGATCCTACAATTTATCAGAGGCAGAACTTGGACTAGAACTTGGATCTTTTTATACTTACTTCTGTTCTGGTCAAGTAACAATCCACATGGGTGCTAGAGAAAGCAGCAGATGGGGAGAGGATAGAAAGAGCAAAAGAAGAGATGTCAGAATAGAGTCAAAGAAATCAGTCAGTAGGATGAAATGAACATCTCTGCTTTCCATCAATCTCACCCCCAAGCACTGCAAAAAAAAAAAAAAAATGAGGACATAATTGTGAGGAATAGCTTTTTAATCATTATATCTGGAGTTGTTCCAAATCAAACTAGCCTGTGAGAGTGGCAGAGAGTTTATAGTGCACATTATATTGGCTCACTATAAGATAAGGAGGTATTACCATGAAGTCTTATTTTTTTCAGAAGTAGGAACTCATATAAATGAAGAAGAAAGCAAAAGATCCTATTACTAAGTGCCTTCTACTCATTATGTATCTATTATGTGTTAATTTTAATAATTTCTCATTTAAATCTTGTAACTCCATCCATTTCACAAACATGTACTTGTGACCTAATATGTATCAGGCACTGTTAAGACTTGGAGGTTTAAAATTAAATAAAATAGACATGTCTTTGGTGCTTCCTTTTGGAGCTTCTGAATCAGTGGGTAAAATGAACAAAAATTTTGTAATTAATTATTTAATCATAATAGTGTTGAGGGCTATTGAGGAGAAATATGTCTCAAAATAACATCTTCTTAAATGAACAGCTGAGTTTGTATAGAAGGAATAGAGAAATCTCCAGGTCTTCAAAGCAAAGAAGAAAGTAAGAACAAGTTTAGAACATATAAAGTGTCACTTCCTGGAATATATGGTAGAAATAGGGTAGAAAAAACACAGGTTTCCATCTTAGTAACCATGACATAGATTGCAATGTCCATACTGGTTCAGAAAACAGGAATTTGGACGCTTCTAACAGAGGTGAGGAGTTAAGACTAAGACCCTGATTTAATCCAGGCCACTCATAGAGTTATGCTATAAGTGAAAGGGAAAACTTTAAAAATAAATCTGCTGGCAGGTAAAGGGAAATGATGAGAACTCTTATTTTTTTCTTAGGGTTCTGGTGAAGGGGAGTAAGTCTTCCTGAAAATTCATAACTACAGACTTTATGAAGGTCTGGGGCTTAAATATACATGACCTTGGGAACAATTAACAAAAACTGTGCTCCTAGTGGGATACCTTTGGAAAAAGCAAAGTCTAAATTTCCTGGAAGGACACAGGCTCTTCCTTTTCACCCTTACATAGTTATATTAAGATGAAATCCAGGCTTTCACAAATAAAACCACAAATGAAAAGCCTCTATTAAAGATGAACTCACAATTCAGAATTATCATTCAAACAATCAAGTCATCAAGAGAGAAAAATCATACCTAACCAACAACAAAATTAGTCACTTAATAACTTCAGGAATATTACAGGCTGAAAAATCCTATAAGTCATATATTAAATGATTAAAGGCACAAAATGAAGACTGAGAACAGGAGACAAAAGATACTTTTTTGGGAAAGTGGTAAATAAGAAATATAGTCATGGAGAATAAAATAATTTAAGTAGATTAGAGGGTATTAAAGAGAGAATTAATTTACCTGGAAAAGAGTAATAAGTAAATTAGAGGGAATGAAGTTCAGAAAGATATAGAAATAAAAAACACAAAAATGAATGAGGCTAACAGACTAGCAGAATAAACTAAGAATGCCAAGATATACCTCTTATGGGTTTTAGAATGAGAGAATGGAGAAAATGTGGAAGTGGTAATGTTCAAAGAGAATTTCCTAGAATGGATAAAGATATGAATTCTCAGATTCAGAGAGCACTTCAAACGCATAGTCTGATAAAGAAATAAAAATCCACTCCCAGGTTCACTATAGTAAAACTATAGAACACAAAAGACCAAAATAAATAAATAAATAAATACAACGAGAGAGAAAAATTGGACCCCTCAATGGAATGTCATCTAGAGTGGCTTATAACATTAACCACTGGCAATGGAATATTATCTTCAAAGTAATCAGGGGAAATTATCATAAATAAAATGCTATACCCACTTAAACTATCATGTAGTAATGAGGGTTAAATTAAGACATTTCCAGATAAGTAAAAACTAAGAAATTATCATAAATAGAAAGAACCATTAAATTATGCAAGTAAAAAGTAAGAAACTAAATGTTGAGCAGAGAAATCGGTAAGCATGTATATATATACATATATATACATACACACATGCCTTATATCAACAGGAGGCTCCACTTATTATTAAGTATTTTTATAATAATGATCATATGAATTTAAGAAAACACTCAGCCTTAATCCTACTACATAGCTATAAGGACTTTCATTTTGTTCCTAAACACATTATTTACATAGTTAACATATTGTTTACATAGTTATAACCATATAGTATGACAATTCTGTGTTCTACTTTCTATGTATGCAAAATATTCTCAGTGTTGAAGTACATTATTTGCTGTATTACTTCTTTCTTGTTGGACATTTACTTACAGTCACCCCATTTTCTAGAACTTCAACCTCTCCCTCTTTCTGGGCCCTTTTCCCTTAGCCTGTAAAAACACCATCATCTCTCCCATACTACAATCAAAGTACCCAAACTCTTCATCCACACTACCTGCTTACTTACTACCTTTACTCTCTCCTTCCCTTTTAGATCAAATTTTCTGAATAAGTGTCTGCCGAGGATTTCTATTTCACTTCTTATTGAGACCTTAATCTGCTTTTATCTAGTTTCTTCCATCCTATCATCCACTCTCCTTGGGCAACCTCATCCATGTGCATATTATAACTATTATCTTTACTAGTTACCCACACCCAGATTAAAGAATCATCTGGGGATATGAGGGCTTGGGGACCATGAATTTGTGATGACACCAGTTTATATAACCCAATGACTTTCTCTTGCAGTGTGCAATGGGCTGGAAGACAGGAAGGAGAAGGTATGGCTAGGATTAATCCTGTCTTGGGCTTTGTCTACCATAGGAAGAACAAAACTGGAGGGGAGTTCAGTGGGTTGGTATATGTGGAGACTAAAACAAAATACAAGCTCGTGGTCAGACAAGGTGGTGTGATGTAGAGATGTACAGTGTACATAAGCTGGAAAGAAAGTGAGGTCAGGAGTGGGCTGATTAAAAGAAAACAAAGGGGTCAAGAACCAGAATTATGCGGTAACATTAAGAGCAAGCTAGGATAGAAGATTGTATTTGGAGAGAGGA
Organism: Urocitellus parryii; assembly: GCF_045843805.1. Lineage (NCBI taxonomy): Eukaryota > Metazoa > Chordata > Mammalia > Rodentia > Sciuridae > Urocitellus > Urocitellus parryii. The sequence continues at coordinate 116,710,559 of NC_135534.1, forward strand.
GTATGATGCTTAAGACTGGATATGGTACAGTTTGGAGGCTGACAAGCACAAGGTGTTAAGGGGTTAAGTACCTGAGGTGGAATTAGGGAGATTCAAGTAAAGCAGAGGTCACCCTGGGATGATAGAATGACATAAACCACAAAGACAAAAGCCAAAATGTGGGGAGGGACCAGGAGATGAGTCAGTACAAGTGACAGTACCTGTCAGTGATGAGATGGGTAGTAATAAACTTATATGGGAGCACAAACCTCAAAAGCAAAGATTTGTGTGTGAATGTGGAGAGGTACAGGTTTGCACTCAATAATGGGAAGGGAGGCAGGGGAATACTGAACCTCCCCCTGGAATCTGTGGTCTTCTCTTAGCCCACATGCAGGAGCACCTCTAACTTCTGGAACATTCCATACTAGTCCATGCCTGGTCTTTTCTAATGCTCCTTGTCTCAATAAGGATCACCTTTCCTTATTCACTTGCACAAAGTAGAAACCCAGGAGTCATCCTAAACATCTTTCTCCCCCTTACTTCCATGTCCCATTCGTCATCACTAAGTATCTGTTAAATCTCTCTAGAATCCATTGGTTTATCTCCATCTCTACTATTTCCACCCCAGTCCTTGGTGCCATCAGATCCTGGTTAGGCTACTGTTATGACAGCCTCCTGTCTAGCTTCTCAGCTGCTTCTCTTCTGTTCTTCAAATCTGGTTTCCACATTGCTGTCATACAATATGCATTCCCACCCCTGATTCATCATGCTCCTTTTCTTGAAATTCTTCAGTGGAGTTCATTTTTTCCAGGGATATAGTTCAAATCTGTTACATGTCCCATACTTCCTATTTAGAACGGTTCCACCTACCTTCTGATCTCACATCGTGTCTTATTCCCCGTGGATCCCTCAGTCTAGCCTTACAGGCTTTCTTTCACTTTCTTGAATGCACAGTGATCCAATCTTTGCCTGTGATTTTCCCTCTCTCCTCATTAGTTTTCTCCACTCTCAAATCAAGCACTTTCAGGTCTTTCCTCTGCACATTTTTGTGGTAATTAATATGTGCCTCTTCTTGGCAGCACTTACTATTGCAGATATTTTACCTGTAATTGTGGAATTACTTGATTCATATTTGTTTTCCCTTGCTGGACTGCAATAGTGGTAAGAACAGGGACTCTGATTTTAGTAGCACTGTGTCTAATTATTTATATGGATCTTGGCTGTATGTCATAGATAAGAAGGCATGCACACAGATTCCCCCTTCAAGGAAGAACTTGGTTCTCCTCCCCAGAGACTCAGTCAGTAGACTGTCAGTTGCTTTAGGTTGGCCTCAGTTACAGAGTATGGGTCTCTGAAGATCACATCCCTTCTAGAAAAGGCCACATTTGGACTCCCCAAATCTGTGAATATAACCTTATTTAGAAAAAGAATCTTTGTAAATGGCAATTAAGTTAAGCATCTGGAAATAAGATCACTTTGGATTTATAATGAATCCTAAATTCAGCAACAGGCATTATTCGGAGAAAAAGGCAGAGGTATGGTGGTACATGTCATCATATACTTGGTTCAAATGCATAGAATGTAGAATCCTAAGAATAAGCCCTAATGTAAACTATAGACTTTAGGTGATAATGAGGTGTACTGCTACGGGTCAAGGAATGCCTGGAGCTACTAGAAGCTGAAAAGACCAGGAAAGATGTACCAAACTCTCTGGAGGGAACACATCCCTACCAAAACTTTAATTTTAGACTTCCAGTCTCCAGAATGCAAGAGAATAAATTTCTTTTGTTCTAAGACACCCAGTTTGTGGTAATTAGTTAGAGTAGCCTTAGGGCTCTAACTGGAGGTGTAAAAAGACTCCATTTTGGAGTCACCATGGGATGCTTTGATGAGCAATTTGCACTCCAGATTTTCATGTTTAAAACACTAGAAAAACTAGGGATATCAGGAACATATTCAACATTGTAAAAGCTATCTATGCTAAGTCCCAGGTCAACATCATTCTGAAGGGAGAAAAATTAAAAGCGTTCCCTCTAAAAACTGGAACAAGACAGGGATGGCCTCTTTCACCACTTCTATTTAACATAATTCTTAAAACACTAGCTAGAGCAATCAGACAGATGAAAGAAATTAAAGGGATACAGATAGGAAAAGAAGAACTCAAATTATCACTATTTGCTGACGATATGGTGCTATACCTAGAAGACCCCAAAAATTCCACCAGAAATGTTCTAGAACTAATAAATGAATTCAGCAAAGTAGCAGGATATAAAATCAACACCCATAAACCAAAGGCATTTCTAAACATCAGTGAAAAATCCTCAGAAAGAGAAACTAGGAAAATCACCCCATTTACAATAGCCTCAAAAATAAAATAAGATAAAATAAAATACTTGGGAATCAACTTAACGAAAGAGATGAAAAAAAACTCAACAATGAAAACTACAGAATGCTAAAGAAAGAAATTAAAGAAGACCTTAGAAGATGGAAAGGTCTACCTTGTTCTAGGATAGGCAGAATTAATATTGTCAAAATGACCATATTACCAAAAGCACTATACAGAGTCAATGCAATACCAATCAAAATCCCAATGACATTACTCATAGAAGTAGAAAAAGCAATCATGAAATTCATTTCGAAAAATAAGAGACCTAGAATAGCCAAAGCAATCCTTAGCAAGAAGGGTGAAGCTGGTGGCATCACTATTCCAGACCTTAAACTATACTACAGAGCTTCTCATGTAATAGATGCTCACATGAAAGAAAGATTGAGTGAGCATATAAAAGGATTGAGTTGAATCCACAGATTGAAAGAAATTTTGGTTAAATATGTATTTTTTAATCAATTGTGAGTTTACACTGAAGAAGGAAGAAGAAAACAAAAAAGGAAGGAAGGAGGAAGAATGTGGCTTGCTATGTCATGAACTTGGCTTAGCCCTGTCATCAGGTACATATGGGGGTGGGGCTAGAAAGGACACAGCCTTCACAAAGAAGTTTTTCTCCTTAAGGGCAACATTTTTGCTCTTAAAGAGCTAATACTCTCCATTAACATGCAGAAATAATTCCACTACCCTGCCCCCAGACATTCTGACATAAATCCTCATGGATAAACATTTTTAGTGTGAAGAGTAAAAATAAGACAGAAGGAACATGTTTCAACAAGGTGGTGGAATGTGGGTAAATGAGAAAGAATTATTATTTTCACTGGTTGAAAAGACCCTACGAAGGAGATGGGCATTCAGATCACTTGTTGCAGGGAAACAGGACTTTTTAGGTCATCTAGTTACTGCAGTGTCTTATTTTATGGATAAAGAAACAGGCTCCAATAGCTTACCTCCTGCCACTATATGCCTAGAATACTGGACATAGAACTAAAGGATTTAATGTTTTCCCTGCAAGCTTTTGGTCATGGTTGGTCTGATCCTTCCTTTTTTAATGTCTCCACTCTTTTCATTTAGCAATGTTTACCCTGTGCTATTGTATGTTGGAAGTATGTAATATGTTATTTTGATTTTTTTTGGTGGGGGGTGGCAGGGATTGAACTCAGAGGCACTTGACCACTGAACCATATCCCCAGCCCTATTTTGTATTTACTTTAGAGACAGGGTCTCAGTGAGTTGTTTAGTGCCTTGCTTTTGCTGAGGCTGGCTTTGAACTCATGATCCTCCTGCCTCAGCCTCCCAAGCCACTGGGATTACAGGTGTGTGCTACTGCATCCAACCTGTTTTGATTTTTTAGGAGCTTACAGATGAGTTTGGCTTGCATCTTAGAGGATAGTTTGGACCTGGACTTTTGAGCAATGCTGGACTATGAAGACTTTAAAAACCCTTGGGGAAAAACGGAGGGCATTTTGCATTATGAAATGGACTTGAGCTTTTGGGGCCAGTGCAGAATGTTATGGTGTGGATCTTAAATGTCCTCCAAAGACCATAAACAACTTAATTGCCAGCCTGTGGTACTATCATTTGATCATGAAGGTTTGATTTGTGTCAGTATAAAAGAGTGAGTTCAGCTCACTCTTACTCACTCTTGATCTTGTTTTCTCTGATATAAGGAGGCTAATTCATAGTGGAGTAGGGAGAGGGAACATGGGAGGAATAGACGAACTCTAGATAGGGCAGAGGGGTGGGAGGGGAAGGGAGGAGGCATGGGGTTAGAAATGATGGTGGATTGTGATGAACATTATTATCCAGAGTACATGTATGAAGACATGAATTGGTGTGAGTAGACTTTGTACACAACCAGACATATGAAAAATTGTGCTATGTCTGTTATAAGAATAATAATGCACTGTCACATATAAATAAAAAATTAATTAAAAAAGAAAAAGTCCGCTGTCATATATAAATTAAAAAATTAAAAAAGAAAAAAAAGGAGCAAGTTAGCTCACTCTTACTCACTCTTTATCTTCTTTTTGCCTTCTGCAAGGATGGAACTGCAAGAAAGCCCTCATTGAATGCTGGTCTCTCAATCGTAGGACATACCAGCCTCTAGAACTCTGAGCCAATAAGCCCCTGTTCATTATAAAATACTTAGTATCAGGTATTCTGTTAGAGCAGCACAAAATGAACTACACAAAGCTTTTATTAATAAAGCTATGCAGAGTCAGAGACTAGGAAATTAAGCAGAAAGAGCTGTAGAGCAGAGTAAAACTTTTTACAAATCTTTCAGTATGGAATAAAAATTGAAGTTCAGTACTCTTTTAAGCATGAGGGTAGATAATTGTGAAAAATATCCCAAAATCTTAGCTAGGACCTGTGGAGATATAATATACTAGGAATGGAAGCAAACCAGCAACAAATAGAACCTTAGAAAGACTACAAACATGCCTCAACTTAGTTCATGTTGGATTGAGGTGACCTCATCCTCTTGACGGCAGAGAATAGAGTAAATGTTCTCTGAAGTGAGAAAACATCATTCAGAGCCTCTATATTATTATATACACAATATTTATCATCCAATAAATTTTAAACAGACATATTAAAAAAACCAGATCCAAGAAAACAATGGGTAATGTAAATATATGTGTGTAGTTGATACATGTAGAAATGATCTGACATGGGCTTTAAAATATCTATTATTATATTCAAGAAAATAGATATGACTGGAAAACATCATGATAGATAAACTGAGACTTTAAAAAAACAGCTAAATAGAATTCTAAAACTGATAACATCTCCCAACTATATCCACAGGGCACTATCCTAAACAGCAGTTTGTGTTCTAATAAACTTACCAGAAGGCAATGATTTGCTCAAAGTTTCAAAATTTCTATTACATATCAATCTTGTTAACCTAATGCAAATATATTTGATTAGAAATCAGTAAATCAGGATATTTTATTTTTAAAAATTTCTTAAACTGAAAAATGAAAGAATTTAAATTATGAAATGGATAGATGATTCAAAAAGCATATTGAATACTGTTGAAGAGATGATTAATAAGCTGGAAAATAGATCTGGCTAGGGCAGACAATAGACTAAAGTGCAGACATTAAAGAGGATGGAAATGTACAAAAGGAGCATAGAAGATATATGCAACATGATGAAAAATTTTAGTATGTTTACAGTTGGGATTTCCAAGAAAAAAAAGAGAGAATAGTCAGAAACAATATTTTAAGATTTAAGGGTTAAGAATAATGTTCTTAAAACTATCGAAAATATTAAGATATAGCTACATTAAAGAAGAAAGGGAACTTCAATAAACATAAATAATAACTCTTATATACATCTAAGTAAAATCACTGAAAATAAATGATGAAGAGAAAATAAAAATCTGAAAGGGAAAAAAAAGACATATTCCTCCAAAAAAGCAACACTAAGACCAACAGCTGACTTCTCAACCCATACAATAGCAGCTCAGAGAAAATGAAAGTAGAGAACTCACCTTTAGAGTACTGAAAGGAAAAACCTGTCAACCTCAAATGAATTACACAGTTAAAAATAGTCTTCAAACCCAAAGGCAAAAGGAAAACAAACAAAAAAAATGAGAAATTTTTTTGCCAAAAAACCTTCATTATTTTTGAAAGAAGTACATGAGATCCAAGCAAAATGGCCTCAATTTCTTTCATGATATTTGCAGTCTTATCTATTTTCTTGAATATAATTATAGTTACTTCAAATGCTATCTATGTCAGATCATTTCTATGTGTATCAAGATGGAAAAGAAAAATGAAGGAAGGAATGAAGAACTATGTACAGGGTAAGTATGTAAGTTCAAATTAATGTCATCTATAAAGCAAAAAATATTTTCAAGTTTAAAGTAGATGTAGCACAGAAAGACAAACACTGTATGATCTCACTTAATGTGAAATCTACAAAAAGTTGAACTTATGTGAATGAAGCATAGAATAGGGATTTCCAGAAGCTTGGGAAAAAAGACCTGAGGAATGGGGAGATGCTATTCACAGGTACAATAATAAATAGTGTAATATTTCAAACTATGAAAATAATGGTTTTAAATGTTCTTATGCTTAAAAAATAAGTATTTGTGGTGATAAGTATGTTAATTCACTTGACATAATCATTTTACAATGTATACGTATAGATACAGAGATCAAATTGTATCCTATAAATATGTGACAATTAAAAATAAAACTTAAATTAAAAAATAAGAAAAAATAAAGTAGATGTAGAAGTTACATACACAATGAAGGAAACGAAAAAAGGTAGGAGAAAGGTAAATGAAATTAAAGTATTCTAAGATCCTAGCATTATTTTGGAACAGAAGAAAATCCTAATATATGTCAGATTCTAATAAGGCAAAAATGCATGTTATAATTATAATGTTATAATTATAATGTTGTAATGCATGTTATAATTACTGAAAGAATATTCACTAACAAGTTATTACAGGGTTAAAATAAGAAATTAAAATCTGAATAATCTAAAACAAGGCATAAACAGAGAGAAAAAAATGAACATAGAATAGATAGAACAAAAATAAAATAACCAGTAAAATGGTAAATAAAAAGTATCATTACAATAAATATAAAGATCTATATATTCAAGTAGAAAAGATTGCTATGCTGGATTAAAGAAACAACAAATATTATATGCTCACAAGTGACACATCTTAAATATAAGGACACATATAAAGAGTCTGAAGTGGGAGACTAATATACTTCTGTCAGTAATTGATAGAAAAACCAGACAAAAAGGACAGAGAGGACTGAAAGACATTAATAAACTTGACCTATTTGACATATATAGAACTCTATTCCAAATAATCTTAGGCTACACATTCTTTTCAAGTGTTCCTGGAACATTTACCAAACAGATCACATGCTGGGCCATAAAAAAGTGTCAGCAAATTTCAAAGAATTGAAATTGTTCAGTAAATATTCTCTGGACACAGTAGAAGTGAGTTAAAAGACTACACCAAAGGGCCCAGGATTGTAGCTCAGTGGTAGAGCACCACATAAATTTTAAAAAATAAAGATTCCATTTACCTACAACTAAAAAAAATTTTTAATTAAAAAAAAAAGACTACACCAGAAGGATAATTGGAATTCTCAAAATCTGGGGAAATGCACTTATGAATAATATACACTTAAAGAAAAAAATTACAATGGAAATTTAAAAATATCTTAAATTGAATGATAATTAAAGTCAAATATATTAAAGCTTGTAGGATGAAGCTTATAATGTTTAAAGGAAAATTTTGGCCTTAAAAGCAAATGGTGAAAAGGAAAAAAAGGGGGGGGGTGCTGAAAATCAGCCATCTAAACAAGTAAAAGTAACAAACTAAATCCAAAGAAATGGAAAAGAGGAAGAAATCAGATTTACAGCAGAAACGTGTAATAGATAATAAACATATAACATGAGAAAAATCAAAACCAAAAATGATTTCTTTGACGGATAAAATTGATAAGGAGACTGATTTTCACAAAAAGACACAAGTGATCTATATATAAACAATGAAAAGGAACACAATGCTATTGATGCTACAAATTTTAAAACATTTTAAAGGATATTTAAAAACTTTATACCAATAAATTTAACTACAAGTTAAACTTAGAAATCCCCCTTTAAAAAAACTTATATCCTAACAAAATTGAAACAAAAAGAAATAGAAAATGTGAATAGTCCTGTATTTATTTTAAAAATTCAAAGTGCAATTTTAAAATTCTCTAAGCCCAGATGGCTTCATTGGCAAAGTTTCCTCAAACTATTAAAGAAGAAATAACTCTGATCTTATAAAGCAATTCTGAAGAACATAAAAAGAGGGGGCAGTTTTCAACTAATTTTACAAGGCCAGAATTGCCTTGATAACAAAGCCTGACAAGGATATTTCAGGCCATTCTCTCTCATTAACATTCTTATTAAAACATTTTTTAAAATAAAGCAAATCAGAAACAGTGATAGATTTTTTAAAAAATGACAATCTATCAAGACCAAGTGGAGTTTATTCCAGGAAGGCAAAGTTGATTTGTGTTCAAAAATTGATAAATGTATTCAACAGAATTGCATATGTATGTTCTGCAAAAGGTACCCACTAGAATATTCATATGGGACTATTTCTAGTAGCACTGAACTAGAAACTGCCCAAAGGCTCATATGAACAGAAGGAGTAAAGAAATTGTGGTATATTCATAACATGCATTGAGACACAGCACTGAAAATAGGAGAACTACAATTGCTCAGAATAATATGGTTGATTCTAAAAAAAATTGTTGAGCAGAAGAAGCTAGACAAAAAGATTAAACTGCTTGTTTTCATTCAAATAATTGAAACTAATGCACAGTATTAGAAGTCAGATGAGGAGCATAAAAAAAGTTCTGGGATTCAAAAAATCTATTTCTTGATTTTCATGCTGGTTATGAAGTGTTTTGTTTATGAAAATTTGGTTGAATACTTAGGTATGTATATTATTCTTTATAAGAAAAAAACCTCAAATGTGAAGAGAGAGCCTACAGGATGGGAGAAAATCTTTGCCACCTACACCTCAGTTAGAGCATTAATCTCCAGGATGTATAAAGAACTTAAAAAACTCAACACCAAAAAAACCAAATAACCCAATCAATAAATGGGTTAAGGAACTGAACAGACACTTCACAGAAGAAAATTTATGATCAGTCAACAAATATATGAAAAAAAAATGTTTAACATCTTTGGCAATTAGAGAAATGCAAATTAATACTACACTGAGATTTCATCTCACTCCAGTCAGAATGGCAATTATCAAGAATACAAGTAACAATAAATGTTAGTGAGGATGTGGGGAAAAAGGAACACTCATACATTGCTGATGGGACTGCAAATTGGGGCAACTACTCTGGACAGCAGTGTGGAGATTCCTCAGAAAACTTGGAATGGAACCATCATTTGACTCAGCAATCCCACTCCTCAGTTTATACCAAAGGGACACAGCCACATAAATGTTTATAGTAGCTCAATTCACAATAGCCAAACTATGGAACCAATCTAAGTGTCCTTCAACAGATGAATGGATAAAGAAAATGTGGTACATATACACAATGGAATATCACTCAGCCATAAAGAAAAATGAAATTATGGCACTTGCTGATAAATGGATGGAGCTAGAGAATATCATGCTAAGCAAAATAAGCCAATCCCCACCAAAGCCCAAATGTTCTTTCTAATATGTGGATGCTGACTCACAATAGGCAGAGTTGGGGCATAAAGAGGGAGAAGGGGTGGTTCATCATATTGGACAGGGCAGAGTGGGGGGAAGGAAGGGAGGATGGGAATGGGAAAGACAGTAGAATTAATCAGACATAACTTTCCTATGTTCATATATGAATACACAACAGTAAAACTCCACATCATTTACAACTACCAGAGTGGGAAGTTATACTCCATGTAGGTATGTTATGTCAAAATATATTCTACTGTCATATATAACAAAAAACTTTAAAAATTATTAAAAATGCCTTAAAAAAGGAAAAAAACTTCAAAGAGAAAAAAATATATGATCATCTCCATAAGTAAAGAAAAAATAAGAAAATAGTGTACAATAAAATTAAGCACTCATAAATTATAAATTTAAAAGAACTCTATAAGAATAGGAACAGAGAGAACTTTCTTATTGTGATAAAAAAAATTGTTCAAAATAATCTATCACAAACATTATATTTAGTTATAAAATATTGAGAGCTTCCTGTTGGAGATTGAGAACAAGAAAATGATTCTCACACTTCTGTTCTTCATTGTTCTTAAGATTTTAGTCATTGAGGGGAAGTGCTGGGGAGTGATATTGGTCAAATTATTTTGTTATGTTGTATGCATATACAAATATGAAATAACAAATCCCATCATTATGTACAACTATGACACACCAATTTCAAAAAATGTACAGAAAGAGGATTCTAGCCATTGTAGTGAGAGTCCTTTGACTTCATTGTAAGAGAAAAAAAAGTCATAAGGATTGGAATGAGAGAAATTAAATCATTATTTGAAAATAACATGATCACGCACATAGAAAACCCAAAAGACTCTATAAGCAAAAGATTGCAATTAATTTGTTGGAATTAAGTGTAAGTTAGTTGGGTTACTGGATACAAGTCAATATGCAAAACTAACAGCATTTCTATATATAAGCAACAAATGAGAAAAATACAGTATTAATATTACTTGAAATAGATAAAAATACCAAGCCAATTTGGAAAGCAGTATGGAGATTTCTTGGAAAGCTGGGAATGGAACCACCATTTGACCCAGCTATTCCCCTTCTCAGTCTATTCCCTAAAGACCGAAAAAGAGCATGCTACAGGGACTCTGCTACATCGATGTTCATAGCAGCACAATTCACAATAGCAAGACTGTGGAACCAACCTAGATGCCCTTTAATAGACGAATGGATAAAAAAAAATGTGGCATTTATACACAATGGAGTTTTACTCTGCATTAAAAAATGACAAAATCATAGAATTTGGTGGGAAATGGATGGCATTAGAGCAGATTATGCTAAGCGAAGCTAGCCAAGCCCTAAAAAAACAAATGCCAAATGTCTTCTTTGATATAAGGAGAGTAACTAAGAACAGACTAGGGAAGAAGAGCATGAGAAGAAGACCAACATTAAACAAGGATGAGAGGTGGGAGGGAAGGGGAGAGAGAAGGGAAATTGCATGGAGATGGAAGGAGACCCTCAGGGTTATACAAGGTTGCATACAAGAGGAAGTGAGGGGAAAGGGAAAAATAATACAAGGGGGAGGAATGAATTACAGTAGTGGGGGTAGAGAGAGAAGAGGGGAGGGGAGGGGAGGGGAGGGGAGGGGGGATAGTGGAGGATAGGAAAGGCAGCAGAATACAACAGACATGAGTATATCAATATGTAAATCAATGGAAGTGTAACTGATGGGATTCTGCAAGCTGTATACGGGGTAAAATGGGAGTTCATAACCCGCTTGAATCAAAGTGTGAAATATGATATATCAAGAACTATGTAATGTTTTGAACAACCAACCATAAAAAAAAATACCAAATGCTCAGGAAAAATTGAACAAATTATGTGCATTTTAGTCAGCTTTTTCACTGCTGTGACTAAAAGGTCTGACAAGAACAATTTTAGGAGAAAAAGTTTATTTGGGGGCTTATGGTTTCTGAGGTCGCAGCCCATAGACAGCTGGCTTCATTCTTTAGGGTTTGAGCTGAGGCAGAACATCACAGAACAAGAGTGTGGCAGAGGGAAGCAGCTCATGTCATGATCAGAAAGCAGAGAGATAGAATCCATTTACCAGATACAAAATATACACCCCCAAAGCACGCTCCCAATGACCCACCTCCCCCAGCCACACCCTACCCACCTTCAGTCACCACTCAGTTAATCCCATCAGGGGATGGATTCAATGATTTGGTTAAAGGTCTCAGAACCCAATCATTTTTCCTCTAAACCTTCTTGTATTGTCTCACACATGAGCTTTTTGGGGACACATCGCATCCAAACCTAACAATGTCTAATTTTTTATACAGAAAAGTTTTAAACATTATTTCGAGAAACTAAAGAACTAAGAAATGGAGGATACACAAGTTTCACAGAATCAAATAAGATAACACTAGAATCCCAGATATTTTTTCCTTGATTGGAACTAGTTCTAGTTGATTTTATAATTCATTGAAAAATTTAAAGGGCCACAAAGAGACAAGACAATCTTGAAAAATAATCATAAAGAATCATATATATATATACATATATGTCTATATATCAATATATACATATATCACTTGACTTATTATAAAGATGGCATTATAGTATACAGAGAATTTTACTTTAACCCCTACCTCACACTATATATAAAAATGATGGAATGTGAATGAAAAATATCAGCTCTTTTAGAAGATATATAACAAAATATCTTCAAGACTTTGATATGTGCAAAGATTAACAGGACTCAAAGAGACAAATGTAGATAAATTGGACCACATTTGGTGTTTTATGTCTTTTAGAATATTGCTCCTAAGAAGGCTTTTGGGGAAATTTTTAAATCTAAACTCCCCACCCCTTGCCTCATAAAATTTTATTACCACAGATAATACTGTATATGTTTATGAACTATAACTCCCTGAAGGATCACAAACCAATTGCAATAACTAAATTTTTTTTCATGCCAACTTATACCCCTCAAGTACAATAAAGCCCTGTTGAGAATCTGAGGATTATATTAAAAATGCTTATTTATTGGAAGATACCATAAAACAAGTGATTGGTGTGGGGGGAGATGTTGGAAATTTATAGGACAGGTATCAAGAATATGTAAGGACCTCCAGAGACAATAATTAAAAGATAGATAATCTGTACCCTTATCTCCAAATAGGCAAAAAAATTAAACAAGAACTTCATAGAAAGGGATTTTCAAATTGCCATGAAGAGCACTCTATTCTTTTAATGCAAAATATCAATTATAAGTAAAATACAAATTAAAATCACAATGAAATACTACAACATACCACTAGGATGGCTAAAATGTAAGACTGAAAATATCAAGTGCCTGATGAGGATGTGAGGAAAGTAGAATTCTCATATACTGCTAGTTTAATGCAATTTGATACAACTGTGGAAAACTAGTAGTATTACAAAAATAGGACATAATCATATTCTATAACCCATAAATTCCGCTTCTAATTCATACTCAAAGAAATGCTATGTATGTTGGAATTAATGTCTAACTTAGCCAGGTTGCTAAAACATACACAAGAAGGTTCACAGCATCACTATTTGTATAATCATCAAAAACTGGAAATACTCCAAGACCCATCAGAAGTTGAATGAATTAAACAAATTATGGCATAGTCATACAATGGACAACTGTACATAAAGTACTTCTACCAACAATCTCAATCTTACATGTGACATTGAGTGCAAAAAAGCAAATACACATACAAAAATAAATATACCACTATTTCGAATATACAAATTTCAAAATCAGGCAATACTAAATGATGGTGATGGAAGTCAGTCTTTTTTTAGGGGAAAGAGGTTGGTAGTGATTGGGAATTGGGCATGGGAGGATTTGGAGTTCTAGTATTGTTGATATGAATGTGTTCCCCTGTGAAAATGCATTGAGAGGAACAGTTAGGATTTATGTACCTTTATTTATGTACATAATGAAAATTTATTTACAAAGAAGGTTGGAGGAAGGAACATTTGAAACAAGAGTGCAGTAGGGGAAATTTAAGGAAAAATGCATTGGTTTTGAAATTGTAGTGGTAAGAGTTCTGCTTTTTTTGTTGTTCTTTTTTAGATATATAGGACAATAGTGTATATTTTGACATTTTATGCATACATGGAGTATAAATTATACTAATTAGGATCCAATTCTTGTGGTTTTACATGATTTAGCGTTTCACTGGTGGTGTATTTATATATGAACACAGGAAAGTTATTATATAGGGTAAGTACATCCAAGCCCTAACCAGTGCAATGTTGAACAATCAACTCTCTCTGGCCTCGGTTTCTTCATCTGTAAAATGGCTGTGCAGGTCTCAGATCTGATCCATGATTTTATCATAAACTTCATGTGCATACAAAATAGGAAATCTTGTTCTCTATACCTACATATTATTTGTCACTTTGGGGGTAATGTCATTCCCCCAAAGAGAGGACTATAGTCAAATAGTTATCACCTTCCAACAGTATTTAGATTATAAGACATTATTTCTACCCTACGAAGGTGTAAATAATGGACATGTGTCCTTTCCAAGTCTTCTTCTCTTTTCAAAATTATCCTGACTTCTGCCACTATCAACCAACTTTGCTTGTTGGGAAGTAACTGTTTTTAATTTCCCCACCAGTCTGTTTTCTGTCCTGGGTCCTGGGATCGAGAGAATGTGTGGAAATATCTCACCCTCTCATGCTAAGGTTGCTATAGTTCTCTTCTTCTCTTTTCCTTTCCTGAACAATTCAGTATAAAACCCACTAGGAGGGCTGAGGAAATTGGGCATCCTACAATGATGGGGATAGGGAGCTGGTTCAGAGCAGAACTGAAGCCTGAGCAGGGTAAGGAGGTGCCCATGTGGGGAGGGGTGATGCGGAGGAGCAGCACAGGTGTTGGGGTCTGGGTGGGAGGGGGAAAGGCACATGCAGGGAAGAGGAGAAGAGGAACCAGATTAGAAAGGAGTAGAGAGATGCGACTACTGAAGGTAATGTAGGATCCTTGACTGGTTCCTTTTTCTACAAAGGATATTTTGGGGACAATTGTTGAAACCAGCTTGGCATCTAAGGAGTAGGTGGTATCTGTTGTGACGCAGCTTTGTTAATTTCCTGATATTGATGATTGTATTGTGGTTTCATGGGGAAATGTTGTTGTTTATAGGAAACACTGAGGAGCCTCACAGTGATGGGTCCTCAGGTCTGCATTCTTGGATATTCAGGAAAAAAATCTCTTTGCTACTTTCCCATAAATTTGAGCAATGGTTTCAAAAGAGGAGCACTTGAAAGCTTCAGGTATCTTTAATGAATTCAGCACAAATGTGTTGAGGCTAAATTCTGGGCACCAGGGATGCAAGAATCTCTTCCTGGCCAAAGGAGCTCACCATGTCTGAGCATAAACTCATTCTAAACACGCTTTCAGCTAGAATGTTTATTCTTCAAGCTAAATAAGCTTAAAGAACTTACAGTCTGCCACTAGGTTAAAATATTTGATGGACTAGGCTTAACTTGTACTATAGAAAGATTCAGATTTGAAGTCAGATGAACTAGATTGCATTTCTAGCTTTACCATTTAATGGCTCTGAAGTTTTGAACAGATTAGTAAAGAACCCTGAACCTCAGGCTATTTGTCTATATCTTTAAAGATGATAGAAAATAATTTCTGCTTCATGGATTTATTGTGAAGACTAACAAAATATGTAGAGTCACTTTACTCAACAACATGCAAATGCTTTTTGGTGGTGGCCTAATGTTCTGGGTTATGTAGACTTTTGGGTCTGGCTGGGAAGCACATCTCTATATCCTGTCACTCAACAATAGGTGTAGTACCTAAGGGACCCACAAACACTTCACCAGCCAGTCATGCTCCAAACATATTTTGAGGTCAGAAACCCTTGTTGTCTGGAGAGGGAGGAGAACTGGAAGTTTCCAGTCCCAACATATCCTACTTGTTCACTAGAAAGCTTTTTGGTATAACAAGGCAGCGTTTCCAGCAACAACTACCATCCTCCATATGCATGGTGCTGCAATGCTCTTTACAAAGTCCATACAGATGGTGAAAATACTAACAACCTAAGTGGTACAACTTCAAAATCTCTTTAGTCTCAACTTTTAATTTTGCCAGGACTATGGGGAAAGTTCCAGACTTGAATGAGTTTTGCCGTCTTGTTATCCCACAGGGTATTGCCTCTGGCCTGTGCCCAAAACCTTTTGCTACTTGTCCTACATTCACACATGGGCAACTTCTAGTATATGGATTAGAGCTTATTGGTCAAGGTGTTCATGCCCAATGAAGGATAAGGGCTTGTGGTGAAATGCTTCCCACTGTTGCTTGGGTGGACTATTTGTGGATGTTTCATAAGAACCAGATGAAGGCCATCGTGGGTTGCACAACAGCCATCTTGAGCAGCCGCCAACTCCGTAACAGATCCTTTCTATCAAGGTTCCTGTCTCCCTTGGTATACTCCCTGTCATGCAGCTTGCTGAAATTACCTTCCCAACCATTTACAGACAAGCTTTGGTTCACATTTTGTTTTAGGGACACCCCAAGCTAAGACATGATGAGTTCTGTTTACTCACAGATCATGGCTGCAGCCTGGGAGCAGGCAGCAGGTTATCCCCAACCCTGAGATGGGACTCTGCTCACCTTGCTGAAGTGACACAGGAATGACAGCCTCTTGAGAATATTCCCTGCAACCTTCCTTCCAGGGTCGAATATTGTTGGTGAGTTAGACTGCTCCAGGAGGGATCTCAAGCACCTATTGGCCAGCACAAAAGAGACCAAGTCTCAGAGGTTATTTTAAAACAACCAAATTTGCAGGGGCATGGATCTGTAACAGGAACATTTAATTAAATAAAATACAGATAGATGGCTTAAATTGCCTCACTATCTCAGGAGGCTCCAGATTTGACAAGTCTCCTCAGCTGTAGCTCAAAGTAGGTGCTACCTAACAAGGCCTGTGGAGAGCCAAAATTTAATTCTATAAGTGTGGGATGCTATCCCATTACTTTATTCCGAGTCAAAATAAGCCCAAAGTGGAGCACCCCACTTGTTAGGATGGTGGAAACATCATTTGGATCACTGTGGGCAGCTCAGCATGGTGGTGAAGAGCCCAGATTCTGTACCTGGCTGTTTCGGTTTGGATTCCAGCTCTACCACTTAGTAGCTGACTTGGGCATATTGCTTCACTTCTATTTATCATGTATCCCTCAGGTAAAGTGGGGATTGTGATAGTACCTACTTCATTGAGTTGATGTTAGGGTTGAATGAATAAATGTGTGTAGAGGGCTTTTGAATACTGCCTGATATTTAACCACATTGTCTTGGGTGAGGCAAGGTGAGGCCAGATGCAGATCAAGAGTTTTGTTAAAGTCTTCCCTGGGAAGAATACACAATACCATGAAGGCCATGCAGGCCAGTCTTGAGGAGGGGGGACTGTGGGCAGAAGACTGTATTGTGGTCCACAGGAAGGAGCAGGTCAGGCAGGGCAAACTGGCTTAATATCTGTTAATTGGAATAATTTCAGTGGCTCTGGGTCTGGGGGCTGCCCCTGGTTGGATAATACCTGGCTCTGAGGCAAACAGGATAAATGCACTGTGGTCTGGAGTGTGAGAACCCAAATAAAAGAGATGGTGGGGATGTGGATTGAATTAGCTGCTCCAGAAGCAGAACTGACCAGCTTTTAGCCAGGTCCTTAAAACTGGGTCAAGATAACATTTTTAAAATATATTATTCCTGCACACAGACTCTCTCAGTAATCATCAACTCATAAGCTATTATGATTCAGGGTCAGAAATTAGTAGGGAGGTTCTGGCATTCACCTCCAGGATACATAAGAATCTTGGAGAATCACTTGATAACCAGAAAAGGGAAGAAGAGCCTGTTTCTCATTTCACCACAGTATGAGTTTTTCTATGGCTGCTTAACAAATCACCACAATGTAATGACTTAAAACAACAAAAATATTTATTTATTTATTTGGTACCAGGGATTTAACCCAGGGGCACTTAACCACTGAGCCATATCCTCAGCTCTTTTAAATATTTTATTTAGAGACAAGGTCTTGCTGAGTTTCTCAGAGCCTAACTAAGTTGTTGAGGCTGGCTTTGAACTTGTAATCCTCCTGTCTCAGGCTCTGGAGCTGCTGGGATTATAGGCAAGGGCCACTGCGTGTGGCAAATTTTTTATCTTCTATTTCTGGAAGTCACAAGTCTGAGATGGGTCTCACTGGGCTAAAATCAAGGTATCAGCAGGGATGCATTTTCTCTAGAGGCTCTAGGGAAGAATTGGTTTTTACCCTTTTCTAGCCTCTAGAAGCCACTTGCATTCCCTGCCTCAAAGACCCTTCTTCCAACTGCAAAGACTCAGCAAAGAATTTTCAACTTTCTTTGTGACCTTGACTCTCCTGCCTCTTTGACTAGTAAAGACTCTATGATGAACTTGGACCCACCTGGATAATTCACAGATATCTTCCCATCTTAAAGTCCCTAACTTAATCTCAACTGCAAAATTCCCCTTTGCCATGTAAATTTCCGGGGATCAGGATGTAGATATCTTGGGGGATAGGAGAACATGATCCTGCCTATGCCATCCCCACTTATATCTTTATCATGGAAGTCCACATGGCCCCTGGGAGTCAGGAGTCGGTCCTGCATCTTCCATGCCACTATGGGGCCTGAGAATCTTTGTAGAAGCTGGGGATCCCCTGATCTCCCACATGTGACCTGAAACCATTCATGTTTAAAGTTCTTGAACTTCCAAGATTGCAGTTTTCATGCAACTCCATCCATTCTGCTGAGTCATCCAAGAAATTTTGGCAACAACAGACATGGAATGGAAAGGGCTCTTCATTGGGCTCAGCCATAGGAGCTTGCCCAGAAGGAAGGAGAACCAGGCTAAAATATGGATGTGTTGAGTTCTCCTGCCAGACTCACAAGCATCATGGGGGTCATTTGTCTGTCTCTCTCATGGGGGCATCTATACCCCAGTCCCAGCACAATGTCTGGCACAGAGTGGACAAACAAGGGACAACCTCTTAGGTGCCTCCTGTCTCAAACAACCAATTCTCAGCTTCTATTGTTAATACTATTATTATTCCAGAAGGAAGAGCCAGCCTAACCACCCCATGATTTTGTCTCTCAGTACTCTAGTTTCCGTTTCCAACATGATAACTTATGTAGCATACCAAGAAGCCAAGCTAGGGACACAGGGGAAGTTTTCCTCCACACAGAGTTAAGGAAGCTTAAATTCAGGGAAGCCAAACGCTCTGCGCAAAGCCATCTGTGTGCAATTCAGAGGGAGAAACTCTGATAAATGTTTACATCCCCCCATTCCTCCATTTAATATAATTCGTGCCCTAGGTGCATAGAGGGACAGAAGGAGAACATCTACAGAGTACCTACTATGTGCCAGGTACTATACTGTGCACTGATACACATATTCACCAGAATTTTGTGGCAAAGCATCTCTCATACCAGCTTCAACTTGATTTGTAAAGTTTTCATATTATTCAAAGTGTTTCAATTCATATTAGCTACTTGGCTTTCATGAGCCTATGTGAGGTAGGCTTAAGAGATACACTCCTGGGCTGGGGATGTGGCTCAAGCCGTAGCGCGCTCGCCTGGCATGCGTGCGGCCCGGGTTGGATCCTCAGCACCACATACCAACAAGGATGTTGTGTCCGCCGATAACTAAAAAATAAATATTAAAAATTCTCTCTCTCTCTCTCTCTCTCTCTCTCTTTAAAAAAAAAGAGAGAGATACACTCCTCCACACGTCAGAGAGAAGAGGACTGATCCGCTGAAAAGGGGCTGCATTAAAGCAGGTCTCCAAGGTCTCCAGAGCCAGGACCAGCACCCTTTCCTTCCACCTAGGCTCCTTTCCCAGAGAGAATTTGCTTACATTCCCAAGTGCAGCATTGCAGTCTCTGTCTTTCTATTTCTCCCCCATCCACACAACTAGCTCTGTGTCTCATTATTTTGGTGTAAACCTTGCTACACAGGCAGGTAAATATCTGGCCTTCATCACATTGCCCCATGGGGAACCAAGGCAGAGGGAGCAGGAGTTACGAGGATGCTCTGGGAGTAAATAAAATCTCTGATCTGCAGATCTTTTGTCAGGATAGATAAATAAACAGTTATAAAAACTTAACAGTTATCTGCCCTGAACCTCTATTGTCTGTCTTTCTAGTTGTTGAATCAATGATGATGATGATGATGATTAATAGCATTTGTGATGATGATTAAATGCTTACTCTGATCCAAGCACAGTGGGGCTAACCCAAGTGTCCGGTAGAGGAGAATGGATGCCTTTGCCCAGGGTGACGCTGATTTGATCAGCTGTTTTACCAAGGAGCAATACACTGAGGGCTAGTTTGGACCAAGAGCAGGTGAGCAGGCTTCCTAGTTGTAGGTGGGGTGCCAGGTCACAGATGGGGGAACTCTACAGGACCAGGAGCTTTCTCTGTAGGGCATGGTTCCCCATTAGGGAAGCCAATGGCCTTTGCCAGTTTTTTGCCCTGGGGTTCTCCTGAAACGAGACTAATGACTATATCAACCCTCCATTTGCCAGCATGTGAGGATGCCAAGCCTGCCAGATGGGCTACAGCTCCAGGCCAGCCACAGTTTAAAGCCCATTAGCAAGAATCCACACTGTGACAGCACTGGGCGACGGCAGGGCCTCAGGCTGACCTCGAGGTGGATGAGTGGTGGTGACAAACAGGAGACTGAATGAAGCAATGTGCCCCTTGCATTTCTCCACTCCTCCCCCTAGACCCTCCATGAAATGCCCCATGGAACTAACTCAGCAGTGGGCATGCAGCCTGCAGCCCTGTGCTAGCCAGCTCCTGTTCTCAGACAGCCTTTGCTCTCCTCTGCCCTTTGGCTCTGGCTGTGCTCCAGATGCCCCCTCCCTCTGTCTCCACCATCCCAGATGGCACGATACCCTCCCAAGTCTCTGCCCCTCTGGGACAATGTCCCTTCTTTGAATTCTTTAGCACTGTACCTCCGGCACAAAGGCTAACAGAGTTTGAAATTCATAGCCTAGACTTCCTTCAACCATTCAAAATATACAGTATTCATTAAGGGCCTAATCAATGCTGTGTTAGATGTTAATGATAGAATGGAAAGTGAGACTCTGCCCCATCTTCTAAGTTTGTGATCTCACAGGTATGTTAGCTTTCTGTTACTGTAACAAATACCTATGATAACAACTTATAAAGAGAAAAGGTTCATTTTGGCTGGTGTTTTTGGAGGTTTAAAGCCAGGAACAGGGAGTCTACTGCTTTTAGACCTCTGATTGGGGGTGTAGCACCCAACGGAGGAAGCACATGCAGAGCAAATTGTTCACCTCATGGACGGAAATTGAAAAAGAGGAAGAAAAAGGGGGTAAGGGTCTGACTATCCCCTTCGAGGGCCACACCCCAAGGACCTCATACTCCAACTAGGCTTCACCTCTTAATGGTTCCCCACCTCCCAACAGCACCACACTGGGGGCCAAGCCTTCAATACATGGGTCTGTGGGGGACATTGTAGATCCTAGCTACTGCAGCAGGAAAAACAAATTAAACTCAAACTGTAAGTATGATGCATGTGAAGACAGGGAGTAAAGACTATCCGGGTGCAGAGAACAAAGGAACTGATCCTCATCTGAGGGTTCAAGGAGTCTGCCAGATGATGAGTTTTCTCACTCTTGAGGCACTCTGTGAGTGTAAACCTGTCTTCTCTACAAACGGCATGGCGAAGACCAGGAGCCATACCTGATCTAGACCCAACATCCTTCACCATTACTAGCCCATGATAAATTATCAGAAAACCTGGCTGATCTGAACCACACGAACGTGAACATCATCTGCAAGGAACCTGCCACTTTCTTCCTCCAACAACACCTTCATTCCCATGTTCTCCTCACTGACTTCACCTAAAATAAAATTTAGGACAACTCTTGAGGCTTCTCAAGGAAGAAAATATATGTTTTTATAAACTTTTCTGCAATCAATTCCTTTGCCTTGTGTCCTACCTCAGTATCCTGTCCTCTCTCTGAGCTGTCCCCAGACACACCTGTTAGCAATCCTAACCCCAAATAAAAAATCAAGTGTGGATTCTGCATAGGCCCACATGAAGGTCACCCAGCAGAAAACGCCAGGATCCCCAACTCCCACAGCCTGAGCAGAAGGCTAAATCCTACTTTTCTTCCTGAAAAATTCCATGATTGACCACATTAATAAGACAAATTCTAGCCAACACTTATGAGAAAAGCCTTTTGTGCTGGGAAACATGTAGGATTGGGAGATTATGAAAGGCTGGGACATGGTGAATCCCTCAAGGGGCTTATGGGTGAGTCAGAAATCAATCCATTCAGAAATAGTACTAACAGCCTAGGATGGTGGTGCACACCTGTAATCTCAGTGCTAGAGCCTGAGGCAGGAGGATTGCAAGTTCAAAGCCAGCCTCATCAATTTATTGAGGTCTTAATCAACTCAACCAGACCCTGTTTCTAAATATATATATATATATAGGCTGGGGATGTGGCTCAGTGGTTAAGCGCCTCTAGGTTCAATCTCTGGTACAACCCCCTAAAAGAAATATTAATAACAATGGCAGCCTCTGAGTAACGGGAGTCTTCCAGGTGCCACATGCTGGGAACCTTGTGTCCATCAGCTTCCTCACCACAGTTCTCCAGGTTCAATATTAGTAGTCATGTTTTTAAAATCAAGAAAACTAAGACTGAGATTTTAACTTGTATAAGTTAAAAGGAAGGTGCTATGTGTGTTCCAACCCACCCCCCTGCAACCAGATTCATTTGTTGAAATCCTAAAGCCCAAGGTGATGGTACTAGGAGATGGGGCCTTTGGAGGATGGTTATGTGGCCAGACTCCTCATGACTGGAATCAGTGCCCTTATAAAAGAATCCCAAGGGAGACCCTTCACCACTTCCATCATGTGAAGACACAGCATGGAGCAATCTCTGCACCATAACCGTGAGAAATAAGTTGTGATTGTTCATAAGCCACCTAGTCTCTGTGTTTTGTTGTAACAGTCTGAACTAAGAGACTGACAGCTAGTAGCGGAGTTTGCTTCTTTGTTTAGCTCTGAGGACTGATGCTTTTCCCTGCTTCCACTACATCATGCTGGACACAAATCAAATGATTTTTTTTCTTTTGCTATGTAAGGTAGAATGACATAGTGCTCCATAAGACATATATAAGGCATTATGGGAATACAGAGGAGGTCAAGATGGCTTCAGAACAGAAGTATTGGAAAGTAGCAGTTTTTAGAATAATAATTTTTATTTAGTTTTTGGACCTAGATGGATCCTTGAAGATCAATTACTCCAACATATCCAGGGCATTATTCTGTAGGGTAAAATATTCTTTTAAAGTGCTGTGTGTGTGTGTGTGTGTGTGTGTGTGTGTGTGTGTGTGTTTATGTGGGCAAAAGCCTGGGGAAAGTTGCAAACCATATTCCCCTGTTGGTGGCTCACAGTGCCCATGACCACATCATAGGTTCTGAGAAGTTCTGAGGTGAGTGGACTTGTGCAATCCAGTATTTCCCAACTTTACTTGACCATGCCAACCTCTTTTGAAAAACCAGATGTTCATTCCTTGAGCATCTCAAGGAATTCTTCCTCAGATTATGCTGGTAGTTCAGTCCTATCATTTCGTAGGAGAGAAAGCAAGACCAGAAAAGGTAAGTGCTGGTCTGAGATCCCAGAGAGAAAGGAGCCAGGGCAGGGCTGCCATGTGGCCCCCTGCAGCAGTCTGAGCTGGATGGTTGGAAGAGGACTGTGTGAATAGACACACAAAGGCAGGGGAGTGGTGCTTAGGTCTGGAGAAAGCAAATAGCCTGACTGGACCTCTGTATAAAGTGCCTGAGAAGCTAAGAATAGGGACAGTCCAATAGAGGGATGGGATGGGGGCCAAAATGTAAGGAAGAGCTGGGCATGGTGGCATACACCTGTAATCCTAGTGATTTGGGATTCCAGGCAGGAGGGTCACAAGTTTGAGGTCAGCAACTTAATGAGGCCTTAAGCAATTTAGGAGACACTGTCTCAAAATTTTTAAAAAGGGTTGCAAATATAGCTCAGTGGTAAAGTGCCCCTGGGTTCAATCCTTGGTTTAAAAAAAATTTAAGGGGAGAGATAAGGAGACCAAGATAGAGAACACAAGTCAATGTCACAGCCCAGTGTCATACAATCAGATACAAGCAGAGCCAACAAATTGTTCCATTAATAATAATTTACATATTTCAAGTCATAATGATTTGGGATTTTAAAATAGATTTATTGATATTAAAGTCATATACCATAAATTCACCCACTTAAAATATACAATTAAATGGATGCACAGACATGTGTATCAAAAAGAAATGTCACATGCTTTAGCTAGTATTTCCTAATCTCCCATAAACTCTACCCCTAAGCAACCATGATCTATATTCTTTCTATTTCTATAGACTTCTCTATTCTGGACATTTTATAAAATGGAATCACATACTCTGTTATCTTTTGTGACAGACTTCTTTTACTGACCATAATATGTTCGAGATTCATCCATGTTGTGGTATGTGTCAATACAGCATTCCTTTTTGTGACTGAATAATATCCCATTATATATGGGTATACTACATGACATTTATCCTTCGTCAGCTGATGATCATTTTGGATATTACAAACAATGCTGCTATAAACACTCCTGTACAAGTGTTTGTGTGCACAGATGTTCACATTTCTCTTGGGTGTCAACCGGGAAGGGAAGTCACACTGGTTTACATGGTAGCTGTCTGTTTAACATTGTGAGGAGCTTCTACAAATGCTGAAGACCTGCAGAGTCAGGTCTGCATTCTAGTAAGACCCCCTGCATGTTGACCATTGAGGAACATTGGGTTAGATGACTTCCAAGGTCACTTCTTGCTCTGAAGTACGTGTCCAAGAAAGGCGAGTTGAAATACTGAAGACAGTTGATGTTCCAGAAGCATCCCAGGTAGAGTGGCTTTCAGAACCTGAACCAGCAGGGATGCCAATGGAGCCAAACGCAGGTTTTTCCCTCAGGCATGGAAATCTTGACAAAAGCACACCTGTGCTCACAGGCCAAGGGTAATTAATTAACAGGGTGCCCCCGGCACTCAACTTTCTGGTGCCAATGGAAAAGGATGATGGGAAGTAACAGAGACTGATAGGAACCAAAGAGACAGAGTGTGAGGAGATAAGATAACTTACTTTCCTAAAGTGTCAATGAACTTAGATTCTGACCAAATTACGATCTGTGGATGGTTCCTATGAGTCATTCACATTCAGAACTGGCAACCTCCAATAGCAAATGCTCTCCCCATGCAACTGTAACTGCCATTTAGTTCCCGTTCCCTTTCTTAGCCAACAGAACACAGTTTAACACTCCTGCTAACCCCAATCATCTCTGTTCTTTTACTTCACTCTCCAAATCTACTTTCTCTTAACCTGAGTTTCCCATATCACCAAATCGCTTCCTCCTCCTCATACTGCATAGCAAAGCACTGTTCTGTGTGGTTACTGATACCAAGAACCCATGAATGGCCACCACACCAAAAAAAGGTATGAAAAACTTAAAACCAAGTGGAGTGTCAACACATCCTGAAACTACCTATTAGCTATGAAAATGGAAAGTACCTGGACCTCTTGATAAGTATAATAAACAAAAGATAAGTAGGTTTCCAGAAATTGACACCTTGGCTGAAGAACCCCAGTGGAGGATGAAATGAGTTTCTTTTGTGCACGGATTTAGTCCTCCACTTTTATTTTATTATGGTAAAATATATATATTATAAAATGCACCATTTTAAAGTGTATTGTTCTATGACAAAGTATAGTCACATTGTCATGCAACCATCACCACCACCGTCTCCACAATTGAAATTGAAATTCCATACCCATTAAATGATTCATCTCCTATTTTCTTCCCCCTGATCCCTGGAAACCACCATTCTACTTTCTTTCCTGGTGAATTTGAATACTCAGGTACCACATGTAAGTGGAATCATATGATATTTGTCCTTTTGTGACTAGTTTATTGTGCTCTTAGCATATCTTCAAGGATCATCCATTCGAAGCATTCGTCAGAATTCCCTTCTGATTTTAGCTGAAATCTTGACCCTACATTGTGGGGAGAAGTTACAGGGAAGCATATAAGTTACTTCTGCTTCATCAATGATAGCAATCAACACACAGAAAGGTGTCATAGAGGAGAAATTTCATCTTTGAATGGAATTGGAAAATGTTGAGGGGGCAATGGAAGGAATCCATAAATAGGAGGACAGAACCAAAGATCTAGAGGTGGATGTTAAGCTGATGTATGTTTAGAAATCCTTGCCTTTCTGCTATAGTTGGTCCCCTCCAAAATTTATGTTGAAATTTGCCCCTGTGGCAATGTTGGGAGGTAGGGCCATCAAGAGGTAAGTAGGTTGTTAAGAGGGATGAATGCATTTCTTGCATGTGTCCTTGCTCTTGGAACTGGATTTGTTATACCAAGAGCATATCAAGGGCTGGGGATGTGGTCTAGCAGTAGCGCGCTCACCTGGCATGCGTGCGGCCCTGGTTTGATCCTCAGCACCACATACAAACAAAGATGTTGTGTTCGCCGAGAACTAAAAAAAAATAAATATTAAAAATTCTCTCTCTACCTCTCTCTCTCTTTAAAAAAAAAAAAGAGCATATCAAGCATATCATGACAAAGTATGAGTTCACCCCTCTTTGCCTCTCTCATATGTGCCCACTTGCCCTTCTGCTTCCATCATGAGGTAAAGCAACACAAGGCTCCCACCAGAAGCTGAGCAGATGGTGGAATCACTCTTGGGCTTCTCAGCTCCAGAACCATGAGCCCACATAAATCTCTTTATAAATTATCCAGTCTCAGGTATTCAATTACAGCAATGGAAAACAAAGACACTTTCTAAATTCACCCTACCACATATCAAGGTTATAGGGCTGCCTCTGGGAGCACTGTCTTGCAGAACATCCTTCGTCACCTCAGGCTGTTCTTAACCTTTCAGTGAGATGTTGTCCATGTATTTGCAGCTGGTCATTACTGACTGCCACAATCCAAAGCCCAGCCCAGGTCACAGCTCCAGCCCTAAACTTCAGAAAGTGCACATCTCAGGAGGAAGCATGAGTGGGAAGCATGACTCCTTCACTCAGCATCACAAAAGATGTCAGAGCTGGAAGGAATTTTAACAGTGCTATTATCCCACTTTATTCCAAGGAAACAAGCTCAGAAAGATGCTATCGCTTGCCCAAAGTCACACAGTAGAACTAAAATAAGAATTTGAGTCTCTGCTGTTTCCCCAAGCCTCCATGTCTAAGCCCAGAGCACTTTGGCAACAATGAATTCTTATTTCCCCCATCATTCCCTCCCTCCAGGGTCTCTAACTGACTTATCAGTGCCTTTGCCCACTTCTCAGGGACTGAGAACCACTTCCAGGATCATCCCTCAGTCTTCATTTCCGATTAGTCCCACTCTTGGCATGAAATTTCAGGTTGAACCTCCTTCCTGACCCTTCAGGATGCCTTTACATTTCATTTTGATGGCTTACTTTTCAACCAAAAACTGCCATGAGGCCTTGGGCAAGCCATCTGTGGAGTAAAACCCCAAATACAATAAGAATTCATTATCAAAAATGAATGCTACGTACAGGACTTGAAAGACCTCTTCCACTTGAGAAGCCGTTCTCAGCCCCTGCCCCACACCCCTCTTCCTATACCTCTGTCACTGGGGCCCCCTCAATTCTCTCTTGTTCCCAGAAAGTGACTGAAATGCCCTGAAAGGGACAGTTCGAGATTTGCAATAATTATGCTATCCATTTGGGCAAGTTCTTACTTTAGGAATTTTGGACTGATCTGGCAAAAATATTTGAAAATTCCAACACACTAACTTTAATCTCATTAGTGCAAATTCAACTGACAGGCTCTGAGCAACCCTGGGGGGCAAAGGCCTGAGATGTGCAGACACTTACAAGGGGCAATTTCCTTCGCACCTGGAGATGAGAAATCACAGTTGTCAGCCTTTGCTTTGAAAGACTAGAAGATCTGTGATAAGTCAGAGTTGCCTGAAGAGGCTCCTAGGAGGAAGCACACATTCCATCCCCTCCCAGGGAGGGAAGGGCAGCCCAATGGAGACAGCTAGGAGAGGAATGGAGGACAAAGAAAAGGGAGGATAGAGTGGGCATCCTGGACAGCTCACACTGCTCATATAAGAACAGGGATTAGAATCATCAAAACAAATCAGTGCCTCTCCCCTTTGTACCTGCAAAGTCCCCATTGTAAGCATTGGCCACATCTGCTATTCCCATGGGCAGAAAATGGAGATCATCTAGCACTTCCAAGTCTTCACTGTCTTCTTAAGAGTCCAATCAGCATTGTACTTGCTCCTTATTTCCATATACAGTTGTCCCCATTTATCCATGTGGATATATTCCAAGACCCCACAGAGGGTGCCCAAAACTTCAGATAGTTTTGAACCTCGCACATACAATGTTTTTCTCCTATACATACATATCTGTGATAAAGTTGAATGTACAAATTAGGCATGGTAAGGGACAACAATAACTATTCATATTAAGATAGAAGAATTATGAGTGGGGGGTGTAGCTCAGTGGCAGAGCACTTGCCTAGCATGTGTGAGGCACTGGGTTCAATTCTCAGCACCACATATAAATGAACAAAAATATAGGCAATCAGTCCATCTACAATTACAATTTAAAAATTATAACAATATACCATAAGAAAAGTTATTTAAGACATAACTTTCCCATGTTCATGTATGAATACATGACCAGTGAAACTACACATCACATACAACCACATCAATGGGATCCTAGTTAGAATAAGTTTATTCCATGAGTGTACAATATGTCAAAATACACTCTACTGTCATGTATATCTAAAAACAACAAATAAAAAGGGAGGAATAAAACTTATGAATCATTTATTTCTGGAATTTTCCATTCAATGTTGTCCAACTACAATTGACTTGAGGGTAACTAAAACCACAAGTATGTGGAGACAAATGGTTTCCTATTAGTAGGTGCAAGAATCTGGACTTGTTCCTTATGACATGCCAAATTTTATTTTGTCAAATAAAAATGTTAAAACAAAATGAAAGAAAGTGGAAAAAAAGTCTACTATTACCATTTTTTTTTTTTTGCATTTTCAGTAACTCAGAAGGCTGAGGCATGAGGTTGAAAGTTTAAGGCCAGCCTCAAGAACTTAGTGAGATCCTGTCTCAAAATAGAAAATAAAAAGAGCTGGGGTAGAGTTCAGTTCCCCTGGGTTCAATCTATAGTAGAGAGAGAGAGAGAGAGGAGAGAGAGAGAGAGAGAGAGAGAGAGAGAGAGAGAGAGAGAGAGAGAGAAGAAGAAGAAGAAGAAGAAGAAGAAGAAGAAGAAGAAGAAGAAGAAGAAGAAGAAGAAGAAGAAAAGAAAATTTAACAAGAAATAAATAAGCTCTTTATACAGCTCTTAACTTCCTCAATTTTGCATGGTCTTTAGCTTTTGGGCTATTGTCACTGAGTAACCAAAATCTATAGCTGCCAATTTGACCTCCCATCTCTGTCCTTGCTCTGCTTCAGTCCCATAAAAGTGGCACTTCAATCCATCCTGTAGGCCAAGGCATACTGCGTCTTCTGACTTGGCATGCCATTCCTTCCTCTCTCTGGGACCACTTGCTCATCCTTAAGCTCCCCAGCTTCCCCTCCTCTCTGCCTTTGAAACAGAACTCATTGTATTACATTTGCAATTGGTGACTTTTGTGAGGCTCCTTCTTTCCCTCTGCAAATTCCTTGAGGGTGGACTAGGTTGCTTACACCCTCCTCATCCTAAACATCCTCAGAAAGTCCCCTCCAGGGCATGCTCAGCCACCCATGGAGGAGGAAATGACCAAGACAGTGGTCTTTCATTCATCCTGTATGTTCCTGGGTCTGGGCTAGTGTTCCTGAAGCTCTACCAAAGTGGAAAACTAGGTCCTTGCCCTTTGGAAGTTTACTTTTAGGGAATGGAGTAAATCGAACAGAGTTCAATAAGACAAAATAGACCATTTGAAATCAGTGTGACTCAGATCATGGACAGAATAGCTGAGGGGATTTTAAATAAAGGGGAAATCATCTCAGGGTAGGATTTACCAGGGTTGGTTTCATGGAAGGATTGAGATTTCATCAGGGCCATGAGAGAAAGAGTTCAAGTTGGCAAAAAAAAATATATCAAGGAGAATCAAAGGTCAGGAGTAGGAGTGAAGGCTGAAAGGAACTATGCTGTGAAAATACAAACTGGGTGCTGGGGTACAGTCATGATGGAGCTCAGGGGGAGGCAGGGTAGATGTGTAAACTTGCACTAAATGTCAAGCAGAGCGATAGAGTTTTACTGCCGGAAGACTAGGCATCATCCAGTCTAGCCAACTCATTTTACAGATGCATAAACTGAGGCACAGAATAGGAGAGTGACTTTTCCAAGGCAGCAGGGGAGTAAAGATAAAAGCAATGACTGATCTTTCTAGAACTCTTACAACATGAAAGAGGGCATTGCTCTAAGCCCTTTATACAATATATTTCATTTAATCCTTATCACCACCCTGCCAGGTATGTTTAGTCCCATTTTGTAGATTAGGGCACTGAAAAGTTGAGTAGCTTGCTCAGGTTGACCAGGTGATGTGGACCAGTGACAGAGTCAGCACTTTGGAATCAATCTCACGGGGTGCCAGTGCTTACAGAAAGAACATAGGATTTGGAATCAAAAGATATGCATTTAAATTCTGGCTCCACCCCAGGAGTCATGTGACCTCAGGCAAGCTACCTAACCTTGCTGACCCTCTGTTTCCTCATTAGTACAAAGGAGATAATAATTCCTCCTCGCAGTATTTCTGTGGGGATTAAAGTAGGATTACAGGTGTCAAGTTCTTGGCACGTAGTATGTGCTCAGTAAATATTACTTCCTTCCCCTCCCCATCAACCCTTTTCTTCCATGAGTCTTGGTGTGGTCTCTGTGGGCCTGTGGCTACAACTCCCCATCCCTTATCCCATCAGCGCAGGCCTCCTCAGCCACTGGTCTCCGAGATGCCCAGCAGAGGTGTCCTGACCTGGAGGCAACTATGAGATAGGTGTGGGAGGGGAGGAGAAAGACTCTGGCTTTCTTGATAAGATTGGCACCATTCTTATTTGGCTCCCGTGAAGTTTCTGGCATAGGTGGCAGAACAAATCTGTTCCCCTGCTTGGCGTGAGGTGTGGGAAGACTCATGATGAGAAAGACACAAGCTGAACCTCCCCCATACATTTCATGGAGTGATCTCTCCCTGGCCCAAACCCTTAGCTGCCCGTGTTTCCTGAGTTCCTTATTTTCTCTCTACTGTCTTTCTTTCCACGGTTTACTCAAACCCTCCCTCAGAGTGAGTCATGCTACTTAACTGTTTCACCAGAAGCCTCTGATTGTAGAGACCAGTTGTTGGGGCTCAAAACCGTCACAGGAACCTCGCTCAAACTTGATTGCCTAGGATGGAGATGCAGAATGTTGACAGCCAGCTAAGAGTGGGGACAGGATGAACATGCTCCCTTATCAATGGGAAGTGTTGAGATAATCTAACAGTTTCTTGGCCTCCTGAGTAGCAACTTGCTTGGTTGCAAACTACCAGCCCACCCCTCAAGTGTTTGAGCACATCTGGAAATTAGTATTTGAGGGCTACTGATGTGAATTAACTAGGTTTTCAAGGCCTTTTGAAGATCATTTTGGATGAATCAGAATGTAAAAAAATCTGCACAT
Organism: Urocitellus parryii; assembly: GCF_045843805.1. Lineage (NCBI taxonomy): Eukaryota > Metazoa > Chordata > Mammalia > Rodentia > Sciuridae > Urocitellus > Urocitellus parryii. The sequence continues at coordinate 116,741,914 of NC_135534.1, forward strand.
CATATAATCTGTTTCTATTGGGTTTAATGTGGATGACAGAGGACTGAGCCAGACATCAGGAGATGAGACCCAACATTTTATTTCATTTATTGATTTGGTACTAGGCATTGAATCCAGGGGCACTTTAATACTGAGCTACATACCCAGCCCTTTTTATTTTTTATTTTGAGACAAAGTCTTGCTAAGATGCTAAGGCTGGCCTCAAACTTGCAATCCTCTTACCTCAGCCTCCCAAGTTGCTAAGATCATAGGTGTGTGCCACTGTACCTGGTATGACCTAACATTTTAAAAGCATTTAGTGTGTGCAAGACACTATATGCTGTCTTGCTTAACCTTTCCAACAGCCCCATGAAGTAAAGAAAACCATAGCTCCTGTTCCATTAGTCATGGGTTTTAACCACAGTCTCTTCCAGTTGTGTAACTAAGGCATGACATTTAACTTCTCTCGGTTTTAATTTCCATATCTGAATGGCAGGGATAATACAATCCACCTCATAAAGGAATTCAGAAGGTTTAAAGAAATTGTTTTTTTATATTTGTTCTTGCTAGATATACATGACAGTAGAGTGTATTTTCACATATTATACATACATCGAATAAGTATAACCTGTTCCATTTAGAATCCCATTATTGTGGTTGTATATGATGAGGAGTTACACTGGTTGTGTATTCCTATATAAGGATAAGAAAGATATGACCCATTAATTCTACTATCTTTTCTATTCCCATCCCCTCCCCTCCCTTCATTTCCCTTTGTCTAGTTCAATAAACTTTTCACATTCCCCTCCCTTGTTGTGGGTTAGCATCCACATATCAGAGAGATCATTCAACCTTTGGTTTTTTGGGACTGGATTATTTCACTTAGCATTATATTCTTCAGTTCCATTCATTTACTGGCAAATGCCATAATTTCATTCTTCTTTAAGGCTGAATAATTGTGTATATATTACATTTTCTTCGTCCATTCAAGGGCACCTAGGTTTGTTCTATAGTTTGGCTATTGTGAGTTGAGCCATAAACATTGATTTGGCTGCATCACTATAATATGCTGATTTTAAGTTCTTTGGGTATAAACTGAGGAGTGGGATAGCTGGGTCAAATGGTAGTTCTAGTCCAAGTTCTCTGAGGAATCTATATACTGCTTTCCAGAGTGGTTGCACCAATTTGCAGTCCCACCAGCAATGTATAATGGATCCTGGCCAACATTTATTGTTACTTGTATTCTTTGATAATTGCTATTCTGATTGGAGTGAGATGAAATCTTAAGAGTGTTTAACATCTCTAATTGCTAGTGATATTAAACATTTTTTTTTCATGTGTTTGTTGATTGATTGTATTTCTTCTTTTGTGAGGTATCTGTTCAGTTCCTTAGCAATTTATTAATTGGGTTATTTATTTTTTGGTGTTGAGTTTTTTTTTTTTATTGGTCGTTCATAACATTACATAGTTCTTAATACATCATATAACACGGTTGATTCACGTGGATTATGAACTCCCGCTTTTACCCCGTATACAAATTGCTGTATCACATCAGTTTCCCTTCCATTGATTGACATATTGCCTTTCTAGTGTCTGATGTATTCTGCTGTCTGTCCTATTCTCTACTATCCCCCCTCCCCTCCCCTCCCCTCCCCTCCCCTTTTCTCTCTCTACCCCTTCTACTGTAAATCATTTCTTCCATTTGTATTATCTTGTCTTGCCCCTCCTTTCCTCTTATATGACATTTTGTATAACCCTGAGGATCGCCTTCCATTTCCATGCAATTTCCCTTCTCACTCCCTTTCCCTCCCACCTCTCATCCCTATTTAAAGTAAATCTTCTTCTCAAGCTCTTCGTCCCTACCCTGTCCTTGTTTACTCCCCTTATATCAAAGGAGTCATTTGGTATTTGTTTTTTAAAGATTGACTAGCTTCACTTAGCATAATCTGCTCTAATGCCATCCATTTCCCTCCAAATTCTATGATTTTGTCATTTTTTAATGCAGAGTAATACTCCATAGTATATAAATGCCACATTTTTTTTTATCCATTCATCTATTGAAGGGCATCTAGGCTGGTTCCACAGTCTTGCTATTGTGAATTGAGCTGCTATGAACATCGATGTAGCAGTGTCCCTGTAGCATGCTCTTGTTAGGGCTTTAGGGAATAGACCGAGAAGGGGAATAGCTGGGTCAAATGGTGGTTCCATTCCCAGCTTTCCAAGAAATCTCCATACTGCTTTCCAAATTGGCTGCACCAATTTGCAGTCCCACCAGCAATGAACAAGAGTGCCCTTTTCCCCGCATCCTCTCCAGCACTTATTGTTGTTTGACTTCCTAATGGCTGCCAGTCTTACTGGAGTGAGATGGTATCTTAGGGTAGTTTTGATTTGCATTTCTCTGACTGCTAGCCATGGTGAGCATTTTTTCATGTACTTATTGATTGATTGTATGTCCTCCTCTGAGAAGTGTCTGTTCAGGTCCTTTGCCCATTTATTGATTGGGTTATTTGTTATCTTATTGTCTAATTTTTTGAGTTCTTTGTATATTCTGGTTATTAGGGCTCTATCTGAAGTGTGTGGAGTAAAGATTTGTTCCCAGGATGTAGGCTCCCTGTTTATCTCTCTTATTGTTTCTTTTGCTGAGAAAAAACTTTTTAGTTTGAGTAAGTCCCATTTGTTGATTCTATTTGTTAACTCTAGAGCTATGGGTGTCCTATTGAGGAATTTGGAGCCCGATCCCACAGCGTGTAGATCATAACCAACTTTTTCTTCTATCAGATGCCATGTCTCTGATTTAATATCAAGCTCCTTGATCCATTTTGAGTTAACTTTTGTGCACGGCGTTGAGTTTTTTGAATTCTTTATATATCCCAGAGATGAGTGCTCTTTCTGAAGTGCATGTGTTAAAGATTTTCTCCCATTCTGTAGGCTCTCTCTTCATGTTCTTGATTGTTTCCTTTATTATGAAGAAGCTTTTTAGTTTGGTACCATCTCATTGATGGATTCTTGATTTTACTTCTTGTGCTTTAGGAATTTTATTGAGGAAGTTGGTTTCTAAGCTGACATGGTAGAGAGTTAGGCTGCTCTAGAACTCATAAATGAATTTAGCAAAGTATCAGGATATAAAATTAACACCCATAAATCAGTTGCATTCCTGTACACCAAGTACAAATCAGCTGACAGAGAAATCAGCGAAACTTTCACATTCACAATAGTCTAAAAAAAATGGAGGAATAAATCTAAGAAAAGAAATAAAACACCTCTACAATGAAAACAACAGAATTCTAAAGAAAAAATCATTGAAAAAGATCTTAGAAGATGAGAATATCTCCCATGTTCTTGGATAAACAGAATTAATATTGTCAAAATGGCCATACTATCAAATGCATTATACAGATTTAATGCAATCCCTATTAAAATCCCAATGATGATCTTTATAGAAATAGAACAAGCAGACATGAAATTCATTTGGGAAAATAAGAGATCCAGAATAGACAAAGCAATCATTAACAAGAAAAGTGATGCAGGAGGCATCAAAATACCTGACCTTAACTACAGAGTTATAGTGACAAAAACAGCATGGTATAGGCACAAAACAGACATGAAAACCGATGGAACAGAATATAAGACACAGAGTCTTAGCCACATGAATACAGTTATCTCATACTAGACAAAGACACCATGAACATACATTGGAGAAAAGATAGCTTCTTCAACAAATGTCGATGGGAAAACTGGAAATCCTTATATAATAGAATGAAAATGAAACTCTCTCTCACCCTGCACAGAACTCAACTCACAGTGGTTTAAGGAGCTAGACATTAGACCTGAGAGTCTGGGCCTACTGGAAGAAAAAGTAGGCCCAACTCTCCACCATGTCAGTTCAAAGAAATGGTAAGTTAAAGAACACACCACTCTGCTGCTCAGGGTTGGTGGTTCAAAAGGGTTGACTAGTACTGAGAGTGCAGGGTAGGGAGGACTTCCTGGAGCCTGAGAGCTTGTTAATTTTGGCTCTGAGACTTTGGAAGGATTCAATTTTGTGTTGTTGCATCTGAATATATTTTACTTTGTTGAAAATGAGGGTGAACAGTTTTGTCGATTGAAGTGTTCTGGAAAGTGTCAGGAAACCCAGGTATGGAAGTCAGGAGTCCTAACTCTCCTTCCAGCTGGACCATGGTTGTCTTATTCAGGTCACAGGCCTCAGTTTCCACACCTGTAAAATGACACCTCTGAACATATTAGCCTCCCCCCCCACCTGTAAAGCCTCCAGCGCTCAGAGCCTGCTGTTCCAAAGCACAAATCCATTTATCTAATTTTAACAGTTCCATCCTGGCTTTTCAAATATGACAGGTGGTTTAGGAGATACAAGAAAAATAACTCCCAAATAATTTCAAAATAAAACAAAGCAAGCTATACTCACTGCCTCTGGATTACAAAGCTTTCCATTTCTTGCCCTGTTCACCTGCATAAGGAACAGAAAGAAAGTAAGAAAGAAAGCTAAAGAAAAAGTTTAAAAAAAGCTTTTCTGTCTTTCTTTCAGTAACACACACATTGTCTTTCTACCTGGCTTTTTGTGTGGCCCTGTGCCAGCAATGTGGATAAGATCTTTCAGCAACTTTTACAATGTCACATACTTATGCAAATTGACAATGTGTTTATAGCAACAGGCACCACAACAGGTTTCCATTAGTGAGAAGCAGCCAGGCAGCCTAACAGCTTTGAGTACTGAGAATGCCTGTCTAAGCTCTGAGCCGGGAGGGTGGCGGTTAGACATGTTGTAAGGACAGGCTCTGAAGCACACCAGTCTCCAACATGGCTGCTGTCTGGTGGAGCCATACTGTTCAAAATCACTGCATCTCTCCAGTTTCCTATTCAGTGCAGGGACGGGGTGTGGCTGGGACTATTTTGTGGGCTACTGTGGGCCATGCACCGGGCCAGCTGCCCACCTATCCAATTCTGCACTCTGCCATACAGACTGGAGTGGAAGCTATGCCTCTCCACTCCAAAGGCCCTGTGTGAAGTCAGGCCTACAACCCCCAGGCTCATATTTGCAGGGTATTAAAGGTAGACCTGTATACAAGATATAGGTTCATGGCCCAACTCCAACACTTACTAACTATGAGATTTTGAGTAAAATGCTTAACCTCCTTGAGTCTCATTTTTTTTTTTAAATTTATCAAACATAAATAGCCAGACCTAAGTTTTGATCACAGTCTCACTTTCTGTTCATGTGTAATGGCACCTACCTCATTGGGTTGTTTGGGAATTAATGTTCATGCCTGACATGCAGTAAGGACTTAATCAGTGGGCATCATGCCATCATCATTTAGAACATTTCCCATCCTGTGTTTTGGAGGCCGTTAATGAGCAATATTTGAAAAGGGGTTTCTATGGTTAAACTAATTATAAATTACTCACTAATTAAGGAGCATAGGTATACAAGCATCCTTCCTTTAACACTTGTCAGAGCCCTAATGAGAATTGTGTCTTTCTGAAAGGGGGCTTGGTACTTATTTTTTCTCAGATTGATTTGTTCTGAAAAGCCCCTTTTGTTTGTGGGCTATTTTGGGCACTAGTGATCCATGAGGTGCTTTGGAAAATCTTAACCAAAGCCTTGAACGGGGTTTGCAGGGAGAAAGCTCAGAAAGAAGTACTTAGTGAGACTTGAAGAGTGACACATTTGAGGAAGGAGTAAAAATTAAGGTCAGGAAGAGAAAAGAGGGCAGATCTGGACAGCAATGGGCTGGGGAGCCACCTGGACACCCTCCACCCCAGCCCACCCAGGTCTAAGTAGCTAAGGTGACCTCCACTTCATGTAAAGCGCTCATTTACATTAACTCATTGTGATTCTCCAAATAAACCCTTGAAGAGAGCCAGGGCTAGCCTTGTGACCCCCATGGAACAGATGATCGTGGTCAGGCAGTGACAGGCTCAGCAACCAGCCAGGATCACAAAATTAGGAGGGAGTACATCCAAGGTAGAAGTCCATTTCTTCTAATGTCACTTTCTAGAATCTTCTGAGCGAGGGGGAAGGTTGTTTCAGAGTCTAGTTTGCAGAGCATTCAAATTGTACTTAGCCCAAGGTAGTTAAATAATTAAGATCATTTTGGGCTTATTGTTGGCTTTAGGTGTCACCAGATTGTTTTCATTTGTAGTATCTTTCCAGCTTTTCCATTTGGAACACTATACCAATTTGGTCTGTTGAGAAGCATAATTGGAACCTTACCAAAAAAATTTTTTTAAAATAAGGCTCAGGTTTAGTTGAACCAAATTTCCCCTTCCTGCCCCTCTTTCCTTTAAGCTCCACCCCCATCTTTAAGGTTCAGTGGCTTTGGAAGTCACTCTTTCAGGCTCAGGTGATCCTCATAGTGCCCTATGCACTCACACCTCTGGGATAAGGAAAAATCCCAGGGGCCTGTAAACAGGGCAAGAAATAGCACCCCACCCCAGCACACTGTTTAGCTTGGATGAAGAATGCACACAGCAATAATGCAATGCGCCCTGGGCAGGGACAGGACCCAGTGATGTTCCTATACCTCATCGCTTGCTGATTAATGGCAAGACTATATATAGAATCTTAGAGTTAGTGGTGGTGCTGTGGGGGTTGTTGTTGTCCTTCTTACTCCTGCTGTTTGTGCTGAACTAGGGAATCCCTCCTGCCAAAGGAGAAGAGGAGAGTGCTGTAAACATTCTGGGCAGGTGGTGGTGATCATTAGGGACTGAGTGGGAGTTTGCCTGTCTCACCCAAGCTTCTCAAAACTAGGGCAGGACACCTGGGAAAGCATGTGGAGAAAAGCCTTTCTCTTCTCTGTTTTGATGGCTGACTTTTGGTTTTTGCTTTTGTTTTTACTGGGAAAACAAATTCAAACACAATTAAAAGGCTTGCTCTTAAGTCCCCTGAGAATAGAGACTCTTTCCCTAGCTCAGTTATTCAAAGATTATTATGTCTTTACTGTGTGCACAGTACTGTGTGTGAAATTCCTGGAAGAAGTTGAGGTAGGAGAGCTACCCCGCGGGAGCTCACAGGCCAACTGTAGTGACAGGATCTTCACCTAGAGCAGGAAATGGGCATCTGCCATTTCTGTCGTCTCTTGGGAGAGCCAACGTTCCACAATGCAGAAGTCCTGATGGAACTGGCAATCAAACCCCACCATTCCAATCCCTAGCAGAGGAATAAATGAGTGAACTAAGTTCCTTTTCTACTGAGGGTTTGCATTTACTGGGGTCACAGAGGAACAGAAAGGAATTAGAGTTGTCTCCTACAATGACTGTGCCTAAGGGTAAGTTCTGTAGCCTCTTATTATTTAGATGTTTGGGGTTAGTTACCCTGGTTATTCATCTTCCTCCAATTTGGTTTTTCAGCCATCTCTCTTTAATTCTATGAGTTACTCAGTATCCAGTCTCCTTCCAATATACTCTTTTTTGCTAAAATTAGGTTCTATTTTTTATGCTCAAAAACAAAAGATGCTGATACTTGAATGATATTAAACAAAGAACTACAGCCTTGGTGATGGAATCCCCAATTCTGAGTCAGAATATTAGCCCTGCCACTTGCCAACAGTGTGATCTCACCTTGAACAAATTAGTCTTTGAGCCTAATCAACAGAGTCGGGGACAAGAAAGCTCAAGTGTCTTTCTCTTCAAGATGACAGGAGATAATAGATATGAAAGTGCCTCATTTACGTATTAAATGTTATTATTGTTATTAGTGATGAATGTTTGTAAGATAGGAATAAATAGAGACTGGGTACACAATGATCCTTAGGAAATCGGACTGACTAGACAGGAGCCAGTAACGTAGGGAGAAACAAAAATGAGATGGAACGCCATCATTGGACAGAGCATGCTAGGATTCCAGATAGCACACTGAAGTTCTTGAGTACAGGAAGAATGCCGTGAACAAAATAATAACCTGTTGGCCATCTTCTGGGTGGAAAGGACAGAGGAAAGTTCAATATGGGAGAGCAGTTTACCGAATTTTGGGGTGTGGGTTACAAATTCTGTTCCCCACTGTTTGGCCACAGGCTTGGTGGCAATTCACATATGAAGCTCAAGGGAATGTTGTTTTGGTGCATTCACGGGATGCCACAGGGCTCTCTGCCAGGTTCTGGTTCTGTTATGGTTTGGAAGTGAGATGTCCCCTCAAAACTCACATGTGAGACAATGCAAGAAGGTTCATAGGAGAAAGGATTGGGATTGGGTTGTAAGAGTCTTAACCCAATCAGTGAATTAATGTCTTGATAGAGATTAACAGTGGTAAGTGAAGTGGTAGGGTGTGGGCGGAGGAGGTGGGAATTGGGGGCGTGGCTTTGGGTATATATTTGTATCTGGCAAGTGGAGACCTCTGGCTCTGCTTTCTGATCATCCTGTGAGCTGCTTCCCTCTGCCACACTCTTCCTCCATGATGTTCTACCTCACCCCCAGCCCCAAGGAATGGAGCCTTGCTGTCTATAGACTAAGACCTCTAAAACCGTGAGCCCTTAAATAAACTTTACCTCCTCTACAGTTGTTTGGTTCCTTTTAATCACAGCAACAGAAAAGCTGACAAAAAGAGGTACTGTACACCAGAATCTGGGAAATCAAGCAAGAAGTTGTAGTAAGTCTAAGATAGACAGAAACAGAAAGTAGAATGGTAGGAATAAATGAATGGGAGACAATAGAAGAAGTACAACTTGGTAACTTGTAGGGAGGGACAGTGTTAGGAAAGAAGAGAGTACCATATTGTGGAATATCTTCCCTGTGTCACATTTTATATAATCTTCCCAACAATTCTGGGAGTTAATCATTATTATTCCCATTTTATTGAGGAAGAAACTGAGGCTCAGAAAGAGTTTAATTTCCCCAAGGTTGCTATGTAGTTACACTGAGTCTTAGAACCAGGTCTGTCTGACTCTATGTTCTTTTTCACAATGTCACAATAATCCTCAAGAAATGAAGGAAATAAGGAATGAAGAAGCGAGACTCACAGCTTATCAGAGAAGCCCCTCTGTGGAACTGCCAATGCCAAAAGATGATCTGGAATGTGTTATCATAAAATTTAAAAGAATCCAAAATCGCTCTCAGCTCCTACTAATGAGCAATTGACTGAGGGTAGACAACTGCCTTACTTCTCTCTACTTCCTAATGCTTAGTACTAGCACTAAACAAACTAATATCTTGCTATTATTTCTCCTGGATAGCATCTAAATTAAGAGCATGGATTTTCAAGTTGGATACATCTCGGCTTCAAACCTGCCTTTGCTGGAAAAGGTGACTTTATAACTGGAAATAATAGAAAATGAATCCCTATCTCACACCACCAAAAATTGATTCCAAATGGATTCAGAATCCAAATGTCAGAGCAGAATCATAAAACTCTCAGAAGATATATGAATGATTATCTTTTTGACCTTCAGTGAGGGACAGAATTCTCAATCAAGACACAAGGATTACTATTTAGAAAAAATACATCAATTTCAACTATATTAAAACTCAAGAGTTTCTGCAAGCTACAAACTTTGGGAAAATATTTTAAGCACAGAAAGCCAATAAAATAAATAAAAGATTAGTTTTAAAAATATATAAAGCTGGGCTGAAGATATAGCTCAGTGCTGGAACACTTGCTTAGCATTCTTGAGGCCCTGGATTTGATCATCAGCATGGCAAAAATTTTAAAAAGGTATGTATTATTTATATATACATGTATATTATATATGATGTATAATATACTTATACAAATTAGAAAAAACTCAATAAAAATATGGGCATAAACCATAAAGATACATTTCACAAAACAAGAAACACATGATCAATGAACATATAAAGAGACAGATCACATTTCATCATGAAGAGACAGATCACATTTCATCACTGTGAAATGCCAACTCTTACCCATTTGATTGGCAAATCTTGGAAATCTGACAATACTAAATGTTGAGTCTCAGCAGAATCACATACATAATGCTGGTGGGAAATTGGAAAACACCACGGTATTATCCTGTAAGCCTGAATGAACACATACTCAGAAAATCCATACTTGCTATTTCTCTATGTATATACATAAGATAAAATTTAGTGCATATATATCAGGAAACACATATGCAAAAAATAGCCATATCAATAACCTGGAACTAACATAAATACATAAATGAAGGAAGAATGCACAAATATATTTCATAAAATAAAGAGCATCATGTTGAATGAGAAAATCACATCCCCAAAGACTGTATTCAACATAATATATATTTTATAAAGTTTGAAAATGAAGCAAAACTAAATAACATACCATTTAGGCATACATACTGCTATAAAAACTTTTTTAATATTTATTTTTTAGTTGTGGGTGGACACAATATCTTTATTTCATTTTTATGTGGTGCTGAGGTTTGAACCTAATGCTTCACATAACTAGGCGAGCACTCTACCAACTGAGCCACAACCCCAGTCCTGAAAAAAAAAAAAAAAAACAACACTTTTAAAATAGGCAAGGAAATGCTAGGCATGCTATTCAGGAAAGTGGTCATCTCTGGGGAAGAGATGCTGGATTAGAAAGGAAAGCACACAGGAGTTTTAAGTTACTGGTATTATTCTGGTCTCAGTTTGGACAGTGAGTTCAGAAGTGTTTATTATGCTATTTGTTATACATACATGCATAAAATAAAGTAAAATAATGTAAGAGATAGCCTTTGATGAACCAACAGGGATAATGTGCCAGGAGCCAATGATTATGATTAATCCAATTCTGTGAATCCAATATCCAAACACTCAATAAATAAAAAATTCTGGTTCCATTAAATGCCAATTTTATGAGCCATGGTAAGTTGCTTAACATATCTTAGTTCAGTTTTCTTGGCTACAGGGAAATTAAAACCAAGGGCTATTATCAAGATTAACTGAGCAATAAATAGGAGCTAATAAATCACTGAATCATAGACTTTAAATGAGTAAATTGTATGGGATGTGAACTATAACAGCTTTATTGAAACAAAACTCACATGCCATACAATTCATTCATTTAAAGTCTACAATTCAGTATTTAATCCAAAGACTTGTGCAACCAGAAGAACATCTTCACCACCCCAAAAGAAACCCTGAACCCATTAGCAGTCATTTCTCTTCTACCCAACCCCCAATACTACAATCTATTCTGTTTCTGTAGATTTGTCTAATCTGGACCTGTCATATAAATGGAATCACACAAAATGTTGTTTTTTATGATAAGAACTATTTTTATCATTACTTAGGACAGAAATTATTAGAGTATAGTGAACCCCTGATTGTCTGCAAATATCTGCTGTTTGGCAGCCCATATTATTATCTGCAGTCATGACCATCAAAATAACTTTTTTTTAGTTGATTGAGCATCATCTATCATCTAGTAACTGCAGCATGTTGTCTTATTCTCATAAGAATTATGATGCCTTATGAAGCCAAGTAACTTGGTCAATGTCACCTTGGTAGTTACTGGTTCAAAACAAGGTCTGACCAGAGTCCAGGCTTTTAATCACTCCCAATAATTCCTTTATGTATTACAAAATGATTTTTCTTTTTTCTTTTTTTTTTCTGGACAAGGGGATGGTAATTAGCTGAATTTTAAATATCGTCTTTATTGTTGTTCTGTTGAGACTAATTTGCAATTTCCACTGGAATCAAGTAGAGTTAAAGGCTTGAGGTATTTTCCTGGCTAAAGTCATCCAATATTGAATCATTTATTTCTAGAAAAACGTACCTGTGGGAAGAGTAGCAATTATCACTCAAGAGAAATGTGCCAATGAATGAGTAGCAGACTGTTGACTTAAGGGTTAGCAAAACATAAAGAACTCACTAAGTCCTTAATTATTGCTGTTCAGTTGAGGATGCACCTGCCTGTCCTAACACTGCTGTGGGTATCACGGTGGAAAAGCAGAAGCTGTTAGATTTCCTCCAAGTGTCTGGTAGTTCTCACTGCATATGGAAATAAATAGCAAAGAACAAAGAAATAAAGAGGAGGGAATCACCTAAACCTAATTCAGTTCAGTTTAACACATGTATTTCCACTACATATATTGCTACTCATTATGTTAGAGATTTCAGAATTTCTACAATGGAGGGATCAATGTTTTTACAAAGCAGAAAATGTTGTTTTTCTCTTTGATTCTATGTGTTATTGGAGAAAGGATGGTTTCCACAGAAAGACATAAAATTCATGGCCCCTTCTTCCCTATTTAGCCTCAAGGGAGCTTAACGGGGCCTGATGAAACAAGGAAAGCCATCACACTTTCTTCGACAGCTCAGAAATCCCTGGGGTTGAGTTGAGTTTTAGGTGAAGGGTTCACGGTGGTGCCAAACTGGTCTGCCCCGTCTCATCACTGTCCATATTTGACAAGACCACAGTTTGCACTACAATCACACTGACAGCTGGGGGACAAGCACTCACACTTGAGACCTGAGGAAGAAACACCTGGCTGGGACGACCTGCAACCACACAGCTTATTGCTTATTAAATAGCCTCATGACCTATTTCCAGGAGAGACTTTGAAGGCAGCCCAGGCACTCAGTGTACCCCACTGCCTCTGTCTCCTGACCTCCTTCCCACTGACAATTCCAGGGCTTCCAGATTTTTTCTCTTTTCTGAGCACCTAGGACTCCTTTCCCCCAACCCTGCAAGTAAAAGGGCATAACAAGATATACGAGTTCTGTGGCACGGAGCCAAAGGGGTACGGCGATTCTTGGTCAGCCTCAAAACCCAATTATGGGGAAGGAGGCATGACTGGAACTGACTTGATTGGGGACACATTCCTTCTACTTCAAGAAAAAATAAATAAATAAAACAGGCTCAGAGAAAAATCACTTTGTAAGTTGGGTACTTTCTGAGGACAGGAGAAAAATCCCTACTGGTGTGTGTATTCATGACAGGCTGTAGGTCGCCTAGTTTATTCCGACCTGAGCAGGATGGGCTGGTGACTAAATGGGGACTAAAAGCACTAATGATGGGAGACATGGAAGAGCTATATTAAATGTGGGCCACCCAGACTGTGTCCAAAACTCACTAGAACATTAGCTCTATGAGGATAGGGAGTTTTGTCGCTTGGAACTTCCAAGGCTCTTTGTGAATTATTAAACGAATGTGTGAAAGCCAATATGGATGAATGGTGTGGATCAGTGACACACCTGCTAGTAGAATTCAGAGCAAGGAGAGGAGGGTGGAGGTAAGCTACCCTCACTTCCACACCTAGGAACACTATGCCCATCTCTACCAGCACCAACACCCCTGCGCCCACTACTAGTACTGATAATTATACTAAGTGCTATCATTAGTTGTCTATTCTCTGCTAGGCCATTTACATTCAAGTTTAAATTGAATTTCACAATAACCCCTTCCCATGTTACAGATGAGGAAACTAAAGTTCACAGAAGGAGGTTGCTTGTGGTCTCATATTTAAACAGTTCAGGGAATTGGAAAGCCCTATGTTACGAAGTGAAATGAGTCAAACTCAGAATGTGAAGGGCAGTATGTTTTCTTTCATATGTGGAAGCTAAAGAGAAAAAAAAAGGAAAAAATCAAGGGGTATTTCATGAGTAGAGAAGGGAGACCATTAGTGTAGAAGAAAGGGACCAGAGTGGGGGGGGGGAGGGAAAAAAGAGGTACTGAGAAATAAAATTGACCAAATTATGTTGTGTGCATGTATGAATATGTAACAAATCCCTCTATTATGTAAAATTATAATGCACTAACCAAATTTAATAAAAACAAATAGGCAGAAAAGTAGGAGTTTTACATGAATCTAATTGACCAAAATGTAAAGGGAAAAATGATGTCTGCTTGTGTGTTGGAATTAAGAGGTTCTAAAGGGAAATGATGTGCCTAGTTATAAAGGGAAAAAAATTATCCCCAGTCAATTCCCACATGAGTCAACCGTTTCATTTTAATGTTATTGTTTATAGCATTGATGTTATTGCTCACTATTGTGTTCTGATACAATTCCCTTGAAGTTTGTAATACATGACCAGGAATTTGTATGGGTTCTCACTGATGTATATATGATATGAAGCACAGATAGCTCACCTATGCTGAAATGGAAGCCATATTCTCTGCCATATGCTTCATCACCCTTATAGTATTAGCCATTATTTGAATATTCATAAAAAGAAGGTGAACCTGGCACTAATCACCAGATCCCCAATTAATCATTGTGAAAAATTATGAACAATATCATGCTTGCCTTGGAAATGGTATCACTTCACCATAAAATTACAAGATCACATTAGAACACACCAATCAGGCATTATCAATGATTTATTTTTTTCACTTTTTAAAAAATTTTGATTTGTTATGTATGACAACAGAATGCATTGCAATTCATATTACACATATGGAGCACAATTTTTCATATCTCTGGTTGTACACAAAGTAGAGTCACATCCTTCATGTCTTCTTACATGTACTTAGGGTAATGATGACCATCGCATTCCACCATCTTTCCTACCCCTATACCCCCTCCCCTTTTCCCCTCTGCCCTATCTAGAGTTCATTTAATCCTCCCATCCCCCCATATCAATGATTTATATAACCAAATGTCAGTCTTCTAGAAGGTGACTGCAAGGTAGGTGGATATCCAATGTGAAATGGCAGGTGGTCTCCTTGGTCTGATGGATACCAAAGACAATCTGCAGAAGATATTTAAACAAAAATCACCACATTTCTTTTACCATTGAGCCAAGGAAAGAAGGCAGAACTGGGATGAGGATTCAAGGACAAGAGCCGATGGGGAGTAGATTAAAACAACCTCTTTTTAGTCTCCTCTCCTCTCCTGACCCTAGGCTAAGCTCTCAAAATATGTGACAATGGGTTCCATTAACTAATGAGTCCATACAAATTAAAAAAAAAAAAAAGAACTGATTTGATCCACATTTTCTCCCGTCTAATTGCCTCTTTAGCAAAATTCTTCAAAAAACTATTTATATAAACTCTCTCATTTCTCCTCTCCAACCCTCATGAGAACCTCTAAAACTGTTCTTGGCAATGTCACTAGTGATGTCTGAGATGCTAGATTCAATGTTCAGGGCCCCAGTTCTTGAGCAGTCACACTTGACAGTCAATCTCACTTTCCTTGGAGGAACCCGTCCTTCATTTGATGCCCCAGACCCCACCCTCCCCTACTTCACTTACTGATCCTTCTGTCTACTTCTCAGCATCCTGCGGATGCCCTTGGCCTCTCAATGCTGGGGGCCCTCACGTTTCAGTCTTTGGAGTGCTTCTGTTCTCTAAGCAATCTTATCTGCTCTTTCTCTTAATACACACTATACACCACAACCCCACCACGGCTCTCCAAGTCTGACCACCCCTGAACGTCAGACTGGCTTTCCCACTGCATTCCAATCTTAAACTTGTCCAAACCTGAAGTCACATCTTTCCAACCCCAAAATGGGCTTCACCCACCATCCTCCTTATCTCAGCTCATTCAGATCCATTCTCTAGATTGCTCTGACCAGATGCCTTGGTACCATCTTTGCTTCCTCAATATCTTCTACATCTCTTAGGAAATCCTGTTGGCTCTGTCTTTAAAATATTTCCAGATTCTGGCCCCTCCCATTCATCTCTAGAGCCCCTGCTATGGTCCAAGCCATCATGTAGTCTGACTGACCTCCTGCCTCTCTCTTGTACCCTACAGTCTATTCTTCATGAGGCAACTGAGTGACACTACAGCACCTGGAGTCTGATGACATCCCTTTGCTGTTTAAAAATACCTAATGGCTTCTGAGTAAAAGTCAAAGTCCTTACAGGGTTCCACAAGGCCCTATGTGATCTTGTCCCATGATCTCTCTGACCTTTTTGCCTACTCTCATTCCCTTCATTCAGTTATCTCAGCCTCATTAATGGCCTTGATTTTTCTAAACACATCAAACCCTTTTCTACCTCAGGGCCTTTGAACGTAATGTTTCTTCTACCCAAAATGCTTAGATATCTAGGTGGCTCACTCCCTAATTTTTTTAGTTCCCTAATTTAATGGTGCTGCCTCAGAGGGAGCTTCCTTGACTAAAACTCCACTCTTGATTTTCTCAACTGGATTTATTGTTGTCATGATCTGATATCATATATATTTACATAAAATATATACAATAAATATATAAATTTCAATGTTATATTAATATATATACATATATATATATATATATATATATATATATATATATATTGTTGTCGTTGTTCTCTCTGTCCCACTTCATTATAATTTCCATGAAGGCTGGAATTGGGACTATTTCGTTCATTGTTGTATCCTAACTTCTAGAGTAGTGCCTAGTACATAGTAGATGCTTTGTTAGCACTTACAAAATATATGGTTCCCTTCCTGAAGGATGTGAATCTTAAAGAACAGGTAAGAACTAACCGGGTATGTGAAAATGGAGGATTCTAACCAGAGGAAACAAACTCAAAGCCATAAAAGCCTGAGAGAGTTTGGCAGATCCAGGAATGTACAGGAAGTTCTAGATGGTTCTGAAGGACCCTGTCTATTAGTTTCCATATCCATTCAAGGATCTCTTGCAAAGTGGAGCCCCTTCATCCCCAGGGTTTCCTGACTGACTTGTTTTAGTAGGAAATTCTTGGAGACTGAGATGATTAATCGCTCTTCCCAGCTCAGGAATCCCACCTGAGGAGCAAAAGCCGTGGGGTGAGGGGTGTGGGAAAGAAGGGAGTGAAGATAGAAGAGGAGGGAGGAGCTCTTAGATTAATCCTGTGGGTTCATCACACCGGAAAGGCAGATCCAGGAAAGCCATGTTTGGCAGGTAACGGGCCTCTGCCTGCGTGACTCAGCTGCCTCCAGCACGGTATCCTAGCTGCGCCGGTTGAAGTAAGCCCAGGTCCCCAAGGCCTGATGAGTGAGGTTGTAAAAAACTCACTGAAACATGTTGCAAAGCCATTCACTGTCCCAGCAAGATGCTTTAAAACCAGGCTCAGAACTAATCCAAAAAGAGGCTGTCTTGATCCGAGTCCACAAAGCATCAGCCAGAAGGCCTTACCTCCACGTCGACTAGGAAGCCAACAACTCTCCAATGGAGTGTGCATTCCACTAGTAAAGGGCCACGGGCTTCCAAAGGCCCCAGGATTTGGATACTCAACAACCACAGTGAGGCTGCTTCATGCTTCTCTGGGTTCTTTCACTGAAGTTTCCCCAAGTGCTTTCCTAGGATGGATTATTTATCCCATTCTGAGGATGAGTCCAGAGAAGCTAAGTCTTGTGAGTGGGTCCCTGAGGTTGGAATGGAGATCCAGACCTCCCAGTCCCATCATGGTTATTGGGCAGCAACTTCTGAAGGGCTGGGAAGAGAGCAAAGGCCATGGGCAAGCCTGTGTGGAAACTGGAAGACAAGGGAGATGGGCCGGCATGAAGGTGGAGCACTGAGATTCTCTCAGTACAGCAGGAAAAATGACTCAAAGCGCACATTCTCCCTGCCCTCCATCACCTGCACTTTGTTTGCAAATAAAGGACACCGGACTGAGACTAGTACTTGAATAATCATAAAATGTCAGATTGAAGGGTTCTCTGGGAGAGTGTCAATCCAATCTCTTTTGTTTGCAGGTGAAGAAATGGAGATCCTGAAATGACAACTCAGCTACCCAAGATAATGCCCTTGCTTCATGCCAGAGCAACGACAGGAGTCTGTGGGTCTTAAGCATTGACCCTGTGTTCTCTCCAGATGCCAGTCATTGCTACAATTGTCCCCTGTTCCTTGATATAACCTTGAAATTGAGTAAATCCCCCTTAAAACATTAGCTAGCTCCTCCTCTCGGCTCTCCTGTCCTCTGCACTGACATGACATGAAGACACCACGGTGAAAGGGTGGGTGTGCCCTGCTCAGACCTGTCACTGAAGACTTAAAAATCTCCTGAATCTTCTACTTATTTGGTCTTGGAGCCAAAACTAACACAGCCATGAAAAGAAATGCTGGGAATGCCCAGAGAGACTCTTGGAGAGGTGGCTTCTGGGAGCAGGGGAGCCTGGCTTCTGGGACATGGTCAGGCCCCCTTTGGGCATGTGTCTGAGGGAACGTGTTGGGAACCATGCTCTCAGGTTTCGTGCCTGGCCTTCCATTCCACTGAGTGACAATCATGGCTCTCTGCAGAGGTGGCAGCTCTCCCAGACTCTCCCAGCACTCACCCACCAGGTGTTCCTCTCATCAACCACATTAGCTTGGCAGGGAGTGCCCCAGCCAGGGCTCTGGGATGGGCAAGGAGGTGCAGCTCTCGCTCCTCTATGTTCCAGGTGTCAACAGATGGGATATGGATCTGCCCCTCCCTTAACAAATAAATAGCACTTTTATAGGCTGAGTAATCCCACATGGGATAAACCAGACTGTCAGTTACCCCAGGTTGTCCAGCCAGGTCAAACTTCTTTGGCCCTGGATCATACAGCCCATCAAAATTCTTGTAAGGAGTAGCATTTGTAGAATGCTGGCCTTCCACTGGACAGCAGTGAGATTGCATGTCCCCTCACCCACCCATTGAAGTTACAGGGAGCTAGGTACTCCTAGAGTCACCTCTTTGTCCCACCCCCAGAGCCTACAGCTTTATCATGGTGCAGATGCAGTTGATCCCTCCCATTCAGCCCCAGGAAAGAATGAAATTGCTGATGAGTGAAAGGGATCCACCCCAAACCTTTTCATTCTTCTTCTGACTGCTTCCTGACCTCAGTAACAGGGGGGAGATGGGGAAAGAAACTCCTCTTCCTCTTTTTTCTGCTTGTCTTCCGGTGTCAGGCTTCTGGTGGCAGTGAGCCGGTGGAGAGGCAGCAGTGTGGCTGGATCCTGACAAATGAAAAGAGGCGATCGTCAAGGTGCATAGGGTCCCCGTGAGAAGCCAAGTGCTTGGATTTGACAACCACATGAGAAAGCAGGCAGGGTTAGCCTGTCAGAGCGGCAGCTTAGAAATCAAAAGTCCTGGGGTTCTGGATACTTGTTAGGTATCACTTAACCTGTCGGAAACTCAGCTGCTGCTTCTATAAAATGGGATAGTAATATCTCCCCTGCTCACCTTGCTGAATTATGAGTTAGAATGAATGAAAGCTTTTACAAACTGACGAGTACCACCCAGAAACAGGTCCTCACTAGGTGCTGCAAGCAGTCACCATGTTCTGGCAGCCTGGCTGGCTTAGCCACTTGTGCTGAGTGGTGGAGTGGGTTCCCATTTGAGAGAGCACAATGTGGGGGAGGCCTGAGGTTTTTCCATTCCCTTCTTTCTATACGTATTCTATAGGCACTGTGCTAGTCTCTGTTCTAAGAAGAAAAGGACAGACTCCCTCCTTTTAAGGACAGGCAGAACCCAGCTCGGGAATGCTGATGGCCAGATCCCAGAGGAAGCCGACTTTGGGATAGCACAATTGGTCTCCCCTTCAATATGTACCCACTTGACAAACACCAATATGGATAGGAGATCTTTTTGGGTCTTTGGGGCCTGAACAGACTGAACACCAGTTGAGAACCTGGGAAAACACACAGTCCAGCCCTCTGCCTGATTCCCTACTTTCTGTTACCTTACCGCATCCCAAGTATTGGAGTCTTGGGCTTACATGAGAACAGTTTTTTCAGCACGAGGTCATTTGGGGGTCAGCCGTCAATTCCTAACTGCAAGAGAAATTCACCTCTGATTTGAATCTCCAGGTTTTTTAATCTACCACACAATGAATTGGCACTTTTCACTGAGGCAATGACTCCTGGGCCCTTTAGAGCTGCATTAAGCTCCGTGACTTAATGACTCTCCTGTTTAATTGAAGCAAAAGCCCTTTAAGTGGTCACAGCTGCCAGGAACTTTGCTAAAAGAGTGAAACTTTCCAAGCAGGTTGGGCAGTAGCTGCGCTAATCTCCCGGCCCGCCACCCCTCCCCCGCTGTGTCTCAGGCTTGTTTTGACAGCGCTGGGAGCTGGGTCCCATGAGAAGAACAGCAAACTCACTCCTTTCCCTTTCCACGTCTCGAGCTCCAGCCCATCATTTGCCGCAGGGGGAAGGAAGAAACAATCAAGCATTGTCTTGTTCCGGACTGGTGTGTCAGGGCCTCATGGAATAAATATTATTTGCCTGGGAGGGGAACTGGCTGGAAGACAGTCAAGTAAGGGCTGGGGTGGAGGGAGGGAGGGCAGCGATGTTTGGGTTTGGTTTTATTAGTAGTTTAATCTTCTTCTCCCTTAGTTCTGCAGATTCTTTTTTTTTTTTTCTTTCTCCTGACAGGCCATTAAGCATAAAGGCCAAGATGTACAGGGGCCTCTGCCAAGAAGAAACAAAAAGGGACTTTCTGAAGCTGTGGCCTTGTGTTACTATGGCCTCCTGGTCACTCTCTGACCAGCTCTGGGTGAGCAAGGGACAAACATTCTGGGGACTCTCCTAGGGAGCAAATGACATTCTGGAGCCTTCCACCCACCATGCAGCTCCTCAGCAATCCCAAGACATCTCACCCAGTGTGGTTGCTTTATTCCTTAGGTAAGTATTAGAAGGACAGCAGACTCCATTGTAGATCTGGGGAGAGGGAAGCCAAGGGTTTCCAGCGTTTTTCGAGTTCTCAGCACGTGCAATTCATTAAATACTCTAGTCGACTGCTTTTCCCTCATCCTTCAAGTCTTTTGACTCAAGAGAGGGGCACGCCTCTCCAGAAGAAAGAACTGAGAATCAACGACTCACTAAGAGACAGACACTGGGAAGATTGCTCCACAGTGGCCTGACCCTTGTCATCTCAAGAAAATGAACAGGTAAGAAAAATGAAGGTTTTGTGGCACAGCAAGGCAGAAAGTCAAAGTTTCTCCTGTGCGAAGTTCTCCTTCTATTTAAGCACAAACCTTTCCCTCAGCCCTAAGTTCATTTTAGAGTCAAGCCCCCTACCCAGGTGCTGTAATAACAACCATTTATTATTATTGAGGAATTAACATCAGCACTTTGCTAAGTGCTTTTCATGTGTTATCTCCCTGAACTCGTGCAACAAGACTGTGAGATGGGTACCATTGTTAGTCTGATTCTGTGGATGGGAAACTGAAACTTGGAGAGGGTAAAGAATTTGTCCAAGGCGCAGGTCACTAGAAGGCTTCCAACCCATTATCCTTCCCTAAAGTCTGGACGCCTCCAGCATTTCCTAGCAGTGAGGATGAATTTGGAAGATCCTCTCACACCTCCATGCCCAGGATGTACCCTTGCTAAGGAAAGGGGTGCAGTCTTTGGCTATGACAGGCCCTGGGAAAATGGCACTGAGATCTTAGTTTTATAGGCATGGTGCTTACGTTCACCTTCATGTGCTGGGGTTCTTGTGTTCCCAGAGGGCAGGGACCTGATCTGTGTATTTAGCTTATTTTTGTGTACAAAATAATTTGGTGCTCTGCTCAATGTCATGCACAATTAGAGATTAAATACTTGCCTTTCTGAGGTTGATAAAGATCTCACCATCCCAGCCAGCAAAATAAACACTGCCTTCCTTCTCTCAGAGAAAAACAAAAAGGCCCAAGAGGCCATGCCATCCTGAGCACATGGCATACAGGGTGTACAGCACAAGCAGGTGAGTCCCTAGACCTGGCTCTGGATCCTGGCTCAGCCACACACCAGCTGGGCCCTCAGGGAGAGCACCCTGATCTCTCAAAGGCTGAGTGTCCAAGAATGTAGGGGAAGGTTACAGCACCTTCCTTGTAGATTATTGTATCAGGAGAGAAAGTGGCTATAAAGTTCCCATCAGCCTTGCCTGGCAGAGGGTATTGTTACATGTTAGTTTCCTTACTCAGGGCTCAGGCATCTTCTCCTTCCTGTCAATGAAACCCCCACTGCACTAGAACCCCTTCAGTAAGACCTGGAATGCTGTAGTTTGTTGCGGCAGAAACACCGGCTGGGAGAGAGAATTTCTCCTTGGGTGACCCTATCTCTTGGGTCCTGTCTGTACTGGGGGCATTCACAGCATCATGCTCTGCTGGCACCTCAATGTGCTGACTGGCATGCCGCTGCTATTCTTATTTACTCAAGAGGCCCAGACTTGGGTCTCCTTTGTGGCCTGCAATGGCAAGGCTAAGACCAGGCTAGAGGTTTTAGCAAAGACATAACTCAAGTGCGGATAACAGAGCCAGAAAGCAACATGCAGGTAACCCACAGTGTTGCCTCTGCACTGTGTGGTGCACATCGAGAGCTTCTGACCAGCTCTACCTGACCTCAGAGGACACCTTCTACCCTGTCTAGAGACCTCAAGATCCAGACTAGAGGAAAAAAAGGCCCAAACTCCCTCTCCACCCAGTACCTATTTTCCGTGTTCCTACTTCCAATATGAAGACAGTCCTTGTCCCCCACACATAATGGGAATGAGTGTTCCTTTCAGAGGTCCCTGTCTTCTTATGTTCAGGAGTGTGGCTCACAGAGAACCATGTTCATTCAACACAGTAAACCCTGTGCCCAGACAGGCAATACTTCCCTGGAACAGGGAAAAGGGAGGAGGAGAATTTTATTGCAAGTGTTTTATATTTACACTGTCTCCCTGAATCCTCACAATATCCCTGTTAGTTATTTTAGGACCATCATTTCTTTTTTTTTTTTTATTGTTGGTCGTTCAAAACATTACATAGTTCTTAATACATCATATTTCACAATTTGATTCAAGTGGGTTATGAACTCCCAATTATACCCCGTATACAGATTGCTGAATCACATCAGTTACCCTTCCATTGATTGACAAATTGCCTTTCTAGTGTCTGATGTATTCTGCTGTCTGTCCTATTCTCTACTATCCCCCCTCCCCTCCCCTCCCCTCCCCTCCCCTCCCCTCCCCTTTTCTCTCTCTACCCCTTCTACTGTAAATCATTTCTTCGATTTGTATTATCTTGTCTTACCCCTCCTTTCCTCTTATATGTCCTTATGTATAATCCTGAGGATCGCCTTCCATTTCCATGCGATTTCCCTTCTCACTCCCTTTCCCTCCCACCTCTCATCCCTGTTTAATGTACATCTTCTTCTCAAGCTCTTCGTCCCTACCCTGTCCTTGTTTACTCCCCTTATATCAAAGGGGTCATTTGGTATTTGTTTTTTAAAGATTGGCTAGCTTCACTTAGCATAATCTGCTCTAATGCCATCCATTTCCCTCCAAATTCTATGATTTTGTCATTTTTTAATGCAGAGTAATACTCCATTGTGTATAAATGCCACATTTTTTTTATTAGGACCATCATTTCTAATCTGAAGATTAAACGTTGACTTGGAAAGGTCAAGTGAATGACCAAGTTCACACCTGGCCAGCAAGCAACAGAGCAAGGTCTTGGGCTCAGTGGTCCTTGTCCTTGAGTCCAGGATACCAACCCTACTAATGAACCTTTCCCAGGAGTGAGCCAGGGCTCTCCTACAAGCCAGAATGAGGTATTTTCTGGAAGTAGTGAGTGAAAGAAGCATTAGATGCAGCCACAGGCATGAGATGAGGGAAACTTGTTCCTCTCTCTGCCAAGTTATAGGTCAGTAGGCTTGGGTACAAATTCAGACTTTGCCACTTTAAGTATGTATGGTCTGAAATCAAAACTCTCCATGCCTCAGTTTCTACATCTGTAAAGTGATAAGGAATAAACCAACTAACCTTGTAGATTATTGCATTAGGTGAGAAAGTGGCTATAAAGTTCCTATCAGCCTTGCCTGGCAGAGGGTATTGTTACGTTAGTTCCTAGTATGTGTAGATATTAAATAAGTACTGATGTTTTTGTAGACATTGTTATTGCCTCTCTGTTTTGTGAGAAATAAATGAAATGATGGATGTGAAAACCTGTTATAAGCTGCATAGGTACAGGATGAGCGCTCATGTATGTTGCACAGGTAATAGAAAAAAACACTTGACCTTAGATGATATATTTAAATAGCTCCAAAGCTTCAACAGGAAGTATAGAAATGCACCTCCAAAAAAGCAATTTTTGCTTTCTGGTTTTATTTCAATTTTACCCCAGATCTTTTATTTATGTAATTGTTTGCATTTCACTTCTATATTCTCAATTAACACATACCATAGGCATTGTAAAAGACACATTGTCTGTTTATTTATTTATTTATATTTTATTGGTCACAATAAGATACCCAAGGACTCCTTTAAACAGACAATGTGTGGCATTTATACACATTGTCTGTTTAAAGGAGTCCTTGGGTATCTCATTGTGAACAAAAAATACAATTAAGCTCTGTCTCACTTTCTCAGTCAATGCAGATGCAAGGCTTCTCCAAGGCTGGGAGAACCATGCAGGCAAGCCATCCAGGGAAGGGGAGCTGCTAATAAATGTCTGAAAGAAAACCTATTAATATCACCTCTGCATGTCTTGTAGCAAAGGCTGCTTGGACAACATTTGGCGAGATTCAGAATGTGTCTGATGAATTTCAAGCCAAACAAGACTTACCAAGTGTAATTCTGCATCTAGCATCATGCTAGAAACAGTATGGTATTTAATGAAGTGTCTATGCATAGCCTTTGCCCTTTACAGAGATCAGTGTGGCTGAATGAATGAGACCAATGAAAAGGAAACTAATCAGAGAATCATCAAAACCAGTAACATAATCAATGGTTTGATTTTTATGGCCCAGAATGTAGATATTAGTATAGCGTAGAGGAAGATGGACAAAAGCTACAGTGAACAGGAAGAGGTTGGTTAGCCAGGTCTTGGCAGGTGTGTAGGAGTTGCATTGGTGGAAGGGAGAGTGGCATTCCAAGGGTGGGAAACTACCAAGAGAATCTAGAAGACACAAAAGAACAAGGACTGTTTACAGGATAGAGGCAAAACTGGTGTGATTATGGTAGAGGGAGGGCATCCTAATTCCCAACCTAATCTACTGCTTTGCAAGAGCCAGAAAATTTAGAATTTCTACTAGCAATAAGGTGGTTTGTTTTATTCTCCTTCTCACATTCATAACTAAACAAGAACTTGGGTGACTCCCTCAAACTCAATCTCCTCACCTGTAAAACGGGGATGGTAATCCAAGTCTAGCAGAGTCACTGTGAGAATTAAAGGGAATGCTATGTGCAGGTTTCCAGGGACAAGTGCTAAGCCACAGGCTATGAGGGCAATTCTTCCTTCAAGCTCCCAAATTTCCAACTTAGGTTCCCCAAAAGAAGAAACCCTATCCCCCACTCTCCACCCTTCCAAAGAGCAATGGGAGATGTTTTACCCCTCTGCTCCTTCAACAAAGTTTTGGGAAGAGGATAAATACAGAATTCTTTTGTACTGTGCCAAGAAGGGAGGAAAGCTGGGTCCTATGTGAATCTCTTGCTGTTGGCACTGATTCACAAAGGGTGCAGGAGAGGATTGCTCAGGGCCCCCTACACAGAAAACTTGCCTGCATCTTGACCTCCTCAGAACCTAAAAAATGCTCTTCAGTTCAAGGGCCCTTCAGAGTCAGGGATTTCTGAATGGAGTCAACTGTCCTATTGGGACACAGAGGATGCCTTCCTTTTTCCTGCTTTGTCACTTTCTCTTTCTCCTTCTTGAAAGGACAAGATAGTAAGTTTGGTCGTGACAGAACTTCTTGAAAATGGAGAGAGCACAGGAGAGGTTAAATCTGATAAAGAAATGAGCTCGCTAACCTCGGCAACCTTTTGTTAGGGACCATGGTAGTGAGCCTAACGGGTGATAGGCAGTTGCTAGGGTTGGAAACAAACAAACGCACTTTTAAGAGTGCTTTGGGAGGAAGGAACGTCTAATCAATTAACCCCCAGGGGCAGCCCCGCCTGGTGGTTCTCCTCGGCCTGGTTTCAGGCCGCTGAGTCCAAGTTTCTACCACAGACACAGGGCCGAGACTGTTTCCAAAGAGTTCTGTAATTGTTTTCCACCTGTGTCTTGCGCAAAAACCACTGCTCAGCTGCGGGCCACATTCCCTTTCTCCTCCCTTTAGACTGAATCCCAGATAGAGAAGGGAGGAATAAATCCAGAGAGGCCAGGTCAGGGAGGGGAAGCCCGGGCGGGTTAATGAATGGAAGCAGCGACACGCAGCGGGCATGTGCCCAGGGGAGCCTGGAAGGGTCTGCAGTGCCTGGTCTGAACCCACCCAGGCGGGAACCCTGCGCTGTTCGCAGAGAGCACTGCCATGCCGCGGGGAGGAAGCACAGGCAGGTGTGTAACCACGCGGGACTCTGGCGGCTAGGGCTCTGTGCAACCTCCAACCCCGCATCGCCCCGCTGCGCCCTGCAGACTGCCAGGACCCAGAGATGCTCCTGCTTCTCCCTGGCGTCTGCCGCCGCGGTCTGAAAGACTGCCCTGCCTCTTTGCACCGGATGCTTGAGACTGGGAAGTGAGAGTGGGCGCACGTGCGTTTATCCCCTGTGCTTGTGAATGCGCAGTGTGAGCGAGTGCGTGTCCGCGCGTGTGCACACACATAGGTGTATAAGCAGGAGGCGGGTGGCAAGACAGGGGGCAGTGGGCATGCGTGAGTGAGCACACACGTGTGATCATTTTGTGGGTCTGAATAGGAACCCCAGGGGGCACCTTAATCAAGAATTCTAAGCAGCTGAAGGAGCACCTGAAACTACTGGAGAGAAACTGCCCTAGAATATAAGTTTCTTGAGGGGAGGGATTTTTTTTTTCCCCATTGCTCTGCCTCCAAATGCCCATTAGGTACTTGGTGGGTACAGAGGGAGACCCAGAATAGTTAATGAATGGATGTCAGGCGTGGAGGAGGGTTGATCTGCAGTTGGAACTCTCTCCAAAGCCATTTCTCACTTCCTTCTCTATTCTTATCATAAGCCCTGGCCTTACTCCAAGACCAAGCATTCTCTACATCCAGGACGTACCACCTGTTCCTTCCCTGCTCCTGTTGCCCCCTTCCCCTGATCCTCACAGGTGAGAGAGTGGAAAGTGGAAAAGTGATAGAAGCAGAGCTCTGGAAATGGAGAGCTATCAATGGCATGCTTCCTTCAGGATGTGGTGTCAGACAGGGAGCTCTCCCTCAGCTCCTCCATTTGGGCATTTAGACTTTGAACTCCAACATTTCCACTTTAAAACAGCACTTTCTTCCCCTTGCCTCACAAGATTGTTGTGAGAAGTCAAGGGAACAGGAGGTGGAAACACACAGGGGCATTTTACAGAAGGTTGGTTTCTTTTCCAGTGAGCACCCCTTTTGTGGTTGGGATTGGGTAACATTTAATGATCTCTAGGAAAACACCTCTCCTCTTTTCACCATTTGCCTTGAAGGAAATTTAAGGGTTACTGAAAAGTGAGGGCAACCTTCCTTTCTAAAACATCCAGAAGTAATGTGCCATTAATCATGTATTCTGCTGGGGCCACGCCACACCTAAGAGGGGCATTCTCCAAGTAGTGAAACAATTACATTGTGACCAGCCTAAAGCACAACAGCCTTGGCACTTCCACTTGGGCACCTTCTGGATGTGTGGCTGCCTCTGAGCCTTTGATGGAGATCAGCAAATTCTTCCTTCAGCTGTAGAGGGAGACACTGAAAACCTAACCCTGTTGTTAATTTTTTTTTTCCCCATCATGAAAGGATCAGATTTCACCCTTCTCAACCTGATTTAAGGACCCACCAGAAATAACAAACTTCATGGAATAATAAGGAAATTATCCTCTTACAAATTGGGAGATGTCTCTCTTCCTTGGGAGGAGATAGAAAGGATGTTATTTTTCTTTTACCTTGGTGAAGCTGCTGCGATTAACCATGCCACCCGGGTAATTGTTCACTTGTGTGTAAGCTGATAGCTTGCTGTTCCAGGGCACACCTGCCAACACACTCCTGAATCACATGCTACCTCCTGATGAAAGGAAAATTCCCATCATATTCAGTTAAAGGACTCTT
Organism: Urocitellus parryii; assembly: GCF_045843805.1. NCBI lineage: Eukaryota > Metazoa > Chordata > Mammalia > Rodentia > Sciuridae > Urocitellus > Urocitellus parryii. The sequence goes on from NC_135534.1 coordinate 116,769,622, forward strand.
TAAGCCTGGTCTGTCAATATCCTGAAGGTGGAGAATAGCCCTGAGGTTAAGAAAAGATTTCCTAGGACTGGCTAGACATGTATTTGTTTAAAGGAATTAGGAAAACACCCAGTCTGAGCCTGGTCAATACCTCTTGTTTCTCAACTTGTGGAAAATAGTGATGGTCCACAGAGAAACCAGAAACTCCTATAAAGCCCTACGATGGTTTTTTATTTGATAACAAGGGGAAATTCCTAAGATTTCTAGATTCCTATCTCATTTAGAAATCTTCCTAAAAGTTATTGGAAATAAGATCAAAAGCCCAATAGAAGAATTGGAATCCATATTAGGCTCCTCCTTCCACTCTGACATATTCAATCTCACTTCTCTGTCTGTCCTGAGCCCAGATATCTACAACTCCAGAGACTCCACAGACCTCTTAGACTCATTAAGAATCCTCTGGAGTTTTCAATAACGCTAAAGGAAGTACTAAAATGTGTGTGTGTTTATACACATATATTTTAGCACTTCTGTTTAGACTTGACAGATTCCAAGAGCTTCCACACACATTACTGCACTTAATACAATCCTCAAAACAACACTATGTGGCAGATGTTGTTATTATCCTCAATTTCACCAAAGAGGAAACTGAACTGGGACTCAGGGAGGTAAAGTGACTTGGGTGATATCATGCCATCAGGGTGCGGCACAACCACAATGGAGTCTACCCTCCCAGATCATTAAAAATGACTAGAGTCTCATCTGGCTCTGAGTGGAAAGGACCTCATAATTAACACTCTACGGCAAGTTGCTGATAGCAGTCTTATGTGCTGTCCCTTTCAGATATATTTGTGTTTAAATAGGAAACAATTTATAATCCAAATAAAGAAAGTTCTGTATGGCAAAACCTCCAGGCACCAGTAGCAGCTAAATAAGGGAAATAAATATAAGGATTTAAGATCAATCAGGATTTCTTGAGTTGTGAAAGCTGGCAAGAGTTTTATTTGTCAGAGCCTCTACATGTCTACTGGATACCTGTCTGCCTTCAGCCTGTCCCCTTCCAATCTGCTCTATGTGGTGTTGAGTGCTTGCTTCAACAGCCCTCGACCTAAAAGCATCAGAAGGGAACTCTCCTTAGTAAAGTGACTCCTTGAGTGTGGTCCCAGGACTAGTAGCAAAATATCACCTGGAACTTATTATTAGAGAAGCACATCTTCCTTTTTAAGTTGATTATCAGGTATTTCCTCCCAGTGGTGAAATTCTAATACATGACTCCATGGAGAGCTGGGGTGTGCTGCAGTTTCAGTACCTCAACCTTGTTGCCTACAAGATAGTGCCCAGACCCCTCACAGACCTTACTAACTAAATCCACAGTCCCCTAATTATCTAGCCATATCCAACTAGCACTTACTGTTCCCTAAACATATCCTTTCCAAGTATCTTTGGAATCCTGTTCCCCTTGTTTGGATGGTATCTCCTTGTTCTCTGCTTGATAATCTCCTATTATATATCATAAAAAGTCCAACTCAAAGACTTGCTCTTTGGAGGGTTCACCTGTTTTCTTTTCTGGTGCCCACAGTGCCTGTGCAAACCCCAGCAGCATTGCCATGTGGGGTTCTTCTGTTTTACCTGACAGTGAACTGCAATCCCAAGTTCAAAGGCTTTGTCTTGTACCTCTTGGTATTCCTGGTGCCTAGCATTGTGCCAGGAATATGGTATGTACCTAATAAGTATGTTTTAAATAAATGAGTAAGTGGATGCATGAGCCCAAGTATTATATCATTCCTCACTGAGTAACAGAGACAGGCACCAGGCCTGTGGGCATACAGCTGGTTGCTTCAGAGCCAGAAGTGGCCCCTAGGCATCCTGAATCCTAATTCAGGATAGTAAGTAATTCTTGGTTTGTTTCACCAGACTCCATGTCTTTAGGTAATATAATTGTTAAACAAGAGTCTTTTTGGCTACTTTGTGACAGATAATTATGCCAAACACACAGAACATAAAAAATTCTCCCCTTTGGGCCATGGAGCTGTGATTTGGTGAGGTCACAGCCTGGTCTTGGTTATCTCTGCATCTCTTTGTGTTCATATTTATATATGGCACCAACCTATCATAATAGTATCTACACCAACTATTAAACCACTTATAATGCCCAGGAACCAATTTGTGGCAGCCAGCAATTAGCCCTATTCATGTTTTTAATTTTTCTCTCTTTGAAGTTTAATAGATGGTTATTATGATGTAGTCTGCGCTGCCTCCAAGTCTGCAGACTGCTTGCAGCCTGTCTGCAGCTAGAGAAAATTAGACTCTAAGAGGGAAACTACATATAACCTACTGTGACTCTGGATTCATTTCTAAATCTGCTACATTGCCCAGGTCGTCTTTCCCCAGGCAGAGAGTCAGGATGAAAAAGGATTTGGAGTAACCCATTGTTCATTAATTCATGCAGCACACACTTTGTGAGCCTTGCTATGTGTGATACACTGAGAACACACAGAACAAGACATGGTACCTTCCTTTACAGAGCTTCTAGACTAGTCAAGGGAGTAGGGTTGTGAGCAGGAATCTGCAAACTAGTGTGATCCCTGCTGTGACAGAAGAAACTTAGGGGAAAAAGGATGTCTACAGAGGACTCAGAGGGAAGACTCCAGGAAAGAGGGCAAGGAGGTGAGAGCGGGGAGGTCACTTCCAAAGAGCCCCATAGACAGACTTGTAGACCTTGGAGCTGCATCTTGGGTGGGATGTCTTGACATCCAGTAATGCCCAAGAGGCCCAGGTCATTATCACAGCCTGGTACAAAGAGAGGAGGAGACAGTGGGAGGCATGATCTCTCAGTACAGTAGTGTCTTATTTGTGAATGATAGGCACAACCAAAGATCTGCTTGAAGTATGCCTTGTGTCAGGGAGAACTCTTGTTTCTTCAAGCCATTTGTGGCTTTGGGGATGGAGTGGGTTACGAGAACAGAGAGCTGTAAATGAAGTACTCAGAATTGATAATTGTCAACCTTTCCCTTTCTACTTGCTCATTCTCCAGAGCTTAAAAACATCAGTCTCTTTTATTCTGAAGAAGAGAAAGAAAGGAAAGGGAAGAAAGGGAGAAAAGAGAATGAAATCAGCCTAACAAAATAACAGCCCTCCCTAACTCTAATGCTTTTATACTTGAAAGCTCTTGCTTCGTCTCTCTCCTTCCTCCTTTGATTACCAAGTTCCTAAACACCAAACCAAAACAAAAAAACTTACACTCACCCACCTCTCTTTTCATCCATACGTGGCTGCATGTTGTGTTTGCTCTCAACGGAACCATTATGGCAGAGGTTATCAGTGTCCTCAATGGCCATAACCAGAGGATTCATCCATTTATTCAACAAGATATATTTCTATTCTGAACCAGACACAGGAATATAGTGAGGTAAAAATTTTCCTGGAGTTTATGTTTTCATGAACTTCTTTTAGTTCTTCTGTCTCTGTAGCATTTGTTGTTGTTGAGCTTTACCTTCTGGAAACACTCTTGCATCCACGATACCAGTCTCCTATGGTCCTCCTGTCTTTTTCAATGTGCCTTCTAAATCTCCTTTGCAGATTCCACTTCCTCTGCCTATTCATTAATACCTGATAGTAGGTAGGTTGTTCTCTCTCTAGACTAATTCTCCAAGGCCTATGTTTCCTCTGATTTTAGTTCTAAATATGTATCTCAATAGCTATTAATCACCTGCCTCTGAACTTCTTGCCATGGACAGTACTTCAATGTCAACATAACCAAAGGAGAATTCTATGTGCTGTGCCCTGAGCTTCTCCTTCTCCTGAGTTTTCCATGTTAGTGAATCCAGTCATGTAATCATGGAAGCTGGGATTCATCTCAGGTTTATCATTTTTCTTACTCCTGTGCTTCCTATGCCCAGGCTTCTGTCCTAAATCCAAACCTTCATCATCCCTCCTCACTCCAACTATAGACTGCCACCTCCAGACTATCCATCCAACTGCTAGCAGACGGATCTTCCTGAATTGTGATTTGGGCATGCCTCTCTCCAGTATCCTCCCTTTCCTCTCCCCAGTATCCTCCATCTCTTCTAGGAGCAGATCTCGAATGGGACCCAAAACACTTTTAGGAGGTCCATGAAGACAAAATTATTTTCATAATAGAGGACCTTATTTTACTCTTTTCACTGTGTTGATATTTGCACTGATGGTTCAAAAGCAATTCTATGTAAATGTCAGGTGCTTTAGCCTGAATGAAAGTGTGGAGCCAAGTCCATGATTCCCAGTATTTGTGTCCTACACTCGGTGTACTCATAGAAAGAAAAAAAAACAGTTAATCATGCTCATATGAAGCAGTAAATAATAATTAATCTTATTAAACCTCAGCCCTTGAACGAGCATCTTTTAATATTCTGTGTGTCACATGCAAAGCACTTAGTAAACAATTCTGCTACATACCAGCGTATGGGGGCAGTCTCAGGCAAAAGCATTTGTGCAATCCTGTGAGTTGCATGCTCAACTAGCTCTTCCCCTCTATCTAAGTTGTACTTTCTAGAAGTGCAACTTTTTAGAAATACAGCTCACAGACAACCTGTGGTTACTATAGTATTATAGTTATTGGGTATTTGACAGTCATAGTCTCAGAAATTAATGAAGCAAGCTTGTTACTTCAAGGAAAATTACTGATAGTGTTTGATATCAATGATAAAAGTTTTTTTCAAACAAAAATAAAAATTTTGGAAAACATACACTTGTAACCATGATCATGGCAGTTTTCCATCACTTATGGACTTTCCTGATAAGAATGGTGGTGATTTTAACAAATGTGACTTGGGCATGCCTCTCCCCAGTATCCTCCATCTCTTCTAGAAGCAGATCTCAAATGGGACCTAACACACTTTCAGGAGGTCCATGGATTTGTTTGGTATCTTGTTTAATGAGATGTGTACATGTGTAGTAGAAGCTTTATGTAACTCACTTAGCCAGTATTTTCCAAATGACCAAGCTTGAGGTGACAAAATTATGCATATAATGATCTATTAAGGTGTAAAACGAATCAATAGATTTTAATGTAACAGAGTTTCAAATGTTCTTTAAACTGACTTCAGAATCCACATTTGAAATGAACCATTAGTAAACTACTATTTATCCAATTTCAGTATAGTATTAAAGAATATCCATAATTGGGTTGGGGATGTAGCTCAGTGGTGCTAGCATGTGCAAGGACCTGGGTTCAATTCTCAGTGCTGCAAACAAACAAACAGGGGGAGGAGAAGAAGAAGAATGAGGAAGAGGAGAAGGAGGAGGAGATCCATAGTTCTCTCAAGAGGCTTTTGAGAGAAAATTTCCCATTATACATCTGTATGAAACCTACTTTTCTTCATATACTTCAATCAAAACAAGTAAAAACTATTAAGCACAAATATGAAAATCCAGTTCTCTTCTTTTAAACCACACATTTCTCACTTTTTTTGAGCTTTTAATGGTGCATTATAGTTATAAATGATAGTTTCATTTTGACATAATCATACATGCATGGAGTTTAATTTACTCCATCTCAGTTCTTGGTCCTGTCCTCCACTTCCCTTCCATTCTCCCTTCCTCTTTTCCACTTTCTTACTGTACTGGTCTTCCTTTCACTCTTTTTTTTTAATTTGTCTTATACATAAGAGTGGAGTTCTTTGTGGTATAATTATACATTCACATAGCATATTTTTGTCAAATTTGTTCTGTATTTCCTCCTCCCCTTTCCTTTCTCTCTTCTCTCCCTCTCAATCTCTCTTTCTTCTATTTCACTGATCTTTCCTCTATCTTTATATTTGACCTCCCCCCTTTCTTCCCCTTATTTTGTTCTAGCTTCCACCTATGAGAGAAAACACTTGACTTTCTGGGTCTGGCGTTTTTCACTTAGCAGGACATTCCTCCATTTACCAGCAAATGCCATAATTTCATTCTTCTTTATGACTGAGTAAAACTTCATTGTGTGTATATATACTATATTTTCTTAATTCATTCATCTGTTGATAGGCACCTGGGCTGGTTCCATATCTTGGCTCTAGTGAGTTGCGCTGCTATAAACATCAATGTGACTGTATCACCATAATCTGCTGATTTTAGTTCTTTGGGATAGATACCAAGGAGGATAGCTGTTTCATATGGTGGTTTCTTCCCTAGTTTTTTGAGTCTCCATACTGCTTTCCTGAGTGATTGTACTAGTTTTCAGTCCCACCAAAATTGTAGGGGTATACTTTCTCCCCCATATCCTTGCCAGCATTCATTATTTATATTGTTGATCATTGCCTTTCTGACTGGAGTGAGATGAAATCTCACTGAAGTTTTGATTTGCATTTCCTTGATAACTACGGATGTTGAACATTTTTTCGTATATTTGTTGGCCATTTGTGTTTCTTCTTTTGAGAAATGTCTCTTTATTTCATTTGCCCATTTCTTGATTGGGTTATTTGTTTTCTTGGTGTTACAATTTTTGAGTTCTTTATATAGTCTGGATATTAATCGCCTATTGAAGGAGAAGCTGGCTAAGATTTGCTCCCATTCTAGAATCAATTCTAGAATTGATTACCTAGGGAAGTAAGGTCCAAATTTCTTCACACAATAAATGAGGTCACCCATTCCTTGGATTGCATCACCTTTCCTGCCTGTCACCATCCTAACCCTGACTCCCCCCACTCCTACCACAACTGTGCTGCCAGCCTCCCAGGGCCCAGTCTGGCTCCAGGATTTATACCTTTGATCATCCTCTGTCTAAACTGACCTTTCTGTCTTTTGTTTTGTCTCTTTCCTCCCTGCCTTTCAAATACCTACTCGTACTTCAGAACACACCGAATGTCATCTTTAGTGAGCACCCTCCCAGCTCCCTCAGGAAAACTTGATCACTCCCTCCATTGTGACCACCCTTAACACCTGTCTCCAGGTATCTGCAACATGCCCATGCTGGTTCTCCTGTGTAACCCCAAGGCCTCACCATGGATAAAATTAGGACATTTCCCAAATGATAGGTGAATGGGTTATTTCCAACTCTTCGCTGTTGCTGACAAAGCCACCTTAGATGTGCTTATACATGTCTCCTTGGGCACTTATGCAAGAGGCTCTCCAAAGAGATTCCTGGAAGGGAAATAATTGGGTCACAGAGTTTATGTAACTTTACCTTTATCAAGGGTTGTAACCTCTTTTCCAAATTAGGGGTACCAATATATACTATCACCAGCAATGAACAAAACTTTCTGATTTCCCTCACATTCTTGCCAATATTAATGTAACTAGACTAATTTTTTTCTCTAAATTGATAGCCATGAAATTTTCATTTGCCTAATTACTGATAAGGTGAACATCTTCCCATAACTCATTCAGATACCTTCTTCAGAAATATCCTTTTTCTGTTTTTCCTTTGATTTCTCTTTTCCTTACTGTCTTGAAATTCTTTCTGTATTCTGAACACTAAACTTTTCCCTGCTCTGTACCTTGCAGATCTATCCTCCTGTGTGTGGCTAATCTTTTAACATGGTCTATGGAATCCTTCATTATGTGGAAGTTTTAAATTTTAATACAATCAAAATTGATCAATTTTTTCCTTTAGAGTTTAAGTTGTTTTTACATATTGTTTAACAGATTCTTTGCTATCTCAAGTTCATAAGATACTGCATATATTTTTGTCTAACATGTTGTTTTACTTTTTACATTTAGTCTTTGATCCTTCTGAATTTATTTTTTGGGTAAAATGTAAAGAAGGAATCTATTTTTATCTTTCTTCATATGCATAATTAATTAGTCCAAATCTACTAATTGAATACTTCCCCCTTTTCTAATTGATTTGAAATGTCATTTCTGTCCACGTATTCTTTGGTCCATCTCTGGGCCTTTTATTTTAAGGGTGAGCAAACTCTTTCTGTAAAAGGTGAGATAACTATTTTATGGTTTGTGGTTCCTAGAGTCTGTCAAAACCACACCATTTGCTGTTGTAATGCAAAAGCAGCTGTGTGCCAACAAAACTTTATTTATAAAACAGGGGGCCAAATTCAGCCCGAATGCCATAGTTGGCTGATCCTTAGTCTATTTATCTACACTTGCGCCAATATCACACTGTATTGATTACTGGTAACTTTATAATAAATCTTTGTTAGAATCAATCTCCTCTCTTTGTTTTTCTTTAAAACTGTCAAATCTATCCTAGCCTTTCTTCTTTCCATATAATTAACATCACCTTAGAAATTCCTTGAAAGTCACTGATTTTAGGCAGAGAGGGTTCCTTTTGTTTTGATTTTCTACCTTCTTGAAGTGGGGATTTTGCTTTTTGATTTTTAGTCTTCTCTTCTTCTTACACATTTTCCTTCAGGTATTGTCTCACAGATTTGGTTGCTTTGCTTCCACTACTGTTACAATACTTTATCAACAAATTAGACAAAACAGTTTCAACAGAACTCTATCACACAATATGATATCTTGTTTTAGGGATTGTTTTTGAAGTGTTCTTAAACTACCCAAATATAAGGGAACAGAGAGGTTTGTAATTTTTAGTTACTAATTTTACATTCACCTGTATTGTGCCTTGGAGAATCTGGTCTAATTATATAAACTGTTGTTGGACTTGTTTGTTGTTTTTGTTTTTTGCTAATTTTGGAAACTTTCTTTGTAACCTAGTATATGGTAAGATTTTGTAAGTATCTTGGAACACTTGAAGGAATGTTATGTTCTCTGATTAATGGGAGTCAGGTTCTGTAGACCTTTATCTTAGATCAATCTTATTCCCTGTGATTTTCTAAACTTTCCAATATGATTGTGGCTTCTCTATTTTCCCCATTTTTCTACACATTTCTCTCTCTCTCTCTCTCTCTCTCTCTCTCTCTATATATATATATATATATATATATATATATATATATATATATATATAATTGCATACTCTTGGGACTTCTGAGGAATGCCTCCAAAAGATAACATTCTTTTCTCTGCCTAAGTCTGAATAAATTATGAATTAAACCAAAAAGTAAATATGTAGGTCAGAATATTCCCTTTCTTATTAGTAGAGGCTAAGTTGGAAGATGGGTTGGTAAAAGAGTCAAATGGACTTGTGAGCTGAACCCCCAAAGGGGCAGCACTCCCAGCCAGTGGCAGGCAGCCCTAGACCACAGCATTTCTCCCCCAAGAGGAGCAAGGCCTTGAAGAAAACTGGAACACAGGCTTCCTGAGGTCAGCTTGCCTTGAAAAGGAAGAAGACAGGAAAATTGAACTGCACATGCCCAGTTGTCATGGTCAATCTCCCGACCAGACAAGTCCTCCCAAGGCAGAGTAAGTCAGGGCCGTGATGGCAGGACAACAGCAAAGTCCCTCCTCGTGGGAGCTAAGAGAACGCAGTGTTGTTCTCTTGCTACAAGCCTACACGTATAAGATTGTTTAATTATCCTGATGAATTGTTTTTTTATTATACACAATTATACACAATACACAATTATATTGTGTATTGATTCTCTTTATGACTAATACTGTTTTAACTTAAAAATTCGATGACATCACAGTAGCTATATAGCAACTTTTAAAAACTTCCTTTATGCTTGGTTTATCTTTTTTCAGGCTTTTACTTTTAATCTTCTGCATCATTACATTTTCGTCATATCCTTTTTGAAGAGAATATAGCTGAAATTCTTGTGATAATACTGGGGGTAGTTGGGTGAACTCTTTAATTCTTTTTAGTTTTTCTCTTGAAAATGTTTAAACCTATATGATGGAAAAGGACTGGCTCTAGCTCAGCGGTTCCCTCGACACAGAATGTACAACCTGTATGGTGGAAACCGTCCTATCCCCTCAAATAAGTAAGATCCACTAACTGTTAAATTCTTGCCAAATTGTGTTCTCTCTCTCCTCCCTCCCTCCCTCCCTCCCCCCCTCTCTCTCTCCTTTCCCTCTCTTTCTCCCTCCTGCTCTCTAAACACACACACACACACACACACACACACACACACACATACACACACACTTTTTTTTTCTTTGACAGTTCATCTGAAAATAGAATGTACTTATCATGGCATTTCAATCCTAAACATTTCAAAACACATCTCCAGAGAACAGTCATTTTTTAAGCAACGATATCACCATTACCCACCTAGGAAAAGCAACATTAATTCAATATCTCGTCATATGCTGTTAATGTTCAAATTTTTGCAATTGTCTCAAATATGTGCTTTCTAGCTGTTTTTACCTTTTCATTAAGATCCAGTCAAAATTTATGTACTGCATCTGGACACTATGTCTCAATCATTTCCATCAGCCTAGATATTCTCCCCTTCCTTCTCTGTTCTCCATTACATGAAATCTTCTGTACAGTCCAGGCCTCTTGTCTTGCAAAACATTTCTATATTCTGGATTTGTCTGATTGGTTTACCTGGGGATCAGTGTTTGGACTCTTTCCAGTTTGAAGCTATTACAAATAAAACTGCATGAGTATCCTTGTACAAGCCTTTGTTTTGACACATATTTTTGTTTCTCTTGATAAAATACCATGGGGTGAAATGACTGGGTCATGTTAGGTGTATGCTTATTTTAAAAAATCTTCACTTTTTACCAATGTACATATACCATTTTATGTCCCCTAAAGCAGTATATAGATGTTCCAACTGCCCCATATCTATGCCAATACTTGGTAGATATTCTCATGGTTATATGGCAATATCTAATTGTGGGAGTTTTTTTCCTTAACATTATATATTTACAATACAAACAAGAAACTGGTACAATGGGAAACTTAAATCCTACTGTTTTCATTGGTTTCCCTTTATGAAGACCACACCAATAATCCTCGGCATTTTCAGGCATCATGTTTTGGTTGTAGGAAATTACTTTGTGGTGACAATCACGTGGATTGCCTTCCAGGTCATCAATATTGACTTCTAGGCTCAGCACTCCTGTTACTGGCATTTTTGAATTGCAAATGTTACTATCTCTGTCTTCTATAATCAACAAAAAAAATTGTTACTCTGCAAGAATTTAGGTGAGTAAGAGCTCAAATAGAATAGTATTTCCTTTTATTTATTTGTTTTGTTTGTTTTTTATTTTATTTATTTATTTACTTATTTGATATAGGGGATTGAACCCAGGGGCACTTAACCACTAAGCCACATCCCCAACCCTTTTTATTTTTATTTTGAGGCAGGGTCTCAGTGAGTTGCTTAGGGCTTTGCTAAGGTGCTGAGGCTGGCTTTGAACTCATGATCCTCCTATCTCAGCTTCTAGAGTCCCTGTGATTACAGGCATGCGTCACCACGCCAGGCCAAGAATATTTCTTAAAATCTGAATCTACCATTTTCTGACCAAGTTACTGGCGCAGACTCAACACTGTCTCTCTCTTTTCTTTTTCTCTCCTCCAATCAAATAGCTCAAAGAAAGGATAGAATAATTGAGTTTTAAAATCCTGCCCTTTTGTTTCTTTGTGGTGAACATTGTAGATGAACAAACTAGAAGTACTAGAATCTCAGGCAAAACACAAAGGAATCCCTCATTACATCAGGCTATTAGGGCATTTCCTGTATTTTAAAATGCTGATGTAGTTAAGTGGCAGTGGTTACTCTTCACTGACTTTAGCATCTGATCTCACAGACTAGTCATAAGTTGCAGTTCAATTCTGGGTTTTAGCAACAAAGTAGAGATAGACATTTCTGAATACAGAACTTTTAGCCATTTGGAAATTATTGCTAACACATTGTTTAATGTTAGAGCAATAGTCACATTGTGCTGAAAATAAAAGAATCTGAACTCTGCAAATGTTTTGCTCCATCAAGTCCCACAAAAATGAAGGATTTATTACTTATTTAATAAAAAAATTATTCAGTAACTTTTTTTTTCAAACAGCAACTACTACAAAAAAAAAACGGCAGAAAAAAATGACTTCACAAAATACACTAAAATTTTTGACAATTTTATGCAGGAACTACCTAAATTCTAGTGTTTAATAGTAAGAGCACAATTGACCAAGTTCCAAGATGGGAACTTATTTGAGAAACTTGGGGGGAAAAATCACTCTAAAAACTAATTAGATAATATATGAAAAGAATGCACTATTGTATAAAAACCTGTCTACTCTTAGTTGCAAAAAGAAAAAAAAATTGTAAAAAGCCATTCAGTCTTCTCTTGGCTTAAAAATATGGTATTCAGGATAATTAGCAACCTTCAACTCTCTTGTGTAGCAGGTATCTTGTTTTTGCCTTGAAGTTCTTCCACCCCTGCCTGTGTCAGGAGGTCTGTAATGTTTTTCTCCAGATCATCAATGCAACCACTCATTTCACCAAGTCTTCCAATGATCTGGTCAGACATGGTCTAAAATTCATCTTGCATCTGCTGCAGGAGCGTCTGCACCACTGAGGTGAGGTCCTGCACAGTCTGGGGGTCAGTCTGGGCTGTCACTCCAGTTCCCAGTTTGGCAATGATGTCTCAGACTGTCATCCTCTTCCATTTGTGCAGACACCCCCAGCCACCCTCTTCTTGTCCTAATTGTGGTTTTAGTTTGCCTTTAGTTTGATGAGTGATTAGGTGGATTATTTACATGTGATTATTAGCCATTAACATAATCTTCTTTGGTGAAATGTCATTCAAATCTTTCACCCACTTTTTATTAAATCCTTCTGTTATTACTTATTAAATTATGAGAGTTCTTTTTATATTTTATATATAGGTTTTTCATATATAAGAAAATATTATGTACATATCATATATAATACCATATGTATGGTATTTTCTCCCAGTCTGGTTTATGTTTTTTATTTGCTCAAGTGTATCTTTCAAAAGGCAAAAGTTTCTTTACTTTTTTTTTACTTGTTCTAATTAATTATACATGACAGTAGGACACATTTTGACACATCATACATAAACGGAGTAGAACTTCTCATTCTTCTGGTTGTGCATGATGTAGAATTATATCAGTCATGTACTCATGTATGTACATGGGTCCAATGTCCAATTCATTCTACTATCCTTCCTCCCCTCACACCCTCTCCCCTCTTTTCACTCCCCTCTGCATAGTACAAAATACCTTTATTCTTCCCAACACCGCCCCCCACTTATTGTGAATTAGCATCCGCATATCAGAGAAAACATTCAGATTTTGTTTTGTGGGGGTTGGCTTTTTTCGCTTAGCATGATATTCTCCAGCTCCATCCATTTACCTGCAAATGCCATAATTTCATTTTTATTTAAGGCTGAGCAATATTCCATTGTGTATATATACCACATTGTCTTTATCCACTCATCTACTGAAGGGCATTTAGGATGGTTCCACAGTTTAGCTATTGTGAACTGTGCTGCTATAAACATTGTTGTGGCTATGTCCCTGTAGTATGCTGATTTTAAATCCTTTGGGTATAAATTGAGGAATGGGATAGCTGGGTCAAATGGTGATTCCATTCCAAGTTATCTGAGGAATCTCCACACTGCTTTCCAGAGTGGTTGCACAAATTTGTAGTCCCACCAGCAATGTATGAGTGTACCGTTTTCCCCACACCCTCACCAACACTTACTGTTGCTTTTATTCTTGATAATTGTCATTCTGATTGGAGTGAAATGAAATCTTAGAGTAGTTTTGATTTGCATTTCTCTAATTGCTAAAGATGATGACCATTTTTTCATATTGTATTTCAGATTGTATTTCTTTTTTTTGTGAAGTGTCTGTTCAGTCTCTTAGCCCATTTATTGACTGGGTTATTTGGTTTTTTGGTGTTGAGGTTTTTGAGTTCTTTACATATCCTAGAGATTAGTGCTGTATCTGAGGTGAATGTGGTGAAGATTTTCTCCCATTCTGTAGGCCCTCTCTTCATATTATTGATTGCTTCCTTTGCTGAAAAGAATCTTTTTAGTTTGAATCCATCCCATTTATTGATTCTTGATTTTATTTCTTGTGCTTTAGGAGTCTTGTTAAGGAAGTCAGTCCCTAAGTCGACATGGTGAAGATTTGGTCCTCCTTTTTCTTCTATTAGAAGCAGGGTCTCTGTTCTAATAAGTCTTTGATCCCCTTTGGGTTGAGTTTTGTGTAGGGTGAGAGATAGGGGTTTATTTTTTTTTTTACCCTTGCTAGCTCTGTGTGTTTTTTTTTTATTGGTTGTTCACAACATTACAAAGCTCATGACATATCATATTTCATACATTAGATTGAACTGGGTTATGAACTCCTAATTTTACCCCAAATGCAGATTGCAGAATCACGTCAGTTACACATCCACAATTTTACATAATGCCCAATTAGTAATTGTTGTATTCTGCTACTTTTCCTATCCCCTACTATCCCCCCTCCCCTCCCCTCCCATCTTCTCTCTCTACCCCATCTATTGTAATTCATTTCTCTCCTTGTTATTTTTCCCATTCCCCTCACAACCTCTTATATGTAATATTGTATAGCAATGAGGGTCTCCCTTCATTTCCATGCAATTTCCCTTTTCTCTCCCTTTCCCTCCCATCTCATGTCTCTGTTTAATGTTAATCTTTTCTTCCTGCTCTTCCTCCCTGCTCTGTTCATAGTTGCTCTCATTATATCAAAGAAGACATTTGGTATTTGTTTTTTAGGGATTGACTAGCTTCACTAAGCATAATCTGCTCTAGTGCCATCCATTTCCCTGCAAATTCTATGATTTTGTCATTTTTTATTGCTGCATAGTACTCCATTGTGTATAGATGCCACATTTTTTTTATCCATTCATCTATTGAAGGGCATCTGGGTTGGTTCCACAGTCTAGCTATTGTGAATTGTGCTGCTATGAACATCGATGTGGCAGCATCCCTGTAGCATGCTCTTTTAAGGTCTTCAGGGAATAGTCCGAGAAGGGCAATAGCAGGGTCAAATGGTGGTTCCATTCCCAGCTTTCCCAGGAATCTCCAAACTGCTTTCCAAATTGGCCGCACCAATTTGCAGTCCCACCAGCAATGTACAAGAGTACCCTTTTCTCCACATCGTCGCCAACACTTGTTGTTGTTTGACTTCATAGTGGCTGCCAATCTTACTGGAGTGAGATGGTATCTTAGGGTGGTTTTGATTTGCATTTCTCTGACTGCTAGAGATGGTGAGCATTTTTTCATGTACTTGTTGATTGATTGTATATCCTCCTCTGAGAAGTGTCTGTTCAGGTCCTTGGCCCATTTGTTGATTGGGTTATTTGCTATCTTATTGTCTAATTTTTTGAGTTCTTTGTATACTCTGGATATTAGGGCTCTATCTGAAGTGTGAGGGGTAAAAATTTGTTCCCAGGATGTAGGCTCCCTATTTACCTCTCTTATTGTTTCTCTTGCTGAGAAAAAACTTTTTAGTTTAAGTAAGTCCCATTTGTTGATTCTTGTTATTAACTCTTGTGCTATGGGTGTCCTATTAAGGAATTTGGAGCCCGACCCCACAATATGTAAATCATAGCCAACTTTTTCTTCTATCAGGCAAAGAGTCTCTGATTTGATATCAAGCTCCTTGATCCATTTTGAGTTAACTTTTGTGCATGGCGAGAGAAAGGGATTCAGTTTCATTTTGTTGCATATGGATTTCCAGTTTTCCCAACACCATTTGTTGAAGATGCTATCCTTCCTCCATTGCATGCTTTTAGCCCCTTTATCAAATATAAGATAGTTGTAACTTTGTGGATTAGTCTCTGTGTCCTCTATTCTATACCATTGGTCCACCCGCCTGTTTTGGTACCAGTACCATGCTGTTTTGGTCACTATTGCTCTGTAATATAGTTTGAAATCTGGTATCGCTATACCGCCTGATTCACACTTCCTGCTTAGAATTGCTTTTGCTATTCTGGGTCTTTTATTTTTCCATATGAATTTCATGATTGCTTTATCTATTTCTTCAAGAAATGCCTTTGGGATTTTGATTGGCATTGCATTAAACCTATAGAGAACTTTTGGTAATATCGCCATTTTGATAATGTTAGTTCGGCCTATCCATGAACAGGGTATATTTTTCCATCTTCTAAGGTCTTCTTCTACTTCTCTCTTTAGGGTTCTGTAGTTTTCATTGTATAAATCTTTCACCTCTTTTGTTAGGTTGATTCCCAAGTATTTTATTTTTTTTGAGGATATTGTGAATGGAGTGTTTTTCCTCATTTCCGTTTCAGAAGTTTTGTCGCTGATATACAGAAATGCCTTTGATTTGTGCGTGTTGATTTTATATCCTGCCACTTTGCTGAATTCATTTATTAGTTCTAGTAGTTTCTTTGTAGATCCTTTTGGGTCTTCTAGGTATAGAATCATGTCATCTGCAAATAGTGATAATTTAAGTTCTTCTTTTCCTATTGTTATGCCTTTAATTTCCTTTGTCTGTCTAATTGCTCTGGCCAGTGTTTCGAGAACTATATTGAATAGAAGTGGTGATAGAGGGCATCCCTGTCTTGTTCCAGATTTTAGAGGGAATGCCTTTAACTTTTGTCCATTCAGAATGATGCTACCCTGAGGCTTAGCATAGATAGCTTTTACAATGTCAAGGTAAGTTCCTGTTATCCCTAGTTTTTCTAATGTTTTGAACATAAAGGGGTGCTGTACTTTGTCGAATGCTTTCTCTGCGTCTATCGAGACAATCATATGGTTCTTATCTTTAAGTCTATTGATGTGGTGAATAATATTTATTGATTTACGTATATTGAACCATCCTTGCATCCCAGGAATGAATCCTACTTGATCATGGTGCACAATTTTTTTTGATGTGTTTTTGTATTCGATTTGCCAGAATTTTATTGAGGATTTTTGCATCTAGGTTCATTAGAGATATTGGTCTGTAGTTTTCTTTCTTTGAGGTGTCTTTGTCTGGTTTCGGAATCAGGGTGATGTTGGCCTCATAGAATGAATTTGGAAGAGCTCCCTCTTTTTCTATTTCCTGAAATAACTTGAAAAGTATTGGTATTAATTCTTCTTTAAAGGTTTTGTAAAACTCCGCTGTATACCCATCTGGTCCTGGGCTTTTCTTGGTTGGTAGTCTTTTGATGGCTTCTTCAATTTCATCCATTGATATTGGTCTGTTCAAATTGTGTGTATCCTCCTGACTCAGTCTGGGCAAATCATATGAGTTAAGAAATTTATCGATGTCTTCACTATCTTCTATTTTATTGGAATATAGGTTTTCAAAATAATTTCTAATTGTCTTCTGTATTTCTGTAGCATCTGTTGTGATATTGCCTTTTTCATCCCGTATGTTAGTAATTTGAGTTTTCTCTCTTCTTCTCTTCGTTAGCATGGCTAAAGGTCTGTCGATCTTATTTATTTTTTCGAAGAACCAACTTTTAGTTTTGTTAATTTTTTCAATAGTTTCTTTTGTTTCAATTTCATTGATTTCCGCTCTGATTTTAATTATTTCTTGCCTTCTGCTACATTTGCTGTTGTTTTGCTCTTCCTTTTCTAGGGCTTTGAGATGAAGTGTGAGCTCATTTATTTGTTGGTTTTTTTTCTTTTTTTGAGGAATGACCACCAGGCAATGAATTTTCCTCTTAAAACTGCTTTCATTGTGTCCCATAGATTCCGATATGTTGTGTCTGTATTTTCATTTATCTCTAAGAATTTTTTGATTTCCTCCTTTATGTCTTCTGTAACCCATTGATCATTCAGTAACATATTGTTCATTTTCCATGTGATGCAGGATTTTTCCTTCCTTCTTTTATCATTGATTTCCAGTTTCATTCCATTATGATCAGATAAAATGCATGGTATTATCTCCACCCCTTTATATTTACTGAGGGTTGCCCTATGGCATAATATATGGTCTATTTTTGAGAAGGATCCATGTGCTGCTGAGAAAAAAGTATATCCATTTGATGATGGTTGATATATTCTATATATGTCAGTTAAGTCTAGGTTATTGATTGTGGTATTGAGTTCTATAGTTTCTTTATTCAACTTTTTTTTGGAGGATCTGTCCAATGGTGAGAGAGGTGTGTTGAAGTCACCCATAATTATTGTGTTTTCGTCTATTTGATTCCTGAACTTGAGGAGAATTTGTTTTATGAATATCGCAGCGCCATTATTTGGTGCATAAATATTGATAATTGTTATGTCTTGTTGGTGAATGGTTCCTTTTAACAGTATATAGTGTCCTTCTTTATCCCTTTTGATTAACTTAGTCTTGAAGTCGATTTTATTCGATATGAGGATGGCCACCCCTGCTTGCTTACGAGGACCGTGTGCGTGGTATATTTTTTCCCATCCTTTCACCTTCAGCCTGTGTATGTCTTTTCCAATCAGATGTGTCTCCTGGAGGCAGCATATTGTTGGATTTGTTTTTTTAATCCATGATACCAGCCTATGTCACTTTATTGGAGAGTTTAAGCCATTAACATTCAGAGTTACTATTGATATATGGTTTGTACTTCCATCCATGTTTGATTATTTATCCTTTTTTTAAAAAATTTAGTTTGTTTCTCCATGATTATCTTTCCCCTCACCCTCTGTCTTTACCGAGGCACTTCCCTCTGATGGTTTTGGTTATTGTTTTTCATTTCTTCCTCGTGTAGTGTTTTGCTCAAAATGCTTTGCAATGCTGGTTTTCTGGCTGCAAATTCTTTTAACTTTTGTTTATCATGAAAGATTTTTATTTCGTTGTCATACCTGAAGCTTAATTTTGCTGGATACAGAATTCTTGGTTGGCATCCATTGTCTTTCAGTGTTTGAAATACATTGTTCCATGACCTTCTTGCTTTCAGTGTCTGTGATGAAAAATCTGTTGTTAATCTTATTGGTTTACCCCTGAATGTAATCTGTCTCTTTTCTCTTGTAGCTTTTAATATTTTCTCTTTGTTCTGTATATTGGATATCTTCATAACAATGTGTCTTGGCGTTGGTCTACTGTGATTTTGTGTGCTCGGTGTCCTGAATGCATCTTCAATTTGTATATCTGTTTCCTTTTTTATTTCTGGAAAGTTTTCTGTAATTATTTCATTCAGCAGGTTACTCATTCCCTTGGTTTGAATCTCTGT
Source organism: Urocitellus parryii (assembly GCF_045843805.1). Lineage (NCBI taxonomy): Eukaryota > Metazoa > Chordata > Mammalia > Rodentia > Sciuridae > Urocitellus > Urocitellus parryii. The sequence continues at coordinate 116,788,515 of NC_135534.1, forward strand.
ACCTTCTTCTATCCCGATGACTCGTAAATTTGTTTTTTTTATGTTATCCCATAACTCTTGGATGTTTTTCTCGTGATTTTTTACCAGCCTTTCTGAGTTGGCTAGACTCTTTTCAAGATGATATATTTTGTCTTCAGTATCTGACGTTCTGGCTTCTACTTGCTCCACTCTATTAGTGATACTCTCAATTGAGTTTTTAATTTGGTTTATCGTTTCCTTCATTTCTAGAATTATTGTTTGATTATTTTTTATAATCTCTATCTCCTGATAAAGATGCTTAACTTCTTCTTTTATCTGTTTATGTAACTCATTCTCAATGTGTTCTTTTGCTGCTTGAATTTGCTGTCTCGTATCCTCTTTAAGGTTCCATTCCATCTGTCTAAGATGTTCCTTGAGTTCTTTATATGAACATTTTTCCGATGACTCTAGGTCCTCCTGAATATTTAGGCTGTCCTGCATTGTTTGTACTCCTTTTCTTCCTTGCTTTTTGAAGCTGCTCATGTTACTTCTTGTTCTGTTTGACTGCTGAGTTACTGTTTATTCCTATAAATTTATTTGATGCTTTGGAGGAAAGGTATTAGAAGGGAAAGGAAGAAGTCACTAAAGAGAATGAGAGTAAGCAGGTAGAATTCAAGGAAGGGGGGATAAGATAATTGAAAAGAAATGAAAAGACAAAAGAAGAAAAAAATAGGAAATAAAAAAAAGAAAAAGAAAAAAAATTTATAAAAAAAAGAATAAAACAAAAATTAAAATTAAAATTGGAAGAAAAAAAATTTTTTTAAATTGTAAAAAAAAATTTAAAAAACAAGAAAGAAAAATGAAAATGAAAGAAAACCCCAAATCAAAATCAAAAAAAAAAGAGAGAAAAGAAAAAAGAAAAAAAAAAAAAACACTAATAAATGCAGTCTTAGAGTTTGATTAACTTCTCTTCCAGTAGGTGGCGCTGTGCCCACCAGGCCAAGTTTCTCCTGTCAATACACGGGAACCAATCACTGTGCAGCAGCTCCTCCTCCCAGACTGGGCGAGTCTCCAATCCTAAGTGCCTAGGGCCTCCTCTTGTGTCTAGTCACTTCCCCACTTTTCCTCTAGCCAGGCCCCTCTCACGGGTGCCGCTCACCACAATACTGGGTACACGCCAGGTCTGCTGCTCCCGGGAGCCCTGTTTTCATGGACGATTTGGCACACTCTCCCAGATTGCCTGTCCCTCAGACCCTAAGTTTGTGGAGCTTAGGGCTGAGAATCCTCAGCAAATTTTACTTGCCCTCCGGTAGCCACGCCCCCGGTAGCTGGTGCACGAGACCTCAGCTGTCAGCTCTGGTGGGAGTGGTAGTTCCGCGCCGCGGGTCCCTCGCCACCTCTAATTCCCTCGGTCTGGCTACCGCGCTCACGGGAGAGCTGGGAGGGGCCCTTAAGGGAGAGCTGGGAGGGGCCCTTAAGGTTTCCCCGCTGTGTGGAGAGGGAAGGCTAGGGGATTACACACCTGTAGTCGCAGGATACAATGAAGTTATCTCCTCCGCCGCAGTCTGATGACGTCAGTTCTCTGCCATGGTGGTATCTCTTGCAAATGGCGACAGTTCGTTTCCCTTTGCCGGGTGACCAATGCAATGGGTGGGTCCTTACTGTCTCTCCCAAGCCCCGTTTGAAACCTGTGGCCACCACCTATGAAGGCTCGGTTGCCATTACCTCCGTAGGATCAGAAGGGCTGACCAGTTGTTTCAGCCGGATGGATTAGTGCTGAGTCGCAGCTGTTTGTCTGCGGGAATCAGGCGAATGGGAGCTTGAATTCAGCCGATCCGGGCTCAGTGTGTGTTCTGAGAGGTCCAGATTGATCACCCCAGATCCACGTCAGCTCAGCATTGCTTAGTGATCCTGAGCAAACAGATTTAGGCTGTTTACGACTCCCTATGCCCGCACAGCTGAAGAGGTCAGAGACTTGATCTCTCCGTGCCCTCCGCCATGTTGAGAGATAGGGGTTTAATTTCATTTTACTACAGATATATTTCCAGTTTTGCCAGCACCATTTGTCAAATAGGCTATTTTTTCTCCAATGAATGTTTTTGGTGTCTTTTCTTTAGTATGAGATATTTATGTGGGTTTGTCTCTGTGCTTTCTATTCTGTGCCATTGGTCTATGTGCCTGTTTTGGTCCCAATATCATGCCATTTTTATTACTTTGGCTCTGTGGTATACTTTAAATTCTGATATTGTGGTGCCTCCTGAATCACTTTTCTTAATAATGATTGCTTTGGCTATACTGGGTCTCTTATTTTTCCAAGTAAATTTCATGATTGCTCTTTCTATTTCTATGAAGAATGTCATTAGAATTTTAATAGGAATTGCATTAAATCTCTATAGTGCTTTTGGTAGTATAGCCATTTTGACAATATTAATTCTGCTTATTCAAAAGAATGGGAGATCTTTTTTTAAAAGAGAGAGAGAGAAAGAGAGAGAGAGAGAGAATTTTTTTTAATATTTACTTTTTAGTTATCGGCGGACACAACATCTTTGTTTGTATGTGGTGCTGAGGATCGAACCCGGGCCGCACGCATGCCAGGCGAGCACGCTACTGCTTGAGCCACATCCCCAGTCCAAGATTGGAAGATCTTTCCATCTTCTAGAGTCTTCCTCTATCTTTTTATAGAGGTCTTTCACCTCTTTTGTTAGATTGACTCCCAAGTATTTTTTTTTTTTAGGCTATTGTGAATGGGGTAGTTTTCCTAATTTCTCTTAAAGTGGATTCATCACTGATGTTTAGGAACATTTTTGATTGAAGGGTATTGATTTTATATCCTGCTACTTTGCTAAATTCATTTATTCAAGAAGTTTTCTGGAATTTTTTGGATTTTCTAAATATAGAAACATTTGCAAATAGTGATAGTTTGAGTTCTTTTCCTATGCATATCCCTTTAATTTCTTTTATCTCTCTGATTGCTCTAGCTAGAGTTTCCAGGACTATGATAATAGAAGTGGTAAAAGAGGGTATCCTTGCCTTGTTCCAGGTCTTAGAGGGAATGCTTTCAATTTTTCTCCATTTAGAATGATGTTGGCCTTGGATTTAGCATAGATAGATTTTACAATGTTGAAGTATTTTCCTACTATCACTAGTTTTTCTAGTGTTTTGGACATGAAGGGGTGCTGTATTTGGCAAATGCTTTTTCTGCATCCATTAAGATGATAATATGATTCTTGTCTTTAAATCTATTAATGTGATGAATGACACTTATTGATTTACATATGTTGAACCAACCTTGTCTCCCTGGGATGAACCCCACTTGATAGTGGTACACTACATTTTTTAGTATATTTTTTAATGTGATTTTCCAGAATTTTATTGAGAATTTTGCATCTATGTTCATCAGGGATATTGGCCTGAAGTTTTCTTTCCTTGATGTATCTTTGTCTGGTTCTGGTATCAGGATAATACTAGCCTCATTGAACGAGTTTGAAAGGGTTCTCTCATTTTCTATTTCATGAAATAATTTGAGAAGTATTGGTGTTTTCTTCTTTGAAGGTCTTGTAGAACTTGGCTAAGAATCCATCTGGTCCTGGGCTTTTTGTTGTTGGTAGGCTTTTGATGGCATCTTCTATTTCATTGCTTGAAATTGATCTGTTTAAATTGTATATGTCCTCCTGATTCAGTTTGGGTAGGTCATATGTCTCTAGAAATTTGTCATTGTCTTTGAGATTTTCTATTTTATTGGAGTATAAATTTTCAAAATAGTTTCTAATTATTTTTTGTATTTCAGTAATGTCCATCACAAAATTTCCTTTTTCATCATAAATTTTAGTAGTTTGAGTTCTCTCTCTACCTCTTCATTAGTGTGGCTAAGGGTTTATCAATTTTATTTATTTTTTCCAAACTGCCAACTTTTGATTTTGTCAATTATTTGAATTGGGGTTTTTTTGTTTCAATTTCATTGATTTCAGTTCTGATTTTAATTATTTTCTGTCTTCTGCTGCTTTGGGTGTTGATTTGTTCCTTTTCTAGGGCTTTTAAATGTAATGTTAGGTCATTTATTTGTTGACTTTTTATTCTTTTAATGTATGAGCTTGATGCAATGAACTTTCCTCTTAGCACTGCCTTCATAGCATCCCAGAGATTTTCATATGTTATATTGGTATTCTTATTTACTGCTAAGTATTTTTTTATTTTATTCCTGATTTCTTTTGCTATCCATTCATCATTCAATAGCATATTACTTAGTCTCCAGTTGAAGTAATTTTTATGTTTTATTTTTTCATTGATTTCTAATTTTATTCCATTATGATCTGATAGAATACAGGGTAGTATTTGTACTTTTTTGTATTTGCTAAGAGTTGCTTTGGGGCATAAGATATGGTCTATGTTAGAGAAGAATCCATTTATCAAGTCAAATTTACCACCTTTCTTCTTTTGTAATTTGTGTCTTTAGCATCTTAAGAAATATTTACCTGGCCTAAAATCACAAAGATTTTATTATTTTTTAAATTATGTTTTGAGGAGGCTTGTTGTAGGTTTTACATTTAGATATATGATCAATCTTAAGTCTATGTTGATGTATGATGTGAAATAAAGGTTAAAGTTTATTTTTATTTTTACAAATGGACATCTAGTTATTGAAGCACCATTTTTTAAAAGATGTTCCTTTTCCCCATTGAAGTTAATTTGTATCTTGGTTGAAATTTGATCCAGTTTATATGTGTCTATCATAAGCTCTCTATTCTATCCTGCTGATCTATATGCTTATTATTTTGGAAATTCCAAATTGTTTTGTTTATCAGAAATTTAAAATAAGTCTTGAAATTAGGTAGGATAAGTCCTCCAACTTCGTTCTTCTTTTAAAACTGGCTTTGGTATTCATTTTTGTTTTCAAATAAATTTTAGAAACTGCATTAATTTTTATAAAATAGGATGCTTGAACTTTAGTTGGGATAGTGTCAGATCTATAGGTCAATTTGGAGAGGATTACAATCTTAATAATATTGAGACCTCTGATACATGAACACGATAAATTTCTCTATTTGCATATTGTTCTTCTTTAATTTCTTTCATTAATGTTTTGTTGTTTTCAGTTTAGAGGTTGTAAATGGCTTCTGTTATATTTATTCCTAAATATTAATGTTCTTTTGGAGTGGGATTGCATGGCTATGAAGAAGCCATCCACTTCTAGCCAGCACCAGTATACTGTGCAGGCCTGTTTTAGCATTGCACCTGTGATTATTCTTACTCTGTTAATTGGTCATAAAAAAGAATGCTTCATAAGCTTGTAGCTATGAGTTGAGGGTGTGGTGGCAAAGGAGTAGGTGCAGATACCATAGAAGCTTAAGTCACTTGCTTGTGTAATTTATTTATGCATTCCTGATCTGCCATGTCCATTTGACTTTCTACACGTGTCCAATTTTACTAGTTAGTGGATCAGAGAATACCCACTTTATGATGATATTTCAGATCACAGTTACATGATATCTCCCAATCAGGCACTCCATTTCTACCAAAGGATATTATCATGCCAAGAATTGTTTTTTGTAGTTATTAGTAGAGAATGGACAACCTTACTCCAAATCCCTAGGAGTCAAAGCTATGGTTCTGTCATTGGGTCTTACTATAGAATCCATAAAGCATCCTTGGCTACCAGAGACACTTTAGTTACCACTGGAACTGCTAGGTCATAAGACCTGAGTTGCAGAATTGCTTACACTATGGTCTAGATGTATCTTAGTTTTTCTTATTCTAAGATTTGTTCAAAATAGACAGCTTTATAAATTACTTTGTAAAAAGAACAGAGTGGCTCACTTAAATGAAGTATACATTTGCTTCCAACATCTGAAGAATCCCATCAAATTCTATATTTCCTTCTTCATGGTGGATTTCAAGTTACAGAGATATGTCCCTCACTTTACAGAAGAATATCCTGACATAATTGATTGTTCTATTCCCTGGAGTTTCATAGGGTTTATCTCCCATTTTCTGGTACACGTGTCCTTATTAAGATTTTTTTAAAATTTAAGTTATGTGATACTTCCTGCTCTCCAGATATAATTACAATAATATCATCATTGTAATGTTGCAGAATCATGTTCTGTGGATTATCAAGTCTCTCAAGATTCCTAAATACTATATTATGACAGAGATCAGGAGATTGACATGAGTCTGAGGAAATAGAGTGAAAGTGTACTACTGACATTGCCACGTGAAAACAAAGGCTGCAGGTGCCAGGGGATCTGTGAGCTTTTACCAGTAAACACACAACATTCAGGACAGTAGCTTTGGTTGGTGTTACCTCATGATTAAGTCCGAGACAATCCACGGTCATCCTCAAAGATCCACATAGCTTTTTTACAAGCAAAACCTGTGACTTACAGGGGGCTATCAGAGAACTCCAAGTCTTCTGACCTCCCTTTGGGAGCTGGGTAAGAGGCTATGACAACCCCAATAAGGTGTTTCTAGTCATATTTTTGCCCACCAGATGTAAAATACTTCTACTTTCACATTTCAATGAGTACTTTAACAGATTGCCCTTTCATTCTGTTCCTTTGGGACCCTGATCAATTTGACATTATATAGATCCAAACAAGGAAAAAAAATTATCCCTCTAAGTTCATTTGGTCTGCTATAACAAAATACCTTAAACTAGGTGGTTTATAAACAACAGAAATTTATTTCTCACAGTTCTCGAGGCTGAGAAGTCCATGATCAAGGCACCAGCAGATTCAGTGTGCGAAGAGGGCCATATTTCATCAATGATACCTCCTCAGTATATCTTCACAAGTGGAAGGCAAAGGAGAATCTGTGGGGGTCTCTTTTATAAAGACACTAATCCCATCCCCCAGGACTCCACCTTCACGACCTAATCACCTCCTAAAGGCCCACCTCCTAATGTTACCACCTTGGGGATTCAGATTTCAACATAGGAATTTGGGGCATAAACATTCAGATCATAGCACCTTTTCTCTCCCATCAGTTTATAATGGTAGTTTTTTCCCACCTATATTTGGTGGCTAAGAACCACCTCCACTAGTTTTCTACCGTGCCCTCAGTTTATTATTTCCACCAAAATCAGAGTACCCAATTCCATCACGGTATCTGACATCATGGGCTCTGGCCTATGACTATAGCCACAACACTTTTTTTTAATAATTCTGACATTCCCCCAGCAATGCAGTTTTTGTGTCTTAGTGAGGGTTGATCCTCTTGGGCTTCCTGGAAATGACTGAGCAAATTTCTCACATTAATTCTGTTCCAACATTCCTATCTCCTGACATTGTAGACTCTTTTTTTTCTATGTTATTGGTTGTAAGTTTTTGCTATTTGAGTATGATCTATGAATTAGAACTTGTTTAAAATGTATAATCCCAGGAACACCCCAGATCTACGGAATCAGAATCTGCATCTAATAAAATCACTGGGTGATTCTTCTCCATGATAAATTTGAGAAACTCCATTGTTGAGTCCAGGCTTCTGTTAAGTACAATTTCTACTTCTTTGGTCAATATATCAAATCTCGTATCCCAGGCAACTGTTATAATACTAGTAAATTCAGCTTGATCTAATCTTACATTTTTTTCTTATGTCTCACATTTCTTATTAGAATTAATTTCTACACAGTCTACCTACAGAAAAGCAAGCATTGAAATAGGAGCTAGCAGAAAGAAACCAGGAGCAGAGACACTCTAAATGCATACATGGTCCTGGGCAGATATATGTTGTAGGGCTCTCATCTACATAAACAGTTTAATTAAAAATGCATTGCAAAACTCATAGGCACATGCAAATTGAAGTAATTGATAATATATGTACAACTCTTTGGAATCTGTTTATATTGAAACAACATAAATCTCCTTGCCTTTGCAGTTCCCTAGAACCATTTATTACCTAACGCTAGTTGTTGCATCACAGCTCAAGCATTGGCTCATCCCTCGTGCTGCCCATGAATACTGGTTCCCAGTGACTCTTTTGGAAGTTGCTATTATGTATGTATCACTCACAGTGTCCACAGGACGAGTTTATCCAGAGTAAGCAGAATGTGAGTGAAAATGTGTTTCTTGGTCATATTAAATTTAGCATTCATAATTAAATAGCATAAACACAAAACAGCATGTCTCCCTATCACATCTTGAACTGCTTCCCTAGAATGTGATCTCTTGATGTTGAACAAACACCTGCCCAGCACTCAGCCCACCAGGAGGAACAACAGTCAAAAGGCATATTGAAAAAGTGAAAAGGACAACACTATTTGTACATGGATGTCTGTCCTTCAGTCAGCATGGCTTAAGACTGACCTGGTGAGCACATGACACATCTTCCTAGACGGCTTTCTATCTTTGCATGATTACAGAAGCCTCAGCCTAATTACTGGTCTAACACTGCACCAGCCTGTCCTGTCTCCACCCCAGCCCTGTTGCTGTCAGCTTCACTGCTTGCTGCCTCAAGCTTTCAGGGTTTTTGTTCTTGTTGCGCTTGTTTGTGCTGCTTAAAGTCTTCCTTGTTTATCCTTCTGAGCTCAGCTCTGCTTTAAAACCTCTTAGTTATGTCCTATCTAGAACTTCTAGGAATTCGTAGTGGGAGAGGTGTCTCGCCCACCAGGTTTCCCAAAACAGAAGACTTCATTATCTTTCTGATTCAAATAAATTCCATTGAATTCAACCCAATTTATCAAACATTTATTGAAAATCTGGATTGCGCCAATTCATCACTAGATACAAGAAATCAAGAGCTGAATAAGACTTGGTCTCTGTCTTCGAGAAATGTGCAGTTGAGTGGGAAAGACAGGCATATTTTAAATGATCACCCAAGTTGTTAAGTGAATGGCCCCTTTGCAGAATAAGCAGTGAAGAGGATGGATTGAGAGGACACACAGCAAGAGTCCAGAGGTCAGTGAAGTGATTATTTGACAAAGATATTAGTGGTGGGGCGTGTATTGATGTTTCCATGTGGAATTTCCTGACATTTCTAGAGTAATTTATATATTTTTCTAAATTATGAATTTTTTTAAAAAATCACTTGGAAAATATATAACAAGAAAGGGGATATAATTCTCCTGTGAGAATTAGCTTAATTAACATTAGTGGCCCAAAGGAATCCACTGATAGCAAATCAAATGTAAAACAGGAAGGAACGCTGAGCTGCAGAGGCAAATACTAAGGCTAGTGTTTTGGAAATTGGGGCAGATGCATGGAAGGAGAAGCAGCCAGGATCTAATCAGTCTTGCCTACAGCTACTGCCATGGTGTAAGTATATTTTCGTGTCCCTGTCTGCTGCTAATAAGTCATTTTTGACAATAAAATAAATATAAGTTTGCACATATAGTGTACATTATACAAATCCTGAGAGTGGTTTGCCAAGAAATAACAAGTTTGGGAAACAAAATAAATCCCTACATGGGCCACTTTGGCATGCAAGACCGTGAGTGTGCTATTAACCTTGTTAGAAGTTATGAATGCTACATTACTGGAGGATTACCCAATGTTTGTTAGCATTTTCTAGTATTTAAATATCCATTACATGCTATAGTTCTCTGCAGATATTTTGATTAAATAAATATAAAGAGAATAGATCTATGTTATTATATAATATTCTAGTAAGAAACCAGAAAATGAGCTAAACTCTGAATTAACAAAAGTAGCATCTATTGGAATAGCAAAAGGAATGCTAGTGCAAGTAGAAAAAATATTTTCATGAATAAAAATGGAAATGAACTTATAGGAAGCAACGTGTTCCTTAATATCTGTCCCAAAAGAAAATCTAAAACTACTGAACAAAAAAAAAATCATGCTTATGTGCTTTATAATTTTATGTAAAGAATAAGTTTTTTAAATATTAAAATATTTTGGGCATTATTTTTCCATTTTTTGTTTTGTTTTGTTTTGGAGATGGGCTTTTCCTGTGCTGTCCATGATGAACTCTAACTCTTGGGTTCTAGCTGTCCTCTTGCCTCAGACCCCTGAGCAGCTAGGAATCAGGTATGTACCCATACCAACTTACCTTCCTATTTTTTAGTGATCTTTATTAGCCATTTATATTATACTAATGTTCCTTTCTTCTTGTGTTTTCTTTAATCAACTATCTATAACAGAGGGCTTTTTTCACTTATTATTGCAATATATGATTTTATAATAATAAGAGGCAAGTATTTATTACTGTATCTTTTTCTTTCTTTACAGAAACCTTCTTGAATTTTTTGTATAATCCTATTGCAGAAAAACTGTTTATTGTTTATTATTATGGACAATCATTATGATTTTAAAACATATAAGTATCAGGAAAATACAAATAACTTGAGTTTGGGGATTTTGCATCTTGTTTCTGCATCACAAAAATTAGTATCTGGCAGGATACTAATTTCAAATCACTGCTCTCCAGTAAGTCAGCCATAGAGGAAATGGAGAGGAAAGAAAAAATTAGAGAAGCCTTTAGAAGGTAGATTCATCAGAATTTAGTGCCTGATTAGATATGAGGAATAGGAGAGAAAGAGAAATGTAGAATAACTTTTAAGTGTCTAGTTTTGTTGAGTTGCCTGGTGAAGGCTTAGGAAAGAGTCAGGTGGTGAGGGGCCTCAAGAGCTCCACCGAGATTGTTGGGACATACAAAGATCAAGGAGACTTGAACTGACTGGGATGCCCTTCAGTGTCTGGAACTTGCAAAGGCTTCTCTTCTGGAGGAGGCTTAAGACTCGTCAGCAAATAAAAGGGAGTTAGAATCATGGGCATGTCAGTATTTGTTTCCAACTATTTTGGACTTGTTTAATAGATCTGAAGTATAAAAGAAGTGGTAGGTGTTTGGAAGCAATATGGGTAATTACTTTACAGCTTTCTTGGTCTTACCCATTACTTTAGTCATCTGGCAAACAAAGTGTGACAGCTGGTTATGGCTTTTAGCTTCTAGAAGTTTCATAGTTACAAATTCATAGACTCCAAAAAGTTAAGGAGAAATGGCATTGGTTTTGCTTTAAATGGAAAACAAAATGGTAGTGATAGGGGAGAAATCCTTCTTTCTCCTTTAATTAAAACATCATTTACACACATAGAGGAAATGCTTATAAAAATAAGTTAAATCAACTAAGAAAATTTACAGTGCAGATGAGATGAAGAGATCCCAGCAGAACCACTAGGTTACACTAATACAAAATGGTAACTTATATGACATAATGACCTCATTTAATTATTTTTTAAGAATTGAACATCTGTGACCATGTTCTGATGTATATCCTATAGAGCTTATAGTTAAAATCAAAAACTCCAGAGTCAGACAAATGAAAGTTTGAATCCTAATTCCACTGCTTCTGAGTTATGTGACCTTAGGTGAGCTAGGTAATCCCTCTAAGCTTCAGGTTCCCTATGTGTAAAGTGAGTCATCCTTGACTTCTCCCATTCCAGTCATGCATTCAATGTTGCTTGTAGCTGCTGACTTCTCTCCATCCCCACTGCCAGAATGGGCATCCTATATACATTATGGACATCCAGGCTATGTACATCTCTTGTATGGACCATTAAGACAGCCTTTGATGGTCTCTCCACCTAGTCATGCTCTCTTGGAATTCATTCTTGATCCTTCAGCCAAAGGGATGTTTTAAAATCAAAAGACTAATCATGTCACTCAACATCTCTCCCTTGCCCTCAGAACTCACCACTACCACTTCACAATGGCATGTTCACTGAGACCACCTCTGAGCCCACTCTGGCCTCTGGGCCTTTGTACAAATTGAAGACAGCCTCCAACTCCTCCATTCCATGTAAATCTGACCTCCTGACCTCTTTTCCTCCTTCATGTCTTATCTTGGAGATCACCTCAGGAAGTCTCTCTGTCCCCACCCCAGACCCTATTCCCTAATTCTGAGAAAATTGCCTTTTTTAGGTGTTCCTATAACACAGTGACCCCAGACCCTATTCCCTAATTCTGAGAAAATTGCCTTTTTTAGGTGTTCCTATAACACAGTGTTCTTCTTGCATCACACAGCATACCTCACAATCAATTGGAACTGGCTATTTACTTGTCCATATCTCCAAGTAGACTTTGAGCACCTTAAGGGCAGTTACCATGTCTATTTTGTTCACAATTGCCTCCCCCACCATTTACTATAGTACATGGAGAACAGAAGTGCTCAAAAATATTTGTTGCATACAGAAGAGAGATAAGTAAAGAAAGATGACTGAGAGGGAGGGAAGAAGGATGGGAAATGGGAGGAACGGTGGAATGGAATTGACCAAACTGTCCTATGAATATACCACAGTGAATTTCACCTTTATGTATATCTATAAAGCACTTAAAAAAACTATAAATAAAGAAAAAACAGTAGAGTAGATAAAAGGGAACAGGAGTAGGAAGAGGGGGATAAAAGAGGGAGTCCTAGGAACTGAATTGAAGCAAATTATACTCCATGTTTGTATAATTATGTCAAAATGGACCCAATATTATATATAACTATAGTGCAAAACTAATAAAAATTTTTATTGCATGAACAAATCAATGAATCAATTTTCTGCTTTCCTTTGTTTCCAACCCTGGTGTGATCTCTCATCAAGAGCTTGCTTTTTGTGTGCTATGTCTACTTCATGCCAAGTACTGTTCACATGGTATTGAATGGAGATCTCTGGTTCTTCCCACATTTGATAGCTTTGTGTCGATATTGTAGATTCCACATGATTCCTATAGTCTGAGCATTTTCTATCTATGGCCCAAGACAAAGCAATATCTAAGACCAAATTATTATGCAGTATCATAATGGTATTATATATACATAAATAATAAAATTTAATATAAAGTAATTTTATCTCTAAATATATATTTTATATTATATTCATGTAGTATTTTATATTATTCTTATTAATCTTTTCTCTTTAACATATTCTATATTATACTTATAAATAATACATTTATATGCAAATTATATGTGTTCACATATGTGATATATAATAATCTGATAATTTATAATCAAAATTTTAATACATTTAAATGATTGCTTATAATTGATTGGTTTATACTTTTTTATTCTTTTGTTTGGTCAGCCTTTGGTTGTCTTACTTTTATAGTAGATGTAGCTCATTGATAGTTTATTTTAACCTATGTTTTGCATGTTCTTTTTGTTTAACTTTGTATTAAATTTCTAATAATTACTTATTGTATCAGTCAGGGTTTTATCAGAAAAATAGAAGCCACTCTGTATCTTCCAAGTATGAAGAATTTTAAGACAGTAGAATAAGACCACCAGAGAAGCAAAGACTAGCCTGGAGCATGGAAGGAAATGATTCTCAAGAGCTCACCTGGGAGACAGCAAGGCTTATGAACTCTAAGATGCTCCTGACACCTGTCTCAGCCTGAAGCACAATACAGGCAATTCTCAAAAAGTTCATCTGGAAGCTGCTTCAAACTCCTTATTTCTCTGGACATCTGCCTATAACTGCCTCTGGAAAATACTGGTCTCACCTCTCTTCCCCCTTCCTGATGTGAGTATCTCTCATTGGATGGTCTCCCCTGGAACTTCACAGAGGAGAGGATTCTGCAAAAGCAGCCATTTGGTTTCTCTTCTTCAAAGCAGGGAGACAATAAAAGGGTTGGCAGAGATGTTCAGTAACAAGAGAAATAGTTCAGCACCTATATCCTATGATCACTAAAACCAGTTACATTTGTGACATTGATGACATTGAATGTAACAGACACTTCATTCACTGTGCAGAAATGCCCTTCCTATAAAATCCCAGAAGCTAAATGATAATGCAAGTTCACTGTAGTCCATACAATAAGAGTTATGACTGCAGCTAAGCTGTTTGCATTACTTTTTTATGACTGTTAAGTAGGTAGATGAGTCATATCCTTGTGTCCTACACATAACCCATTAAAAGCAACAGGCCTCTACAGACCTGGGGAAAAAGCAGGACAGTCTTAAACTCTTAGATTTAATTCCTGGCAGAGGTGCTATAAGTCAAAATGATGTAAACTGAATCAGATTTATCAGCAGAAACTAAGCCACTTTCATTACAAACAGCCTGAAGACTAACTTTTTATGGAGAATGACCGCAAATGCCACAATTAATTAAATTCAAATTATATATATATATATATATATATATATATATATATATATATATATATGCATATATGTGTGTGTGAACTTAATGTAAGCCTTAAAAAATGTATAGACAGCAAATAGAGTAATATGGAAGTCAACCACTAGAGTATGATAATTAATTAAACTGTTAACACCTTTTAATAGTTTTGTTTTATTTACCACAATGAATGAAATTACATTTGTTTAGGGAATCTTGAAGTACATTCTGATAGGAATCTTTAAATAGATCTTTGAAGAAACTTAGAATTTGTAATGTTGTTTTGAGAAATAAATCCAAAGATGTATGCTTGTCAGTGTAAATCTGTTTAAAGCCAACATATGGATAATTCAACAAATGATAATGCAACAAATCACTCCATATTTGAATTGTTTTACCTTCTCAACTATGGTCATGTAAGAAGTAGTTACTTATTTACTTTATATCCTCATCTTATGTGAGGCATGCATTTTTTTAAAAATATATATTTTCTTTTAAAATGCATAACTTTAATTTGCACTGAAATTTCCACCATTTATCCCCTGTTACATTGTTGCAGAGTGTCAAGATCTCTCAGTTCCTGGCCTGAAATACTAGCCAGAGTCAGTCACATACATTATTAGGTTGATCCTGAGTCCAGAAGTAAGCCTTTTTAATCTATAGTAGAAGGAATCCATTAATGGAGAAATGTACTGTCTGTTTAAAAAAAAATGTAAATGAAAGAGTGAATAGTTAGAATACTTATAAGTTAAAAAGCTGCATCTTGGGCTGGGGATGTGGATCAAGCGGTAGCCCGCTCACCTGGCATGCCTATGGCCCAGGTTCGATCCTCAGCACCACATACAAACAAAGATGTTGTGTCCGCTGAAAACTAAAAAATAAATATTAAAATTCTCTCTCTCTCTCTCTCTCTCTCTCTCTCTCTCTCTCTCTCTCTCTCTCTCTCTCTTTAAAAAAAAAAAAAAAGCTGTATCTTTATCCCATGAGCATGCTGGACCATAGAGGTCTAAATTCATAGTCTTCAAAAGTTGTTGCCTTGGTCTCAGCATTTCCAGAATTTCCCCTTGTGAATTACCTTTAGAATCGGAATGATCCAGGTGACCAGTGTTCAGTTCACATTTTCACATTCAGCTTTCATTTGTCTACTGCATTTCTGCTCCTTTTCCTCCTCTCCCTTCTCCTCCTCTTCCTCCTCCTCCTTCTTCTCCTCCTGCTTCTTCTCTTTCTCTCCCCCTCCTCTCTTCCAATTGATCTGATGAAATTCAGATTTGCCTTCTACTCTGCTGCCTTCATATTGGAACCAACCAGGAAGTTCTCTTAGTGTGAAGGGTAAGTAACAGTGAGCAGAACTGGGGGAGCCCAAGAGTCTGCTGGGAAAGGGAAGGGAGGCTTAGGCCGACTCCACGTCCTGTGATGACAGACTACCGCACTGAGAAACACAGCACTCCTGTTCCCAAAGTCACCTGCTAGAAGTGTTACCAAGTCTCTGATCACTTGGGATGAGCGTGTAGAATAGTTAACCCTTCTTACTCTTAACATTCTATGGCTGAGATGTCTCTCATCTGCTTGATGAAGGGACATAGAAGGCATAATTTACTAAACCATTACAATGGAAATAGGTGCCAGGGGTTAATACAAATTTAGGTGGAGAAAGAAAATTTAACATATCCATTCTAAAGCCACTGACAAAGGGGAAGAGTTTAGGCTTGACTGAATGTGTTGTAGGAAGGTCTCTTGGAAGAAGTGGGATTTCTAGAATATATGAATGATGTGAGGAGGAGGGTTAACTTATCAGTTTCTCAATGCAAGTGGACAAGCACTTTATGGCTCTGGGAAATGCTAGTACTTGTTATTGAGTTCCTGCCACCTGCCTTTGACTTCTTCCCCACACCACCTCACCTCTCTCAAGTGACAGAGCTTCTCCCCTGTTGACATCTGGGATTCCCTCCAGCATGGAACCTTTCCTAACCAACTGGCAGGGAGAAAGTGATTCTTTCTACTGAAAGCACTGGGACCTAAACCCAGAGCCAGGCTATTATACCAATATTTCATCCAATTCTCTTGAAAGCTGGCTAGGATTTGTTTCCTGTGATAGGTATTTAATTTAGATTATTGATGGAAGTTACAACTTTTGAATATTTCATCTGGTTTGGTTCTCAACTTTTGTATTTAACAGGTTGGCCTCAGGTTTAATCAAGGTTGATCATAGCTCAGTTCATCTTCCCAAGTTACAGTTGTCAAGATGATCTCTACAAGAAAAAGGAACACTCTTACATTGTTGGTGGGACTGTAAATTAGTGTAACCACTATGGAAATCAGTACGGAGGCTCCTCAAAAGACTAGGCATGGAACCACCATATGACCTAGCTATAACACTTCTTGGCATTTATCCTGAAGAATTAAAGTCATCCTATAACAGTGATACATGCATACCCGTGTCTATAGCAGCACAATTCACAACAGCCAAACTATGGAACTAACCTAGGTGTCCATCAATGGGTGAACAGATAAAGAAAATGTGGTATATACACAATGGAATTTTACTCAGCCATAAATAAAAATGAAATTATGTCATTTGCAGAAAAGTGGATGAAAATAGAGACCATCATGTTAAGTGAAATCAGTCAAACTCAGATAGTTAAGGGTCATATATTTCTTTCCTATATGGAAACTGAAGGAAAAAGGAAGCAAAGGTGGTGGTGGTCTTCTAAAAATCAAAGGAAGATCAGTAGAGGAAAGGAATCCAAGGAAGGAAGATAGAGAGGAAGCGGGAACGTGCTGGGGAGTGATACTGATCAAATTATATGATTGTATTGTGTGCATGTATACATAGGAAACAACAGATCCCATCCATATGTACAACTATAATGTACCAATAAAAAAAGTGGGGGGGGGAAAAGATGTTCTCCACAAAATTTCCTGCTATGCTACTTGGCAAGTTCAAGACTGACCAAGGTCCAATGGGGACGGGAAGGGGAGCCACACTGCCCAGGACTGTGGTTCAGGCTGTCCTTGCTGATTCCCTGCTTGAACTGTTCTCCTTCTGTTCTTCATTTTCCTCTTCTTAAGAGAGGAAGTGTCCACCTGTATGTGTTGGATGGCAGGGGGCGGGAGTGGGAGTGGGCTGTCTTCCTACCTAGATTTGGCTGTGCCTCTGGGATCCTTCAGGAAGGGATGGAGGGACCAAATCACATTTCCTACCCTGGATGCTGAGATTCCTTGCTTGCAGATGGAAAAGAGGCCAAGGTGAAAGTTCTTAGGTCATAATTGGAGAACAGGAAGCCAGGGAGGCACAAAAGAACACACTGCACTCTTGGATTATAATAAATAAATGGGAGAAATGAAATAACCTGAATAGGCCCCATTCCCCAATGGATAGCGAGTGCTGAAAAGAGACGTTACTCATCCCAGCTGACTTCTTTATTTTGTAGAGAATTACAATCTGGAGAGAAGTAATAACTTGCTCCCATCTATTACAGGAACTTTCACACTTTAGATTCAATATTATCCTTTGTGCTTCAACTAGAAATAAAGTTAGGTTAATTCTCAAACAATGGCATTCATTCCAAAATCCAAAACCAAGAAGAACGGGCAGGACCCATGTTACCTGCCCCACACCCATCCGTATCAACCCCACCTCCAAAGTCTCAACAAATTAAGTAAACAAATAAAAGGTAAATTTCAGTAATAAATAAATAACCAAAAGGTATATATTTTAAATTCCCAGACTGATGAGGTCACAGAACACTCTAGAAGAAAGAAACTAGGCCAAAGAAAATTCTATAAAATACAACCGCTTGCTTGGCACCATGGTGCACTCCTGTAGTCCCAACTGCTCAGGATGCTGAGGAAGGAGGATCAAAAGTTCAAAGCTAACCTGTGCAACTTAGTGAAACCCTGTCTCAAAATTTAAATACTTTTTAAAAGGTCTGGGGAAAGAGCTCAGTGGTAAAGCAACCCCCAGATGGGTCCCCAGTAATGGAAGAAAATAAAATACAACTCGAATAATTGACTTATTTAAGAAAAAAATGAGTTCTGAATTTCATGTCTATGAAAGCCAGATAGGTATCTCATTGATGTAAATGAAATATGAATTTTTCTTTCATTAATTGTGCTCATGTGTTTGTTCCATTTCTAGTTAGCTGGTCACCTGGATCATGGAAGCCTACCTTTAAGACAAATTCCCCAGCTTCTCTGCTAATATTGGTGCTCCTAAGAGCCTCTTCTCTAGAAACCCTAGAGGCACCACTATAAGGAAAACATGTGGCTCACTCCAGGGTTCTAGGGGCTGCTCACTAGCAGGCAGTCTGGACAAAGATTGTAAAAACTCAGTCATCAGTGTCACCGAGGCCAGGCTGTGGGAATTGGAGTTGTCTCTCCCTCCTCATCCCATGAAACAGCATAGCCCTGCTGCTGATGAAGCCCCTCTGAAGCCAGGGACAGAGAGCAGGAGCTATGATGAAATTCCCCTGAGGGAACTCAAGAGTCTTGCCTGGGAGAAGACAAGAGACTGACTTGACACTCCACTTAACTCACCTCTTGGTATGTGCACGGAAGTACTTTCTCTCCGCCTTACTTTGTAGGAGGGCAGGCTGCCCACTGGAAATTAACTCTGGGGAGAGCTGCAAAGCTAACCCTTATCATTTATAAGCACAGTAGAACCTTGGCCATTCATTAGTGATTTACAATGTTTGATTTCTCCCTGGGACAGAGGAGTACACTGTAAATCAAGTCCGTCTTGGTTTGTCAACCCCATGTCAGTGTTTGCTGAGTCCTCAAGTCAAAGGCAAGTCGGAACAGTGTGGAGACTTTGGCAAAGGACGAGTTCCCCCCTCTCTAGCTTCCCATTTTGATGAAACAATTCTAGGGTGAGGTTGGCCCTAGGAATTATTTCTCTGACTCATATTCCCTTTGCTCTTTTCACACACTCAGAATGCAACAACACCGAGTACCTCATAGCCCTGGGCAGAGAGAGGCCATGGTTGGGGCAAAGCCCTACTGGGGCCCACTCCCAAGACTGAGAAGACAAACAGGGAGGTGTCTCTCCCAAGCTGATTTCTTTCATCACCCCAAGCTATTTGGGGACACCATTGCCACATACTTCATGAAGAGGCCTCAAACTGGTTCTGTCTCTCAAAGGTGGGAACAGGCCTGCTTAAGATCCACATACAGAGCTGACAGAGAGTTAAGCTAAGCAAAGATGGAAACAGTTGGTTTGTTATCTTCCCTGCTTGTTGGGAAGAGGAATAAGGGGGATACTGCATCTTCAGAGACTCAGGATAACGTGAGAGACACCGACTCTAATCCAGAAAAGCAGCTGGACTGTTTGAAGACATCTCATTCCTTGCTTCATTTTTGATAATCGGATTCAGCAAACATTTACTCTTGTTGGCATTGAGGTTGCAAAGAAGGGAAGACATAGGACCCACCTTCAAAAAACATAGAACTTGAGAGGCAGATATACAAACAAATTTGATATAATTCCTGAGTGCTAAAGCAGAGTCAGATGTAGAGTGCTGTTTTTCCTTCTCCAGAATACAGGTGGTAAAACACACACACACACACACACACTTGCTCCAGAGCATCTGTAACATTAGGTTTCTCCTTTCATGACTGGGAGCTCAGGAATCTTTCAGGTGGAGCAAGAAACTCAACCAGCAGTGTTTGCACAAAGGCCACCTGAGCTCTGCCACTTTCTAGAGGTGCTCCCACTCCAAAAATTTCACAATCCCTAGTTCACTCAATCTGAAACCCAAAAGTTACTATACAAAAGCCTGTAAGAGACACAGCACATGGTCTCTGTGCAGGAGCAGGTGTGTGTCTTATGCTCTCTGGAGAACAGAGGGTATCAGTTAACAGCTCAGGATTCCAAAGTTCTCTTCCCAGCACTTTGGCTGCTTGACTTGAACAAGATTCTGTCCTTCTATGTCCTGAGAATTCCTTGAATAAAATGTTGAAAATGTGGTTTTAGGAGAGAGTGAATTTGGAGAGTAGTAAGGTGATGATGCCAGGTGGCATTGAGTCACTAATTTATTCATTCCTTGCGTCTGATTTCCCAATTCAATTTGGATGTTGCTACCTATAGTTTGGATCTGGAATGTCACCCAAAGTCCTATATGTTAAAAACTTGATCCCCAATTCATGGTTTTGGAATGTGACAAAACCTTTAAGAGGTAGAGCCCTAAAATGAACTAAACAGACACTTCAAAAGAAGAAATACAAATGGCTAACAAATACATGAAAAATTGTTTCAACATCATTAGTAATTAGAGAAATGCAAATCAAAAGATTTTATCTCACTCCAGTTAGAATGGCAGCCATCAAGAATACAATAATACATGCTGGATAGGATGTGGAAAAATGGAACACTTTTATACTGTGATGGAACTGTAAATTAGTATAGCCACAATGGGTATCAGTATGGAGTTTCTTCAAAACACTAGGCATGGAACCACCATATGACCCAGATATACCATTTCTCAGTATTTGCCCTAAAAATTAAAGTCATCATACTACAGTGTTACAAGCATATCCATGTTTACCTTTATTTAATTTATATATATAGTGTGTGCGTGTGCATGAGCATGATCGCGCGTGTGCACTGTCAAGGATCAAATTCAGTGCTTCACACATGCTAGGCAAGCACTCTACCACTGGTCTACAACCCCCAGGTCATATACCCATGTTTTGTAGCAGCACAATTAACAATAGCCAGGTTTCCATCAATATGGATGAATGAATAAAGAAAATGTGGTACACATACACAATGAAGTTTATTCAGCCATAAAGAGGAATGAAATTATGTCATTTGCAGGAAAATGGACAGAACTAGAGACCATCATGTTAAATGAAATAAATCAAACTCAGAAGGTTTAAGGCATATGTTTTTCTTTCATATGTGGAAGCTAGAGAAGAAGGGGGATTTTTTTTAAAAAGCATGGGAATGGATTTGAAAATTAAAGGGAGGTCAGTAGAGAAAAGGAACCAGGGGGGAGGAAGACAAGAAGGAAAGGAGAAATACTGAGGAATGATATTAGCCAAATTCTATTGTTATATTATGTGCATGTATGAGTAAGTAACACCATTATATATAAGTCTAATGCACCAATTTCAAAATGCAGCAAAAAGAACCAGGAATTTAAAAAAAAAAAAAAGGAGAACTTAGTTTGAGGTCTTAGGTCATTGAAGGAAGGACGCTGAGGGGACTATGGGACTCTTCCTTTTCTGTGTCCTAGCCACGAAATAAGCAGATTGCTTCGCCACAACATTTCCTGACACAATGTGCTGCCTCACCATGGTCCCAAAGCAATGAAGCCAATTGATCAGGGACAAGAACCTCTGAAACTGTGAGCCAAAATAAACACTTTCTAAGTTGATTACCTCAGGTAGCTTTTACAGTCACAGAAATATGACTGCCATAGATATCTGTTGTTGCTGGAAGTCATGCATGAACCTGATCTCAAGCAGTTTGCACTCAGTGTGAGAGACACAAATTAACCAATTAACAAAAATTCTTAAAAAAGGAATGACATTAAATGCTGTAGTAAAATTATATCATGGTTTTAATTTTCAGTTTTGCATGCAAGAAGTTTGAAAGTTGCCACTTCATCCTAGCAACAAGTAAAACATTGGACAAACTGAAAAATCAATAACTCTTCTTAATCTGTAAAAATAATGAAATCATAGGACAAACTGCTGTCCATGGAATTGGAGAGAAGGACAAGAGAGATGCAGAGAATCAGAACTTATCAGAGTAGAAACCTCTATTAGAAACCAGCACTGAAAACCTAAACTGTAACTGATGAGTTGCCATAGCTCAGTCTGAAAAGTCTGAGAGTTAATAATTCCTGGAGACCCAGTCATGGGGAGGGGGCAACCTTTTGTAAATTTTATCTTCAGGAGCTCAATTTGTTTCTCACGGTAAATATTGGAGAAAAATTCCCTTATACTTCCTACAAAGAAGGGGAAAAGGAACCATTTTGCAATATGCCAAAACACTCTGTTCTTTTTTTTTTCATTAACTGATCATTTATTAATTCATTCAGCAAATATTTTTTTATTATTTTAATTAGGGATATATGACAGCAGAATGCATTTTGATTCATTGTACACAATTGTAAAACAACTTTACATTTCTATGGTTGTGCACGATGTAGCGTTGCACCATATGTGCAATCATACATGTACCTGGGGTAATGATGTCTATCTCATTCCACCATCTTTCCTACCCCCAAGACCCCTCCCCACCCCTTCCTTCCCTTTGCCCCATCAAAGTTCCTCCATTTTTTCCCATGTCCTCCCCATTATAGATCAGCATCCATTTATCAGAACATTCAGCCTTTGGTTTTGGGGGATTGGCTTGCTTCACTTAGCATGATATTCTCCAACTCCATCCATTTACTTGCAAATTTTATAATTTTATTCTCTTTTATTGCTGAATAATATTCCATTGTGTATATATACAGCAGTTTCTTTATCCATTCATCTATTGAAGGGCATCTAGGTTGTTCCACAATTTAGCCATTGTGAATTGAGCTGCTATAAACATTGAGGTGGCTGCATTACTATAGTATGCTGATTTTAAGTCCTTTGGGTTCAGACTGAGAAGAGAGAGCCTACATTTTGGGAGCAAATATTTGCCACATGCATGTTAGAGCACTAATCTCCAGTATATATAAAGAACTCAAAAAACTTAACACCAAAAACCAAATAACCCAATCAATAAATGAGCTAAGGAGCTGAACTGACACTTCTCAGAAGAAAATATATATTTGATCAACAATTATATAAAAAAATTTTTAACATCTGTAGAAATTAGAGAAATGCAAATCAAGGCTAAGATTTCATCTCACGCCTGTCAGAATGGCAGTTATCAAGAATACAGACAATAAATATTGGTGAGGATGTGGGGGAAAAGGCACGCTCATTCATTGCTGGTGAGATTGCAAATTGGTGCAACCAATCTGGAAATTAGTATGGAGATTCCTTAAAAAACCTGGAATGGAACCACCATTCCAAGCTATCCAGCTATCCCACTCTGTTCTTCTTAACCAGGTCTGTCTTCAGGAGAAACTAGTTAACCAGTGCTTAAGCACTGGTTACATAGATTACAAAGCCTAACTGACCAGGGTAAGGGGTGGAGGAGGTGTGAGGAGGGAAATACCCAATCCCAGCACACTTTAGCCACCTATCACTCAAAAGGTAAGGGTAGAACACTGAGAAACAGGTGTGAACTTCACAACCCAGGAGCACAGGCTTTTCAAAAGACTGAGACTTAATCATGGGTCTGAAGAATGCTGCTTCTCCCCGACACCTTACCACCCCATTACAAAAGGCTTATTTATAGTCATTTCTTTTACTCAGTACATCATGGGGGAGACATACAGGAAGGCAAAACAAACAAACAAAAAATAATAAACATAGTTTGAAGAGACAGAGTTAATATTGGAATAAGACATGGCAAGAATAAACAGAGAAGTTGGAATTATCAGATCTGGAATTTTAAACAACTGTAATTACTTTGAAAAGGTGGGGGGAGGATACAATGAGGAAAGTAAACCAGTAAATGAAATCATATCAGCAGAAGATGAAAATCCTAAGAAAGAATCAAAGCCAAATGCTAGAGATAAAAAATTCTATTGCAGAAATGAGGAATTCTTTTAGTGAGCTTATTAGTAGACCAGACGCCTCTAGGGAAAGAATCTCTGAACTTGGGGAATCTCAATAAAAACCCCCCAAACTGAAAGACAATCTGAACAAAAAACTGGAAAAAATAACAGAATATCTAAGAAATATGAGACAAAAAAGGTGTAGCATTCACATATGATTTCAGAAGGAGAAGAGAGAAGAACAGCAGAAATATTTAAAATAATGATGGCTGAAAATTTTCCCCAAATTAATATTAGGCACCAAGCCATAGATCCAGGAAACTCAAGGGGTACCAAGAAGATAAATACAGTAAATACAGCCTTCTCCCTCCTCCCCACCCCGAGAAGAATTTTTTTAACTATGCATGTCATGTAGGAAAAAAAACATCAAAAGAAGCTAGAGGGAAAAACACCTTGCCTATAGAGTAACAATCTTGGGATTGCATCTGACTTCTCAGAAATTATGCAAGCAAGAAGAGGTTAAAGTGTAAGTTATTTACAGTATTGAGAGATAAAAAGAGGAAAACCCACTAATCTACAATTCTATATTAATTGGTAGATGGTAGATGCATAGACAAATAAATCCATGGAAGAGAATAGAGTGCAGAAATAGACCAATATAAATATAATCAACTGATCATTAACAAGGAAATAAAGACAAGACAATGAAGGAAAATAGACTATAACAAAAGATGTAGGAACAAATGGGCACCCACATGCAAAAAAAACTAAAAAAAAAAAAAGAATCTACACATAAATCTCACAAAACTAAACTGAAAACGGATCGTAGACACAAATATAAAACACAAAATTACAAACTCCCAGAAAAAAAGGACAAATCAACATAGGACAAAATCTAGATGACCTTGGGTTTGGCAACAACTTTTCAGTTATGCCAAAGGTGTGGTCAGCTGGGTTCATTAAAATTAATATTTTCTATCCTTCAATAGACATTGTCAAGAAAATGAAAAGATAAGCCTTGGACTGGGAGAAAATATTTTCAAAATACATACGTGATAAAGTATTGTTGTCTAAAATACACTCTTAAAATTCAACAAAAAGAAAACAAGAAGCCCAGCTTAAAAATGGGTCAGAGACAGGTATCTCACCAAAGAAAAATATGCATATAGTAAATAAGTATACAAAAAAATGCTTCCCATCATATGTCATCAGGGATATGCAAATTAAAACAACAATGAGATTATACCCCTCACCTGACAATCCAGGACACTGACAATAGCAAAGGCTGCCAAGAAAGTGGAGCAGTAGGAACTCTCATTTATTGCTGGTGGGAGTTCAGAATGGTACAGCCACCTCAGAAGACAGTTTAGTGGTATTTTACTACATACTCTTACCATACAGTCCAACAATCATGCTCCTTGGTATTTACTGAAAGGACCTGAAATTTGCATGTCTACACAAATACCTGCACACAGATATTTGTAGCAGCTTGATTCATAATTGCTCAAATTGGGAGCAACCATGATGTTCTCCAATAGGTGAATTGATAAATATGTTTATGTCAGAATACCCAGGATTCCCTCAGATAGGAAAAAAGAGCTGAAGATAAGCTCACAAGCAAAATTGATAAACCACACAGGAAACCAAAAACATAGGGTGAGGGAGTATATCTGGGTGTTAAGTAGGTGCAGCAAACAGGTTTAAAACCTCAAGAAGTGGAGATAATCACACAGTTCGAGAAAGATTATAACATAGGAATATTTAAACTGATTAAATGGATAAATGAAGAAATGGAAGTTACAATAACAACAGAAGACAGTTCAGAAAAAATGAAAACAAATTAATATGGTCACTGAAAATGTAAAACTCAATGAACAGACTAAATAGCAGGTTAGTGTACAATCATCAAGGAAAGGACTGTACCACTATTTTGAAAAGTTGAGCATTCACACGTTCTATTTCTCAGCAATTGCATTTCTTGGAACATAGCCAAGAGAAACCCAAGAGACGTGAATAATGATGTTTATAGTGGTGCTGTTCCTAATAGCAAAAACCTGGAAACAACCCAAATGCTCACTGACAGAAGAGTGGATAAATAAACTGTGATATAGTCAAACAGTGACACAATGGAACATTATAGTGCAGTCAAAACAAATGAATTACAGACCCATGCAGCAATTTGGATGGATTTTGACAACATTATTATGAATGAAAAACATAAGTCCCAGAAGGCTCTTTTTACCATTTTTATAAAGCCGCAAGGTGTTACAAAGTTTTAAAAAATCAAAACTGAACAAATGTGCCTTTTAAGAATACATATATTTTAGGAATATAAACATTTTCAAGGTAAAGGAATAATTAGCACAAGGTGCAGGGAGTGGTCATCTTGGATAAGAAGAATATAGGTAATTGCGTTATTGTTAATAATCTAGTTCCTCTGTTTTTTTTATGTTGTCATGAATAGATTCTTAGATGATCAAGTAAAAGAGAGCCATGCTTGAACAAGTGACAAAAGTTCATAATGAGCTGAGGATTAACATCAGTCTGCTTCTGCATACCTGAGATTTAAAGATACCCTAGTGGATCAGACATGGCTAAAGATGCTGTTAGTGAACTGAAGGATAATTAAAGTTTTACACATACAGAGATGAAGAGATGAAATAGAGATTAAGAGAGATATAAAGGGATGAACATGCAAAAAGCAGTTCAGATATGAAGAATAGAATGAATAGGGACAACATTAGAAAAGACCTACCATTCTGGTTAGGCATGCCAGAGGCACAAAATAGAAAGAGAGAGCAGAAATATTTGAGATTATTGTTGAGGATTTAACAGAATTGAAGAAAGACATAACACTCTAGATTGAAGAAATACACCAAATTCCAAGCGAGTTAAATAAAAACCAATGCAAACCTCAACATTCAGCAGTGATTCTAGAAAATACCAAAAAACAAAAGTGGACTGGGTGTGTGGCTCAGTGGTAGAGCACTGCACTTGCCTACCATGTGGGAAGCCCTAGGTTTGATCCTCAGCACTACAAAATAAACAGGGTGGGAGGGGAGAAATTAAAAGAGAGAGAGAGAGAGAGAGAGAGAGAGAGAGACCTTGAAAAAAAGAACCCTCTCTCTAAAAGACAATTAGAACAATAAAGAACCATAACAATAATAGAAGCCCCAAGAAAGAAATCACTAGCTGCCCCTATCAGAGAGGGAGGGAGGGTCAGCAATGTGGAAAAGCTTGATGGACAACATGTTTTGAGCAGAGTGTTGAAAGATGTGCAGGACTTGGGGGTAGAAGGAAGGGGAAGCATTTCATGCATGGGTAATGGCATGAAGTGAGACCTCTGTTTTTTTCACATCCTCCAAAATGTAGCTTTCTCTGGAGATTTAGAAGCAATCCTGGATACTACCGGATTGAAAAGGCCCACATGGTTGATTTCAATGACATCCTTGTTCCTTTGCCTTAAGGACTCTAATATAGGGCATAGCACACCCAGGCAAGAGCAAGCCCTGCTCAGATGTGATATGTAGGCATTCTGCCTGTATTGCCCATCCAGAGCATTCAAATCTTGACTGCAATAAATGATTAGTGACCCACTTGACTGACATGCAGAATAGCTGAAGGAATTTATTTTCTACTTGAGACAATACAATGGCAAGGGTTAGATGAAAATAACCGAATCTAGATGTATCATCCCTAAAAAAAAAAAAAAAAAAAAAAGAGGGACCATAAAACACCATGCCTCTGAATGCCTCCTTTCTGTTCCCCCCAAAACCTAGCCAAACCAAGGGAATAATGAGAGCAAGCCTGAGCCAGGCGGTCCAGATACATAGTATCTTTAAGGACAGTGACTTTCTCTAATGCACATGGGGAACTAAGGCAAGTTAGTGTTGTCTGTAAAAAACCACTTCCTTCTCCTTCTCCTCCTTCTCCTTCTCCTTCTCCTTCTCCTTCTCCTTCTCCTTCTCCTTCTCCTTCTCCTTCTCCTTCTCCTTCTCCTTCTCCTCCTCCTCCTCCTCCTCCTCCTCCTCCTCCTCCTCCTCCTCCTCCTCCTCCTCCTCCTCCTCCTTCTCCCTCTTCTTCCTCTTCTTCTTCTTTAAGCCACTTTCTTGCCTGGATGCTGGAACAGTTGTTTCTGAGGATGCTGGTCACAAGCAAACTAAGCAAGCTGGTGTTGCTGATGCCACTGCTCCTGCAGCCAAATATAAATCCCCTTTCTGAGAGGGACTGGGTGCAAAACTGAAGACAGTGTGGAAAGGACACACATCCCTTGCTGGACACAACACTGTGAGGGAGAAGAGACACCACTTAGAAGACACCACGAGGGACGGCAGAGCTGTCAGCCTGCCACTACCGAACTCTTCTTGGAGCAGTCACTGATCTCTTGTAAGCTTTTCCCAATCAACCATATGGTTCCCAGGCTGTCTCTGGGCACTCTCTTTGGCCTGTCTGCAACCTACCCTACTGCCCTGGCACAACTGGACTGTGGATGAGACACCAGACAACTAAATGGATTATAGAAATACACCATAAATAGTTAAGTGTGTCTCCACAGTAAACTTGAAGTGACACAGAAGGTAGGTTTATGGTTAATTCCACTTCATCCTCATTAAGGAGCTGGTGAAATGCAGCCTGGTTTTTCTCAGGTTGGTCAAGTCCCTCTTCTTTCTACCTTCAGGTTCCTGCCAATCTTGTTCTGTGTTCTTTGATGATTTATATCCCAAGTTAGCTTGCACTGAGCTAGGCATTTTCAGGCATTGGGGTTTTTATTAACTGTGCAAAGTTATCATTATTTTTCTCAAGTCCTCAATTTAAATAAATATAACAATCATATGTTATAGTTGTAATCTTTGATGCCCTATTTTGGAACTGTACACTTAGGTGCAAAAGAAATTTAGCTTCCTGTGTGTTCCTTCTCTTTACCTAAGAATGGCTTCTTTCTCTATTGCATTTCGAAGAGGTTTTGTAGAGGTCCTTGACTTTTGTTAGAATAAAATTTGACTTTCAGGTTTAGAACAACTGAGGTTAGCACTGTGTTGGAGTCTTTGCTCATTCTGACTAATATGTGTATTGCATCAACATTAGGGGAACTCCACACAAGACAGGGGAATGACAGACAGTCCCTAACTTCTGATGTTTCAACTTTTGAACTCAGGACTTTACCATGATGCAAAAGCAATACACTTTCAGTAGAAACTGTACTTCAAACTTTGCACTTTCATCTTTTTCCACGTTAGCAATATGTGCTAAGATACACTCTTGATGCTGCACTGTGGTAGAGAACCACAGTTCTGTCAGTCACATGATCACGAAGAGAAACCACACACACTTTACAGTATACCATTCCCTGCCAGCCTTTCTTTTTTTTTAATGTGGGTATTCAAAATATCACATTGAGATTTTCAACACTTTATTATCAGATGAACTTTATGTTAGATGATTTTGCCTAACTATGAGCCAATGAGTGTTCTAAGCACGTTTAAGATACGCTAGTCTAAGCTACTATGTGGAATGCAGCCTAGTTAATTGTATTAAATGCATTTATTTTATTTGTTCTTTTTTAGAAATACATAACAGTAGAGTGTATTTTGACATATTATACATACACGGAGTATAACTTATTCTAATTAGGATCCCATTCTTATAGCTGTACATGATGTGGAGTTTCACTGGTTCATATATAAACATAGGAAAGTTATGTCTGATTCATTCTACTGTCTTTCCTATTCCCATTCTCCCTCCCTTTCCTTCATTCTCCTTTGTCTAATGAATTTCTATTCTTTCCTTCCCCACCCTTATTGTGTGTTAGCATCCACATATCAGAGAAAACATTTGGCCTTTGGTATTTTGGGATTGGCATATTTCATTTAGCATGATAGTCTCCACTTCTATCCATTTACCGGCAAATGAAATAATTTCATTCAGTTTTATGGCTGAATAATATTCCATTGTGTATATATACCACATTGTCTTTATCCATCTGTTGAAGGGCACCTAGGTTTGTTCCATAGATTGGCTATTGTGAATTGAGTTGCTATAAACATTGATGTGGCTTCTTCACTGTAGTATGCTGATTTTAAGTTCTTCGGGTATATGTCAAAGAGCAGGATAACTGGGTCAAAATGATAGTTCCATTCCAAATTTTCTAAGGAATCTCTGTACCGCTTTCCAGAGTGGTTGCAATCCTACCAGCACCTTGTGAGTGAACCTTTTCCCCCACATCCTTGTCAACATTACATGTATTTTTGACTCACAATATATCTAATTTAACAATGGGTTTGTGTGGATAAGACCTTATTGTAAGCCAAGACGCATGAGTTTAATAGTGTGATGTAAGGGACCAACCCCAAGACATCTCTCCACCCCTTGTCATTTCCTTCTCTTTCTAACCTAAAATTCTTGCTACTGGAACTGATGGGGTACAGAACAGGAATTATCCTGTAACTTTATATTAAAACCCTGTTCTATGCATTTATAGATCCTTTTTGATAAGTTGGGTCTAATAGAAGCTGGAATTTCAGCATTTCTAAGCCCATTTTAAAAAAATAAGTCTGGGACTGGAGTTGTGGCTCAGCGGTAGAGTGCTTGCCTAGCATGCATGAGACACTGGGTTCAATCCTTAGCACCACATAAAAACAAAATAAAGGTTATTGTGTCCACCTACAACTAAAATACAAATCTTTTTGAAGAAGAAGAAGAAGAGGAGGATTCTGGACCAGAGGCCAAGATAAACAGATCATAAAATTTAGAACCTAAATGAGACTTAAAGACATTATCTGGTTTTAACTCAATTCTTTAGTTTATAGTTAAGGAAACAGAGGCCAAATAGGAAAATAATGTATAATTCTTTCATATATTTCTAAATTTCACTTGCATTTTGTTAAGGATATTTTAAACTATAGTTACAGGAAATATTGCTCTATTTTCTCTTCTTATAATGTTTATCTACTGTAGGTTTCAGGCATCCTCATCACATAAAATTAGTTGTGAAGTGTTCCCTTTTTCTCTTTTTTCTGAAAATTTTGTGCTGAAGTTATATTATTTTTTCCTTGTTGTAAGTTTTCATATGTGAAATCATTTGAAATCCTGGAATTTTCATTATAGGAAGGTTCTTAATTCAAAAATCAATCTATTGAGTTTTTTTTAATTTTTCATTTCTTCATGTGTCAATTTTGGTAATTTGTGTCTTCAAGGCATTTGTCCATTTCACATAGGTTATAAAATTAATTCTGATAAATTATTTGTAATGTCTTATTATCCTTTTCATGATCTCTAAAATCTTATGATGTTGGTAATTTGTGTCTTTTCTTCATCAGCCTAGATAGAAGTTTTCAATCTTATTTATCTTTTTATTTTATTGATTTTTCTTTTTTGTTTCATTAATTTCCACTTTTTATTATTTATTCTACCTAGTTTGGGCTTAATCTTTTCTTGTTTTTTAATATTTTTATAAATAGGAGCTTAGGTCAGCATATACCTTTTTTTCCTAATGTGAGCACTTACAGCAATAGTTTTCTTGGAAGTACTGCTTCATTGACATCTCACAAATTTCTATGTGCTATGTTTTTATTTTCATTTAATTCAAAAATTTTTCCTATTTTCCCCAATGATTTCCTTTTTTGACCTGTGGGTTATTTAGAAGTAGAGCCATGTGTCGCTTACTGGCAGGAATGCATTCTGAGAAATAGATATCATGGAGTGCACTTGAACAATCTAAATCGCCATTAGGTCATTAGGCAGTATAATCTCACGATACCACTGTCAAATACGCAGGCCATTACTGACCTGTATCATTATGTGGTGCACATATGTGATTTAACCTGGGGGATTTTTCATATCTTTTTGATATTGAATTATAATTTTAATTACACAAAAGTCAGAGAACATGATTTCAGTTTTTGAAAATATGTTAAGATTGTTTTATTGTTGAGCATATAATCTATCTTGATGAGTACGTGCTTCAAAAGAAGGCATATACCATCATGGTTGGATGTATTGTTTGAGAAGATTCTATTCAGTCAAGTTGGTTGACCATGTTTTCAGGGCTTCCACATTCTTCTTGTTCTGTTTACTTTCACTGGTTACTGAGAAAGAAGTTTTGTAATCTCCAACCATAATTATGAATTTATTTTTCCTTTCAGTCTCATAGGTGTTGCTTAATGTATTCTGAAACTCTGTTATTAACTGCATGTATATTTAGAATTATGGGGTTTTTTATTAATTTACTGCATTATCATTATGAAACATCTCTTTTCCTTTCTAGTAATATTCCTGTCCAAATCTACCATTTCATGACTAATAAAACCACCCCCCCCCCATTCTTAGGATTAGTGCATGGTATATATCCTTTCCATGTTTTTACTTTTAACCTCTTTTTCATAATACTTGAAGTACATTCATTAAATATAATATAGTTCAGTCTTGTCTATTTAACAGGTCCCAGAAGCTGTCTCTTACTACTTAGACCTTTGGTCAGTGGAACCACTGGGGTGACAAAGTGCTATCCTAGCCCTGGCTTATCTCCCTTGGTCTGCATGATAATGTTCCTAGCACCTGCTTTTTATCCTAAGAATTTCCTTACACATATGATGTCCAGGTGTGTTCATCCAACATGCACTGGTGACTGGTTTTCCTTTTCCTGGACACACTGAGCCTTGGAAGCACTAGAAAACATTAGCTGTGGACTTTTCCAGCTGAGCACATTCTTGTATCTATCTGATGCAGAGGATGAGACCCCAGTCTGGGATTCTGAAGGATAAGAAAGGCTTTGCTTATCCTTATCCTAATTAGCTATGGGTCCCTGGCAAATTTTTGACATTCCAGGTCCCACTGTCTTCATCTGTAAAGCAAGGTTGTACCAAAGGTCCTCTAACACCTCTTCCATCTCCAATCCTCTCGGGGACTGTTCATCTTCTTAGGATCATTACAGGCAAATGGAGGAAAGATGAAACAGACAGTCTGTGAGAACCCGTGCAGACAAGTGCTACAGAACCACCACAGTGGGGACTGTAAAGTGAACCTCACCTGCCCATTGCAACTCAGCCTTTCTTTTCCTAATGACCTTGGTTCAGCAGCATCTGTGACAACAGGTTCTCATCAAAGTAGTGTGAGGTTGAATCTCATAAATCACTGGGTATAAACAGCCCAGAAAAGTAAGTCTGGGTTCCTTAGGCCATGACGAAGGGCACCCCAAATTCAAACTACCTAACAAACTCTAGAGCTGCACTCTCCCATATGGCAGCCACTAGTCACATGTGTCTTTTGAGCCCCTGAATTGTGGCTAGACCTAATTGAGATGTGCAGTAAATATGGAACTCATAACAGATGTATAAGATGTAGCATGAAAAAATATATAAAAGATCTTGTTGATAATGAGATTACTTTTATGTTGGTAACATACTGAAATGATAATTTTAATGCACTGGGTTAAATAAAATATTGCATTAAAATTCATTTCTCCTCTTTCCTCTTTTACTTTTAAAATGAGACTATTAGAAAACTAAAAGTTATGAATATGGATCACTATATTTCAGTTCTCTAAAAGTGGTTTAGAATTTAATACCTTTTGTGATGATGGTAAGCCCATTTATCAAGCAGAAGCACCCTGTCACCGGACACTCATCACCCATTATGTAATTCAGCTAGCCAATTAGTCTCTCCAAAAAAATAAAAAAATCAATTAGAACAAAATCTTTCTTTCACTCTCTCTGCCCCCACCCCCAGTTCCACCTCCAAATCACAGGAGATCTTTGAGAAAGATGGTGATTAGCAGCACACTGAGCATATTAGCATAGAGTAAATCTGTAAGTAAGTTTGGATGCGTTTATTATCCATGACAGGGAAATATGGCCAGGAGTCAATTATTCATCTAGTAATAGAATTGCAAAAGCATCTCTGT
Source organism: Urocitellus parryii (assembly GCF_045843805.1). Classification (NCBI taxonomy): domain Eukaryota; kingdom Metazoa; phylum Chordata; class Mammalia; order Rodentia; family Sciuridae; genus Urocitellus; species Urocitellus parryii. The sequence goes on from NC_135534.1 coordinate 116,822,039, forward strand.
ATAGTTAAAAGTTCCCCCAGCTTTGCCGAAACTAAAAACACATACACACATACTTAATTGACAGTTGTATATCAATGTTGGGCAATTTTCCTCCTGGCTGTTTTTTCTGTTATTATCATCATCATTGGTATTATTTCCCCTTCACTTTCTGTCTCTTGCAAACTTGATGAACCAAACTTGTCTCCCTTACACAGCAACTGCTTCAGAAATAGCAGGAATCACAGGAGAGGAATTTGTAAACTCTATATGCCTCTTGGAGTGCTGGGGAAGTTGAGCTTGTAGGGTTGAGGGTAAGGGAGTTCTCTCATAGGAGAGTAGGGAGAACAATTTCTAATTCTCTGGTAAAGACATGTTTGGAGCTAGAATAACTTCTGTGTCCAGAAAGAGCTTTGGGGACGAGGAGTGTCAGCTGACTTTCATTTTTTCCAGGAGCACTGTTCTTGGGGCAATGTCTGATTCTCCAGTAGCAGGGAATGGCAGAAAGGCACGGTGAGCTGAGCCCTTCTCCTCCTCCTCCATGTCCCCACAAGATGTTCACCCCATTGCAAACACCTAGAACAAAGCAGGCATGCACTCCTTAAGTCTCAGAGGAGATATAAAGGTAGTGATTGTCACCAGTACAATTAGTATCCCCAGGGGCAGACAGAATAGGGGAATTTCTACTGAAACTGTGCCTGCAGACAGAAATGATTGTTTTCCAGTGAGAAGCCAATCTTAGATCATATTTCTGGGGATATTCCCAGGGAATCTCACCAGTGTCTCCCTCCTGGTTTGCCTGCTCTGAATGACCTTTTACAGAATGCACAGAGAGATCTTCTGCTATTCCAGTCTGATCACATCATGCTTGAAACCCTTCAAGTAGCCCTGATAAGTCTTAAGATAAAGTTAGAAACCCTTAACCTGTCTAACAAAGCCCTCCACATCCGATTCTTCTGCATTTCTCTAGCATCATCTTTTCACGCTGTACTTGCAGCACCTCCATGTAACACCTGTACCAATTCCTCTAGCAATTCACTGACATTACTCCCCCACTGTGTTCAGCTCAATTCTGCAGACATTCATTGAGCACTTGTTATGTGTCAGGTATTGTTCTGAAGCTACCAAGACAAAGAAGACAATGTGCCTGACCCCAAGAAATTCAAAACACCTGGGATTTTTTTTCTGTCCCATCTGCCTGATGAACAGTGGGTCACCTTCAGAGGCTCAACATCAGTGTTACAGAAGCCTAAAAGTTATCTTTCTGGCCTTGCCAAGATGAGAACCAAGCCCTGTTTCTCTGACCTCTAGAACACTGCTTCACAAAGCTCAGTCTGCTATGAGATAAGGAGCTTGTGTTGGAATTTAAGCAATGTGCTTCTTTTATCAAGTAAGCTTAGTTCAAAAATAATGTCAGCTGGACTAAACAATATGCTTAATGATGGTAGCCAGAAACAAACACCAGGCAGACCAACAGTTCGCTCCTGGTCTCCAAAAGGAAAGAACAAAGAGAATTCAGAAGAGGGAGAACTTTGAATATATAGTTGCTGAAATTATAGAAATCAGGTAATTAGCAGAGTTACGGTTAGTAAGCCAACAAAGAAAATAAAAGAGAGTCACCAAAAAAAAAATCATTCATCGAAGACAGAAAATGAAAGGGAAAGGAATTAAAGAAGTGATGGATAAACAGAATACAAATAGCAATGGAATAGACCTGAACCCAATTAAATCAATAAATACATTAAACTTAGGTACTGTAAATCACCAACTAGAAGACAGATAATGTCAAATTGCACTAGAAATGATGATCCAATTACATGCTGCCTATAAGAAACCTACTTTAATAAGTCAACAGGAAATAATAACAGACGATAAACTAATCAAAGTTGAAGTGACTGTGTTAATATAAGACAAATTAGATTTCAAAACAAAGACTATTGCCAGGGATAATGTGGGTCACTCCACAGTAGTATAGATACTATTATTAGGGAATAAACAGTGAAGATTTTGTGTCATTGAGAATTAACTATTGCCAGGATAATGTGTGTCACTAGCAATAAGTTAATTCACAATGACACAAAATCCTCACGGTTTATTCCCAATAACAGTTTCAAAATACCTGAAGAAAAATCTGACTGACTTGAAAGAGAAATAAACAAATTCTGTTTGGAGATTTCAGTGCTTCTCTCTCAAACTGATAGAACAAGTAGACAGAAAATCAGTAAGAATTATAGAAGATTTGAATAGCATTATCAACTAACTTGATCTAAACGACATTTCTAGAATGTACCACCCAACAAGAGTAGAACACACATTCTTTTCAACAATATTTACCATGTTATGTCACGTTTTTTCTACCAATATATGTTAAAAAATTTAGTCATAAAATATATTTTCTAGGGCTGGGGCTATAACTCAGTGGTAGAGCGCTTGCCTTGCATGTGTGAGGCACTGGGTTCGATCCTCGGCACCACATAAAAATAAGTAAATAAACATATTGTGTCCATTAACAAGTAATTTTTTTAATTTTTTCTAAATTTAGAATGTAAACACCATTTGATCCAGTTATCCCACTCCTTGGTTTATACCAAAAGGACTTAAAATCAGCAGACTATAGTGACAAAGTCACATCAATGTTTACAGCAGCTCAACTCACAATAGCTAAACTATGGAACCAACCTAGGTGCCCTTCAACAGAGGAATGGATAAAGAAACTTTGATATATATATATATATATATATATATATATATATATATATATACACACACACACACACAATGGAATCAATGGAATATTTCTCAGCCTTAAAGAAAGGCATTTACCAGAAAAACAGATGGAGCTAGAGAAACTATGGCATTTGCCAGTAAACAGATTGAGCTGGAGAATATAATGCTAAGCAAAAAAAAAAAAATCCCTAAAAACCAAAGGACAAATGTTTTCTTGGATGTGCAGATGCTAATTCACAGTAAGGAGTGGGCCTAGGGAAGAAAAAAGGTACTTTGGACTAGGCAGAGGGGAGGAAAGGGAGGGAGCGGGTATGGGAGCAGGAAGGACAGTAGAATGAATGGGACATTATTACCCTGTGTGCATATTTGACTAAATGACTGGTGTGATTCTACATCATATACAACCAGAAGAATGAGAAGTTCTACTCCATTTATGTATGATGTGTCAAAGTGCATTCCACTGTCATATATAACTAATTAGAATAAATAAAATAAATGGAAGAGAGATAAAAAAAATTCCCTGAAAACAGTAACCAAAAGATCTTAAAAAAAAAAAGTCAAATTCACAAAAGCAGTAACCAGGAGCTAGGAATGGGAGAGGATAATGTTAGGCAACACAGTATACCTGTTATAAAACATGGTGAGTTAATAACGATTTTTACATCATACTTGAAAATTGCTGAAAATAGATGTGTGTGTTCTCTCCACCCCAACAAAAATGATGTGTAAGAAGTAATACATGTGTTAATTAGCTTGACTGAGCCATTCCACAACATATACACATGTCAAAATTCATGTTTGTGACATAAATATATACAATTTAATTTCAATTAAAAAAAGAAATATATTAGTTCTCTTTTAAAAATAGCAGAAAAAATAGAAGTGGAATAGCTGTATTAAATCCACAAAATAGACTTTAAGTAAAAAACTGTCATAAGAAATATGAAATGCAATGAATGAATCTAGCATAACTTTCCCATGTCCATATATGAATACACCATAGTGAATCTCCACATCATGTATATCCACAAGATTGGGATCCTAATTAGAATAAGACATGCTCCATGTTTGTATAATTATTTCAAAATAGACTCTGCTGTCATGTATAATAAAAAAGAACAAATAAAAATAAAAATAACTGTGATAAGACAAAGACAATATATACTGATAAACAAGTTAATTCACCAAGCAAATGTAACTATTCAAATGTATATACACCAAACATTGAAGAATTGAAGAGAGAAGCATACATATCTACAATATTAGAGACTTTAATACCCCACTTGCAATAATGAAAAGAACAACCAGATAGAAGATCCATACAGAAGTAGAGGACTTAGCACCATAAATTAATTAGCCAACAACAGTAGAATACATACTTTTCAAGAGCACATGGAACATTCTCCAGGATAAATATTATTTAAGCCACAAAACTTGAAAAGTTTTTTTAAAAAAACTTTTTAGACTTTAAAACATTTTTAATGAACTTTAAAAGATTACAATTATATGAAGAATCGTTTCTGATCACAAATGGAATGACATCAGAAACCAACAATGGGTACTAGCAATGGGTCAAAGAGGAAATGACAGGGAAATAAGAAAATAACTTGAAACCATGAAAACATAACATGTCAGGACCTAAAGTCTTCGCCAGTGAATTCTATCAAACATTAAGGAAGAACTAAGAGCAATTCTTCTCAAACTCCTCCAAAATTGAAGAGAAGGGAATGCTTCCTAACTCGTTCTGAGGCCTACATTGCCCTATACCAAAGCCAAAAACTCTATAAGAAAGAAAACTATAGACCATTATCCCTTATGAACATTGATGCAAAAATCTTCAACAAAATACCATCAAACCAATTCAACAGCATAGTAAAAGGATTATACACCATGACCAAGGGGGATTTACTCCCAGAATAAAACGGTGGTTCAAACAGTATAATATGCCACATTAACAGAATAAAGGCAAGAACTACATGATCATCTCCAGTGGTATAGAAAAAGCCATTGACAAAATCAATGCCCTTTCACAATGAAATAAAACACCAATAAACTATAAATAGAAGAAAAATACTTTAACATATTAAAGACCATGTATGAAAACCTCACAGTTAACTCTATGTTCAATAGTGAAAGACTGAAAGAAAGATTTTCCTAGTCTAAGATCTGGAACAAAGACAATGACTGCTTTTGCCATTTCTATTCAATACAGTGTTAGAAGCTGTGGCCAGAACAAACTGGTCTTATTAGAAAAATAAGAAAAAATCATCCAAATAAGGAAGGAAAGTTTTAAATGTTCTCTATTCATAGCTGACAGGATCGTAGAGGTAGAAAACCATAGCTATTCAAGCAAAACAAAACTGTTAAAGCTAAAAAATTCAACAAAGTTGTAGGATATAAAATCAACACATAAAAATGTTTTATTTCTATACATTATGAACAATGTGAAAATAAGATTAGAAAAACAATTTCACCTGCAATAGAATCAAAAAGAACTAAACTTAGTCAGGCATGGTATGCCACCACGCCTGTAATCCCAGCAGCTTGGGAGGCTGAAGCAGGAGGATCTTGAGTTCAAAGCCAGCCTCAGCAAAAGCAAGGTACTAAGCAACTCAGTGAGACCCTGTCTCTAAATAAAATACAAAATAGGGATGGGGATGTGGCTCAGTGGTTGAGCGCCCTTGAGTTCAATCTCCAGTAACCTCTCCCCCCAAAAAACAAAAAAGAATGAAATTCTTAGTAGTAAGCCTAACTACACAGATGAAGCTTTATACACTGAAATCTATAACACATTGTTGAAAGATTAAAGAAGACATAAATAAATGGAAGATATACAGTGTTCATAGAATGGAAGACTTAAAATATTAGGATTTCAATACTACACAAAATGATCTACAGATTCAGTGCAATCCCTAATAAAATCCCAATGGCATTTTTTTACAGAAATAGAAAAGTCCATCTATCATTCAGGAAGTAAACTCAAATAAGTTCACTAACAAGTTCTTTTCTGTCTAAGAAACGAACAAGTTTGAGGTCTCAAACTTCCTGATTTTAAACTCAATACAAAGCTACAGCAATAAGAACAGTGTGGTACTTGCATAAAATCATAGATAGACCAATGGAATAGAATAGAGAGCTCAGAAATAAAGCTTTGTGTATATGATCAAATAATTTTCCACAAGAGTGCCAAGACCAAACAATAAAGAAAGACAGTATTCTCAACCAATGATACTCGGAAAAGTGGATTTCCACATGAAAAGAATGAAACTGAAACCTTGCTACACCATACACAAAAATTAACTCAAAATGGAGAGAAGATCCAAATGTAAAAGCTAGAATCATAAAACTCTTAGAAGAAAACATGAGAGACAACTCCATGACCTGGGATTTTGCGACAATTTCTCTGATATGATACCCAAAGCACAGGCAACAAAAGAGAAAATGACAAATGGCACTTCATCAACATTTAAAACATCAAAAGACACTAATAAGTGAAAGGATAACCCACCAAATGGAGGTTGTTGCCAATCACATGTGATGAGGGATTAATATCTCCGCTACATAAAGAACTCTTATGACTCAACGATAACTACCAAAAAATACTCAATTCAAATATAGACAAAGCACTTGATTAAGGTGTCTCCAAATTAAGCATATGAATGACAAATAAACATATGAAAAAAAAAAAAACAATGTTCAACACCATTAGTCCTTAGGCTGTAATCGAAAGCACAATCACATTCTACTCCACATCTCCATCTGGCTATAGTTTTTTAAAACACAGAAAATAACAAATGATGTCAAAGAAGGGTAGAAATTGGAACTCTTGGACATTGCTGGTGGGAAAAATGGCGCAGCTTCCATGGGCAAACAGAATGGTAGTTCCTTAAAAAACTAAACATAGGATTGCCACATGACCTGAAATTCCACTCCTCAGTTTAGACTCAAAGTAACTTAAAAAGCAGGGATTCGCACAAGTACTGGTATGCCAATGTTCACAGCAGCATCACTCACTATAGCCAAAAGTTTGGAAATAACCTAAGTGTCTACCAAAGGATGAATGAAATTAACAAAATATGTCACATCCACACTAAAGAATATTATTTAGCCACACAAAGAAATGAAATTCTGACACATGCTACAACATGGATGATCCATTATGATATGTGTAGTAATTCAGCCATAAAAGGAACAGCACTGCATGATTCCACACATGAACTACTTAGAATAGGGAAATTCATAGAGATGTAGATTAGAGGCGCCCAGGGATGTGGGAAGGGGAAAGGAAGAATTACTGCTTAATGGGTATAGTTTCTCTTTGGGATGATGGAAAGTTCTGGAAATAGTGATGGTGGTTATAGAACATTGTGAACATAATTAATGCCACTAAACCATATACTTACAAATAAAAGGACAAATATTATACTATATGTTTGATTATAATGAAATATTTTAAAAATTTAAAAAAACAGATGATTCTTCATAGCAATAAAAAAAGAATTATGAAGACAATATACTTGGATAAATCTCAGAAACAAAGTGTTAACTGAAAGAATACAGATAAAAGGACATTTAGAAGAAAATAAGGATAATTCAGGAAAAATATTTCTAGGAAGGGGTCTGTGAGGGAGATTATTAAATGCAACAGGCCATGAGGACACTCTCTGGGGTGATGAAAATGTGAATTTTGTTTGTGGTGGTGGTTGTGTGGCTATTTACATTTGTCAAAATTCATTCACTGCGCACTTTTTAAAAGATGCTTTTTGTTCAATATCATCTATACTTCAGTAAACCAAACATTTTAAAAACACCTCTTGCCGAACTGTTGACCTACATTGTTGGGCATCGGGGGATCCAGAGAGGAGACCGACCTCAGCAGTTAAGTGTCCTTGTAATCTGAAACTCTCCTCCTTGTGTGGCCCGGGCAGCCATGTGCATGGGTGGTTGTGAGTTTGAAAGTTCTTGGCTAGATGTCACGTATTTTATTTCCAACAACCTCTAGCATGAGGGAATGTCCAGCTCTGGAAACTTGGCTAACGGGCACCTGCTAGCTGGCAGATGGAGGAGAAGTGGAGATGATGGCTGGAAGTGGAAGGTGCACCCCTTTCCCCTTTCATATCCCATCTCCCTCTCCAAGAAAAGGGCAGCTCCTCCTTTCTGACAATCCTGCAGCAAAAGAGCATTTGGCACCTGCTCCTGGCAATCAGGCATGGGCGTCACTGTCTTCTTGGCAGAGGTGCATGTCTCTGACACCCTTGGAGTAAATGGGTGCAGCTCTGGCATCAGACAGGCTTGCCCCCAGCCTTCCCCTCAAAGCTGCCCCTGATGCTGCACTCATATCCTGCCACAGTGCCCAACAAAGGACACTGCCTGCCACATCCTGCTCCCCTCCCAAAGGGGCCCGTCCTGGCCTGTCATTTGTTTCCTGTCCCTATCCTAATCCTTCCAGCCCAGTTTTGGTGTTGAGGGCAGGCGATGGGCTCATCTCGCCATGGGAAACTGTGCTACCTTCAATTCCAGCCAGGGGAATTAATTTCCTTGGAAGGAGTTGCACTCAACTCCCTGTGGGAGTGGTAGGGGTGCAGCTGTCTCTCCTGGAGCTACCGGCTCTCACTTCCAGATGCACCTGGAGACCTGGGTTTGCCTCTGGAACAACCTGGGAAAGAACGATGGGGAAAATGAAACACTGGCCTGGGAGCCTGATATTTTCTGTGATAGACAGAAATTTATGACCAGGGTGCTTGACTTGGTCCATACCCAACACCATAGAATTTATAATGGCCCTTTGAAATAACCCAAGCCAACCATCTCATCGGATGCCTAAGGCAAGAGGCAGACTTGATTTGCCCCAAGTATAGCACAGTCAGGACTGAATGAATTCTCTTGGCAGATCACATCCTTCCGCAAAACCCACTGGTTGGTCCCTTTACTCCAAGAATAATACTGAAATGCTCATGATGGACACCAAGGCCCTGAATGATCTGCCTGCCCTACCCCAGAACCTGTCTGATCTCTTCTTCTTCTCCCCTTGTCCTGTTATCCCACCATGTGGACCGTGGGGAGTCCCCGAGAATGGCATGCTACAGTTTAAAGGAGACTTGTTCCCCCAAGGGTTCATATATTGGAGGCATGGTTCCCTTGGACCCATGTTAAGAGGTGGTGGAACCTTTAAGAAAGGGAGCCTAGTAAGGGGTCACTGGGAGCCCTACCCTCAGAAGAGATCTATGTAGCTCTCATGGGAATCTGAATTAATTCTCACCACAAGATTATTATAAAAAGAGCAAAACAGGCCTCTCCTTTCACTCGGGGGGTTTGATCTCTCTCTCAGGTGGCTTCTACCATTGTGATACCATCTATTTTGAGGCCAGCACTAGAGCTGAGTGGATGCTGGCATCATGCTCTTGAACCGCTAGGAATGTGAGCTAAAGAAACCTCTTTGCAATTTCCCTTCTCACTCGGAAATGGAAGGCGATCCTCAGGGTTATACAAAATGTCATATAAGAGGTAAGGAGGGGTAAGTCAAGAGAATACAAATGGAAGACATGATTTACAGTAGAAGGGGTAGAGAGAGAAAAGGGGAGGGGAGGGGAGGGGAGGGGAGGGGGGATAGTAGACAATAGGACAGACAGCAGAATACATCAGACACTAGAAAGGCAATATGTCAATCAATGGAAGGGTAACTGATGTGATACAGCAATTTGTATACGGGGTAAAAGCGGGAGTTCATAATCCACTTGAATCAAACCGTGTAATATGATGTATTAAGAACTATGTAATGTTATGAACGACCAATAAAAAAAAAAAAAAAAAAAGAAACCTCTTTGCTTTTTAAATTACCCAGCTTCGATTATTTGGTCATATCATAACAGAAAACTGACCAATACATTCACACCTTGTGCTCTGCACCTCAACATCCTCAACCCCTCACCTCCCTCAAGTTGGCTAAATGTCACCTTTCCAGTGAGGTCTTTTAACACTGCAGACCTCCTGCCTTTCCCTCTGGTGCTCCAAGGCCCCTTATCCAGCCCCACTTGTTCTTCTCTCTCAGTACTTCCCATTTGCTGATACACTTTAGGTTCCTTATTTATGATGTTTGCTCTCTGTTACCTACCTCTACCACCTTTTGAGCTCCACAAGGGCAGAAATTCTGTCTTGTTCACTGCTATGTCTCCAACACTAAGAAGGGACCTAACTCAATCAGGATTTGCTGAAATCATGATTCAGGAGCATCCTTGAATTGCCCTCCAGAGGCTTAATATCAACCTAAATCAATTGATATTCCTGGTTTTTAAGTTTGCTCCCACAACAACAACAACAACAAAAGATGTCTAAAATCTTCTTATCGGATGAAAAGCCTCTGTATTTTACAGTATTTGGTGTTGCTACGGATGAACTCAACACCTTATTGGGCAGGGGCCCCTCTATGGAACTTGGAATGCCTCTCTCATCTACTCTTTGAGATGGCTTTGGAGGTCCAGCCACATGTTCAAGCAACTATTACCAGACCAGGATTTGTGGCAAGTCCCAAGATCCATTACAACAGTGTGGGTTGTTTTGCTTTGTTTTGTTGGGGTAGCATAGGAAGTCCCTATCATCCCATTGCTACCTTGTAAGTTTAACTGATTGGCAGGTGGCAGATTGGAGCAGGGAGTTAAATTTATTAGGCACCATCCTTTGGTTTTTGGACATATTACCCCTCATCATCCTCTACACAACCCTGTAATGCAGGTATCATGATTATTTGATATTTTAGGAAACTGAAGCTCAGAGAAGGCAAGGGGCTTGCCTAAAGTCACATGGCTAGCAGGGAAGAGGCAAAAGATCCAAATTCCCATCCTTTCTACTACACCAGGCTCTCTTCTGCAGGGTAATCAATAAACATCTATTATAAAAATGAATCACTGAAGGTGTAAGGATATGAAGTGAAGCAGAGAATAGGCGAGTTTTAAGAGTAGAGAGGTAAAAGAAAGACCATAGCACAGAAAACAGGCCTTGGGATGGCAAATGGGTAGGTGTCAAGGGCACTTGCCAGAGATGCTAAGAACAGTTGTCCTGGCCTGGTGGTGCACAACTGTAATCCCAGCTACTCTGGAGGCTGTGGCAGGAGGATTGCAAGTTTGAGGTCAACCTGGGCAACTTAATGAGACCTATCTCAATAAAATGGGGGATGGGTTGGGGTGTAGCTCAGAGATAGAGTACTCTTGCCTAGCATGTGCAAGGCCCTGGGTTCAAACCCTCAAACACTCACAAAATAAGGAACAGGCAGAGAAGGAAAGAGGAAGACACAGTATGGCAGTGGGTCCCCTCAGCTGTTCTGCTTGCCTCTACAGCTCAGCTCCCACATGCACTGCTTTTTGTGGCTCCCAAGGTGCTTTTATGTGTGTATTCTCATTATAGCCTCAGAACCATCTTAAGACCTGGTATTAGCTTTTCCATTCCACAGAGGAGAAAATTGAGGCCCAGTGAGACCAAATATCCTGCTCAAGACCACACAGCTAATTTAGTGGCAGATCTAGAGTTCTATTCAAGTCTTGTGACTCCCAAACCCAGTATCCTTGCCACTCCCCCATAAATAAAGAAAAGCAGTACCTCATTGCAATGATAAACAGCAGCCACAGTCAGAGGGAGAGAACCAGGGAGGGAGAGTAATAGAACCAAGACACTTCCCATGATAAGCTCCTGGAAAACAAGGCCTGGGGCTATGTAGGAGATTTTACAGCACCTAGCCCAGCTGCCCATCTCTGGTGCATCTGTGCTGACAGCCTTTGCAAGGCAGAAGCTGCCCTGGTGCAGAGCTGGGTCCCTCCTTCCTCCCCACTGGGAACTGAGAGCAGCATCTACTCTGTGGGTCCCATGGGGAACCAGTCCCAGCCAGAAGCTGGTGTCACAGCTCAGAGAGGTGCTGTGCAAAAAGAAGATACCTTCTGGCACCCTCTATAGCTAAAGAAGAGAAAACTGGACACGCTGGCCTGAAGGGACACTGGGAATCACCCCCAATAACACTGAGCAACACTCTCATAGGCAACAACTCACAGACCACGGCTCAGGAAGACACTTGAAATGTGCCTGCCCTCTGTCAAACTCAGTGAGTGAGAACACACACACACACACACACACACACACACACACACACACACACATGCACACACAGTCGCTCCAAGTGTGGGAGCTCTGTCTGGAGGGAAAGCTGTCTTTGTTGCCCGAGCTTCCTGCCCGCATGGGTCTTCCCATCTTCAGACCCTCATGTCTCATCCCTTTCCCAGCTAGTGGATGGTCTGTCACTTCCCTGCGACTGTAGGGCTGTCATCCCAAACCCAGTGAACAGGCAATTCACTTCCATCAAGGGGCTTAAGGGGTTCTAGCCACAGCCAAACTGAGAGGTGGGAGACCTGGTATTGAGTGCTGATGACTTCAGGCAAGACGTCAAGTTTCTCATAAGTTAAGTGAAAATTAACTTGCTAGTGCTTATCCTCCAGAATTCATGCAGATGACATGAGGCACATATGTAGAAGCACTTTATAGACTGAAAAATGGCAAAGAAAGGTTAGCTGCTGTGGGTGATTGGCCTGAATGAATGGATTCCAACAGTGGAATTTCTAGTAGTAGAATCTGGGAGTGGGGAAGACACTGCATTCTATTGAACATCCTACATGTTTCCCAAATCACATGCTCACCACTTTGCCAACAGGTAGAGATGTATTTGGCTGATGGAACCTGTTCTATTCTGTTCTTTTCCAACAGGCACTGGGAGAGGCCAGCCTGGAATTCGGAGCAAGTGGCCCTTCGCGGCCCACTGTAGACTCGATGCCTTGGCCCTCGGCTGTGGGGAAGGGAGTGGTTGCCGCTGCCAGAGAGGAAGGTGGACTTTCACTCAGTGCTTTTTTCACAAGGGTGAAGAGAACTGGAAATGGAGCTCCAAATAGATTCAGTTGTTTCAGGCATATGTAGCTTCTCTATCTCACTTTGCACCTTCAGATCCAGCCTAGAGAAAATGTACTGGGAAAGCCACATAAAAACGGCTCCCTGCGCCTCCCCCCCCCCCCAGGGGTGACAGGCAAAGGGGTCTAAATACAAAGCCACCCTAGGCAGGATCCGTTCAGCAAGCCCTGGTGGGGTTAGAACCTAGTGGAAGCTCCACAAAAAGGACACCCAGGGACTGGCCCAGCTGGGAGCTCTCCCTCTCAAATTTGTCTGTGGAGTGCACAGGCACTCTGTACCCTGAAGGTGGCCTCAGCCTCTGGAAACAGAAGGCACAAACACAAGATCATGAACTTTTTTTTTCCTAGCAGGGACCATTCTTCCAGGATGGTCTCAACCAGGCCCCCTTGTGGTCACAGGGGTTATTGCAGAATAGTTGGATTCAACCCTGTGGAGGGAATTGAACTCAGGCCTAAACCAAGTCACATTGATGTTACTCCCTTGAGAAGCCTGTTCTAACCTCCAGACTGTGTTATGGTCTTCCTAATACAATATCATGGCACCAGTGTTTTTCTTCACCATATTCCTCCCAACTATGATAATTCAATTTTATTTATTTACTTATTTTGGCACTGGGGCACTTTACCACTGAGCCACTTCCCCAGCCCTTTTTTTTTTTTTCCTTTTTCCTTTTTTTTTTTTTTTTTTTTTTGAAACAGGGTATCTCTAAATTGCTTAGGGCCTCACTAAGTTTCGGAGGCTGGCCTTGAACTTGTGAATCTCCTGCCTCAGTCTCCTGAGTCACTGGGATTACAGGTGTGAGCCACCACACCTGGCTTCAATTCAACATCACACTTTTTTGGATCACATTTTAACTTTTCTAAAATTGGAAATGTAATTATGTAGTTACTGGGAATTCTATCTCCCAGTGTCCTTCTCCATGAAAAAGGGCTTTGATCATCTAGCGTAGCATCCATGTCAAGACCTACTCTTTGGAAAGTCTCAGAGATCTCTAGCTAAGAGATACGATTCCAATTCAGGTCTCCCAGCTCCACTGCACCAATACCCCTCTGGAGAGACCCAGACATTGTAAACAGAAAGGACTAGCAGCACAGGCTTCGCCCTGCCCACACTTCCCTCTGACAGGCTGGGTGTGTAATGTTTTCAGCTGGGCACCAGTTCAGAGCTCTGCAGGTGTGCAGGGCAGCCCTGGGTCCTGCCCTGCCCCAGCCTGCCCACAGCTCCCTGGGCTCTCTGAGTGCTCCCTAACATCCTGACTCCCATCACATCCCTCTCAAGTCTCCTTTAACTCCTCTATCCATAACATCTGTGAGGCTGGGGTGCTACCTCTTCATTGTTTGTACCCCTGTTGATTAGCACAGGCCAGGTGTAGAGTGAATAAGAATGAATGAGTGAATGAATGCCTGTCAGGCCCTACTTAGGGTCTGGGAACAAAATATAGATGAAATACTATCTCTTCCCACAGAGTTCAAGTCAAGTTGTGGATAGAAGAAGCTTTATTGGAGCATGTGATAAAACAGCCATGACTGTCTTAATCGGTCAGGGAAGGCATCTCAGAGGAGGTGGTTTGCAGTAGTCTCCAGACAGAGGCATCCTGTATGCAAATCTCCAGAAGGAGAAAGAAGAGAGCCGATGGTGGGGACCAAGCAGCAGCAGCATAGGCATGGCTGAAGCTAGAGTGGAGGGGTGTGAAGTGAGCACAGGAGTGGATGGAAGGAAGAACAGACATCACACTGACAGGTTTGGAATATTGATCAATATGGCGGGGGGAGTGGAAGTCTTTTAAGTGCAGTGTCTGAATCCCTCAGGTTTCTTCCCCTGAGAGGATTTCTTTGGCGGCATTGTGGAAAGAGGACTGAGGAGGAGTGATCTGGAAGGAGGAAGCTCTGGGCATGCTGTTATCAGTCCAAGCAAACAACAACGAAGGCCTCGAGCAGGACATGGCAATGGGGGTGGATAGGGAGGATGGATTCAAGAGGGACTTAGGAGAAAGGATTTGAAGTTCAAATGGGGAGGTGGGAAGAAAATGGGCAAAGGAGACCTGAGATGAAAGGGATTACAAGCCAACACCACCACTGTTAACTTCCTTCTCCCAAATTCTCACTCCTGAGCAATATGTCTGAAGAGGACAAAGAGCTGCAACACCCATCAGGCTACATATCTCAGAGATTTCTGACAAAAAGGGATGTCGTAGGAACCCTCATCTGAGCCAGCTAGTGGAATGGGTAACAGTATAGTAGGGAGCACATAAGAGGCACTGGGATCAAAACTGAATGGATGAATCAGAGAGTGAATGAATGGGTATGTGAACGAATGAATGAATGAATGAGTTCTTCATGACTTATCCCAGGACAGAGTCTAACAGGTCAACAGAGGGATCCCCACCTTCCTCCTGGCCCCTGTTTTAAGACCAATTACCCAGGCTTTACTGGCTGCTGGGGCTGTTCTGGGATTCACAGTCATTTGTCTGAACTGGCCTCTTTGGGGACTACAGATCTAGGATGGAGGTCGAGCTCTAGAGCTTGCCTTGTCTACACAGAGCCAGCAAGATCGGAAGATAGAAAGGTGGAAAACTGTACATTTCTCACCAGTTTTTTGACTACCCTGGAAGAAACTAAGTTCTTCCCTGCTTCCTAAATGATCTTTGCCTGGAGATGATTTGCATGACCTCCAAACAGAGGCAGATAGCAACCCAGAGATAAGATTATTGAAGAGATAATTTCCCTATAGAGAGCAAATCTCCCTCCTTTTTTTTTTTTTTTTTTTTTTGCACAGGCAGCAGTTCAATAAATAATTAATGCTTGTTAATCTGTTAGCTATTTCTCCTGTTGTAAAAAAAAAATTAATTGGTCTTCCATCATCTATTGCATTGTAACTTGGAGGCATTTGGCCTCCGTCCATCTACCCTGCTGCAACATGCCCCTCCTGATGCTCACTGGTGTGTGTCAGTGACACTTGGCAGTCATGCCCAGCCTCCAGGTTCAGGGCATGAATGGGAGTGCACAACCGTGTGACAGGCACCTCTGGGGAGCTTCACACAAACACTACCTCTTTCTTCCGGAACACTCAGGGAGTTTGCAAACACTCATTCTCACACTACCTCCTCCCTTGTGCTGAGACTCCCATCTTGCAAAAGAGGTGAAACAAGATTCATGAAGGGGTGGGAAAGCAGCAGCATCTTTTCTCCAGGGCTCCAACTTGGGATATCAAATGGCCCAGGATCTCTTTCTGGTTTTTGCCACTGAGCCATGCCTGTGTTCACCTGAAAGGGACCATCAGATCCACAGGAAGTGAGAGGGAGAGGATCAGGAAAGGAGGGAAGATTCCCCAGGTTGTCTTGGTTCCTCCAGCCTCAACTACACAATCTTCCTTCTTTTAACCACAAATAAACGGTATCACCTTCTCCAGGAAGGTCTCTTAGGTTAAACCAGCCTGGTTAAAACTCCTTCCCAATGCCTGATTAGCCCTTCCTCCTAAGTGACGTTTGGCCATTACGCTAATGACAAAGTTCTGTTGGTGGCTAGTTGACAATTAAGCTCTGGTGGGGCAGTGTCAGTTTGTCCTTTAGTAAATATTCCCAGCACTGAATGGCCCCCTCTTCATGAAAGCCATGCAGCTGGCCTGTGGGTCCAAAGGACAAGCACCGTCAGGGATTCAGGTCTGAGACCCAGCTTGGTACTTCTGCTGTTTCTAAGTGGTGTCACTAATCTCTTCCCTGATCACCGCAGCTCCAGGAATCACATGAGATGGCGGAGGCTTGCAGACTGCGGAGCTCATGACTGTTCATCTATGTGGTCCTCTGGTTCTGGAACCATCTGCAGGCACACCTGTGCCCACCTGGGACACAGCCTGAATTCCAGTTTCCTGACTCCCCATCTCTTTCTCTGGCTTCTTGAAGGAGTTTGATGATAGAATACCACAATGTCAGAACCAGGACGATCCCTTAAATGTCAGCTGGCTCCTCATTTTACAGGAGGGGAAGCAGGCCCAGAAGCTGACACAAATGACATGGACTTTCCTGGATGCCTAGTGCCTCTCTGACCAGCCCCAGCCTCTGATTCCTCGCTGATCAGCAGGAAGCTCCTCAGTAAGGGCATTTTCATGGAGTCCTTACTGGAGCCAGCCTCTCTGGTAAGCACAGACCATGGGTTGAGGACTCTATTGTGAGTCCCTAGCTTAGAAAATGGCAATATGCTTCATACCATTTATAGTCCTGAAGAAAAAGAGAAAAGAGGAGGAGGGAGATGAGGGGGAGGGTGGGGAGGGGGAGGGGGAAGGAGGAAGGGGAGGAGAGGGAAGGGGGAGGAGGGGGAGGGGGGAGAGACATCCCCTTTTAAGCATCACTGGCAATATCCTGTGTAAATTCCTTTTCCATCAACCTCAGAGTCTCACTATGAGTCAGGCACTCCCCAAAGTTCAGGATGACTCCCGCACAGAGTCATGCATTTCAGAGGTAGGAAAATGGAATAAATGATATTTTTAAAGTTCTGCAAAACCTTTACAGCCTTCATACAATCATTCCACACCTTTAGCAGAATCCAACTCTGTCCACCACCTAAAACATTGATCTGCCCCTATGAAAGTTACCTGTATCCTAAAGCTCCTGAAGTCTAATTTGTTGCACCAAAGTGGATGGAAACTTTTTCAACAAATGCCACCCAAACTTCCACTCAGTTATCTCTTGTCCCCCACTATTGGAAAACAATTGCATTAACAGCTTTTGAATATTCAGACACGATTTTGAGATGCTTTTATGGGTTACAGAGACATACAAAATAAAGAGGAGCAGTGTGGCCAAGAAGGCCAAGGGAGTGCTTGAACAAAGGGGAGGAGCTGAGAATGGAAAGATGTGTCCATGAGACAGTAAATAGGTAGTTTAAGTCGGCCAAAGAGCAGGACACCATCTAGAATTTATGTATGCATCTTTAAAAGGGAGTAGAATGAATAAGGAATCAAGAAGCTGAGGCCCGGACACCTGTTTGTATCTCTGGGAGACCTGGCTACCACAACACAGCATAAGTCAAAGTTATAAAATTCACAGTTTCTTTGACCTCCATTTGCCTTTGACCAGTGCTATGGCAGAGACAGTGCCTTGACCTAAAAGCACGAGTCCATCACAGGGCAGTGGAGACACCGAGGCCCAGACAGGCAAACCTGTTAGCATCCTGCTGGTGCCAGCATGTCCTCCATGCCTTTGGCAATTCCACCCATCATGGAATCAAGATTGCTGACATGCAGCCCTGGCTCTGCCGCTCGTTTGCTGTGTGTCCTTGGAAGACCCCATTCACTTCTGTGAACCCCAAATCTCTCAGGTGTGTATTGGAGATCACAGCATCCGTCCTGCCTACCTCGCTGGCTCTCTGTGGTGAGGCATTGTGCAAAGTGCTGTGTCGACTGTGAGGCTTGATGAAGCACCATGCACAAGGGTCACCGTTCCTGGCAGGCATGGGCCTCCTCCTCTGTTTCTGCCTCTTGCCCTTTGCAGGCTGACCACATCTCCTTTCCAAGGACACTTGGTGGCATGTCTCTCCTGTGGTGCTGGCTCACTGCCCCCATCAGTCCAAGTCAACCATGAGGAGGCAGCTAAGACTCTCATATGTGGCCCCTGGCCCTGAACACAAAGGCAGTGGGACTATCACATATTGTAGGGGAAACACCTCAGTCATATTTTACATATTTCCTCTTGCTCAAAACCACAGAGTCAAACCAACTGTAATAATAAC
The DNA here is from genome assembly GCF_045843805.1 of Urocitellus parryii. Taxonomy (NCBI): domain Eukaryota; kingdom Metazoa; phylum Chordata; class Mammalia; order Rodentia; family Sciuridae; genus Urocitellus; species Urocitellus parryii. Next base: position 116,840,404 of record NC_135534.1, read on the forward strand.
AAAGTCCTGCTTGGCAAATTTTGGTTTTGCCATTCCTCTGTTAGTAGTTGGTGTTGCGGCGATTACTGAGCTATTAGTTATCCAGCTTCTGAGCTTGTGTTTTCCACAATACGCTCTTCCTGCATTTCTTCCAGAACTGACTTGCCCAGAGCCTAGGACTTCTAAAGGCAGCAGAGCCAAGGCAAAGACCTCCTACATGAAGGGAGAAGTTAAGTGCTAAAAGAGAACAGAGAGTCCATTCTCATCCATCTCCCCTTTCTGGCCCCATGACCGAGTTTCCCTCTTTCTCCCAAAGAGGAGATCATGGATTGTGAAATACCTTGATGGAAAAACAGCCACAGGGCACCAGCTTAGTAGGATTTTGTCCAAAATCATTATGTCATGTAAAGTTTCTTTCCCCAAGTATATACAAGGCTGTTTTCCAGCAATTATCCCAAATCACTTTTTTATAGGGAGATGAGGCTGAGGAGGAGGAGGGAGAGAGGGGTTTATAGCCAGGGAGACACACAATCCCCCAATTCATCTCTCCTGGCTCTGGATCATCTCACATCAATAAAGGGGTTATTCCCAGCCCTGAGGCTCTCCTCCTGCCTGTCCCCCCACGCCCCGCCCTCACCACTACCTCCTTTTACTCATTAGGAGGAATTTTTGACATGAGATTTGCTAAGCTGTCATTTATCATATTTCACGAAGCCTTGACTAGAGCAAGCCCTCTTAAGGTGGAAAGGAAAACACTTTACCTCTGTATAAGATAAGCAATAGGCAAGGGCAGCCGAGATGGGGTACTTGGACTGGGAGAGGATGGTATGATGTGGTGCATTAAATGCTTGTCTGGGTGTTTTACTCGCATCTCCATTGTGAAATAACAAACAGATCACTTACAGGATCTGCACTCAGCACCAAAACCATCTCCCAAGTCCCATCCCCTTAAAAAATCCAGTTTGTCCCTGAAAGGACTGGTTGTGCCAATGTCAGTCTGAGCTGCACAGAGTACACTTGAGGCATGGTCCAACCTAAAACATTTTTTTAGGATCCACAATTTCATTACTCTTCAGAAAGGAGAGGTAAGGAATGTGACTGGAGGGCATGGAAGAGGTGGAGGAGGAGCTGGAGGTGGAGGTAGAGGTGCAGAAGATGGGAGATGGTAACTTTATGCAGATGATCTAGGAGGGAAACAACCTAGGGATTGGCCATCCAGTTGAAGGGCCAGTTTCTGGAGTTAACCAGTCAAGATCATGAGGAAAGGGATGGAATCTCAAGGATAAGGTTGCTGCCCCCTCAACTGTAACTGGGAGGATCAGTAGCAGCAATGGGTTCTAGGAGATCCTTATGAATCAAGAGTGATCTGGGTACAAGACGACAGACCCAAGGGAACCTAAGAACCAGCAAACAAACAAAAACTAAATCTCTTTTCTTGCCTTGCCTATGTGAAAAGTAATAGTTCTCAGCAAATTTCAGTTTATTGTACTGGGTGGTAAACTATTTTTTTAATATTAGGAAGGAATTTACATATATAAAACAGACATAGTTTGATCTAGTACAGCTTTGAGAAGCAAGGATGTGATCACTGAGTAAGGCCACGTCCTTCTGTGGATAGTGCCTATGGCAATGGGGAATTCCCACAACTATCCAACCTCCTCACAGGTATTAATGCCTGTGTTGATATGCTGTAGATATCATTAATAAGTTTCCTGGTTTCAACACTCCAGTAAAAATAGGGAGAGTCCCAGGCACAGAACAAAGTTCAGTCGCTTTACTTCCCACTCTCATATTGTTTTCAAATATTCCTTGGCATCTGCACCTAGAGAACCCACACCACCTCTCAGGGACCCTCAGAACCCACGCCATCTGCCAGGGACCTTCATCCAGAATGGAAGGATGGAACCTCCTCCGGGGATCAGAGATCCTGTAAGACTAGGGCCAAAAGGGACTGAGTGAAACAATTGGTTCAGTTCCAAGAATAACACTAATATTGGAATATGTATTTTCCATAAACAAGGACATTCTGTGACACAATAATTAGACAGTATGGAAATCAGGAAATTAACTTGCATACATCGCTGTTATCTAATCCTCACTGGGGAAAGGGTGGTGCACAGGGTTATTAGAGAAGAATTATGGAGGCAAGAGCCACAAGAGAACTTTGGGGGTGCTAAATAAAGATATTCATGTGTCAAAACTTATCAAATGTTTATTTTAAATATGTAAGGTTTATCAATGTAAATCATACCTCAGTAAAGCTGTAAAGGAAGAAATGTTCCCTCTCTGGGTAGAATAAAAAGGTCCTTGAAGGGTGCAGAGAAGGCACATCTGTGTGGAATAAGAGGTCAACATATAATTTTCACCATGGCTTCTGGCAATGTTCTCTATCCAAAGGCCACCAGAAGCACACAAATTGGTTTTACAACTTGCCCAGGGGCAAAATCCACCATGAAAGAGTCACAGGGAATCCCTAAAGCTGTGTTACGAAGCCCTCACTGACTTATAGGAGGGCCTAAGAAAGTTATTGGCCACCCTAGATTGGGGGTCACCAGAAAGTGGGGGCAATTCTATGACAGGGCATCTCAATGAATCTTATCCATAGGGAGGGGAAACTGGGACTAGGATCAAGCTGTAATTCATAAAAAAGTAGCTGTCATTTCTCCCAGCCAAGAGGAGTTGGTGTTGGGCACTTTGGTGAAGCAGTGTCCTTGTTTTTATCTGTGCTTAGACATAAGTAAGAAGTGGCTTTGGTTTGTTTTATCTACCATGGTCTTAGAGTGTTCTGAAGTCGGTACTCAGAGAACAGCACTGCCTAGCTATGAGTGCCAGGCCAGCTTCTGAGTGCTGGGTTCCATTTTCCCCTTTCTTCTCTCTGTTTCCTCAAGCCCAAGCTGTGGGGAGGTGGTGGGTGTCAAAAGCTGACATTCTAAAGGAATGTTGATGAAGAATATGCCACATGTGACCCAAATATGCCACATGTGACCCAATTCAGTAGCTCTTAGTCCATCACCCACTAAAGGATGCAGAAGAAGTTTGGAGATTGACAGGTAGAAACTGGAGGGTGAGGATTTCTGAAGACAGCGACCATCCCCCCATTGTGATGGATTGCTTATGTCTGCATGAGGGGCTTTCCACCCACCTTAAGCCATACACCAAGAAAACATCCAAAGATGAGAACCTGGGGAAGCTCTGAAGAAAAGAGAGAGGCTGCCATCTCCTTGGCTGCAGCAAGAGAGAGAAGGCCAGGCCAGGAACACGCCACACGTTTACCTAGAGCAGGGGAAATGGCTCCTGTGGTACCACCTTTAGTGCAAAGGAACCCAATAGGAGCTGTGTGCCATGAGGCAGACTGCTGGGAGCCAGAAAGAAGGACATCAATGTAATGATTATTTATATCAATGTAATGATTATTTATATGATCCCTGTATTATTGTTTGTCTATCCTAATAAATAGTGTATACAACAAAAGCAAAAAATCAACTTTTTTCTCATCTTGAATTCAAACAGAATATATCTAATAAATACATACTGAATGAGTAAGAATTTAATATGTGATGTGACATGATTACAAGTCCTGGAGAGCAAAACCTGTGAACTGTTCATGTTGGTATTCTCAAAGCCTCTCACAGGTAAAAACATTTAGTTCACCCTTAACCAAGCTAACAAAGAGAAGGAAAAAGCATTTGACAAAATACAGAAACCCTTCATGTTCAAAACGTTACAAAAACTAGGGATAACAGGAACATATCTCAACATTGTAAAAGCTATCTATGCAAAGCCTTAGGCCAATATCATTCTAAATGGAGAGAAATTGAAAGCATTCCCTCTAAAAACTGGAACAAGACAGGGATGCCCTCTTTCACCACTTCTATTTAACTTGGTTCTTGAAACACTGGCCAGAACAATAGACAAAAGAAATTAAAGGGGTACACATAGAAAAAGAAGAACTCAAAATGGCACTATTTGCTGATGATATGATTCTATACTTAGAAGACGAAAAAAATTCCACCAGAAAACTTCTAGAACTAGTAAATGAATTCAGCAAAGTAGCAGGATACAAAATCAACACCTATAAACCAAAGGAATTTCTGTATATCAGTGACAAATCCTCTGAAAGGAAAACTACCCTATTAACAATAGCCTCAAAAAAAGAAAAAAAAATACTTAGGAATCAACAAAGGACGTGAAAGACCTCTACAACAAAACTACAGAACGCTAAAGAAAGAAATTAAAGACCTTAAAAGATAAAAAGATCCACCTTGTTCTTGGATAGGAAGAATTAATATTGTCAAAATGACTGTACTACCAAAAGCACTCTACAGATTTAATGCAATTCCAATCAAAATCCCAATGGCATTCCTCAAAGAAATAGAAAAGGCAGTCATGAAATTCATCTGGAAAAATAAGAGACCCAGAATAGCTAAAACAATCCTTAACAAGAAGAGTAAAGAAGGTGGCATCACAGAGCAATAGTAACAAAAACAGCATGGTATTGGCACCAAAATAGACTGGTAAACCAATGGTACAGAATAGAGGACACAGAGACTAACCCACATAATTACAGTTATATTATATTAGACAAGGGTGCCAAAAATGTACATTGGAGAAAAGATAGCCTCTTCAACAAATGGTGCTGGGAAAACTGGAAATCCATATGGAACAAAATGAAATTAAACCCCTATCTCTCACCATGCACAAAACTCAAAGTGGATCAAGGACCTAGGAATTAAAACAGACACTGAGTCTATTAGAAGAAAAAGTAGGCCCAAATTTCCATCATGTGGGATTAGGCCCCAACTTCCTTAATCAGACTCTTATAGTGCAAAAATTAATATCAAGAATCAATAAATGGGATGGATTCAAACTAAAAACTTTTTCTCAGCAAAAGAAACAATCTGTGAGGTGAATAGAGAGCCTACATCTTGGGAGCAAATCTTTACCCCTCACACATCAGATAGAGCTCTAATCTCTAGGATATACAAAGAACTCAAAAAGCTAAGCACCAAAAATAATAATAATAATTCAATCAATAAATGGGCCAAGGAACTGAACAGACACTTCTCAGAAGAAGATATACAATCAGTCAACAAATATATGAAAAAATGTTCAACATCTCTAGCAATTAGAGAAATGCAAATCAAAACTACTCTAAGATACCATCTCACTCCAGTCAGAATGGCAGCTATTAAGAATACAAATAACAATAAGTGTTGGCAAGGATGTGGGGGAAAAGGTACATTCATTCATTGCTGGTGGGACTGCAAATTGGTGTAGCCAATATGGAAAGCAATGGAGATCCTTAGAAAACTGGGAATGGAACCACCACTTGACCCAAGTATCCCACTCCTCAGTCTATACCCAAAGGACTTAAAATCAGCATACTACAGGGACATGGCCACATCAATGTTTTTAGTAGCACAATTCACAATAGTTAAACTGTGGAACCAACTTAGATGTTCTTCAGTAGATGAATGAATAAAGAAAATGTGGTATTTATACACAATGGAATATTATTCAGCACTAAAAGAGAATAAAATCACAGCATTTGCAGGTAAATGGATGGAGTTGGAGAATATAATACTAAGTGAAGTTAACCAATCCCAAAAAACCAAATGCTGAATGTTTTCTCTGATTTAAGGATGCTGATTCTAATGTGGTTGCAGGGGGCATGGGAGGATAGATGAACTCTAGATAGGGCAAAGGGGAAAGGGGGAGAGAGAGGAAGGGAAGGGACATGGGGGTAGGAAAGACAGTGGTATGAGATGGGCATCATTACCCTAAGTACATGTATGAAGACACGAATGGTGTGACTCTACTTTGTGTACAGCCAGAGATATGAAAAATCACGCTTTGTATGTGTAATATGAATTGTAATTTTTTTCTGCTGTCATATATAACAAATTAAAATTTTAAAAAATGAAAAAAAAGGCAAGAACATTTTTTTAAAGTCTGTGGTTGTTGCTAACCTTGCAAATTTCTTTCCAAAAAGACCGGATCAATCCATACTTCCCTGGGGAATGAGGAGGCTCAGTTCACTATATCTTTGGTGAAACTCATGAAAACTGCCTCATTCATATTTGCTTTTTTGAAAAATAAAGCAATTAGTAAAAATTTTAAAAAACACATATATTTCATACATACTGTACTGAATTTGGTTTCCATTACTTTACCCAATTATGAACATGTAGTCAGTGACAGATAAATGGCGCATGGGAAATGGTAAATATGGTACAGAATAACCAATTGAAACCCAAATAATAACTTTATGATGCATATTATAACTTTTTTTAAAGTGATCAGATGGAAGGGGGCTGACCCTGACCCAGGAATATAGCACAGAAACCTAACTGGGACAGCTGCACTCCCAGGGACCACCAAAGCCAGATTGCAACTGTACTCTTTTCCTACTACCTTCTCCAACTCCAGAAAAGCCAACACAGAATTCTCAATAGAGAAGAAAGAAAAGGAAAACTGGAGGAATCCATTCATAGCTCCTTCTGCACTGTGCATCTCCCAATCTGACAGGTCCATCCTGAGGAAAGGAGGAAGCCATGAATCAAGCCAGAGATGGATGCTTAAAAAAATTAAATGGACTTAACTTTTAACTTGAAGCAAGATTTTTTAATAGTTGAGAGGAAACCGTAAAGTTCCTATTGATATCAGTAAGGAGAGGTAAGAGATTCAAACAAGGCAATGGTATAAGAAAATAAAGGTGTTTTCTACTTGCACCCAATGTGCACCATTGGTTCAATAAGTCATTATATACACACAGAGACATGCTGCTATGTTTTTTTTTTAATTATACTATTTTTTATTGAGCAGTTTTAGGTTTATAGAGAAAACATGGAGTTCCCATATACTTCCTCTGCCAGTCACTACTCACAATTTTTACTATTATTAACAACTTGCATTCATGAATTCCTGATGAACCAATATTAATACATTATTATTAATGAAAATCTGTAGTTTATACTAGAGATCACTTTTCTGTTTTATAACTCTATAGGTTTCGTCAAATGCATAATGATATGTACAATTACAGTACCATACAGAATAGTTTCACTTCCCTAAAAATCCCTTGTGCTCTACCTACTCATCCCTCCCACTCCCTTCTTCCCCTGGAAACTACTGATGTTTATGCTGCCCAAAAGCTTTGCTTTTTCCAGAACATTTGATATTGCCAGTGTTGGATTTTAGCCATTCTCATAGATGTGCCATGGTATCTCAGTGTTGTTTGGCTGATAAATGTTTTAATCTGGCTCTCCAGCAAAGGGAAATCCCAGATTTGTTTGTTATATAGTTGGAATCACATAGTATGTAGCCTTTTCAGACTGGCTTCTTTCACTTGGTAATATGTACTTAAGTTTCCTCCATATCTTTTCTCAGCTTGATAAGCTCACTTCTTTTTACTACTGAGTAATATTTCATTACGGGGATGAACTACAGCTTGTTTGTCCACTCATCTTTTAAAGGATATTTTTGTTGTTTCCAATTTGAAGCAATTATAAATAAAGCTACTATAAACATTAACTTACATTTTTTATGGGGACTTAAGTTTTTAAGTCCTTTGGGTAAATACCAAGAAGTATGATTGCTGGAGCATATGGTAAAAGTATGTATAGTTCTACAAGAAACTGCCCAACTGCCTTCCAATATGGATGTACCATTTTGCATGCCCACCAGCAATGAATGAGCATTTCTTCTGTTGCTCCATATCCTCGCCAACATTTGATATTGCCAGTGTTGGATTTTAGCCATTGTCATAGATGTGCCATGGTATCTCAGCGTTGTTTGGCTGATAAATGTTTTAAACTGGCTCTCCAGCAAAGGGAAATCCTAGATTTGTTTGCCAATCTTCACAGTTTGTATGCTTTCAAATTGGGAAGGTAAATGGGACAACCGCTATGGAAAATAGTGTGGAGGTTTTAAAAAATATGTTTCAACTATCATACGATCCTGAAATCCCACTTCTAGGTATATGTCCAAAGGAAATAATATCACTATCTCAAAGATATTTTCACACTCCCTTGTTCACTACAGCCCTATTCACAATACCAACATATGGAAACAAACCAAATGTCCATCAGTGGATGAGTTGATAAAGAAAATGTGGGTGTACGGACATAATTATATGTCAGAACAGAATTCATACAAAATTTTACATTATCACAAATATTCCATAAATAATGAAATATTGTTCAGCTTTTAAAAAGAAGGAGACCCTGCCATTTGAGACAACAGAAATGAACCTGGAAGACACTATGCTAAGTGAAATAGCCAGCCACAGAAAGACAAACACTGGATGATCCTACTTTCCTGTGAATCTAAAAGAATTAGACTCATAGGAACAAAAAGTAGAAGAGAAGTAATCAGGGGCTGCAACCATGGGGAAAATGGGAACAAATGGTACAAACATTCAGTTCTAAGATGAATAATTTCCAGAGACCTATACAGGACAATGACTATAGTTAATAATTATGTACTATATACTTGAAATTTACTAAGAAAGTGATCTTAAGTATTCTCATCACAAAGAAAAAGGAAACTGTGTGCTGAGGGATGTTAATCAGCTCGATCGTGGTAATCATTTCACATGGTATATGTGCATCCCATTGTGCACCTTGAATATTACAATTTTTATTTGTCAATCACATTTCAATAAAGTGGAAAAATATAAATTTTTTTAAAGTTCCCACTGAAGTAAATTTCAAGCAACCAAGGTGATGTCACTAAACACAAATTTGGAAAGAGAGGCACGTAACTGCTCTTGTGAGTGAGTATGAACAGCTCCTCACCATACCTACACAATGCACAGTACAGACAGCAGGCTTAGCTACATTCCTCATGTCTTATATTAAAGAATTTCTCTAGATATTGTTGGATTGTATGGATACTACTTGTGCTCAGAATACCGAAACAGTGTAAGCTAGAGAGAACCCAGGATTAACTAGGTTAACTAACTTCTCTCTTCATGACAGAGACCCACAGGGTAGCTGGTGGGTATTTGACAATCACTAAGCCATTCCCCTCAATGAACTAATTGGCAAAAATCTCTCAAGTTCTAAAAACTTGCTCCAGATCACCTAAAATCTGTCTCTGCAAGCAAGACCAAGGCCCTGTGGCTCATACTTTCCCCCTCTATGGTTTGTCTTCTTTTAAAGTGAGATGGGAGATGGGGGCAGGAGAGACTTCCTCCTGCTCTTTTCTTCATCTCCTTTCTTTGTTTCTCTTGCTCTAGGATAAATAATTCAGTTATAGTATAATTTAGATAGATAAATACTGATCTCAATGGCACGGGAAGATCCCATCACCTCATCCCCGCCCCACTCTGCCCCCCCACAGTCATTCTGGGGTCAGCCTTATCTCCATAGCCAATGGGGTTTCCACGGCATCTGAGAGCACATCTGATACAGGTGTTAAGCTTTCTGAAATAAGAAGGCAATTGGACACACACAGGATTATCTTTTAAAACCTCCGTGAGGGTTCAATTATGTAACTGATTTCTCTCTTCTAGGGCCTTCCATCTTAGTCATCAATAATTGGAGCTGGTAATGATCGTTGGAAGATACAGTGTTCAGCAATTACTTGATTAAAGCTAAATTTAGCCTTTTTATGTGAGTTTATGCTTTGAAGTGTGACCAAATGACACCGAGCGCCGAAAGAATGAAACAGGTGCAGCCATGAAGCCACATGAAGTGTGAGAGCAGAACTCCTGGGTCCTGTGCCCAGTTCTGTCTCCATAATCCTTAATCCACTTGCAGAGAGGGGACACTTGAGTACAACTAGCAGACAGGATCAGTAGGGGTGATTAGCCCAGATAAATGAAGTAATTTGTCTGAAAGCAAAACAGCTCCCCTCAGCCCTGAAGGCCACAACAGGGGCCAGGTCCCTGCTGAAATCTCCTGCCCGATCTGAGGGCCCTGCGTGAAGCCCAGGTCTGACCTTGAGCAGATTGTGCAAGCCCTAGGAGATTAATATCCTCATCTGTTACCTGAGACCACAAGCCTTTCATGATGGACAGGTGGTCTGACTCAGAGGGTACAGCCATGGACTGGAAGCAAGCTCAGGAAACTTAAAACCAGTCTTGTCACCATTGGTGCCATGTGACCTTGACTGAGCAAAGTACTTCAGTTGAACCTGTTTCTCCCTACTAAATAGGGATGCTGAAGAGGAAGAGGAAGAAGGATGAGGGGGGCAGGAAAAAGAACAGCAGGAGGAGGAGGAAGATGAAGAAAAAGTAGAAACAGATGGTCATGGTAACTTCCTAGCCCACAAAAACTCTCTTAACCTGATCTGTGCCCCACCCCCTTGACCTGTGAGAGTCCCAAGTTTTTCCGACAATTTTTTATGAACTCCTGTGCTTACCTCTGGGTGATTTTCTTGACTCCAGGTAGCTCATCTGTGCATGCTACTTCTGGTCTGTCCCACCTCAAAGAAAAAATTCACCTACCCACAACCACCTTGCGAATTCAGAGAAACTGACTAGGGGAAGGTGCCCCGGGGTGGTTTCAACTGAAGCACCCCAAAGCCCTTCACTGCCTTCCTCCCTGTGCCTGTGCAGTGCACTCTTCCCATCCCAGGTCATCCTGAAACTTCAGCTTCTTTTTCTGAAGCCCAGACCAAAGTATTTCTCCAACAAATCATTTCCTTCTAAGGCAAGTGCTAGTACGTAAATTTTCTTCATTTCTTTGGCAGTCAGAATAGCTTACATGATGCACCTTGTTTGTAGGTCGCTTTATTGGCCATCTCATTTGATTCTTACAGTGACTCTGAAAAGCATGATTTTACAAATGGGGAAACTGAGGCTCAGAGATGTTAAATGATCAACATGGCACAGCTAGGAGAGGGTGGCATCTGAACTCAAAACCAGGCTGACTCCAAAGTCTGTGGTTCTTCTCTCTTTTACCACCGTCCCTTTGTCTCTGATGTTGAACATCCCCTCAGGAAGGGATCTGATGACCACCTGCCCCCAGGAAGACAGAGGCTGTCAACCCCATCCTTGTAGCAATGGCAGAAAGCTCTGCTTCTACTCTCCTGCCTTCTCCGTGCTCTCAGACTCTTCACCCAGGAGAAATCCTTGTTTTCTGACTATCCAGGAAGCAGCAAGTCTTCCAGAGCAGCAGAAATAGGGTGCTTAACAGAGAATTTGGGGGGAGGGGGTGGACAACTCTGGTTTTTCTCCCTTCTCCATTTATAATTCCATATTCTTATTCAACCATTCCCCCTCCCTGCTTCCTCAGTCTCCCCTGGTTCCCAATCAGGATATCTATGTCCTGGCTAGGGGACAGCAGAGGTAAAGTCAGATAGAGGTGAGGACATGTCAATATAATTCAGAGCCAGATGAAAAATGGAAGCGAATAATGGGATAGAAACAGAGTACCTGCTAGTACATCTTTTATGAGATTTCTAAGTCATTCTCAGGTGACAATGATAACGAAGACAGACATGGGAATATAGCTTAGCAACAGAAGCCTTTGAACTCTGGCCCTGGAATGCAGCATGCTCCTCACAAGGCTTCCACTCCGGGGCACGGTGTCTTGGGCTGGTCATAAAATGAGTGATAACTTTCCCAGCACACTTGCCACCAGCTCACTGTGTGGAGGGAGGAGGCAGAGAATGTGCTGGGTGGTCAGAATAAATCAGCCATGGGATTAAAGATTGGCTATGGATCATGTACAAAATGTGTGTCAGCAAAAAGTTAACAGTTGACTGTGCTACCTAAAATGGGGCGGTGGAAGGCTCAAAGGATGAGGGAGGAGCTGCAGGGTCATACAGACCCAAAGTTGACGTCCACGTCCTCAGGTGAGTGAAGTGCCATCATGGGAACACCTTACATTTGGACAGCTGCTTCCAGTGTTTCCAGTGATGAGTACAAGCAGAGCACGTGCTGGAGTTGAATTGCCTGGTTTGGAGGCCAGCACTAACACACAATCTTCTGTCCTCCCCTACTCTCAAGGTTCTGCCTCTCCAATGGGGATGCTAATGATGTGCATCTTATAAGGTTAACCTGAAGACTAAATGAGACACCCCTTCGTTTGCTCCCTCACTCCTCAAATAATTTTGAGCATCTACCATGCCTGCACTGTTCTAAACACAGTAAACAAATTGTATCAAAAACGTTCTCTGTGAAATTCTCTTTTAGTTGGGGTCACAGATAATCAAGATAATAAATAAGGACACCGTATGGAATGCTACAGGGGCCACAGTGCCTCACACTACAGAAGAATTTGCTAAACATTAGCCATTACTTCTTTTGTCTCACAGGCTCACAACTTGTGTGCAGTCAGAGTCTCAGAGAGGTTAATGACCTGCCCTGGGTCACACAGACTCAGAATTCCTCCCAGGACTCCTTCACCAGTGCTCTCTGCCAGCCTCCTCTGCAGCTGGGGGATCTGGAGAGAGGAGACAGCTGCTGAGGAGGAGGGTGAAGGGTGGAGGGGGCTGCATCAAAGAGAAGCTACGGTGACCTCCCTGCCAGCCAGCGGGCTGCCCAAACTTGCCAGGCGGGACACTGTGGGGCAGCTGACAGCAGGAGCTCCTGGAGCCCGTCCTGTCCCCACGATAAGGGTTCCCACGGTGCCGAGGCTGTCAGGGCGCCAGGGGGAGAAACGCCAGCTTGTTTTATTGACTTTCCACTCAGTTGACTCCTCCAGGCCTGTGGCTGAGACACAATGAACAGAGCAGCAAAGAGGCGGCCTTGGCACCCTGCCTCCATGGTGGGGCAGCCTACCAAGGCCACCTCCTGCCAGGCTGAGCAGTGCTGCAGCGCTGTCCCACTCCTGGAGTCACTGGACTCTGCTGGCCAGGTCCTGACCAGCAGCTTGTCTGCACACGGAATGGGAACAGACCTCACGCACGCACTGTTCAGCCGCACCGGAGCTCCCCAGCAGGCTTTGAAGCCGCAAGTGCAGGGCGTCTACATCCACTCCAGGCCACCATGGTGTAGGTTCTGCATCCCTGCCAGAATCTGCAGCTCTGCTCTCTGCAACTGGGGTCATCAGGCTCCCCGTTACAGACCAGGCCCCAACCTGTCCCTGGAGTCAATCTGAACTCACTAGCTGGAAACACTGCCTTACCCTGGGTACTGGTTACCTTTGATGACAGCCGCTCGAGGTCCTGCTGCCTTGCTCCTGTGTGTGCCTCTGGAGACTGGTTCCCTGCCTTCACAACTTGATCACTCCACAGAATCCCAGTTTCTCTAGGACTGGCATCTAGCACTGCTTGATCCAGATTTCTTCTCCATTCCTCAACAAAAATGTGTAAGCAGGTGGGCTGGGGGATGTAGTTCAGTAATAGAGCTTATGCTTTGCATGTGTGAGGGCCTGGGTTCAATTCCCCAGCACCACCCACACCCCCCCACAAAAAAGCATAAGCCTTAGTACCTAGTGTTAACCTTGTTACTAGGATCGAAAGGACCTGGAGGATCTGCAAACTGTCCTTGAACAATTTTCATCCAGGAGCAGATATGATTCCAAGTCCCAGCTTGCATCCTACCCCTGTAGCCACTGGTCCCTGCCAGACCATGCTTTGAGCTACATGAGGGTTTCCTAGTTCTTAGTGAACCAGGGTATGTTTCCTTCTGTATTGTAAATACCTGAATCTATTAGGTTTTATTACAAAAATTCAAACAATAGCACAAAGTAAAAATTAATAACTCCTCACTCTCCTCTTCCTTAATCTCAATTCCCAGATGTATCTACTCTGAACAGGTTGGTATATTTCTAAATACATACACACAACTCCACATAAAATTCTTTCCTTTTTTTGTTGTACCAGGGATTGAACCCAGGAGTGCTTAACCACTGAGCCACATCTCTAGTATATATATATATATATATATATATATATATATATATATATATATATACACTCAACCTTTCATATATATACATATATATATGAAAGGTTGAGTATGTTTGTAACTGTAGGTTAGCTCTTTGTATTTCTTCTGTGAATTTCTTGTCTACATATTCTGATGTCAGTAGTAGGACTGAATTCTCCAGCCTTCCATTTCTATAATCCCTTTATCTTAGCCACCATAACTCTTATTTTCCATTGGACCAGCCCAGAGCAGAATCTACAATTTTCATGCCTACTTGAGAATGCCTAGTTCCCCAAAGAGGACTTTGGGGAAAGCATATTTCCCTCATAAAACTCTAATCAGAAGTGGAAGTGCCCCATGCCCCTACCCAGTCATGGTTTCCCTGTGAGCCTTAAAGAGCTTGGGTAAGAAAAGGATTTTGTGCCCACCAACCGACTGAACAGGTGACATAATCTGGAATGTTCATGGAATGAGCCCTTGGGAGGGTGTCTCAAATGAAAAATGAAGACATCAGGAGGGGGTTGTGGAAGAATATGACAAGAGATTGGACAAATCAGAAATGATGATAATGAAGGAGTTTTGACATGAGACACTGGCAAATCCCTGAGTGATGAGATCTTGACCTGTTTCTTCTTTTCCCATCTTCACTTGGTGGTAAAATGTGATGAGTTAGCTGAATGATGTCAGCTGTCCTAATTCTCTGATGACATGTTGCTTTGTGATAACATGTGTTTTGTTGCTTTGCTCCTGGAACCCATTAGAAAGTTATACACTTGATCTTGGGAAGACAGGGATGTAGTATTCGGAACAAGGGGGCCATACCTTCCTTAGCAAGCATCAGCCCTTCTCCTGAAGCAGAGATGACCTCAGGTCTGAGACCATAAGCCCCTTCCTCTCCTTCCTCCCTGCTCCCCACTGGAAGCTCATAAAAGACAGCCTCCTGTAGAACAGATGACTCTGCTACACAAATTAAATTATTTTCACACAAAGGATAAAAACAGAGCCACAAGAAAACACCTACAGTCCTACCCTGGTCACCAAATCCAGTGACATTTTGACAACTTCCATCTCATCCGATGCAGTCCTGTCTCTGAATCTTTTAGAGGCCAGGAGATGGATATGCCCATCAAACTGTCCTTGGACTATAGCAGATACTGATGCTTAGAAAGAGACATTGGCATTGTTCCTAGGTCAGTGTGGGCAAAGTTAGGATTGTATGTCCTCATAGCATATCCTCCATTATCTCTTCTGAGTAAACATGTGAACTTACACATTTAAAGGTCACTATAGCTCCAGAATATATCTAAGGAAAGAATTGGTATATGTTGATGAGTTTCCAACATGGGTCTTAGAATAGCCTTCTGTGTTTGGTGTGATTACCATCCCAGCTGAAAGACATCGAAGAACATTCAGAGGTCTCCTAGCTGCAAAGTGGGAAAGCATGGAGTGAGTCCAGGTCTGCGATTTCCATGTCCAAAGGACTTCCATCACACCAAGTTGATTATGTCATCTATTGGGCATCTTCCAGAGGGTAATGAATGAGCAAAAACTAATTTGTCTTACTTTCCCCTTCTCTCTCTTCCAATCTATAACCACCTCAATGGGCAATGGAGAAGGGATTAGAGGAAGATCTGGAAGTCATCCCACAGACCAAAGAGTGGCCTAGCCAGGAGGGTGCACACCAGTACAAGTACAGAATGGCAACCTGCAGACAGATGGAGGACAAAAGAAAGGCTGTCCCTCTCTTTCTACAACCACCCCTCATTTCAGGACCCTTGTTAGTGTTGCACTAGGAACTGAAAATACCCTAGAAAACTAACGAGTAGAAATTATAGCCTTGGTGAACAAGGGAATTAGCCACCTCAGTGCTGTAGCCAAAACAGAAGTCCCTCACTACCTGTTAGGGCTTTAACCTGTGAGGAGCCACTAGGTTCACAATGGAGTGGCAGGTGGTGGTATGCTGGTAAATGTTTAACAACCAGCTTTCCAGGGAAAATAAAAGCCCTGAGTTATAGCAGCATTTCTTTGATTTCCTTGGTATAAATATGACCCTCATGGCCAGTTTCAAGCTGGAGCAAGCACATCTCTGGCAACTGTGGAAATTCTACAAAGAGAAGACCTCAGATCAGGGAAGGAGATGGGACATCACAGAAAGAAGGAAGTCACATCTCAGACACACCTTTGAAGGCCATATTCTTCTCATCTGCCCTTCATTGTAAGTGCAAGATGAAACACACTTGTAGGTGACAAGGCATTTACGTAGCAAAGAGTACAAAGGTTCCCAGCTGAGAATTTTCTCTCGGATGTTTGAAAATCCTTTTTAAAGGGTTGGGGATGTGGTTCAGTGGTAGAGCACTTTCCCAACATGTATGTAGGCCCTGGGTTTGATTCCCAAGACCTGTAGGGCTGTAGGGCTCTGTACTTCCTGGGAACTTGGAGTAGGGTTTAACTGGACAGCTCAGAGGAGGGAATGGCCCTGTTTTTTTCTATTGTCGTTCATGCCCTTCATGCCAGATCTGAGCCAGGATGAACTCTAAGAATTGATAGAGGTCTCCACCTTCAATCGCTGGCCTTATTCCCAGCCCACCCTCATGTTGGCCACCAGTTTATTTCTGGCCTCAACACATCTTTCTAGAAGAAAAAATCAGATCATGTCACCTTCCTGTTTAAAACACTTCCTCCCCTCCTCATCTCTTTGTTCACTTAATGTCTATCTTCAATACCAAACTCTAAACTCCTTGAGGGCATGGCCATGTCTGTTGTTCATTGTGATATTCTACTACCTAGGATGCTAGTTGGCACACATGATCACTCCATAAATATTTGTTAGGTGAGTCCCAAACTGCTCCTTAATAATGCTAAGAACTGAAAAAGGCCCTGGAGAGGAAGAAATCAGCAGGCATTGTTGATGCTGCTGAATGTTCCCCATTCCTCCCTGTGACCCCACTAAGCAGAATACACAAGACATGGAGCAAATGTTCCCACCACTATAGAGCAACCAGGCAAGAAGTGGGAAGAAAGATGAAAACTGTGGATTCCAGCTATAAATTATACAAATGCATGGCATTAAAAAATTATTTTAACACATCAAATATTAAGTCATTCTTATTCTCTGCAATTACTTTATCTGTCATCAGCACACTCGAGCTATTTGAAGCGGTGACAGATGGGAAGGAGTCCATGCCAATTTTTCCTGCAGGTGTGCATCTGGGCTAGAGGGGAGGGTTCTGTACGTGCAGCAAGGGAGGGAGAGGGAAGGGTGACTGAGGTTATGAAACTAGAGCTGATGTGAGAGGCTTGGCAAAAAATAAAAATTACCAATTTGCATCCTGGAGAGCTGTAGGGCACTGCACTCCCTGGGAACTCAGAGTAGGGTTTAACTGGACAGCTCAGAGGAGGTGAATTGGCATGTTGCCCAAGTTATAGAAGAGGAAAATCAAGGCCCAGCTCGACTAAGGCAGAGCCAGTGACCAGACTATGGGATCTGGCTACTCCTACTTTGTTTTAAGTTCTAGTCTATTCTGAGGGTAACTATCTGGAGAAAGTCAGGCAAACCAGAAGGTGTGTACAAGATCATCAAGAGTTGAGGGCTCCTCCAAGGCCATAAGGGGAAGGAGGCAGGGAGGATCTCAGTAGGACCAGGTACAAAATGTCTGAGCTGGACTAATGAATTTTTCTAGAAAATGAAGACTATATTAAAATTCTCTCTCTCTCTCTCTCTCTCTCTCTCTCTCTCTCTCTCTATCTATCTAAAAGAAAAAAAAGAAAATGAAGGCTATAGGATATGAGATCCATTCTGGAAGAGATTGAATTGTACCTTCAAATCCAGCTTTAGGCAGAACATCCCTAAGAAGGACTCTTGCCAGGGCCAATCCTCATGTCCCTACCTCCTCCCCTGGATTCCAAGAACCTGGGGCTCTGCTCCAGACCAGCATCCTCAACTGCATTCTGACAATGGAACGCTCTGCCACCTACTCTACGAGGGTTCAGCCCATCTCTGCTGAGCTCATTGTGAATTCCACCCTCAGCTACTCCACCTGCCATTGCCCTCTTCCAGCCTGTACTTTGTCCAATCATGTTGATTCCTAATCATGCTCTTACTGCTCTTAACTAACTTTGGCATTAGAGCTCACTCCTCCTTCCTTCCATTCTCTACCTCACAAATCTGGACAGTTTAAATGACTCCCCAGGCCAACTGAACATCCCCCATGCCATATCCCATCCCAACCACACACGCACATAATCGTAATATGGCCAACCACCAAAACGAATCACTCTACAGCTTTTCTTCACTAAAGTAATAATCTATTGGGCACAAGATGAGGCTGGTTTTCTTCCACAGTCTCAGGCAGGCAGGAGGGGAATGACTTAGTGTAAAGAAATGGAGGTTGTTATGAGAAATAAACTCATGGAATCGTGTGCTCTATATCCAAAGAAGTTCTGAAAGTACCTTTTTGTGTGACTATGGGAAAGAATGTTCAGCTGGAAAATTTGGCCAGGACCTTGCTTGTAGAAGTCAGAGAGACACGGTATCTTCCCTCACCTTAGGAGCTCTTCCTCTGAAATGGGGCCCCTTGCAGAAATAAAGGCAACTACCAATTATCCAAGAGCCTAAAAACAACTGACTTCACAGCCAATTGACCTTCAGGGATCCGACTGGAGTCACACAGCAGGGGCCTAAGCAAGTTGATGATTCCCAAGGCAGAAAGATTGCAGCATACACAGGTTGACTAAGCATATTTAAACCCCATTGCTTTGATTTGGTTTAATAACAATATTTGATTTATTTTGAACTTTCAATAGCATTAAAGAAGGAAAAAGATTTTTATGTTTACTCTCAAAGGAGGGTGTGGATTTTTAAAAATTGAGAAACTTTGTTCTTAGATAACATACATGTTTATTGGAGCAAAGGCTGGATTGAGATCCATGCTTTATTCGTTCCTTTACTTGTTCATTCCTTTAAGAAGTAGTCATTTGCTTCCTATTGGTGAGCACAGCTCTCTCCAAGGCCTGGGATTACGAAGATAAATACGGCCTATTCCCAGCCTTGAGAAGGCATAATCCAACAGCCCAGAACTGCCATGAAAGCAAATAATAGTTATCACATGGAGCTGGTTCTGATAGGTAGGCACTAAGGGAAGAGGATGGAGGAATTAATTGGGGTGGGCATGAGTCAGGGAGCTCTCACAGGGGCAGGGATGTTTGAGCAAGTTCACAAGGAGCTCAAAAAAAAGAGTACAGAACCTGTTAATCCAGGGAACAACAATAGATGCAAAAGTGTGAAACCTCATCACATACTTAAAAATTCCCACATGGATCTACTACTGAGTAGCAATGAGAGAGTGGCAAGAGCTGACTGACCCAGGGGTGGGGAAGGATGGGGACAAGGTCAGGGAGAACCTGTGTACCAAGCCAAAGAGTTACAGCTTTGTCTTTCTGGGGATAGGAATTCAACTGGAGGATTTTAAAGAGGGAAGTGACAGAATGGAATTGAGATCAGGAAGCATTTCCCCAAAGGATAGACAGGAGTAGGACAGGCTGTGCCTAGGGTGGAAAGGGGACAAGTTGGGAAGCTGTTGGAATACTCTGGGTGGTTTGAGATCCATGCTTTATTCATTCTGTCATTTGTTCCTTCCTTTAAGAAGTAGTCACTTGCTTCCTATTGGTGAGCACAGCTCTCTCCCAGGCCTGGGATTATGAAGATAAATACGGCCTATTCCCTGGCCTTGAGAAGGGCACAATCCAAAGGCACAGAATATCCTGGGTGAGAGGTCTAGATGCAGGAACCTCTTCCATGTTGGAACACACAACATATCTCTGTTGCTCGACACACAGGACAGTGGTTCCAACAACATTAAACTTCATAGGATTTTTGAGTAGGGATTAGGAATAATGTTGGGATAAAACACAAAACCCCAGGAAAAATCATAAGCAGTTATTATGAGAGAGGGGGAAAAAACAGCTTTAGGAAAACACTCAAGAGAAAAGCACACCAAGAAAAAAAACGAGCAGCAATATCACTTGTATCCCATGAAGATTTTTTTTTTCTGTATCCCAGAAGAATGCTTTAGGATCCTCCAATTATCTGAATTTTCCAGTCTGAAGGTCACATAGTACTTTGTCTCGGAGGCTGCTGTCCTGCGCTGGGTTTTGCACATCACTGGCTTCTCTCTTCGCATGCAGGTCATGGACAGAACTGACCTCTCTGACTCAGTGGCTCTGACAAGATCTCTGCCCCAGGAGGTCAGGCTCCCTGGCAAGCACCAGCTCCCTGGCCACACCTGATGTCAAGGGAGCATGATGCCTCCTCCTGAACGCATGGGGCTGAATTGGGAGACCACGCCCTTGTCAGTCAAATGCCAACAGGGCAGTTCTGAACCTGCTGGGCTGCATTAGTCATCACCTTTCTAAAACAAAATGCCCCAATAATTAATACAGAACAAATTAATTAAAGGAAGTGGGAGTGTTGCAGGGCCCATCATGAACTGGGTGATAATTATTAGCAAACACAGGAAGAGGTTGAGTAAGTGCCCGCTTCATTGACAATGAACTAAGCCCTGAAATCCTATGCATCAAAGGTCAGGAACAGACTAGAGCAGAGCAGAGCCCACCCTGGGGCCTGGATTTCACTCACATGATTGAAGCACACTAGTCCTTTGCCTGATCATTTTACCACTTGAGAATTTTCTAGCACCTCTCCCTCTGTGAGCTACAACTCCAACCCTCCAAAGAAATAACCACAGGCTTCTCTCTACATTTTTGATGGGAAAAACACAAATAAGGCGACTTCTATCCAGAGTAGTCAAACAATGCTTCAGCGGATGCCTTCCCATCATTTTGACTAGCAATTTCTAGCACTGGGATGATGATCCTACCCATGTGGATATAGAATTTATATATAAATTATACTATATATTTATGAGTTCTGGACTGAATTTAAAGGATTTTCTGAAACAAACAAAATCATTTATGAAGATAAATTATTGGGAACAGGGAACTCTATAAAGTCATCTTAATCTCCTCTTTTTTCTTTTACTCTGTAATTTGCATAGGGCATTGATAATTTTATGCATTCACTGGCTTTGCTGACCTTCTACCCAGGTTAGGAACAGGATAGATTCTCCCTACAACAGCAGGTCTGCCCCCAGAGGTCAGGTTTCCTTGCCATACTTGATGTCAAGAGAGAACGATGCATTCTCCCAAGTGGATTAGGCTGAAATTGGGGGTCTGAGACCTCCTAAAGAGTCATGATATTACATTTTTTGCTTACCTATCATGCTCCACTGTAATGAAATCTCCACAGGGAAGAGAGGTACTCCCACCCCCCTGAGGATCCCCAGATCACATTTCCAGCAGATTCAAGTTTGCTCTAGAGCAGGGTTCCAGGGTCTCTGAGTAGAGACCAGCTAATCTTGCATTCCAGGAATACAATGAGCAGCATATCCAGAACCTGATGGAAAACCTTTGATGGAATCTCAGTCACTGGCCCTCGGACAAGGCACCCCTCCTGGACACCAGTCCTGAGTTCTTCTACCCACTTCTGAAGCTGTGCCATGCTTCCTGGCTGGAAGCAGTGTGGCTCGTTCTCCTACTTGGAGAGGATCATTCTCTTCTCCCAGTGCAAGGTGCTGAATGGCAAACTTGCTCTGCCTCTTTCTCGGGTGGAAACAGCTGGGTTGCAAAAAAAAAAAAAAAAAAAAAAACAGATCACAGAAGAAAGAGTTTCTTAAATGGAGTTGAGAAACCTTTGCAACCATTCCCTGGAAACAGACATCATCACATTAATCCAAGTCTCTGGTTACTAGCCAATTAGAGTTTTATCTCTTTCTTCAATGAGGCTGAAAATGCCAGAGTACTTTAGCTGTGAAGAAAACCAGGCCCCTGAGGTAGAGAGGTAGGTCTCTACAGCTGCCTGTTCACACAAGTACAACGATCAGATTCAGAGAGAGAGGAGGTCCCAGGGAAGGAAGTATTCATTCCTCCACTTTTATCTGTGTTGCTGGAGGGGAACACAACATGATTAACTCTGCTTATTTGTCAGTGAAGCCACAGTTTTGAAAACCCAGTCTGACTACCTTCTAAATATCTCTCAATTCACTTCAGTTCTCACCACACCATTTCAGTCCACATCGTATCTCACCTGGAAGAATTCAACCACCCACTCACTGGTGCCACAGCCTACGGTCTCGTTCCCCTTTAATGTATTCACCAACCAGCTGGAAAGAGCTCCCCCAAATCCCCTCCGAAAAGCCTTCCAATGATTCCCCTGATCATTAAGATGGAGTTCTGTCTCCTAAGCCTAAACCGACCCCTCCCAACCACCCAAGCCGCCTTTCTTACACACCTGTCTCTCATTCAGTAAAACAGCCACACTCAGCTTCCTTCCACCTCCCAGGACACATGTCCCCATCCCCTGCAGGTTTCTCAGATGCCTTTCCTTGACAGTGACGCCCCCCACTCACCTTTCTCCTCCCTCCCCTCTGCTTTCCACCCACCTCCTCACTTCCTAATTCCTACCTATCCTTTTAGTCTGCATCTTCAAATCTTCTCTGACCCCCAGACCTGGTTACAACCCCCTGCTTAGATAGTGTCATCTGTCTGAACTTGGCCCTTCATAACTCTCCTAACGCTTTACATTAACCACCTTGTTCCTGGCTGGCTGGCCACATGACTAAATCCAATCATATCTATTTCGTTGGCTTTACCAATACCTAGCATGTTCTTGGATTTTGCTGAATTAGACAAACAATGGACTCCTTTTCAGACCAGCTATGAATCTCTACCTCTCTCCTACCCCACCGAAACTCTTCTCCAATTTTACTGGTAGTTTTGAGTTCTAGATTCATATCACACCTGGGATCTGTCTTTTCAATCTTTCTAGATAAGTTTAGCCATGTTCCTCTTTTACCTATAAAATATCTGCTTTTGCTTGTTCCTTTGTGAGTTCAGCCTCAGGTCCCTTCCCTAAGTAGGAGCTTAGGATTCCCAGTAACAGAAATGCTGAAGAATTGGCAATGTTTTAAAGCTATAGGGAGGCCTGGCACGCCGCCTAGAGGTTATGATGAAAAGTTTGTGAAGTCATCTGGGCCTCTTCCTGGGCCCTGTGAACAATCACAGTCATCCCTAGAATTAATTGCCAAGAAATCTGGAAGGCATGTCAGGAGTCCTCTAACCTAGCCACCTCCATTTATAGATGAAAAACCCAAGATGTGATGTCTAGAACCCCATCCAGCACTCTAGGATTGCTGTGAAACATGAATGGCCTCCCAAAATAGAAATCCCGGGCTCTTCATTAAGTGCCAGTGTCTCCCTTCTTGTCCTAGTTAGCTCTGCTCTCTGATGTGAGAGTCCATGTCTAAGGTCCTTACATTTCCACAGGATTTTGAAGAGGTGAGATGATGAAAATATTGACCTGATGCTGATCCTTATCCCTTTAAGACTCCCCCTAGCACTCTAAATTATTCCACTATGAATTCAAAGAGAGTCAGTCAAGACAAACTCCTGGGGATGGGCACACTTCTGCTTTCCTTTCCTAACTGGGTGAAGAATTCTGGTCGTCATCATGAGAATTTGTTTTACAGCCTAGGAAACAGAGGTCTAACACCTCAGAGTTTAGCACATTCAGAAACTCTATTTCTAGATGCCTTTCCCACAGTTGTGAAAAATGGAATATTGGAAAACCTTATTTTTACCAGATGTCAATCACCTATGGCAGAACTCCCAGAACATTCTGCTTAAATTCAGTAATCACATGAAACAAGAAATATTTGCCTACAGACATTTTTGTGGTGATATTTTCAGATACGTCTTATGTCAGATGTAGCGCTATCCCACTTTTGAGAATCTAAAATGAAATGAACCTATTTCACCATCGGTACCAGGGAAAATGCCTCAGCTTGATAAAAGTGAGGGAAGAAATCTGAATTTTAATACACACTCATGTGCAGCAAAATGGAAATTGTACAAAAAAAAAAAAACCAACAAGATGTGGCTATTCATGGGTAAGAGGCTTTCCCACGTGCCAAATTCATGATTGTTTTTCTAAAGCAACATAGCTCTTGAGGCAATACAAATAATGTTAATGGGATTGGGGCACTCAGAAATTTATAACAGTGTTTCTCAAAGTATGACCCATAGACCACTGGTAGGGGAGGCCTCCAAAACTCTCCTAAGTATCCATGTGGCCAAAACTATTTTTGAAATAATACAAAGATGTTCTTTATTTATTTTCACTGTGTTCACCTTTGCACTGGTGGTACAAAGGCAATGACAAAATGCTGGTGCCTTCAGCCTAGGACCTGACTTCCTTAACAAGATCCCTAAAGTGCAAGAAGTAAAATCAAGAATCAATAAGTGGGATGGATTCAAACTAAAAAGCTTCTTCTCAGCCAAGGAAACAATCGGTAACATAGAGACTCCACAGAACAGAATAAAATCTTTACCACATGAATTTCAGATAGAGCATTAATCTCCAGAATAAAGAACTCAAAAAACTTAGCACCAAATAAATAATAATAATAACCCAATCAATAAGTGGGCAAAGGAACTTAACAGACACTTCACAGAAGAAGAAATACAATCAATGAACAAATATATATAAAATGTTCTTTAGCAATTAGAGAAATTCAAATCAAAACTACTCTAAGATTTCATCTCATCCCAGTCACATGGCAATTATCAAGAGTACAAGCAACAAGCCGGGTGTGGTGGTGCATGTCTGTAATCCCAGCAGCTTGGGAGACTGAAGCAGGAGGATTGAGAGTTCAAAGCCAGCCTCAGCAATGGTGAGGTGCAAAGCAACTCAGTGAGACCCCGTTTTTAAATAAAATACAAAATAGGGCTGGGGATGTGGCTCAGTGGATGAGTGCCCTTGAGTTCAGTCCCTGATACCCACCCCCCAAACAAAAAAATATAAGCAACGATAAATGTTGGCGAAGATGTGTGGGGTGGGGGGGAAGTACACTCATACATTGCTGGTGGGACTGTAAATTGGTGCAACCACTCTGGAAAACAGTATGGATATCCCTCAGAAAACTTGGAATGGAACAATTTGACCCAGTTATCCCACTCCTAAGTTTATACCCAAAGGATTTAAAATCAGCATACTACAGTGATACAGCCACATCAATATCTATAGCAGCTCAATGGTGCCCTTCAACAAATGAATGGATAAAGAAACTGTGGTATACACACACAATGGAATATTATTCAACCTTAAATAAGAATGAAATTATGACATTTGTTGGTAGATAGATAAAACTGGAGAATATCATGCTAAGCAAAATAAGTCAATCCCAAAAAAACAAAGTCCAGATGTCTTCTCTGATATGCAGATTCTAATTCACAATAAGAGGTGAGGGATGGGCAACTAAGGAAGAATAGAGTTACTTTATATTATGTAGAGGGGAGTGAAGGGAGGGGAGGAAGTTGGGGGTGGGAAGAATAGTAGAATAAATCAGACATTATTACCCTATGTACACATATAACTACACAACTGGTGGGATTCCACATCATGTACAACCAGAAGAATAAGAAATTATACTCCATCTATGTATGAAGTACCAAAAGGCATTTTACTATAATCTATAACTAATTAGAACAAATATAAATAGATAGATAGATAAAGCTGATGCCTTAATTCAAAGCAAAGCATAGCACCAAATTTTACTAATTGTCACTATATTCTTTTAAAAAAAATGCCAGTTTCACTTATGTCTTTGATAAAACAGTAAAAGCTATTAATTTTATTTCATCTCAATCTTTTATATAGTTTTTTAATGCTACATATTGTACATATATCACTTTGTTTCATATGGTACAATAGGATAGACAGGTGTGTGACTGAGTTGTAAACTAAACTAGACAAGTTTTTGTGGAACACTATTTTTTACTTGAGGGATTATCAATCAAGCTGTGCTTATTTAGATACAGATATTTAGAAAAATTTTTGCAAAAATAAAAATAAAGCCTATCAATTCAATGAAAACAATTGACAATATTTGTTGCCAATGATAAAATTTAATTTCTTAATCAAAAATTGCTATTCTGAAAGGAGACCCTCATCACTATACAAAATACATGTATGAAGATATGAATTTGGTGTCAAACATACCTTATATATAATCAGAGATATGATAAAGTATGATATAATGGTGTATTAAGAATTGTAGTGCAAAAATAAATAAATAAATATTTTTAAAAAGAAAAAAATTGCTATTCTGGAAAATTAGTTTCTACCACAGTAAATTTGACAACTTTCCAATCCTTAAAAATTTTCACAGTGAATTCAGTGGTGTTCTTTACTAATGTAATTATTTCTATCTCATATAATTAAATATGTCACCATTTGAAAGATCTGCTCAACTGTGTCTTTCTTTTCTAAGTGGCCAACAAGACCAAGTTACATTGTAACAAAACCAAGTAATTAATGCAACTGAGTAGGAAGTTCATTGAGGTGGTTTCAATTCTGTTTTTAGCTAATCTCTTCCTGAGTAATACTTTGTTTCTTTTGAATTATAATTCCATCCACAGATTTTGCCAAAGTATCCAATTCTGATTGGATCATTTCACTGTTGGATATGATGGCTTTTAAAATAGAACGTTCTAAGATCTAGAAAGTTCACCATGTGCTTTTGCAAGTGACATCAAACACTTCGCCACTGCTTCTGCCCCTAGCTTGGCAGTATCCTTGAACTCAGACACCCAATGTGTAACCTCTCCTGCTCCCAGTCTTTTTACTTATGGGATGTCTCTTGTCGCAGTGACAAATACTCTTGGATCTGGGTTTCCAAATATTTGAGGTAGATGGTCCATATAGATTACAGGAATACATTTTTCTTGCTTTTGAAGCTGGGTTATACACTGGGGAACTGGCTCCTCCTCTTGTGAAATTGTGGGTTCAGTGACAGGATAGGCTCCTTTGGGTCAGCAAAGATTGCCCAAGCAGCCCAACCTCACTAGGCTTTCCAAATGTGCCTGGTCTTTTGCTCCTCTGAAGCAGAAGTAGGCTTCAGGTTCATACTGCAGCTCACTTTTAAGAAACTACTATTGTCCATTTTTCATGCTATCCACAATTATCCACTGAATACTTCTCTTTATAGCTATGTGTCTATACAAAGCCAGACTTTCTCCATATATTTCAACTGAAACAATGCACCCCAACACTTGAGAGTCTAGCTGCCTTCTTTGAAGCCAAACGTTAGAAAGAGTTGCAAAACTGTAAAATGGTGACACTCTTCTCAGTAAAATTTTATTGCTTTGGAAAACATAGTTGTGTTTTATAGAAATCAAGTAATTATGATAATATATAACAGGTTTATTAATGTTATTAATTAATTGATGTTATTGATGATAAGCCCATTATCAATGTTATTTTAGTTAATTAAAAAATTGTATAACTTCTCAGTTTGATTTTCTAATATATAAACAAAAAAATATACTTTCTCTGTCTCTAGTGCCTATCTCCACAGAGGTAATGGAGCTATCCCCACAATCTGTTTATGGGCACTAACTAAGGCCACTGCCCACCCTACATCATCTTGTGCCTCTCCTCAAGCTCCAGGGCAGTTCAGTGGCTTTCTATTCCAGAGCACACCAAACTTGCTCTCACTTGGGGGTTCTCATTCTCTACATATCCCCAGTGTGTACAACAATTCCAGGCAAGGAATGGGATCTCAATAAGCCCTTCTGAATGAATAATATTTCCTGTGTTAACAATGAAAAAGAACTGAGTGAGAGGACTCTGGACCAACACCTCCATGGAGAAGCCAAAGTGAGCTGATAACAGTAGTGCTTCATAAATGGCTCTTCCTATCAGTATGGAGTTTCCTCAAAAGACCAGGAATGGAACCACCATGGCCCAGGTATCCCATTCCTTGGTAGTTATACAAAATAACTAAAATCAGCACACCACAATGATACATGCATACCAATGTTATAGTACCATAGCTCATAAAAGCCAAATTATGGAACCAGCCCAGGTGTCCATCAACAGATGAATGGATAAAGAAAATATGGCATATAATTAGCCATAAAAAAGAATGAAATTATGTCATTTGCTGGTAAGTGGATGGAACTGAAGAACATCATGGTGAGATAAACCAAACTCAGTCAAGTGTCAAATGTTTCCTCTCATGTGGAAGCTAAAGAAAAAATTTTTAAAAAGAATAAAAAAGGGATCTCATGAAAATAGAAGGGAGACCAAAAGAGTCGAGGAAGGGAATCAAGAAGGAGCGAGGGAGAGCGGGATGGGGGAAGTACTGGGGAACAAAATCTGCCAAATTATGAGATGAGCACATGTGAATATACCTGCTTTATGTATGATTATAATTCTCTAATTCAAATAATAGCAATAGAAAGAAAACCAGCTGAGTAAAGCAAGGGGACCAGGGAACAAGATTGATCAAATTATGTTATGTGCATGTATGAATATGGCATAATAAACTCCACTATTGCATATAATTATAATGAACCAATAAAAATAAATAAATAAAAATAAATTGCTTTTCTTTTGTAAGTATCTTAAAAGAGAAATTATCTTACTATGACATGTGAACATATTATTTCCCTTTCTTTCCTTTTTTAATTGTAAGCATCCAATTTATTTCATTCCCTCATTTAGCTCCAGCCATGTAACAAACACTCCCAGTTACAGAAGACAGGGCTAGATAATTGTGATGATAGAATCCTACACCGCCATTACATTTATACTCTCCCTTTCTCGTACACAAAGCATACATCCCCCGTTTTACAGAGTCACTCTTCACTTAACAACAGGCATGTGTTCTGTGAAATGCATGCTTAAGGGATTTCATTATTGTGCAAACATCATAGTGTGAATACACACAAACCTAGAAGACACAGCCTGCCATATACCCAGACTATGTGGTGTGAGCTATTGATCCTAGGCTGCAAACCTGCACAGTATGTGATGTACATAATGTTGCAGGCAATTGTAACCCAGACATATCAGTGTATCTAAACATAGAACAGGAATGGTAAAGATACTAGGCCACAGGAACTTTTCAGCTCCATATGCTCTTCTAACAACTGTCACATATGCAGTCTGTCTAAAGGTCAACTAAAACCGTATTATGCAGCACATGACTATAGGTACACTTCACACACACTGAGGAATGTGCATGAGTACACTCTCACACATACACATGAACATTTTTTTTTTTAATTCTTTCCTCAGGTCTGGTATTGTGGCTCTGCGGTAGAGTGCTTGCCTAGCACGTGCGAGGCCCTGGGTTTGATCCTCAGCACAACATAAAAAGAAATAAGAAAAATAAATATATTGTGTCCAATTACAACTAAAACATAAATATTTTTTTAAAAATTCTTCCCTATTTCATTCCTAAAATACTGTCATCTCTTCTTTCTACTCCTTCCAGATTTAAAATTTAATTTTTTTTAAATTCAGGATCTTCTTTTTTAATTCCTTGGGTGCTGCAGATATTGAGTTCATGACAGTGAACTGGGGCGATAATGTTTTTCCTTCTCCTCTGTTGGCATTCCAGTAAAACAACCTTGTGTCCACAAAGCAATTTCTTCCCTCCAAGAACAATAATAGTTGGCTTGATTTTATAAAGTGTTTTACATACCAATATGACTTGTCACTAAATACCTTGCAAAGTTAACAAAAGGTACAGAATTAAAGCAAAAATAACTGAAATTCTAACCAATGTTTCTTTAATTTCTACCTTCCTTATACAGGAGAGGCCCCAGTGGGAATTGCTGAAGCTTGTGTTCATTGATTGATACCATAGCTAGACTTAGGAAGTCACCAAAATGCAAGGCCATATGTCCAAAATAGATTTAAATCCTTTACACAAAACCTTCAAAGTAATTTTCCTCCTTTCTGCATATAACTGTAGAGGGGTCAGGGTGGTAAAATAAATGAGATAATCTAGACAAGGATCAAGTCAGAGATGGACAGCATGTAAGCGTGTGTCTCTGGTGAGCTGGAGGCCCACCGAGGGCCACCACCCAGGAGCCCTGAGTGTTCCACAACAGAACGCAAGTTCTGTGTGACCAGATTGACAGTTTTTTGAAGAGAAGCTAGATAAACATGTTTTAATGCAAAATTCTCCAATTTTTCAATGATCATTCATATTCTTTAAAAGCACTACTTATAAAAATACATCAACAGTGAACATCACCCTAGGTATATGTATGACTGCACATACAGTGCAATTCTATATCGTGTACAAGCAGAGAAATGAAAAGTTGTGCTCCATTTGTGTATAATGAATTAGAATGCTGTCATGTATAACTAATTAGAACAAATTTTTAAAAATACATCAGTAGGTCAGATTGGGCATGAAAGTCACCCGTGTATGATTTGTTCTAGAAGTCAAGAGGACAAAAATCATGGAGGAGGAGCAAAGAAAAAAGAGGAAATAAACAAAAAGGAGGAAGAGGAGGAGGAGAATAAGGAAAAGAAACTTTTAACAAAGGTTTGAAATTTCAGGAGTGCAGAGCAGCTCTAGTGTTTTGGTCAGCTTTTTCACTACTGTGACCAAAAGACCTGACCAGAACAATTTTAGAAGAGAAAAAGTTTATTTGGGGGCTCAGGGTTTCAGAGGTCTCAGTTCATATATAGCTGACAAAGCCATGCCCCCCAAAACCCACCTCCTCTAGCCCCACCCTGCCCACCTTCAGGGATACTCAGTTAATCCCCATCAGGGGATTTATTCACTGATTGGGTTAAGGCCTTCACAACCCAATCATTTCACCTCTGAATGTTCTTGCACTGTCTCACACATGAGCTTTTGGAGAACACTTCACATCCAAACCTTAACACCCTAGGCTCACAAAAAAAAAAAAAAATGGGATTGTCTCTGACTTAATTCCAATCTGGTCAAACCCTAAATAGGTCTTTTTCTGCCTATGGGGTGAAAAAGATGCATGAAGAACTTAAGACCAAGAGCTGGGAGTGCCACTCAGTGGTAGAGCACATCTTAGCACTCTCAAGGCCCTGGGTTCAATACCAGGCACAAAAAGGAGAAGGAGGAGGAGCAGGAAAATGAGGAGGAAAGAAAAAAGGGCTTGCAACTCTAAACTCTAGATGAGGTTAAGATAGACTCATAGAGGAACTTGAATTAGTTAGCCCCCCCCTCCACCAAGGGAAAGAAAAAGGTGAAATACAACCTAATGGCAAACTTCACAAAGCTCCAGTGTAGAAAGAATAGCAGTGGAACTTTGTAGAACATGGAAGGAGAGCTCTTGATTCCCAAGACTTGGTGGGAGGCAGGGGAAAGGAGGTGGACTTATCCACACATTTGGAAAGCTACACTTTCCTTTGTCAATGTTCTAGCACAGCATTATTTCTGAATTTGCAGGGGTGGATGGAGATCAGGAGTCTGTTTATAATAATGATGAATCTTAGCTGCTTAGAGAAGCCCTAGGAGGCTCCTGGCCATGGAATCTAGCCTCAGCAGGTTCCCATTCTACCTTGCAAAGGCTGAATAGGAAGATGGCCCCCAGCCCATCTCTTCTTGGTATCTAAAAATTACTAGTCTTTTTTTTTTTCTATTTTCCTCCCCCAAACAGACTTTTCCTTACTTACTGATCTGACAATGTTTTGATTTGGGGTTTGGGGTTTGGGGTTGTTTTTTTTTTTCTCTCACAAAGAGGATAAAGAGCATCAGGGAGGTGATAGTCCCAAGAACAGAGACTCATGAAGGTAAAAACATCTGACGTCTAAAAGTCAGCATAATACCCAAAAGAGTTGAAAACCATTGTTTAAGGAAAGTTGAAACTCGAATGTTCATAGCAACACTTCAATTTTATCAAAAGGTGGAAACAAACCAAATGAACTTCCACAGATCAATGAGTAAACAAAAGGTAGCATATCCATACAATAGAATATTATTCAGCTCTAAAAAGGAATGAAACACTGATTTATGCCATCTCACAGATGAACCTCAAAAACATCACACTAAGTGAAAGAAGCCAAACACAGAAGGTCACATATTACATGATTCCATTTCTATATAATATCTAGACTAGGCAAATCCACAGAGTCAGAAAGCACAATAGAAGTCGTCAGAGGTGGAGGAGGAACGAGATGAGGTTTCCTCCGTGGGTGATGACAGCATTTTGAAACCCCATGCTTGAAGTGACAGTTGTCACAGCATTTGAATGTGATGAATGCCACCTAATGGTGCATTTTTAAATGGTTATTTCTATATTACATATATTTGATCTTAATTTGAAAAAGACAGACAGACAGACATGCTGAACATGGTGGTGCACTCCTGCACCACTAACTTGGCAAGTTCCAAAGCCCCAGTGACTTAGGGAGATCCTGTCTCAAATTAGAAGATAAAGAGAACTGGGCTGGAGTTGTGGCTCAGCGGTAGAGTGCTCGACTAGCAATGTGCGAGGCCGTGGGTTCGATCCTCAGCACCACGTATAAATAAATAAAATAAAGGTATTGTGTCCACCTACAATTAAAAAATAAGTATTAAAAAATGGGGCATAGGGTTCAGTCCCCAGTACCAATAAATACATAGATGAATAAGATAAATAAAAAAGTTAGTAGATGATATCTAGATTAATAGATAAAGATAAATAGATAAAAAGCCAAGAGACTATTGGTTACTATTGGCTGCCTGGTATTGTTTTGCAGTATTGGGGATTGAACTCAGGGGCACTCTACCATGAAGCTACATCCTCAGCCCTTTTTATTTTTTATTTTGAGACAGGGTCTAAGTTGCCCAGACTGCCTTCAAACTTGTGATCCTCCTTCCTCAGCCTCCTGAGTAGTTGGGATCACAAGTGTGCACCACTGTGCTCAGCTAGCAGCCTGGCTTGGAATGATGACTTGCCATGTCATTAGGTGACACTGGGTGAGCTGCTGGACCTCTGCACCTCAGTTTCTTCATCTTAAATTGGGAATAGCAAAAACGTTTTCCTCGAAGATCATTGTGAGGAGTAAGTGAGTTAATATCTATAAAGCCACAAGGTCAGCATTTTTATATTCTTTTTTCTCCATTTAGTTTATGTCCGTATTGGTGCATTATAATTATACACAGTAGTGAATTTTATTGTTACATATTTGTACCTGCTCACAATATAACTATATAATTTGGTCAGTTTCATTCCCCAAGTATTTTTATATTCTAAGTGTCATATATATATATTTTTTAAATAGATACATCAGCCCCAAACCCCCTCCAAGCAGGCTGCTCTGACCTGGGCTCTTTTCTTCAGGTCTGCGCCTCTTGGCCTGACAGAATGGCCAACTTGAGAGCCAGGTGTAGATCCAGGGCTGATGGGCTCAGCCCAGTGGGTGAGTCGGTCTTCTCTCCGGAGTTTCCAGCAGACAAAGTCCCCTTAAAGATGCTCACACAGGGGAAATGAATAAGAGTTTCCAATCAGAGTCCCAAATTCTCAAATGACTTAAAAGTGTGGGACTCTTGTGTACAGAACCTCATTATTCAGGACTTAGGAGATTCCTGTGAAGAAAGGAAGTCTGCTCTGAATAAGCCACATGAGAAGACAGTCACTCATGTATTGCTAACAGCCAATGAGGAGCACATACACCAAAAGATGGTGATGGGACAATTCCATTTGCCTGGGGACATCGTAGCCATTGCTGTAGCATAACGCATGACTCTCACGCATGTGGTGTCACTGTTGTGAACATACCTCCTGCACCATCATTCACATACAGTTATGGAGAGTATATAATACTTGATAAATAAAAACACTTACTATAAGTGGTCTATGTATTTACTTCTCTATACTTTATGGCTATTTTATAGTGTACTCCTTCTACTCATTAAGAAAAATGTTTGGTGTAAACAGGAGGCTGTGTTCTGCTGGCAGCAGCTCATATACTTCCTGTGTACTATGTCTCCTGGTTGCATCAAGAGGCCATGTGGAGTGATTGGTCTATAGCACCTAGGTTTGTGTACATACCTCTATGATGTTCACACAATGACAAAGTCACCTAATGACATCTTTCTTAGAATCTGTTCCCATCATTATGTGATGCATGACTGTACTTCCAGGCAAAAATTTCCCAGGTTGACTTCCTTGAGGCTCCAAGTGCTGGGCCAGGCCTCCTTCCCAGGATGATTAGGAGGAGGTTCTGAAAGGACTGAGCCCTCAGGGCTACACTATTCTTGTGCACTGGCCATTCAGAGCCCAGATAAGGTGCCAGTACCAGTGAAGAAGTAAGGAATGTTCTAGGCTCCACGCTGCCCATTGGAGCAATGACCTCATCATTTGGTTTGGATAGATTTTTCACTATATAATATTTTTGTCTTTTACCTGGAGTGGTTTGGTTTGGTTTTGGAATAGGTATTGCATTAGTTCAAAACTTAATTAACTCAAAAAGATATTCAGAGAAGTCTCACTTCAATGACAGTTATTCTCCTCTCTCTCTCTCTCTCTCTCTCTCTCTCTCTCTCTCTCTCTCACACACACACACACACACACACACACACACACAGCTAATCAATTCATTGTTATCTTGTATAGTCTTTCCCAGAGTGTTTTTAATGCCAAGAAAACAAATATAAACATTTACTTATTTATTTATTTTCTCTCTTTAATTTATGGGAAAGGTAGCATATTATACATACTTTGCTGCACCTAGAGTTTCTTCACTTAATATATTGGAAATCATTTACTAGAGAGCATCTTCATTCTTTTTTACAGCTGTGTAATATTCAACTGTAGGGAAGTACCATAAATTACTTAATTATTCTCCACTTGGTAGATATGTGGACAAATTCCAAATATTTGCTATTTTAAATCACTGGCAATTTATAAATTGTGTGCATGTTATTGTACAAGTGTGCAAGGCAAATCCTTAAGGGTGCTATTGCTGGGTCAAAGGTTACATGCCTTTGTAATTTTAACATATACTGCCAAAATGCTCTCCAATTTTACCTGTCAACATTAATGTAAGAGACTTCTATTTCCCACAGATGTATCAGCATTGGGTGTTGTTACACTTTTGAATTTTTTCCAATCTGATCAATGAAAATGGTATCTCAGGGTAGCTTTAATTTTTGCATTGCTCTTATCAGAAATGAGATTGAATATATCTTTTATATTGTCAGGGGCCACTTCTGCTTTCTGTCCTATGAACTATCAATTCACACCCTTTACTTGCTTTTCTGTTGGGTTTTTAGTCTTTTGCTGATTGGTATGTGTGAGCTTTTTCTCAATGAGGAAGATCCACCATTTTCTATGACATGGGCTGCAAATGTTTGTTTATTATATTTGTGAACGTGTTTTGCCGTGCAGAATTTTTCATATCGTTTGACTTACCAACCTTTGGTTTTGTGATTTATGAAATTTGAATGATAGAAACACATTACTCCATCCCAAGTTTATAAAGGCTTTGACAAGAAATCCTCAAAAGTTTTCATCTATGACTTTCATGGATTTCTTTAAAGGTTTGACCTTTGGCTCCTTGGAGTTGTTCTTCATTTTCCTTACTCGGAGAAGGCGATTCCTGTGTCTTCCCTCTCCGTCCCACCACTCTCCGTATGCCCTTGGCCCTGGCCCTCTGTAGACATGACAACAGCTGCCAGAAATGTAGACTTCAGGAAAGGGCCGTGAGCCTCCAGCCCTCCCAGACTGATCAGGATCTCCACACGAATCTGAGCTGTCTGGGATGAAACGGGGTTTGGGGCAATTGAAGGGGACAACTGAAAGGAACCCAATGATGGTGACCCCAACGATGGTTACCTCAGTCACTTAAAATTCTTGGAAGCACTGGACAGAGGCACTTGGAAAGGGAGAAAAACGGACTTAAAAAAGCAATTTCAGGGTTTCAACATGTGTTCTTCATCGGTAGAATTCAGGATGAGGATTTGGAGGACCCCGTGGGAGTATCCTTTTACTACTCTCCCCTAATCCTCTCCAAATCGCCTGGGCTCTACAGCTGTTGGTTAGCCAGATAAACTATTTGTTCAATTATTCTTGGCCAGGATGGGGCGGCTCGCCTCAAAGGCTTTGGGCTTCATAATTCGGGCTACTTCAATCGGCCGGGGGCCCCCCCAGGGCTGCCTACAGGAGACAGGGCCTGTTTGAAGATAGCAGCGCTGGACCAAGTCTTCCCCTTCACCCCCTTTTCATCTCCACCCAGACGGGGCTGGAGCGGCTGACACCTCCCCATGGACTCTGATGTCGGGGAACAGGGTTAGCTACGGGAACCATGCCAAAGCAGAGAATCAAGGCGATAAAATAATTACAAATGAAAGGGAGATTAGCAGGCACTGTCGGGACAAATGCTTCCAGAATGGTTCCTGAAATCTCAGGCGGCGGGTTCTCAAAGGAGACGTGGCTGCAGCTGCTGTCTCCATGGTGATGGGGCAACAGATGCCCAGCTGGGAGCACTCTCTGCCCATGTCAGCCAACAAAGCACCAGCCCCGGGAAGGAGATGACAGACCGGGTCACCTTTGCATCATGGAAATGGACTGATCATTGACACAATTTTATTTTCTTCATTTGTCTGCTCTCCCTCCCCCTCCCCTTGGCTTCAGCCGAGTCCCACTAATAAATGGTTGACAGCTGCTGAGAAATGGGTCCAGTCTGGCAGTTGCTCTGAGAAATATTCTCCTTGGAGTTTTGATGCCGCATGCTGATGGAAAGTCCTGAGCAGTGTTCTGGTATGTTCTCTCTGTAGCTAAGTTCTCATCTCAACAAGCACCAGTTTATTCGCTTTCTCGCAAAATTTGATTTCAGTTTCCTGTGACATCCCTAGGCCACAGTAACAAGTAACTTGGGATAACCACACTCCACTTCTCCTCCAAAATCTCCATCACTTTCCTAAGATCATCTCCAAGAAACAAAATCTAACAGCAGTGGGATTGCCATGTAATCAGCATGAGCTTCGTGCTTCCAGAGAAATGGTCACTCCTAAGCATTTTCTATATTTAAGAAACTCTGGAATCACTATGAATAGTATCTCTCTATCTAACGTGATATAAAATCTGAGACTCTTCATATTACACACCGAGTTTGGGCATATTCTCTAGGGTGCTTTTCCAGGTATCTCAGTTCAGGGTAGGAAGAGATGTTTTCTAAACATGTATCAAATAGCCTGTCTTGAAATAATTCATTCATTATATAGTTAGAGAATGATCATCCCTAATCCAAAAATCCAAAATCTGAAATGCTCCATAATCTAAAACTTTCTGAGCACGGACACAATCAAAACACAGGTGAACAAAAATAGTGAGTAAAATTACTTTTAGGCTATGTGTATCAGGTGTATGTGAAACAAATGAGCTTAATGTTTAGATTTGTGTCCCATTCCCAAGATATTTGATTATGCATATGCAAATATTCCAAAATCCAGTAATATCTGAAATGCAATCACTTCTGGTCACAAGTATTTTGGATAAGGGATGCTCAGCCTGTACTGAATTGGAGTCAAAAAAACAGACTCAAATATCTGCTGCACCTACAAAATGCAAAATTAACTACAAACTCCCTGTGAGAAGAAACTACATAACATTTTTGTATTTCTCCAATTTCTAGAAAAATGATCAGTGTAAGCATCAAAAGAAGAAAAGGGGAGAAGGAAGGAAGGAAGGAGGAAAGGAAGGGAAGTTTTGTAAGGCAGGACACTCCAAACTTTTCAAATCATGTGTCTGGATGGGTTTTTTTATTATTATTTGTTTTAGTTGTAGATGGACACAACACCTTTATTTATTTTTATGTGCTAAGGATCAAACCCAGTGCTTCACAGGTGCAAGGCACACGCTCTACCACTGAGCCACAACCCCAAGCCTGTCTGCATGTTTTTAACATGCATCCCCAAAGCAAGAATGTCTATTTAAATAATATTAACTATTCTAATACTATAATGAGCTTTATAGAAATAGAGACAAACAGGAATTGAAAGGGAGTTAAGTTAAAAATAAGTAGAACTTCTATTTCTTTCTTATGCTGCAATGGATCCTCTTGTCCTTCCCATTTCAGACACCACAGTTTCTACACTCACGCGGCCTGCAATGTATTTAAGAAGACTTGAAACAAAGAATAACACTGGTGCTGCACAAAAATTAAAATTTAGAAGAGGGGGTGGTCTTCCAGGACATGGGTGTGTTTTACAAGTCACGTACTCCACTGAAATAGAATACCAACGTTTATAGTTTTGTGCCTATGTTCATTTTTGTAAGGAAAGTCCAAAGCTTTCATGTAATCCTCAAATGAATCTGGAACAAAAATTAGAGAATAATTGGATGAAAGGGAGAAAAAAGAACACAAAGAGCTAAAGGAAATACACAGGCATTCTGTTCACGGTTGTCCTGCTTTTGCAGACAGAACAATCTGGAGTGGATGAAATACTGTCCCAAACACTAACCAGGGAAATGGAGCCATTTCCAAGGACTAATGTTTCATCTCTGAGTTATGGCTTTTTTTCAACTTCTTTTAGCAGTAGCCACCTTTGAAATGAAATCTTGTGTGGACTCACATACATAAAAATAGATCCAAGTGAAGATGCTCTGGGTGAAGAGCACATCTCAAGTCGCCTTCCCCTCCTCATGTCCGACGTTAACATGTCCTCACTGGGCTGGAGGTCATGGGAATCCCCGTTTTTGAGCCTGTGATATGATGGAGAGGGTATATATTTCCTTAATACATGTCCTCTCCACTCTGAATATGAACTATTCAGAATCACCCCTCGGCTTCAGCTTCTATCTTTAGCTATTTTTCTCCTTTCGTTTCCTTAAACAAAGTCCCCATTAGTGGTATCCTCTGATTTTTCTCACCAAATGTGGTCCAAGACCTACCCTCACCTGGCTTGCTTGCAAAAGATGCACATTCCTGAGCTTCCTTCCAGACCCACAGACTCAGAACCACTGTGCATGAGCTCCTACCACATGCGGCTTTGACAAGCTCTTGGATGACTCCAGGAGCCCTTAAGTTCGGAATCTACGGAGGCCTTTGCCACAGAGCCAGCAACTTCCCATCAGAGAGGCTTTAACTGACCAAGGGTCATCAGAATTGACTCCACTTTGCTTGAGCCTACCCAAAAGCTAAAGATAGAGCCAGGAGGAGATGAAAATTCCAGGGCTGTGTGTCCATGACTCCGAGGTGAACAATAACTGGGTGTCTTCTGAGGTGACAATCCTCTTTCTCCGGTCTGGATGCACAGTGACAGGCATTTTTCTTTTAGGCTCTGGTTAAATATAGTGCCTAATGCTTTGCAGACTTCAGCTTGGAGGAGTGGAATTTACTGGCCTGGAAGTCAGTCTCTTGTAGCCATGGTGCAAGCAGACATCACAGACCTGGGAAGAGAGGGTAAGCCCATTTGTCTGGGGGGTATTTATTCCATGGAGAGAGGTAGTCCCTGAACTTTGTGCATTTTTCCTGCAGTTAAAAAGGTAGCAGTGGACTAAGTCTTGCATACTCTGCCTGAAAACTAGAATCACGAGAATTTCCCAGAGCTAAGTGGTGGGAGTTGTTTTTACCATATTGATACAGAAGCAAGGACAATTCAGAGCTATAAATGGCAGGATGCAAAATCATAAAAGCAGTTCTCTATATTCTGCCTCCTTTGGGACCCAAATCAAGTTCTGCTTCTGTCATGAAGCTACTCCAGCTCGCTGCACTTTTCCCCTCTTCTCCTATGACACTTCTATGCCGTGGCATATATCTCAGTGCTCACTCATTCTTTATTTTTAGTATTTAGCTTCTGTCTCCACATCTCTGGGTCACAAACTCCTTGAGAGCACAGACCACACCTCATCTCCCTCAATACCTCCCTTGGTACCGGTCAGTATTGGGTACCTGAGCACTAGTGCCTGTCTTTTGGCATGAACCTAGACCACATCAAAGAAAGAGATCTGGGAATGGAGAAGGCAGTGATAACAATGGCTGAGTACTGAGTGTGCTCTGTAGGCATTTAGCCCGTGTTAGTCTATTTCACCTTCACAACACCCATTTGAAGTGACCCCCCCCCCATTACAGAAGGGCCAATTTACTCACAGAGGAGTGAAGTGAAATGCCTGAGATTACAGAGGTCACACAGCCACTAAGAAGTAATGCCAGGATTTGAACCCAGGGAGTCTGGCTGCAGAACCCATGCTGTGCCGTGTGGCCTAACACTGCAGAAGGAAAGCTGTCCCCCTAGACATGAGGGATATAATGAGCTCAGAGAACTAGAGGGGAGCTTATGCTTCCCAGAAAAAAAGACAATTGATCCTGGAGTCTTTACCCCAACTTGACTTGAAATGAGCAACTCAGGCATGGTCTCCCCGCAGAAGGACAGTAGGCCTTTTCCAGGGTCATGGCTCTCCTCCAGCTACTGACAAATTCATCCAAGGCACAGCACCAGCAGCAGCCTCTCCCACCTCTCAGAGATCCACCCTGCTCTGCATGGATGAGGGAAGAGGCATTGGGAGGAAAAAGTGGCATTTGCCAATGGAGAGTAACCCCCAATCAGAGAGCTTGGGCAGGTGCTGAGGGTTGGGGGTAACACCAACCCAAACTGGCAAGAGAGCACTCACTGCCTTACAAAGGCAACCTCCAAACTCAAAACAATTCTTTACTCCCCCTCCAAGACGTTCCTGAAACCTCTTCATGCTAAATAATGAGATTATTTGATGTCCCTGAGTCCCACCCTAGTTGGCCATGTCCAAGCCACTAGAGATACTCCCAAGTACTCCCTTGGTACTTCCAGGGACCAAGTAGTATCTAAGACCTTAAAGAAGGGACCTTAAATTGACCAAATTATGTTGTGTGCATGCACAAATATGTAACAGCAAATTCCACTATTATGTATAATTATAATGCATCAATAAATGTTTTAATTTAAAGAAAAAGGAAAAAAAGAAAGGAGCTTGCAACATATAGCCTGGGAGAAAACTTTCAACAGGAAGAGGGAAAAGCCCCTCTTTTTAAAACAGTGATGATTTACAGAATTTCATATATGAAGTAAAATCTCATATATGAACTTATGGTTCTGGTAAGCATTTAAAATGCAATATATTCATAGATAGATAGATAGAAAAAAATTTTAAAAGCATCAGACAAATTGTTTGATGCTTATAAAATATCAGTATGGTTCCAAGAGACATGGAGCTGGGTTTAGTTTTTTGGAAATCTCTTCATTATGTAAAGTCTTCCTGAATGCAAAGTGAAACCTGCTTTTAACCTTTCTTCATTGATTTAGCAAATATATATCTAGTGTCTAAGGTATGCTGGGCTCTGGTCCTTGAACTTTGTGTTAGAGACATTTAAAGGTGAATATGTCCTCAGTGAGAGAAGATTTCAGAAAAGAGAGATAAGTAAACAAATAACCTTCAGTGAAAGTTTTAGATTTGGGGACTGATGTCCACAATGGGAATCCATCCTGAAAGCCTCAAGCGGGAATGTTAGATGGAACCAGGGGCTCAGGAGACATTGTGAAGGAGGCATTTATTTGCAAATTTTGAAGGAGGTGGATATTTACCAAGCATAAATCACAGGAACTGCAAGAATCCAGAACTGCAAAAACTTCAAGCCAGGCTAAAGATGGAGAAAACAGGGAAAATTAATAGTGCAGGTATGGACAGGAGTCTGGCCCTGGAGTTCAAGGGTTATGCCATTAGTTTAGTTCTTATAACCAAGGACTTGGAGTCACAGTCCTTTCTTTGGACTGAATGATCTGGAATGCTTCAAGGGAAGAAAGAAGGCATGGAGACTCACAGAGGGAAAGCCTGTCCATGCCAGAACACACCCCCAGAGACTGCCAGGCCTGAGACGGGATGGAATGTGGAGCCTGCTTCTACCACCCACAGGAAGGACAGAGGGGGCTGCTCTTGTCTGTGCATCACATCTAATTTTGCCTAAAGTTTAGGGATTTTTCTTCCTTCATTTCTACCTGTGGTACCTGTGGTGCCTTGAGCAATGTTTTTTACCCCACAAATATTAACTGTCCACAAATTTGGTCATTTTTCATGTGATCTCTTTTGGATGGTAGAGCATGTATCTTCCTGAATTCATTCTAAATGGTTGGACCAACATCCTGAACTGAGGGAGTGAAATAGAATAGTTGCTACTATTGATTGTATGTCGACTAACAGCCAGGCACCATACTCGTGGCCTTCTTCTTCTTCTTCTTCTTCTTTTTTTTTTTTTTTAAGGCAATGACTGCATCTTTTTTTCTTATCTTTATTTTATTTATTTATTTTTATGTGGTGCTGAGGATCAAACCCAGCCCATGATGGCCTTCTTTTTATTATCTTTATTGAGACATAATATTTATACATCTTTATGGGGTACCTTATGGTAACCAAGTACAGGTACACAATGTGCAATAAATCAGGGTAAAAAGCATCGACATTTCTACGAATATTAGTCATTTTTATCTGCTGGGAATTTCATACTTTTGTATCATTTGGAGATGTATCATAGGTTGTTTTCACCTACAGTTAGTTACCTACCCTGCTAAAGAAAAAACAGAAGTAATCCCTCCACTGTATGATTGACACTCCCTCTTGAACTTCTTTTCATTCCTCTTCCTCCCTGCCCTTCCCAGTCTCTAGTGATCACTATTACACTCTATTATTCTACTAGATTGGCTTATTGGTTTTCACAAATGTGTATTCATGGGATATATATGAATATATATATATATATATATATATATATATATATATATATATATCATGATATCATGGCAGGTCAGAGCTTCAGACTCAAGTGTGTTTGAGTGGTCATCTCCACCCCCTCCACATCCCTGGCTGGCAGTGGGACACAAAGAGGGCACCAAAAAAAACAACTCAATTACATGCCTAAGGAGTGAATTCAGTGGATGTCATGTTCTTTCCCTTTCAGGTCTTCTGACATCAACCCTGGAAATGAAGGAAAGACTCAAGTAAGATACCATTTTCTAGAAGGAAATCCTACCATGCAGGACAGCATGAGTGAGGCAGCCAGAGAAGGACACACGCTGTGTGATTCCACTTGCTTGAAGCATCTGCAATAGTCAAACCCACAGAAGCAGAAAACAGAACATGGGTTGCCAGAGGACGGGGAGAAGGACAAGCGGGGACTCGTTACTCAGTGGGTGTTGAACTACAGTTACACAAGATAGTAAGTTCTAGAGATCTGCCTATAAAGCCTAGAGTTCAAAATATGGTTTTGTGCACTTAAAAATTTATTAAGAGAGTGGATCTCATGTAAAGTGTTTTTACCACAAAGAAAAAGAAAAGAAAGAAAGAAACGCAAGGAAACTGTGGGAGTTGTTGGATGTGTCTATTACCTTGACGGAGGGGATGGTATCATGGGCAGATGCATATGTTGAAACTCATCAAGTTGTATATGTTAAATATGTGCAATTTTGTATATCAATTATATCTCAATAAAGCTGTTCAAAAGGTAACATTTTCTTAGTTTTATCTCCATCCCAAAGTTCCTTCACTCCTTCTGTAACATTCAAATTGGTGCAACCCCTACCACATTCACATCCATTCACATTTGATGTGGGATTTTCCCTCTTCCCTCTTGCCCCTTCCTGAGAGGAGTGAACTTCCTAGTCAAAAACCTGTGGAGGTGAACAAAAGACCCTTGGTACTCCCTGAAGTTCCTGACTCTCAGCCAGAATGACAAGGAGATCAGATGTGGCTCAGCCTCAGAACTCTTTTCTCTGCCCAGGGCCAGAAGGAGAAGAAAGTGTGGGCAAGAATGTCCTAGATTCGGCATCCACTGCTAAGGCTTCCAGCATCCCCCGAGGCCTCCTGTGAGTGGAACCACACACTCTGGTCTTGCTGCTTCGGGCTGACTGCACTCAGCACAATGTTTTCCAGGTTCATCCATCCCAAATGGTTTGCCAACGGCATTTGAATCTGTGCTGTGATGGCATGTCCATCACATCCAGTTTTGTGTCTCAATAGCAGTCTTCTGCTGACAGACAAAAGCCAGGGTGGAGCCAGGATGCCCCTAGCCACCA
The DNA here is from genome assembly GCF_045843805.1 of Urocitellus parryii. Classification (NCBI taxonomy): domain Eukaryota; kingdom Metazoa; phylum Chordata; class Mammalia; order Rodentia; family Sciuridae; genus Urocitellus; species Urocitellus parryii. The sequence continues at coordinate 116,884,126 of NC_135534.1, forward strand.
TTGTGCTTAGCTCGTCCAGAGCTCTCCTCACACCTCGGCTTTTTCAAAACCTGGCATCCTCTCACCTTTCAGATTGGTAAGAGCCTAAGAAGCTGTTGTGAAATTATCTTGAACCTGTGTTGTGTGGGATCAAAGAAATATCCCAGAAGACCAGCGGGATGGAGGAAAGGAGAGGAATTTTCCCCAGTGGATGGCTGAGTCCATGAATGTGGAACCCATGAATGCAGAGAAACAATTTGTGTGTATGTGTGTGTATGTGTGTGTGCACACATGATCATCTGTTTAGAAAATCCCCAGGAAGGCTTGGGCAGGAGGATCACAAGTTCAAGGCCCATCAGGCATACATACATCTATATCTATATCTATATCTATATATATATATATGTGTGTGTGTAAATATACATATATATAGTCTGTGTAGACAACCCATAGAAGTCTATAAAAACTATTTATATTTATATATACATTTATATTTATATTTGAATAGATTCTTCTTTGGAGAACTCAAATACATAAGTATATGGAAATATAACTGCTTTTGTGTGTTTTGACTTTATACCCTGCCACCTTGTTAAATTCTAACAGAGTTCTAACAAGTTTTTGCAGAGTCTTGAGGATTTTCTTGTGTGTGCGTATAGGGGACAAGGGTACTGGGGATTGAACCCAGGGCCACTCTATCACTGAGCTACACCCCTGCTTGGTGCCACATTGGCTTGGGGGGTGGGGTGGGGGTCCTGCACAGCCTAACTTTTCCAAGAAAACTGAGTATGAGCTGCAGAAGGAGTCTCAGGGACTGAACTTGTTAAAGAAAACTATCCTATGAACATAGGACCCCTCATTGTTTGTAAGTACAAGGCAATGGGACTGCAGTGTCCCACCTAGAGGAGAGGCATTTGCTGAAACTGATTCCCTGGTTGTGCCAGCCATGGGGAATCAAGAGAATCCCTTTCAGTAGCATTTCTTCAGGAGCAACACAGCGCCCCCTGGTGGCCTCATGGGTGTGGCTGTAGTACAATAGTGTGTGAACATTGCCACCTGCCGGGCACTCTATTGATATGCAGTTTTGCCAACAAATTTTCAGCAGGTATGTTTTTTGGTTCCCAAGTTTTATTCAAGAACTTTTTTCTTTTTACATTCCTGTAGGTACTTTTAATTGTCTAGTTTAAGCAGTAATGAACCTTTTGGAAGTATATTTGTAAAATGAAAAAAGAAAGTGAAAATAAAAGGTTTCACTTACTGGAAATATAGGGATCAAAGAAAATGGATAGCAATTATTTCAATAATATGTGCTGCAAATGGCCAACACATATATAAATAAAGTTCCACATCTCTAGCAATCAAAGAAAAACAGATCTAAACTACACTAAGATTTCATCTCATTCCAGTCAGAATGGCAATGATCAAGAATGCAAATAATAATAAATTCTGGTGAGGATGTGGGAGGAAATGTACACTCAGAACATTGTTTATGAGACTAAAAATTAGTACAGCCACTTTGGAAAGCAGTGTGTAGATTCCTCAAAATGCTAGGAACTCAACCACCATGTGATCTAGCTATCCCATTCCTCAGTATTTATCCAAAAATACTAAAGTCAGCATGGTATGGCAATACAGCCACCATAATGTTTATAGCAGCACAATTCAAAATAGCTAAACTATGGAATCAACCCAGATGCACATTAATAGATGAATGGATCAAGAAATGAAGTTTCACTCAGCCATAAAAATGATGACATTATGGCATTTTCCAATAAGTGGATGGAAAGAGCGAACATGCTAAGTGAGATAAGCCAGACCCAGAAAATCAAGGGTCAAATGTTTTCTCTCGTATGTGAAAGCTAAAGCAAAATAAGAGAAAGAAGGCGGTGGGGGAAGGGATTGGACATCATAAATATATAGGGAAGATCAGTGGAGCAGAAGGAGGAGAATGAAAGAGGGAGGGAGGGAGGAAGGGAGGGAAAAAATATGGAAGGAGTCGAACAGAATCATGTTATATGCATATATAAATGTACCAAAGGGAATTTCACCTTTATGTATAGGTAGAAAGTACCAATAAAAACAAATAAATAAAGGTATGAAAGTAAGATCAGTAGAGTAGAGGAGGAAGAAAAGGGGGAGGGAGAAGGAGAGGGAAAAGGAGGGTAAATTGAAATCCAGTTCCTTGTATGTATAATTTTGTCAAAAGGAACCCAAATACTATGCATAATCATAAAGCTCTAATAGAAAATGTGCTGTTTATCTTTACTGAAGCATGAACAGAAGGCCAATGTCACAGTGGGAGAAGCATGAATTTTAGAGTCACACAACTGAGATCACATGCCTGCTGGCTTTGTGAGCTTGGGAAAAGTTACTTAATATCTCTAAGCATCTGTTTTCCCTCGTATAGAAGGGAGGTACACTTATCTTGCAGTATTGTAGGAAAGGTTAGATGAAATAACATGCATAATATAAAAATGAAAGGCATATTAAATAAATCAGATATGCATGATTCATAATCTTTAGGTAGAACATAAAATTTCATATAATTTTTTTTCTAATTGAATTATGAAATATTTCTGACCTGGACCTAGCAAATGAAAAGATGGAGTCACTCATATATTTTTAAAATAGTCTGTATTTTCTTTTCTCTATAGTGGTTGATTCTGATCCTTCTCCAAAAGATAATTTGGCTTTGGCACAAGGCTGAATTCTGCCAAATTGAGACTCCACTAACATTGAGTGATGATCTTCAGCGTGCCAGACACTTTCAAAGACGCTCTCTCATCGTCACCAGTGAAACCTAAAGCTTCAGGATCCATCCCCTTTCCACCAGAAAACATTTTGCCAAGAACACGAGAACCTTTTCTTCCATAGCTACTTGAGCACTGTCCAGATTACTCAGAAAAGCCCCACACGGGGAAGAACACAAACGTCCATTAGCAGGAGAACAGATCACAGTGAATCCACACAGTGAAGCACCCCAGAGAATAAAAAGGACAAACAGCTAAGCACAACAATGTGGGTGAATCCCGAGTCTGAGAAAAAATAGGAAAAAAATGCATATGTCATATTTTTATGATGTTCTAGAATAAGAAAATCTAATCTATGTTGGTAGACGTCAGAATAGTTGTTAACACTGCTTAGGAGGTGGAAACTGCCTACAAAGGGACAATAGGAAATGTGGGTGAGGGAAATGTCCTTGATCTCAGTCTAGGTGATGGTCACACCAGCATAATGAGCAGTGGTGCGTCACAGCCCATTAGCACCACCAAGAGAGCCAATGGTCAAATTCTCAGAACTTTGCAAATCAGATGGCATCACATTGGCAGCATGAAATCCATCGTGGTGGAAGTGTTTGTACCCTGGAAGTTGGCAATCAGTACAAAGCCAGGCTTGTTTTTTTTTTTTTTTAATCCCACCAGAAAAAACAGTTGTTTAACATTGATGAATATACCACTGCCTACATCCACCAAAGCTCACCAAACTGTATTTTGAAGATCTAGGTATTATACTAGATAAAAATTATATCTCAAATCATTATACCTCACCACGGTCACAGTGTGCAGAACACAACCAGAAAGAATGCTGATCAATCAGTTGAGAGAGAAAGATTGTTAATGGTCTTTTCTGGGAATGAAAATCAAAATGTAAGCCTTGCTGTCCAGCCCTAAGAAACTGTGTGGACTCTCTCTCGTCCAGTGAGGAGATCCACAGAACAGAGTAGAGGAGAGTGTGGCCACAGAGTCACTAATCAAGACCTCTGGAGACCAGGCAGGAAGCGGGTCTGATTTTATCGTGCAGTTGCCAGGTATACATACTCAGGCAGTAGCTAAGCAGAGTACAGGCAGCCACCAGTGCGATTTCTGACCAACTGTCCTTGCAGCAACCAATCGAGGAGCAGGTGGTGGAGAAAGCGCCGGGACTGCAACACATGGCCTCACGCCCAGGGCTGTGCCTATGGGGTAAGCGGGGTAAGAGGTTTGCGGCTCACACGCCTAGCAGCAGGGAGTGGTTTCCCACTCAGACGCCCTTAACGTAGGCCATGTATGCCGTGCTCTATGCACTTGTCCCCACGAGAAAAAGATCAAATCCTTGAGACTCGGGGAAGACATGCCGGGCAGGTGGGCATCTTGAGAGCTGCTGCACAGGTCACAGTCTTGAGCCTCACCTGTGAGGAGGAACTGGAGTCCCACTCCAGAAGCCACTGCCATCCTCTCTCATTTTATTGGTTTTATTTTTTTTTAAATCATCACAATGAAATTTACTCTTTTAGTATAAAGTTTCTACAGTTTTAACTCATGTATAAAATTATGGAATCATTACCACAATCAGGATGCAAAATAGTACCCCCTAAAATTTCCCTCCTGCTCTCCCTTTATGATCACAGCCTTCCCCACCCCTAACTCCTGGGAACACCTGGTCTATTCTCCATCACTACTTTGTCTTTTCAAAAATGTCATGAAAATTACCTACAAATAAGAAATACAGTGCCTACCTCTCTAAGACTGCTTCCTTCACCCAGGATAATGCCTTGGGTATACTTCTTTGTTACATGCATAAATAATACATTCCTTTTTATTACTTAGTAGTATTCTTTTGTATGAACATGTTATAATTTATTCATCCATTTCCCTGTTTTCCCCCTTTAAAGAATTTATTTGACACCTATTATGCCACATAGCATATTTTAAACACTGACATGTAATTCCCTAATAAGATAAAGCAAGACAGAGAGTTCATCTTATTAGAAACAAGGTACACCATCACTTATTGTCTTCAAACATTATTGCACTTTAACTTCCATAATTTGACAAAGCATTCATGAAATAATCTGCACACTAGTTTTAACAAATAACACCTTTAAGCAGACATGACTGTCCTAAGTTGTTTATTAAATATGAACTTTACAAATATCATACTTTTTTGTTCTGATTAGTTATACATGACAGTAGAATGCATTTTGACACCTCATACATAAAAGGATATAACTTCTCATTCATCTGATTGTACATGAAGTAGAGTTACACAGGTCATGTAATCATATATGCACAGAGAGTCATAATGTCCAATTGATTCTACTATCATTCCTACCCCCATTCCCTCTCCTCTCCCTTCACTCCTGCTGTCTAGTCCAAAACATCTCTGTTCACCCCCTCCTTATTGTGAATTAGCATCCGCATATCAGAGAAAACATTTGGCCTTTGGTTTTGGGGATTGGCTTATTTCACTCAGCATACTATTCTCCAATTCTATCCATTTACTGGCAAATGCCCTAATTTCGTTCTTCTTTAAGTCACAAACATCATACTTTCATTAGCAGTTAGTAGTGGAGCTGGAGAATATTATGCCTTCTCCAAGCTGCTCAGGGAGAACCACCAATAGTGTGGTGGAACTTGTGACCTTTCCAAGGCCAGGACTCTTGCAGCCTGCGTATGTTAGCCCATGCATTTCCCTGTGCTTGGGGACTGGTTTGGTGATCCATTGGGTGTCCGGATTTCTTCTGACAGCTTTGTTAAATGGATCAATGAGGATGACCTCAAATAATTTGTATGTGGAATCTTTACCAATAGAATGCAAGACTCTCAGAGCCCCACAATGGTGTCCAGCTCACTCCTCAACGACAGATTGAAGAATCCTGGTTAATCCTGGTTAACACCATGATTGGCGTTTGTGGCCACCACCATGCATACAAATCCTGTATATGACATAACCTTGATTGTTCTTGTATCCCAGTCTGCATGCTTTATCCAGCTGGGTGGGGCGGGGTGCCCCATGGAGTGCAGAGAGCTGGTGATACTGCCAGCAGCAGACCTTCAGAAGAAAGAGCATCACATCCGACTGCTTCTACCTCCATTGCTCCTGGGTGGACTTGTTTGCCCCCATCTTGGCTTACCTGATGGGTGCCACCAGATGGAAAGCCTCCATTCACCTACTGAAGGACATTTGCTTGCGATAATGTGACTAGAATATCAATAAACTTTCATATCCAGGTTTTTTACGCTCACATGCATAAGTTTTCATTTCTCTAGGGAATGGAATGGCTGAATTATATAACAAATGTATGTATGTTAACTTTATAAGAATGCTTTCCATTTGTCTCTAAGAATCTTTTGATTTCCTCCTTTATGTCCTCTGTAACCCATTGATCCTCGAAACACTGGCCAGAGCAATTAGAGAGACGAAAGAAATTAAAGGCATAAAAATAGGAAAAGAAGAACTTAAATTATCACTATTCGTGGACGACATGATTCTATACCTAGAAGACCCAAAAGGGTCTACAAAAAAACTACTAGAACTAATAAATGAATTCAGCAAAGTGGCAGGATATAAAATCAACACGCACAAATCAAAGGCATTCCTGTATATCAGTGACAAAACTTCTGAAATGGAAATGAGGAAAAACACCCCATTCACAATATCCTCAAAAAAAATAAAATTCTTGGGAATCAACCTAACAAAAGAGGTGAAAGACTTATACAATGAAAACTACAAAACCCTAAAGAGAGAAATAGAAGAAGATCTTAGAAGATGGAAAAATATACCCTGTTCATGGATAGGCAGAACTAACATCATCAAAATGGTGATATTACCAAAAGTTCTCTATAGGTTTAATGCAATGCCAATCAAAATCCCAACAGCATTTCTTGAAGAAATAGATAAAGCAATCATGAAATTCATATGGAAAAATAAAAGACCCAGAATAGCAAAAGCAACTCTAAGCAGGAAGTGTGAATCAGGTGGTATAGCAATACCAGATTTCAAATTATACTACAGAGCAATAGTAACAAAAACAGCATGGTACTGGTACCAAAACAGGTGGGTGGACCAATGGTATAGAATAGAGGACACAGAGACTAATCCACAAAGTTACAACTATCTTATATTTGATAACGGGGCTAAAAGCATGCAATGGAGGAAGGATAGCATCTTCAGCAAATGGTGGTGGGAAAACTGGAAATCCATATGCAACAAAATGAAACTGAATCCCTTTCTCTCGCCATACACAAAAGTTAACTCAAAATGGATCAAGGAGCTTGATATCAAATCAGAGACTCTGTGTCTGATAGAAGAAAAAGTTGGCTCTGATCTACAGATTGTGGGGTTGGGCTCCAAATTTCTTAATAGGACACCCATAGCACAAGAGTTAATAACAAGAATCAACAAATGGGACTTACTCAAACTAAAAAGTTTTTTCTCAGCAAGAGAGACAATAAGAGAGGTAAATAGGGAGCCTACATCCTGGGAACAAATTTTCACTCTTCACACTTCAGATAGAGCCCTAATATCCACAGTATACAAAGAACTCAAAAAATTAAACAATAAGATAATAACCCAATCAACAAATGGGCCAAGGACCTGAACAGACACTTCTCAGAGGAGGACATACAATCAATCAACAAGTACATGAAAAAATGCTCACCATCTCTAGCAGTCACAGAAATGCAAATCAAAACCACCCTAAGATACCATCTCACTCCAGTAAGATTGGCAGCCATTATGAAGTCAAACAACAACAAGTGCTGGCGAGGATGTGGGGAAAGGGTACACTTGTACATTGCTGGTGGGACTGCAAATTGGTGCGGTCAATTTGGAAAGCAGTATGGAGATTCCTTGGAAAGCTGGGAATGGAACCACCATTTGACCCAGCTCTTCCCCTTCTTGGACTATTTCCTAAAGACCTTAAAAGAGTGTGCTATAGGGACACTGCTACAACAATGTTCATAGCAGCACAATACACAATAGCTAGACTGGGAACCAACATAGATGCCCTTCAATAGATGAATGGATAAAAAAAATGTGGCATTTATACACAATGGAGTATTACTCTGCCCTAAAAAATGACAAAATCATGGAATTTGCAGGGAAATGGATGGCACTAGAGCAGATTATGCTAAGTGAAGCTAGCCAATCCCTAAAAAATAAATGCCAAATGTCTTCTTTGATATAAGGAGAGCAACTAAGAACAGAATAGAGAGGAGAGCATGAGAAGAAGATCACCACAAAACGGGGATGAGAGGGGGAGGGAAAGAGAGAGAGAGAAGGGAAATTGCATGGTAAAGGAAGGAGACCCTCATTGTTATACAAAATTACATATAAGAGGAAGTGAGGGGAAAGGGGAAAAAAACAAGAGAGAGAAATGAATTACAGTAGATGGGATAGGGAGAGAAGATGGGAAGGGAGGGGAGGGGAGGGGAGAAAAGGGGAGGGAAGGCGGGATAGTAGAGGATAGGAAAGGCAGCAGAATACGACATACACTAGTATGGCAGTAGGTAAAAAAGTTGATGTGTAACCGATGTGAATCTGCAATATGTATATAGGGTAAAAATGGGAGTTCATAAGCCGCTTGAATCAAATGTATGAAATATGATATGTCAAGAGCTTTGTAATGTCTTGAACAACTAATAAAAAAAAAAAAAAGAATGCTTTCCAGAATGGCTGTGCCGGTTTTCAGACCCACTCATAATGTATGAGAATTGCAGTTGCTCCATATTCTTGCCAGGACTTGGTATTTTAGCGACTGCAATAGGTACTTGTGATTTTAATTAGCAAGTCTCTAATGCCCAATAATACAGAACATCTTGTGTCTTTATTTTTCCATGTGTATATCCTGCATAAAAGTCCTATGACCAATGGGATTTGCAAATATTTTCTTCCAGGCTGTGCTTAGTGTTTCCATTCTCTTGACAGCATCTTTCAGAGTTAATGTTGTCAAACTTGATGAAGACCAATTCATCATTTATTTTCTTTCATGGATGATGCTTTTGGTATCATGTCTAAGAATTCTTCCTAACCTCAAGAAAATGTTTTATCCTAAATGTTTTATTCTATAAGAGTCTAGAGTTTTACATTTTCCATTTATATCTATTGTCCATATTGAGTTCACTTATTTATAGGTTATGAAGTTTGCCAGGCACAGTGGTGCATTCCTGTAATCTCAGTGGCTCAGGAGGCTGAGGCAGGAGGATCACTAGTTCAAAGCCAGCCTCAGCAACAGCAAGGCTCTAAGCAACTCAGTGAGACCCTGTCTCTAAATAAAATACCAGAAAGGGCTGGGGATGTGGCTCAGTGGTTGGGTGCCCCTAAGTTCAAACCCTGGTGCCCCTCCCCCCAAAGAACACATTTATATGCTATGAAATTTAGGTCCATGTACTCTTGCTTGTCTGTTTTATAAATGTCCAGTTGTCTAATAACATTTGTTAAAAACCTGATCCTTTCTCCATTGAATTGTTTTTGCACCTTTGTAAAAAAAAAAAAATGGCCATATTTGTGTAACATTTTTATCATATATTGTCTCTACTATATCCCACTGATCTGTGTGTGTCCCTATCCAATATCACACTGTCTTGGTTACCATGTCATAGTATGTCTTAAAATTCGGTGGTATGATTTCTACATTATTCTTATTTTTCAAAATTGTTTTAGCTTTTCTGAACTTGTACATTTCTACATGAATTTTAGAATTAGCTTGTCTATATCAACAAAATGACCTGATGATATTTCAACAAGAATTGTGTTCAATCTATACTATACATCAATATTTTGGCAAAACTCAATAACTTTTTTATGTTAAGTCTTCCAATTCTTGGACATAGTATGTCTCTGTATTTACTTAGGACTCCTTTGAGTTCTTTCATCAGCATTTTGTAGCTTTCTATGAAATAAGTATCAATTTTTTTTAACTCTTACAAATATTTTTTAGTTGTAGATGAACACATTACCTTTGTCTTATTTATTTACATTTATGTGGTGCTGAGGATAGAACCTAGTGTCTCACACGTGCTAGGCAAGTGCTCAACCACTGAACTACCACCCCAGCCCTAAAGCTTTTTAAATGGTATTGTTTTATAGTTTTGCTTTTCAATAATATACCGCAGGTTGTGATAGCTAATTTTATGCATCAGCTTGGCTAAGCCATGGTACCCAGATTCGGATCAAACTCTAGTCTTGATGTTTCTGGGAAGGAATTTTGTATATGTGATTGCCATTTAAATTAGTAGATTTTGAGTAAAGCAAATTACCCTCCACCATGTGAATCGACCTCACCCCATCAGCTGAAGACCTTACGAGAAAACAGACTGTGACTCCCTACAAAACAGGAAATTCTGCTTCCCAATCAATGGCCATTAGACTTGATCTGCAACATGAGCTCTTTCCTGGGTCTCCAGCATGCTGCTGTGCCCTGAAGAATTTGAACTTGCCAGCCCCACAATCACATGAGCCAGTTCCCTAAAGTAAATTTCTCTCACTTTCTATCTCCCACTCTATCTGAACACACACATAGAGAGCCATCCTTTGATATGTGCATGGTTCCAGGGACCTCTGCAGATTTTCAAAATACGTGGATGCTCAACAGCACAACGACTGGGGTTTTGTGTAGAAATACAGGTAAGTCTCCGCGCAGTACATAGGTAAGAATGGACACCAGGAAGGACATTCAACCCCAAAAGCAGCAGCCAATGATATATACCTGTGTGGAGAATGTCACACAGGAAATGGAATAAAATGTAGGGATCCAATCAGATGCAGAAAATGTGGATACACAATAAAGTACAAGAAAAAAACAAAAAGATGCTCAATGGAAAGATAGAAATTCAGGTGAGTGTCTTCCTTTGTACTTGGATTTGATCCTTTAATGCTTGTCATTGTTGTATAGCTTTTCTTTAGCACACTTATCTCATGCATTTAACTATATGCATATGATTTCATTTTATTTCATTTTCCAAACCGAATTGTATCTAGGTATCAATAATTTGTATAAAGATTTTTTGTCTAATTAAATGACTAAATTTTATCATATTATGTGATCTGACACAAAATGAAAGTTAAAATTGCTTCCCCAAATCACACTTTTAATTGAAGCCTTATTAGAACTGCAGGTTTCTATAGTCCTATAAAATTCTGATTAAATAAGTTCCTTGGAAACCACACAAAAAAAGAATAGGTGGATGTTCAAATCCCTTATATAAATAGGCATAACATTTGCAAATAACCTACACACATCCTCCCATATGCTTTAAATCATCTCTAGATTACTTTAATACTTAGCACAAGTAAATGCCATGTAAATAGCTGTTATACTATATTGTTTCAAGAATAATGACAAGAAAAAACATCTGTACATATTCAGTACAGATGCTATTTTTTAAATACTTTTGGTCCATGTTTGGTTGACTCCATGTGGAACCCATGCTGCAGAGAGACAACTGTGTGTGTGTGTGTGTGTGTGTGTGTGTGTGCATGTGTATGCTCACATGCACACATGCAGTGAGCATGATCATCTGTGTAGAAAAATCCCCAGCAAGGCTGAGGCAGGAGGATCACAAGTTCAAGACCCACCTGGATATACACACATATATATAAATATACATGTATACATTTATATGGTCTGTAGAAAATCCATAAAGGTCTGCAAAAAAAACTATATATATATATATATGAATTTATATTTTTATAGATTTGTTTGGAAGAACATTAATACACAGGTATGTGGAACTATAACTGCTTTTGTGTACGTTAATCTTATATCTTACAACCTTGTCAAATTCACTTATTAGTTCTAAGAGTAATTTTTCAGAGTCTTGGGGATTTTCTTATGTTTGCGTGTCTACGGGGAATGGGGTACTGGGGATTGAGCCCAGGGTCACTCTACCACTGAGCTACTCCCCAACCCTTTTTATTTATTCATTCATTATTTGGAGATAGGGTCTCAATAAGTTTCCCAGGTGAGTCTTGAACTTGTGATCCTTCTGCCTCAGCCCTTCTGGGAATTTCTACACAGATGATCATGTTTACTACAAACAGGAGCTCTTCCATCTGGGAAGGATGTAGGGCCCAGGGTGAAAGGATATAGCATCTTCTTTGTATTGTCTTATTAGTAGGAACTTCAGGGAAGCACTTCATCACCCCTGGTCCTTTAGTAAAGTATGGCAATCCTGAAAGGCAGCAATACAGAACAAGAGTTTTCTCAGTTATGGGGTGAGGAGGAGGTGGGATTAGCACACTCCATTAGTAAAGAAAGGCCTAGGGAGAGGGACAGGAAGCAAGAAAAATTACAATGGAGGGCCAGAGACAAGCTAGCCTGCTCCTGCATGAGGCCAGGTTTCCAGATGAATCAGCAACCTGCATTTAAACTGAGGCCAGGTCCTGTGTGGGGACTCATGAAAGTCTGGCATACTGGTGGGAAGCCTAGTGACGTCATTTTGCAGGAGTGGGAGTGAGGTGTTGCTAGGAAATTTTCTGGGCTAAAACTCATAAAAGAATAAAAGAAATCAAACACTGCAAGATGACCCAAGAACAAAGCTTAGAGAAATCTGAGCAACACAGAAAGAAAAAGAAGCAGGGGTGGGGGAGGGTAGTTCCTTTAGTTCACTTAAACTTTGTTGAATTCTGGGGCATCAGCATCCCTTCCTAAGAACCTTTCTGTTAAACTGTAATTGTGAGGAGAGAGGTCTCCAGAGACCAATGGATGGACTCCTGTAGGAAATGCTACAAGTACAGAAAACGCTCCCACAGGGACCCCAGAAAAAATCGGTGCAGATTGTTTCTGGAGACCCTGTGAGATAGTGGGGTTGCAAGAGCCAGTGAAATCAGGGTTTTCAATTGATGGTACACTTTTTCTACAGCCCTATGAAATCAATACAAATTGAAAAGAGAGTGCCACTTTTGTCCCTTAGAACATATCTGAGCATCCCCTTCATTACACCTGTGAGAGTTTCCTGTGTCTCCATAGCCCGAGGGGCTGTGACAGTATCTGACCCCTATGAAGTGGCTAAAGGTGACAGGATGTCATCAGGCTGCCTGTTAATCATCGCACCCCTTGCTGCCACGTGCCATCCCACAGAAGGCTCCCAACAGCTGTCCCCAAGTCCTTCCAGGCTATAGAAATTGCCCTTTACACCATGTGTCCAAACACCGTCATGCCTCAGTCCACATCCTCGCTGACCCACCCTTCCCCTGTCCGTGCCTCTCTCTTCTGCCTCCTCTTCCAGCTCCAGTCAACCTCCTATCCTTTCACCCATTTCTTCTGTTAGAGAACAAACAGACGTGAATGGTGAGAACACAAGGTTAAGGGAATAATCCTATGAAACGAGCCCACTGTGGGGACCCCCACGTGCTTTCTTTTCCAAGAAGCAATTTACCTGCAGCCCTGCCTGGCCTTAGTGGACAGGACATGTCACATTCCTCAGCAAACTGCCATTACTCACAGGAGAAAGGTAAGTGTTGATAAGAGGAATCCAAATTTTATCCTGAATGGGAGACTTTGGGTAAACCTTTTCACAGACCAGATCCTAAAACTTAGGAATATAAGGATAATTCCTCCTGATCATAAAATCTGTAAGAACTTATAGTTAAGAAACCAATTAGAACTGGTCAGGGGGCAAAAGTGACCTAGAGTTGCCATGGCAATAGGGACTTGAAAGTCTGAGGTCATCCTGCTGTCAGTCGAAAGTCAAGAAGTGGATCTGTGAAGGGCTTTCTGGAAGTTTCTCTGGGATCCCCAATAAAATTGGAGTGCAGGAGAGGCACACTGTCCCTCTCCTCTGAGAGGACCACTCTCTCCCTTGAGAGTGTCCCCTTAATCCTTTTCCTATCCATTTAATAAATTCATGCCTATTAATCTGAGTGACATGACTGAAATATTTCTGACTTGATCTCAAGAATCAGGGTTTGAGGTCTTAGTGCAGCCTTGGCTTCCTGGAAGACTCCAGCCTTGTTACGCTTCCCTTCTAAGATGTCCTCCAAACTGCATGGGTTCCTCCCCACCCTTTCTCCTCCCTCTTTCCCAATTCCCCACACCAGCACTGAACACTTGTCAGAAGCCATGGTAACCCTGGACCCGTCCAAGCCTCCTGCAGCCCAATTCCTCATAACTTCCTGCCCACCCCCAGCTTCCTGATGGCCCTAGTCCTCTCTGCCAACAACTGGGCTCTTCCCCCTCCTGCACATCACCAAGCTAAGCCCGTGTTTCAAAATAGTCTCCTGGACGATGCTAACAACTACAGTTATTTAAGAAAGTGTGTGTGACCAGAGTCCCAGAACAATGCAAAAATGACGATAGAGGGAGGGCAGTGGGCCACTGGCCAGCTGTTTCTGAAGATGAATTCATAAGCCTGGTATTTCTCCCAAAGGGTGACCAGAGAATATATGAGTTTCAGGACAGTACTGGGTCTTTAATGCTCTTCATCCCTTAAGTACACAAGGACTTCAGGAAACAGCTTCTTTTAAAATTAATTTTACAATTTTTACAAGATTGACTATAGGATCCAGGCCTTGGATTGTAATAGATCGGGACATATTCTAAGCACTAGCTCTCTTCAAACTACAATTTCCAAAACAATCTAGAATGGAGTCCAATCAACACATTGCAATATATTTCTTCTTTATTTTTCTGGAAGTTTTATAAAACATACCTAGAGAAATGGACATTGTCATAAATTTGTTTACACCTTAATAAATTTCACCCGGTGAATATACCTGCAAAAACAGCAACCAGATAAAGAAAGAGGATACCACACATCCCAGAAGCCTTCTCCATCCTCACTTCCAGGTATGCTTCATCCACCCCAGGGTAAATGTGATCCTGAGTTTCAACCTGGTATACTGATTTTGTCTGTTCTTTGAACTTTCTGCAGTCTTGCTAGGAGCCACAGCAAAAGTATTATGATACATGGCACCTTTGGTTTAGGTGACTGCCAGCTAGCCATTGAGATGATATGATTATGTTAAGATTTACATTCATATGGAAATTGGACTCCTGCTGTTCACCTGGGCCTGTTACGGGACTCATGTTACGGGACTCCCTGAGAGTTCCCATTGGTTGGGGAAGGATAGTAGGAAGGAATTTCCGGGGGAGGTCCAGGCCCCCGGTTCCGGTGGAGAGACACACGTGTGTGGACCGGCTTGCTAGCAGGGCGCACACGGGACACTGGCGGCTTTTTTAAATAAAGCTTTGTTCCTGCTTGAGTGGCTTGTGTTTCTGTGCCCAGCTGGGTGCGGCACAGTCTCTTTGTGACTGACTTATTTAAGTCAATATTATGTTGGTGTGATTCATTCTTCTTCTATGAAGTTCTAGTTAATTCATTATTGTACAGCATTTTCTTCAATGAGCATACCACAGCTGTGCCTCCATTCTACTCTTAGACATTTGGGTAGTTTCCAGTTTGGAGACATTAGTAATAAGAGTAGCGTGAATATTCTAGAATATGTTTTTTTAGTAAATATATGCATGTAGTTCTTCTGGGTTATCGTTTTTAGAAATATATTTCAAAGAAATCAAATTGAAGTTTGATATGAACTTGACAGTTGTGAGACATGGAGTCCATGTCTTGGTGAACCCAAGTTGGTCATAAGCCATGGGAGGAATGTTCACAGTGGGCAACTGTTTCTCATACACGCTGTGGTGTTCATTACTCAGTTATTCAATATTGAGCACTATGCTTCATTCATCATGTTAGGTGCAAGGCATTCAGAGGTTAATAGGACAATTTTAGAATTCACATACTCTTTAAAAAGCAATTGTAACATTAGGAGACAAGTACAAATCTCAAGGAGATTGTTCAGAGAAGTGTCCATTTATTTAAAATGATGGGAAAGGGCTCTGGATAAATGTCATAGAAACATAGAGACAATAGGCTGATGAGTGGGGTCAATAACAGCCATCAGAGACTATAATTAAGATTACAGTTATTCTTCATTTATATGTACAGAGCTTTCTGACAGTGATAGCCAAGAAGCATTGGGGGAGACAAACAGGAGGAGGGAAAGGTATGTTATGTATATTGAGTCTAAGAAAATGCTCTGAGAGTGTTTTTAGTCCTACGTGGAGGTAAGGGGGCAGGCATGATTCTGGGATCTTGAGAAAAGAAAATGTCATATCTTTCTTCTTTGGTCCCAGGCCCTCATACTAATTATGATTGGAATAAATTCATTAATGCTTTCAGATCCTCTTACTTAGTAACTTCATGTCACTTGTTAATTTTTTTCATTTTAAAACTAGCAAAATAGATTCCCAATGGGATCTGCATTTTCTGGTTTTGGTCAACCATCCTGGAAGCTCAACACTAGAAACAGAAGTGTCCCCATAGTGAACCGCATAGCTGGATCTATGCTGCTATCTAGTGTTCACAGTGGGCAACTGTTTCTCATACGCACTGTGGTGTTCACTACTCAGTTATTCAATATCGAGCACTACGCCTGATTCATTATGTTAGGTGCAAGGCATCCAGAGGTTAATAGGACAATTTTAGAGTTCACATACTCTTAAATTTTTTAAAAAAATGGCAGGTACATAAAAATTGTACATATTAATGGAATAACAATGTTTTGACACTTGTATAAATTGTGCAATGTTTAAATCAGGTTAAACACATCTGTATCCTCAGGCTTTATAATTTTTATGATAAAAACTTCTAAACCCTTACTTACAGCTTTTTAAAATACACAGTGCATTATTTTTATCAGTAGTCTCTCTTGTACAATAGCACACCAGAACAATTGCTCCTATGTAACTAAGCACCCACTGACACTCTCTTTCCATCCTTCCCTCCCTCTCCTCTTCCCAGCCTTCCATAGCCACCATTCTACTCTTAACTTCTATGAGATCAATTATTTTATTTTTTGTTTGTTCTAATAAGTTATACATGCCAGTAGAATGCATTTTGACACATCCTACATAAATGAAGTATAACTTTTCATTCTTCTGGTTGTACATGATGTAGAATTGCATAGGTCATGTAATATATATGTACATAGGGTAATAATATCTGATTCATTCTACAATCATTCTCATCCCTATATCCCCTCCCCTTCCTTCACTCCCCTCCTTCTAATCCAAAGTACCTCTATTCCTCCATAGCTTTCCCTCTTATTATGAATTAGTATCTGCATATCAGAGAAAACATTCAGCCTTTGGTTCTTTGGGATTATCTTATTTCACCTAGTGTGATATTCTCCAGCTTCATCCATTTACCAGCAAGTGTCATGATTTCATTCTTCTTTATGGCTGAGTAATATCCCATATATAAAAAATATATATAATATATAAATATATAAATATATATAATATATATTATATATAACATTTTCTTTATCCATTTATCTGTTAAAGGGCATCTAGGTAGGTTTCATAGTTTAGCAATTGCAAATTGAGCTGCTGTAAACATTGATGTGGCTGTATCACTGTAGAATGCTGATTTTAAGTCCTTTGGGTATAAATTGAGAAGTGGGATAGCTGGGTCAAATGGTGGTTCCATTCCAAGTTTTCAAAGGAACCTCCATACTGCTTTTCATAACAGTTGCACAAATTTGCAATTCTACCAGCAATATATGAGTGTACCTTTTTCCCCCAATCCTAGCTAATACTTATTGTGGCTTGTATTCTTGATAATTGCTATTCTGACTGGAGTGTGATGAAATTTCAGTGTAGTTTTTATTTGCATTTCTCTTATCACTAAGGATGTTGAACATTTTTTCATATATTTGTTGATTCGTTGTATTTCTTCTGTGAAGTGTCTGTTCAGTTCCTTAGCCCATTTGTTGATTGACTTGTTTGGTTTCCTTGAGTTGAGTTTTTTTAGTTATTTATATATCCTGGAGATTAGTTCTCTATCTGAAGTGCATGTGGTAAAGATTTTCTCCCATTCTATAGGCTCTCTATTTACATTATTGGAGATCAATTATTTCAGTTTCCACTTATGAGTAAGATGGTGCAATACTTATCTTTCTGTGCATGGATTATTTTACTGTAACATAATCATCTCCAGTTTCATCTGTGTTGTCACAAGTGATAGGATTTCATTCTTTTTATGGCTAGATAATATACCCATCATATATAGTGTGCCACATTCTCTTTATCCATTCATCAGTTGATGAACACTCACAGAATGGGAGAAAGAATTTGCAAATTATACATCTGACAAGAAGTTAATATCCAGAATATATAAGAAATCCCAAAAAGTCAATAACAAAAAAAAATTATGAGTGAGTAAAGGACCTAAACAGACACTTCTCAGAAGAAGACAGACAAATGACTAACAGGTGTATAAGTAATGCTCCAACTCATTAGTCATTCAGAAAATGCAAATCAAAACCACAATGAGATATCATCTCACCCCAGTAAGAATGACTATTATCAAAAAGCCAAATGACAATGGGTACTGACAAGAATATATAGAAAAGGGAATGCCGTAAGCTATTAGCAGGAATGTGAATTAGTATATCATGATGGAAAACAGTATGGAGGCGCCTCAAAAGCTAACAAGAGAACTGCCATATGACCTGCAAGCCCAAGCTGAGTAGATAATCAAAGGCAGTTCATCAGCATATCAGAGAGATGCCTGCACACCCCTGTCCACAGCATTCTTCACAGGAGGACTCAAGGCTTAGTGGTCATCTGGCTTTGGGAAGGTGATTTACCGCACTCACCTCAGTTTCCTAAACCTGAAAATGTGGACAGAAGTATGAAATCCATAGTTTCCCAGAAAGTATATAAGATAAGCAACATAAAGTATATCAACATTCATTATTTGATAATGTAAGATGAATGTTCTCTTTTCTACCAAAGTTAAACCTGTAGTCTTAGTTTCCCAGTATGTAACAAAAACCTGTTTACTGTAACCTAAAACTTAAATTTCATAATATTTGGTTAGATGGAGCCATTCTAAATTATAAAACCATATGGCAAAAATAAAGCCATTTTGAGCTCCCCTACATGTACAACATATGTCCAACATATGTCCACCAAGAGTGCAGACCCTGATACCTATGTCACAACCCCCAACTATAATCTCCCTTTGTCCTTGGTCTCCAATTACAGTGCGTATAGTGTCTTCAATGAGCCAATCATAACCCTTCCCTTTTCTCTTCCCAATTTTAAATCAGCCAATCACATACATAGTAACCCCAAGTTCCTCCTATCAGAACAAGGGGCAGAGCTGCATTAGGGATAAAAACAGTTGGGCTGCCCACCCCACTGTGCTTGCTCTGGTTGGTGGCACACCCTTCTGTAGAAGTGAATTTTGCCTTGTAGAGTAACTTTTGAGCACATGTCTGATTTCTTGTGGCAAACCAATATTTCTAACAGTAATCACCCAACACATGGTACCTACAAAGCATGATCTCTTAGGGGGCTGTTAGAGGAGGCAAACATGTAAATGAACATAGAAAACACATGATAAATAATAAAATAAAAATGATCTGGGCACTGGGTTGCACACCCATAATCCCAGCAGCTGGGGAGGCTAAGGCAGGAGGATCACAAGTTCAAAGCCAGCCTCAGCAATTGAGCAAGTTCCTAAGAAACTTAGCAAGACCCTGTCTCAAAATAATAAATAAAAAGGGCTGGTGATGTAGCTCAGTGGGGTAAGCTCCCCTGGATTCAATCCCTAGTACAAAAAAAAATTAAATATCCCATATCATCTACAAAATAAGCATCAAAGCTAATATTACTCTTACATGTGACCTTTAGGCATAATGCAGTAAGACTTATTTGATCACTATCAAAAATAAATAAATAATTTTTAGTGCTGAGTATTATTCCATTGTGTATAATTGCCACATTTTTTATCCATTCATCCATTGAAGGGCATCTAGGTTGGCTCCACAGTCTAGCTATTGTAAATTGTGCTGCTATAAACATTGATGTGGCTGTGTCCCTGTAGTATGCTGTTTTTAGGTCCTTTGGGTATAATCCAAGAAGAGGGATAGCTGGGTCAAATGGTGGTTCCATTCTCAGCTTTCTAAGGAATCTCCATACTGCTTTCCAAATCGGCTGCACCAGCAGTGGATGAGTGTACCTTTTTCCCCACATCCTCGCCAGCATTTGTTGTTGTTTGTCTTCATCATGGCTGCCATTCTTACTGGAGTGAGATGGTGTCTAAGATCATGGCATTTGCAGGGAAATGGATGGCATTAGAGCAGATTTTGCTAAGTGAAGTTAGCCAATCTCAAAAAAAAACAAATGCCGAATGTCTTCTCTGATATAAGGGGGGTGACTCAAAATGGGGTAGGGAGGAAGGGCATAGGAAGAAGATTACCTCTAGATAGGGAAGAGAGGTGGGAGGGAAAGGGAGGGAGAAGGGGAATTGCATGGATGGTGGAAGGAGATCCTCATTGTTATACAAAATACATGTATGAAGATGTGAGAAAAAAAAAAAGAATAGTGTTACCTTAGATTAGGTAGAGAGAAGTGATGGGAGGGGAGGGGAGGGGACGGGGGGGGGGATAGGAAGGATAGTAGAATGAAACAGACATTATTATTACTATGTGTATATATGTGACTGCATGACCAATATGATTCTGCAACCTGTACACTCAGAAAAATGAGAAATTATTTCCCATCTGATTCAAATGTATGATATGTCAAGGTCATTGTACTGTCATGTGTAACTAATAAAAACAAATTTAAAGATCAGTTACATTTAAAAATTATAAATAAATAAATAACAAAAAAATATGCTTTATGTGTCCAAGGAACATTTCAGGCATACCCAACAAGTTACCTAGTATCACTAGGCTCCAAAGTTATGGTTCTCAAGCCTCATTGGCTCTTTCTCATACATATTAACATTTAAGAAGTTTGTTTAACCTATAATAAGTGTCTTTAAAATCATTAACCTGAGCTAGATGTGATGGCACACACTTGTAATCCCAGTAACTCGGGAGGCTGAGGCAGAAGGATCATAAGAATAAGGCCAGCCTCAGCAATTTAGCAAGACTCCAAGCAAGTTAGCAAGACTCTATCTCAAAATAAAAATGTTTCTAAAAATTTAATAGAGTGGGGATGTAACTCAGTGGTAAAGGGCTCTGGGTTCAATCTCTAGTACCCCCGCCTCAAAAAAAAAAAAAAAATCACTAACCTGAGAAGCCTAACATCAAAGACTATGAGGCATATAAACCAAATATCATAGCCTCTGCCTTAAGCCCCACCTAGCAAAGGCTGAAGTTCTGGTTTCCCCCAATCTTATCACAGTTCCTGGGTGGCTCAAGAATTATCCTTATAATCATGTTTGCTACCAAGATTCTTGGTAGCAATAAAGAAGCCAAAATCTTGCTGTGACAATCTTCTTCCCTACATGACCTTCTTTGCAAGCACCTCCTGTGTGTTTGTGGGGGGTCTACTCAGATTTATTATCCTTCACAAACTTTATAACTTTACCAAAGATCATTTGAGTTCCTAAATTTGGACATATAACAAGTGTACTGAATTGGTTCCTCCTGTTTTCTAAAGCTTCTTTACTTTTTTTTTTTTAATGGCTTGCTTTACTGGTACTGAACCACCTTCCACCTCCAAGGAAGCTCTATCCTGCCCTGAGGCTGCTGCCCAACTTCTGCCAGATCACTCCCCTCTTCTAGTCACCATCACCGCTCCCATCCTGAGTCATCCTCCCCTGGCTAAACCTCTGACTGCAGCTGCAGAAGAGAATGGTCAGTTTTCTTCTTTCCTTACTACATCCACAAGAGGGAGCCTCCTGCCAACTTCTTCAGCCAGAGCTTCAGCCCTCAAGAGACTTTTCTACTCACCTTGAGGCACAGACCCAACAAGGTAAAATTCAGGGTCTTCCATCCAATTAAAAATTACAAGACATGCAAAAATTCAGGAAAATATGACTCCTGTTTTGTCATTATTAAGAGTAAAAATAAGAAAAACATCCCAGAAATGACATGGACAAAGACATTAAAACAGTTATAATTATTATAATTATATGATCAAGAAGTCAGAGGAGATTGCACAAGTTGGTGGAGACAAGGAAAATATTTTTTAATCCTTAAATTGAGCCAGGTGTGGTGACTTACACATCTAATCCCAGCTACTAGGGAGGCTGAGGTAGGAGTGTCACAAAATCAAAACCAGCCTGGGCAACTTAACAAGGTCCTATCTCAAAAATAATCAAATATTCAAACTGAACTTTTGACCTGAAAAAACACTGGATGAGATTAATATCAAATTAGATGTTGAAGATTATTGAACTTGAAGATCCAGCAATACAAGCCATCCAAATTTAAACACAGAAAGAAAAATACTGAAAAGAAATTCAGAGCATTAGTACACAGTGAGACAACTTTGATCAGTCTAATATATATGAAGAACTTTAAATGCTTCAAAATGTAACCAAAAAGATAAAAAGTAAAAGAAATCTTCTAAATTGTGAGAAAGTCCATCAGAAATTTTTAACAGTTTTATTGGAAGAAAAAAAAACAATTATTTTGCCATTTAAATCCCCTTCAGACAAATCTTTGTGACAATCCCTCAGGGTGTCATCAACCTACACAGATAGCTCTAATGCTAACATGTTATTGGGACTAGCTATCATATTATACATTTGTTCATATTTTTAATAACATAACATAATCATTGACCAATAAAGAGTTCCTTCCAGAAATGTAATACTTATTCCACAATAGGAATCTTGTCTATGTCACTGAATCTATATATTGAGACTAAAACCTACATGATTTTATAAATACATGCCAAACAGAGGATTTTCCCCCATATTTAATAGCATTCTAATTTTAAAAAATAACAAAAACAAGAGTAGAAATTATTCAAACAAGATAAAAACTGTTTACCAAAACGGAACTCTATTTTCAACTATGGTGGAGACTCAATTTACCTTCTCTCCTTTCACAACTAAAAGCTGGACAAAATACATGAAGCAAAAGTTTCCATACGTTGGGTAACAGAAAATGCTAAACAGTGATCCCTGAAAGGAAGGAAACATATGAGTGTGACCAGTGGCCCCACTCACTGCCTAAGAATCTGCAGGTCTAATATACAAAAAGAAAAACTAAAATAGAGTCAAATAGTTTCACTGATTAAGGACACAAAGTTCAGAGTTCTAGCAGAACAAGGTGACGAAATTTGTGAGGCAAAGTATCAAAAGGAGGAAGTATAAAAAGTGAGGGCTCCAGAGACCTGCAGAGTGGTTCGCCAAGTCTTTGTCTGAGAACACCTGTGTGCAAGTTAGAATGCTGTTAAACAGGAACCATATGCTATGTAGAAACCGGGGAAAGGACAGACAGGGACAGGCCACTAAGGAGTTCACACAGGGCCAGAAATAATGTTCTCACTAGTCAGACTGAGAAGACCTCCCAGGATGTGAGGCATTGGTACAGTTCTCAAAGCATATAGCCTTAGTGGAACCAGATTAGCCCTTGATAAAAAGTTGTCTTAGACCTGCCCTGCTGAAGCTTAAAAGCAAACCTCAAAAGAATAAAACTGATACAAGTAATTTAGTTCATTTTAAACAAATCTCAAAGTATCGGCCCTGTGTGGTGGTGCATGCCTGTAATCCAGGGACTTGGGAGACAGAGGCAAGTGAATCTCAAATTCAAATCCATTCTCAGCAATTTAGCAAGATCCTCTCTCAAAATAAAAAGTAAAAAGTTCTGGGGATGTAGCTCAGTAGTAAAGCGCCTCAGGGTCCATCTTTAGTACAAAGGGAAAAAGAGAGAGAGAGAGAGAGAGAGAGAGAGAGAGAGAGAGAGAGAGAGAGAGAAAATCCCAAAGTATCTAAAAGAATTCAAACATTCCAGCAACCAATAAAATATAATGTCCTGTGTCCAATCAAACATTACTAAGTATAAAAATAAGCAGGAATATATGTCACAGAACCAGGAAAAGAAATCATTCCCATAGAGATAAAGCCAGATAAAACACAGATGTAAAATGTATAGACAACAACATCAAGATGGTAGTTATAAATACACTTCATGTGTTCAGGAAAATACAGGTGTAATAAGAAGAAAAATGAAATAAAAACATAGCCACTAAGCTTCTAGAAATAAAAAATACAATATCTGAAATGAAAGATACACTGGCAAGATTAACAACAGATTAAATGCTATAGAACAAAAGATGACTTCACTTGAAGACACAGCAACAGAAACGATCCAAAATGAAACACTGAGAGAAAAAAGAAAGAAAGAAAGGTGGAATAAAATTGAACAGAGCATCAGTAAGAAATGGGGAAATCCCACAAAGCTTAGCTTGTGTATAATTGCAATATCCAGAAAAAAAATAAGGAAGCAATATTTGAAAAACATGGTGTTCTTTCCAAATTTAATGAAAATTATTAATTTGCATATATTCGTCAGGGTTCTCCAGAGAAGCATAATGAATAACACACACAAACACACATACACAAATAAATTGCATTGTAGATGTCTTTATGACATATTTGGGGAGATACTTAGATAGAGGCTGACTTGTTATGAGGAATTGGCTTGTGCAATTACAGAGGCTGATAATTGCCATCTGCCACTCCCAGGCTGGAGACCAAGAGGGCCCGTGAAAAAATGCAGTCAGAGTTCAAACGCCTAAGAACACAGGGAGCCTGTGGTATGAATCCTAGTCTGCGACAGGAGAAGATGAGATGAGATGTCCCAGCTCAAGCAGTGAAGCAGAAGAAGAGGGGGTAAATGTCTCCTTCGTCCATCTTCTGTTCAGGTGCCCAAAGATCATATCATGCCTACCCACATCAGGGAGGGCAATCTATTTTAGTGAGTCCACTGATTCCACACATAGAATATTGAATGTTTAATCTGGACACCCCATGATCCAGACTAGTTGACACATAAAATTAACCATCACAGGTCCCCTCATTGGCAGCTTGTCACCTATACACATCTCCTTATAACAAACATTTTATCTCTAAATGAAAATAATAACAGGATCATAATTTCTCCTAACTTAATACAACTATCCTGTATACAACTGAAAATGCACTAACCTTTTCCCCAGAAAAGGAGGTAAGGACTTTACCCTTCTCCTAGCTATCTCATGACTCAATGCTATGATATAAAGTCAGCAGTACTTAGATAGTGTGATATAAAATTAATACATCTTATAAGGGAATGAAAGGGAAGAAAACAAAGACAACATTCATAGTAAAATAAGGAAGAAATACTCATGACAATTACTATCCTCTTTTGTGTAACTGGCCACATGGTCATAGTCAGTTTTACAACTAACTGCTTCCACTATCTGTTCTGTATTTCCCTTTCCTTCAGCGAGCACCCAGCTGGTCATGGTTCTTTACCTGTGAAGTGACCTAAATCATTCCCAAAACGACTGAGTCTTTAGTTGTCCTGCCTGGATGAATGTTGTAATTTTCCATTAACCTTAATCACAGGGCATAATAATACCAAGAGACACCCCATGGGATATTCTATATCCTAGACATAGTTTTCCTTACCTCCATTGTGGAAGAAAGTCCAATTTCCTCTGGTAGTCAAATCAACCTATCCAGCCAACACAGTAAATCCCTTATCTGTCTGTTGATCCATATGCATGAGAAGTCTAAAGTGGCCTGAGAGACAATCTTTTTTTTTTTTAAGAGAGAGGTAGAGAGGGAGAGAGAGAGAGAATTTTAATATTTATTTTTTAGTTATCGGCAGACACAACATCTTTGTTTGTATGTGGTGCTGAGGATCGAACCCGGGCCGCACGCATGCCAGGCCAGCGTGCTACCGCTTAAGCCACATCCCCAGCCCCGTGAGAGGTAATCTTAACATCCAGTTAATGGAATCATTATTGTGTCTCTGGAACTAAGACCTCTAGGTCAGCAGAGCATAAAGCCACAGAAATAGGAAGCCAACCTTTTGCTGGTAGGTCACTTGGGGTAATGGTGAGTGGTGATACATTTCAAACCTTGATTCCTAGACTCAGGAATCCTGACTATAGGAGAAACAGCACAATATTTTTGGATACCTTTTCAGAGCCCAGATAGCCTTCTGGAGCACTTTACTCCAGGTATGCAAGATATTGCTATCCAGCTGGAATTGTAACGAAGTCTTCAAAAGGCCATTTCACCCTTCATCAAGTCAGTCGCTTAGGGCAGTGGGAAACATGGTAAGACCAGTGAATTCCATGAACAAGTGCCCATTGAAGCACTTCGTTTTCTATGAAGTGAGTTCCTTGATCAAAAACAATACTGTGTGGTACAACACTACAGTGGATAAGATACATTGTAAGTCCACAGATAGTAGTTTTTGCAAAAGTATTGCATATAAGGAAAGTAAACATATTTAAAGTATCTTATCCAGTAAGAACAAAATGTTGCCCTTTCCATGATGGAAGTGATCCAGTGTAATCAACCTGCCTCCAGGTAGCTGGGTGATTACTCCCAGAGAATGGTGCCTTATCAGGGGCTCAGTGCTGATTTCCATTGCTGGCAGACTGGGCACTGAGCAGTGGTTGCAGAAGAAGTCCAAGTCACTTAGCCCATGCATAACCTCTATCTCTGCCATCATGGCCACTCTGTTGATGAAACCATTTGGCAAAAACAAGGATAGCTGGAGGAAGAGGTTGACTGGCATTCACAGACATGTCAACCTATCCACTTAATTATTAAATTTCTCTGTATATGTTTTATCCATTCAGAGAGTCTATCCACATACTTCCCCAAATTTCCTTACCACCATTTTTCCAATCATGTTTTTTCTAAGTCTCTGAACATCAGGCCAAACCACTGGCTACCGCCTGAATTGGTGGATGATCACATGTGTGGACATTTCCCCTTCCAAGAAAAGTGCACAACCAGGTACACTGCTCCAAGTACTGACCACTAGAAGAACAATGCTTCACAATGTCCCTTTAAGAAGGTTCCAGAGCCAGGTGCAGTGGACCACACTTGTAATCCCAGCAGCTCAGGAGGATCATGGGTTCAAAGCCAGCCTCAGCAACTTAGTGAGTATAAAACACAAAAAAAGCTGGGGATATGGCTCAGGGGTTAAGCCCCCTGGGTTCAACTCCTGGTACAAAAGAAGAAGAGGAAGAGGAAGAGGAAGAAGAAGGTACCAGAAAGGAGAAGTGGAGTCACCCACCGCTGCCATCACTGTTGTAGCCTCATCCACTGCAGGAGAAGGAGCACCAACAGGAAAGCCCCTGTGTGAAACCCACCATCTTGCTGGCTGGTTTGTCTGTTCCTCCTTCCTTCTCCCCAGCCCCCGGCCCCTATCCCCACAAATGCCATCCACACCATCCACCCTCTCTACCTACCATCCCTAGGTGAGAGGAGAGAGTTCAGGATGTGGAGACCCAGAGCAACTCAGCAGGGTCACCATTTGCAGCCCAAAGTGGTAACAGCTGGAGGAGGAAATGATATTCAGTGGTGTTTCCTCAGGTGAAAGCAGTAAATGATGATGTAGCAGAAGCAGATATAATTTCTACAGTAAAGTTTAATCATTCTGGAAAATTACTAGTAACAGGAGGAAAAAGTGGTAGAGTTGTCTTCTTTCACCAGAAGCAAGAGCACCTTCAACCCAAGGATCTCAGGTGCTTTACCATCACTGACGAATTAATCCTCACAACACCCCATGAGAACAAAATCCAGTTTTATAGCAGGGGAGAAAATAATGCTTACAGCACCTTCCAGAGCCATGAACCAGAATTTGACTACTTGAAAATTTTAGAAAAAGGGAAAAAAAAGTTGAACAAAATTAGGTGGTTACCCCCCAAAAATGCTGCTCAGTTTTTATTGTCTACCAATGATAAAATAAGAAAATTATGGAAAATCAGTGAAGGGAGGGTATAACTTGAAAGAGGAAGATGGAAGGTACAGAAATCCTGCTATAGTTACTACACTACATGTGCCAGTCTTCAGGCCCATGGATCTAATGATTGAGGCCAGTCCACAAAGAATGTTTGCCAATGCACATATATAGCGCATCAACTCAATTTCTATTAATAGTGATCATGAAGCTTATTTATCTACATATGGTTTGTGGATTAATCTTTGGAACCTGGAAATGACAGACAGGAATTTTAATACTGCAGATACCAAGCCTGCCTATACAGAGGAGCTCACAGAAGTGATTGTAATAACAAAATTCCATCCAAACAACTGTAATACTATTGTATACAGCAGCAGTAAAGGAACTACTTAGTTATGAGATATGAGAGTATCTGCCTTGTGATAGACATTCTAAACTGTTTGAAGAACCTGAAGACCCTAGTAACAGGTCATTTTTTTTCTGAAATCACCTCTCCTATTTCTAATGTAAAATTCATCCATAGTAGTCACTATATGATGACTACAGGCTATTTGTCAGTCAAAATTAAGAACTTAAATATGGAAAACAGGCCCATGGAAATATTCCAGGTACATGAATACCTCAGAAGTAAACTTTGTTCACTATATGAAAATGCATATTTGATAAATTTGAATATTGCTAGAATGGATGTGACAGCGTTGTCATGACTGGATCTTACAATAATTTCTTCAGAATGTTTGACAGGAACAAAAAACAAGATCTAACTCGAGAAGCATCATGATAAAACAATAAGCCTCACACAGTTCTGAAGCCACACAAAGACAGTGCAAGCAGCAAGTGAAAGAAAGATGAAATAAGTGTTGACAGCCTAGACAACCCTTCAGGGGCTGGGGTTGTGGCTCAGCGGTAGAGTGCTTGCCTAGCATGCTTGAGGCACTGGGTTCGATCCTCAGCACCACATAAATTTAAAATAAAGACATTGTGCCCACCTAAAACTAAAAAAATAAATATTAAAAAAAAAGAAGGAAACCCTTCATATGGCCTGGCACCCCAAGGAAAACATCATTGCTGTATCTACTACAAACATCTGTGTACATTTCAAGACAAAGTGAATTAGGGTTGGCATTCCTAGCAGAAGAGTCCACTTCCTGCTTAGTTGAGATAATTGAATCTAGCATTTGTATCTGTGAAAGAGAGAGATCTATTGCAGCACCCTATTCTACATTCATTCATTCAACAGTCATTCATTCATTCATCCATTCAGCAAAACATTTCTATAGCTACATGGAGAAAGCTCTGTGGATTATCACTGTATTCTCCAGATCTGCTAGCCAGTTACATAGGGGTAGGGCACTTTTAATTTAAATGACTTCTTGCACCATCTTGCCTAATGGACTAGATTGGACTATCAACATTGAGTTACTCCACTTTTTATGCCTTCCTTTGCGATGACATCCAATGGAGTGAAAGCCTTCTACCGTGCTATGGGATTTGTGTATCCTCATTACTGTATCATTTGTAGGATATATCTCTTCACTCCCCCCTCCCTTTTTAAATTAAATACAGCTAATTCTTACTGTGGCTTGTAGCATTCCTCCTCTCTGGCCTACTGGACTCTCTCCCTTCATCTCTCTTGCCCTAGCTCCTTCCACCAGTCTTGGTGGTAGTGTATTTAAAAAGAAAGAACAAAACACAGACAAAATGAGTTGGTTTGAGGTCAGTGATAAAGAGGATATAGGTTACAAACAAATGTTTTAATAATGGTTGGCTGTATCACTCCTTGCCATGCCTGGCACTGAAAAATAAGGGCAGGGAGTGAAGGGGTATATGAATAAAAATTACAGAGATATAGGGAAAAAAAGAAGGAGAATGTCCCAGAAAGGGCTAAGCACTGCAGCTGTCTACTTCTGGGTGGTGCCTGCATATTGGGCAGAGCCTTCTGTAGGCCATGCATGGTCACAATTCTCAAAAGAAATTTGTCTCTTTTCTTCAGTGTAGAAGTCCAGGATCAAATGGTCAGAAGCTTGATTCCTACCCAGGCCTCTGAAGGATATCATGTCCATTCCTCTCCTCTAGCTTCTGGTGGGTTGACAGCAAGCGGAATCCCGTAGTTTCCACTGCATCACATCATCTTCTGCCTTCATCTTCACATGGTCTTCTCCCTCTTTTGTGTGTCTCTGTCTAAATTGCTCTTGATAAGGACACTAGATGTATTGGATGGGCATCCCATCCTATTCCAGTATGACCTTATCTTAATGTAATTACTTTTGCAATAACCTTATTTCCAAGTTAGCTCACATTCTGAGGTATGGGGAATTAGAACTTCCACATTTGAATTTGGAGGCAAAAGGACACAATTCAACCTCTAATATCCAGAAAAAATATCTTTCAACAATGAAAGCAAATAAAAGATTTTTGCAAATATATGAAGAATGAATTTACTGCCAACAGATCAGCAGCAAAGAATAATTAAAGTATGCTCTTTCAATAGAAATAAAATGTTACCACATGGATATTTGGATTAAAAATTAATAAATGATGGTTCCATTCCAAGTTTTCTGAGGAATCTCCACATTGCTTTCCAAAGTGGTTGCACCAATTTTCAGTCCCACCAGCAATGTATGAATGTACCTTTTCCCCCACATCCTCACCAACATCTGTTATTGCTTGTATTCTTGATAACTGCCATTCTGACTGGGGTGAGTAGTTTTGATTTGCATTTCTCTAATTACTAAAGATGTTGAACATTTTTTCATATATTTGTTGGTCACTTGTATATCTTCTTCTAAGAAGTATCTATTTGAAAAGCAGTGTGGAGATTCCTCATAAAACTTGGAATGGAACCACAATTTGACCCAGCTATTTACTCCTTGGTCTATACCCAAAGGACTTAAAATCAGCATACTATAGGACATAGCCACACCAATATTTATGGTAGCTGAATTCATAATAGCTAAACCATGGAACCAACCTAGATGCTCAACAACACACCTGTGTTGGATAAAGAAACTGTGGTATATACAAACAATGGAATATTACTCAGCATTAAAGAGAATAAAATTGTGGCATTTGCAGGTAAATGGATGAAGTTGGAGACTATTATGCTAAGTGAAGTAAGCCAGTCCCCAAAAACTAAAGGCCGAATGTTTTTTCTGATTAATGGATGCTGATCTGTGATGGAGCGGGGTGGCATGGGAAGAATGAAGAAAATTTGGATTGGGCAAAGGGGAGGATGAGGAGGAGTTATGAGGATAGGAAAGATGGTGGAATGAGATGGACATCATTACCCTAGGTACATGTATGATTGCATGAATGGTGCATCTCTACACCATGTACAACCAGAGAATTGAAATACTGCACTCCATTTGTGTATGATGAATTGAAATGCATTCTGCTGTCAAGTACAACTAAGTAGAACAAATAAAAAATTTTTTTAAAAAAAAGAAGAGGAAGAAGAAAGAAAAATCTAGCCACTAAAATGATAAATATTTCTACTAAATATATATTATATACAAAAAAAGAAAAGAAAGATGACAAAAAAATAATAAGTAGGTGAGCAAATACAAAAGACTCTTCTCATTTTAAAAATATGTTTAAGGTATAATTGCACCTCCAGTATCTGGTCAAACCAGTAAGATGTCTGAAAGTTGTTAGTGTGTCCTATCAAGTGAAATGTTGAACAAACTGAAAAATCAATAACTTTCCTTAAGTCCACAAGAGATATGAGGCCCAAAGCAATCCATTGCCCCCAAATTGGAAAGACTTACAGGCAAATACAGAGAATCACAACTTACCAGGGCTGTAACTCACTAGCATAAACCTCCATGGAACCAAACCATAACTGAAAATTGTTGGAGGCTCATTGTATAAAAGTCTGAAAAAGAAAATGTCCAGGGCACTCGGTCATCAGGAGGCCCCCACACATTTGTGAGTTTTACCTCCTAGAGCTCAACCAGTTCTCACAGTAAACATCAGAGAAAAATCTTCTCATGGTTCTAGCAGGGGTAAGAGATAAGGAAGCATTTTTAAATGTGCCAGAGCACAGTTTCTTAACAAGGCCTGCCCATATGAGTAATTGTCTAACCAGAGCCCAATATGCTGGGCTTATCAGAGCCTAACCTGACCATTGGGGAAGAAAATTACCCAAATCCAGCCCACCCCATTTAGCTTTCCATGTAGGAGAAGGGAAATACCCAACTACAGTCCATATAGCCATACTGTTCCAAAAAAGTCTGAAGGATGGAGAAACACATCTGAGATTCACAGTTCAGGGACACATGCTCACTAAAAGACAGAGGCTTAATCATAGGTCTACAGAATACTGCCCTGCTCCTCCAACACCTTACCATCATGGTACTGAAGGCTTATTCACTGCAATTCCTTTTACCAAATACATTGTGCCCAGCTATTAAGAAAAAATGAGAAGGCGTGCTAAAAATTTTTTTAAGAGACAGCAAATATTAGAAGCAGAATCAGATATGATGGAATTATCAGACCAAGAATTTAAAACAAATATAACACAATATAAGGATTCTGCAAGCATGCCCAACATCTTGGGTTCAATCCCCAGAATATTGTTTTGTCTTTTGGTACTGGGGATTTAATCAAGGGTGCTTTAACACTATGCTCTATCTCCGGTTCTTTTTATGTTTTATTTATCAATAGGATCTTGCTAATTTTCCCAGTTTAGTTTGAACTTGTGATCCTCCTGCTTGAGGCTCCCAAATCACTGAAGTTTCAGACCTGAGTTGCCTCACTCAACTGATCCCCAGAACTACAAAAAGAAAAAAGAAGAAAAAATGCTACTAACAGCTGTAATGAATGAAGTAGGCAGCATGCAAGAACAGATGGGCAATGTAAGCAGAGAGATGGAAATCCTAAGAAAGAACCAAACAGAAATGCTAAAGATCAAAAACACTATAACGGAAATGAAGAATGACTTTGATGGACTTATTGGTAGATGAGATATGGCTTAGGAAAGAAACTCTTGAGTTTCAGGATATCACAATACAAACTTCTAAAACATAGAAAGAAAAAAAGATGGGGAAAATGTCCAAGACCTATAGGACAACTATAAAAGGTCTAACATACTTACAATGGAAATAACAGAAAAAGAAGAAAAAGTAAAAAGAACAGAAAAATATTTGAGATAATAATGACTGAGGATTTTCCCAAATTAATGTCAGCTACCAAACCATATGTAATGGTTAATTTGAATTGTCAACTTGATAGGATTAAGAGATGCGGATGTGTAATAGGCTTATGGGTGTGTCAGTAAAGGTGTGTCTAGGAATGACTGGCATGGGGGAATAGCCAACTGAAATGGAGACCCTCTCTAAGCATGGGCAGCAATGTCCAGTAGGATGATGGCTTGGATGGAATAAAAGTTGCAAGAATAAGGAAGCAGCTGCAATGCAAGCTCCATTATTCTTGAACAGATTCTTTTTAAAAAATATTTTATTTTTTAGTTGTACACATACTTTTGTTTTATTTATTTATTTTTTACGTGGTGCTGAGGATCGAACCCGGGGCCTCGCAGGCGTGAGTGCTCTACCGCTGAGCCACAACCCCAGCCCCTTGAACAGGTTCTTTACTTTTAATTTTTAAAAAATATTTTTTAATCATTGATGGACCTTTATTTATTTGTATGTGGTGCTGAGAATCAAACCCAGTGCCTCACACATGCTATGCAAGTGCTCTTCCACTGAGCTACAACTCTAGCCCTTAAACTCAAGCCTTCCATCTTGGACTAGGGTAGCACTGTTGATCCTTCTTGTTCTGAGGCTTCAGCCTCTTGAACTGTGCAGCTACTGGTTCTTCCAGCTCTCCATCTTGCAGACAGCCATTGTGGACTAGCCAGCTTCTAGTCATGTAAGCCAACCTAATATGTCTCCCTTTTATAATTACACTTCCTGTTGATTCTGTTCCTCTAGACAATACTGACTAATACACCATAGTTCCAGGAATTCAAGAGAACACCAAGCAGGATAAATGCCAAAATTTTTAGCTGCACATCATTTTTTTAAAAAGATATTTATTTTTTAGTTGTAGGTGGACACAATCTTTATTTCATTTTAATGTGGTGGTGAGGTTTGAACCCAGTGTTTCACGTGTGCTAGGTGAGACACAACCCCAGCCCTAGGCATATCATTTTTAAACTACAGAAAATCAAAGATAAGAACAAAACCCTTTTTGTATATTAATCTCTTATAGATAATGGTTTGCAAATACTGTCTCTTATTCCATAGATTTCACTTTTCACTTTGTTGTTTGCTTTTGCTGTGCAGAAACTTGTTAGTTTGACAATCACTTGAATCCAGGTGCTGGAGGTCAGCCGACAAGACACTGTACCTTAAAAAAGAAAGGAAAAATAAAAAGATAGGCAAAGTCAGGGTCAGAGACTGCTTGGGAGAAAATGGAAAGCAGGAAAAAGAAAAAATAACGAAGGAACAAATGGAATAAATAGAAAACAAACTCCATCATGGAGAAATTTTAGCCTTTTCAACAAATGGTGCTGGAACAACTGGACATTTGCACTCAAAAAAAAAAAAAAGATTCTAGACACACCTTATATCCTTCACAAAAACTATCTCAAAGTGGATTGTAGACATAAATGTAAAATACAAAACAATAAAAATTCCCAGGAAATAACATAGGACAAAATCTAGGTAACCTTGGGATTGGCAATAATTTTTTAGTTGTGACACCAAAGACATGACCCCTAGAAAAATTCATCAGATGACTGTCACTAAATTTAAAATTTTCTGCTCTGCAAAGGACACCATCAAGAGAATAAAAAGATAAGCCACAGACTTGGAGAAAATATTTGCAAGGAAACTTACATGTACATTACTAATTGAAAGAAGCCAGACTGGAAAGACTGCATACTATATGATTCCAACTATAATGACATTCTGACAAAGGCAAATCTGTGGAGTTGGGAAAAAGATTAGTCATTACCAAGGATGTGCATGATGGAGGGATGACTAGGCAGAGCTTTTAGGATTTTTAGGGCAGTGAAATTACTCTGTGTGATATTATAATGGAAGGTGTATGTCATTATACATTTGCTCATACCAATAGAATGTACAACTCCAGGAGTAAGCCCTAATGTGAACTCTTGGATTTGGGGGTGAGAATACTGTGTCAGTGTAGGTTCATCAATTATAACAAATGTACCACTCTGATCAAGGATTTTGATAATGAGGGAACTGAATATATGGGGACAGGAATAAACAAGAAATCTCTTTCCTTCTGCTCAATTTTACTGTGAATCTAAAAATGAAAAAAAAATGTAATTGACTGATTAAAGCAAAAATGATAATTAATTTTAGTGCTTATTATATATAGAAGTTAATGCTTGAATAGTAGCTCAAAAGCCAGAAGAAAAAAAGAAGTATATTATTGCAATTATTTTTATTGCAAATAAATTGATGTAATATTATTTGAAGGCACAGTGTGATAAATGAAGAGGTTTATTGTAAACCATACAGCACCTACTAAAATAAAAATATAGCAAAGGGTATATTCAAAAACCAATGGGGCTGTGGCTTAGTGGCAGAGTGCTTGCACTGCACATGTGAGGCACTGGGTTTGATCCTCAGCACCACATGAAAATAAATAAACAAAATAAAGATACTGTATTCGTGTATAACGAAAAAAAAAATTTTAAAAAACCAATAGCAGTCAGTGTGCTTGTTAGAAAATCTTAAAAGAGATGAATGAATTTCACTATCACTCTTTTGTTTCCATGTCACCAGAAGAGAACATCCCAACCTGTAAAGTTCTCCAACAATAATTATTTCCACTGGGGCTGAAGAGATAAAAACAGGTAGGCTTGTTGGCCTGGCAGCCTGTAGTCCCAACTACTCAAGAGGTTGAGAATCACTTGAGCCCTGGTATTGGGGGCCAGCCTGCAAGACCCTGTATCTTAGAAACAAATGCTAACATGATAGATTTGAATAAACATAATGATAATCTTTTTTATTTTTTATTTTTGTTTTTTAATTTGTTCTAATTAGTTTTACATGACAGAAGAATACATTTTGAAACATTGTATACAGATGGAACACAACATCTCATTCCTCTGGCTGTACATGATGCAGAGTCACACCAGTAGTGTAATCATACATGTATACAGGGTAATCATGTCTGTCTCATTCTACCATCTTTCCCATCCCACAGCCCCTCCCCTCCCTTCAATCCCCTCTGCATAATACAAAGTTCCTTCATTTTTCCTTACCCCCCACCCATTATGGATCAGGATCCACTTATCAGAGAAGACATTCAGCCTTTGGTTTTTTAGGATTGGCTTATTTCACTTGGCATGATATTTACTAGTTAAATCCATTTACCTGCAAATGCCATAATTTCATTCTTCTTTAGGGATGAGTAATATTCCATTGTGAATATGTACCACATTTTCTTTATCCATTCATCTGTTGAAGGACACCTAGGTTGGTTCCATAGTTTAGCTATTGTGAATTGAGCTGCTATAAACATTGATGTGGCTGTGTCACTATAGTATTCTGATTTTACATCCATTGGGTATAAACTGAGGATTGGGATAGCTGGGTCAAATGGTGGTTCCATTCCAAGTTTTCTGAGGAATCTCCATACTGATTTCCATAGTGGTTGCACCAATTTGCAGTCTTACCAGCAATGAATGAGTGTACCTTTTCCCCCATGAATATTTTTTCATATGTTTGTTGATTCATTGTATTTCTTCTTCTGTGAAGTGTCTGTACAGTTTCTTATCCTATTTATTGATTGGCTTTATTTGTTTGTTTGGTGTTAAGGTTTGGGGGTTCTTTTTTCCCATTCTGTAGGCTCTCTCTTTATATTGTTGATTGTTTCCTTTGCTGAGAAGAAACTCTTTAGTTTGAGCCCACTCCATTTATTGATTCTTAATTTTACTTCTTGCACTTCAGGAGTCTTGTTAAGGAAATCAGGTCCTAAGCTGACAGAGTACAGATTTGGGCCTACTTTTTTTTTCTATTAGGCTCAGGGTCTCTGTTCTTGTGCCTAAGTCTTTGATACACTTTAAGTTGATTTTTGTGCAGGGTGAGAGATAGAGGTTTAATTTCATTTTGCTACATATGAATTTCCAGTTTTCCCAGCACTATTTTTTAATAGGCTGTCTTCTCCAATGTATGTTTTCAGCACCTTTGCCTAGGATGAGATAACCATATTTATGTGGGTTTGTCTCTGTGTCTTCTATTTTTGTACCATTGGTCTACATGTCTATTTTGATGCCAATACTATGCCATTTTTGTTACTATAGCTCTGTAGTATAGTTTAAGTTCTGGTATTGTGATGCCTCCTGCTTCATTCTTCTTGCTAAGGATTGTTTGGGCTATTCTGGGTCTCTTATTTTTCCAAATAAATTTCACAATGGCTTTTTCTAATTCTGTGAAGAATGTCATTGGGATTTTGATAGGATTTGCATTAAATCTGTGTAACAGTTTTTGGCCATTTTGATTATATTGAATCTGCCTATCCAAGAGCAAGGGATAGGTCTTCTAAGGTCTTATTTAATTTTTTTCTTAGGTGTTCTATAGTTTTCATTGTAAAGGTCTTTTGCCTCTTTTGTTAGGCTTTTGTTTTTTGAGGCTACATTAAATGGAGTAGTTTTCCTAATTTCTTTTGCAGTGGCATCATCACTTATGATATAGAAATGCATTTGGTTTACGGGTGTTGATTTTATATCCTGTTACTTTACTGAATTCATTTATTAGTTCTAGAAGTTTTCTGGTGGAATTTTTTGGATCTTCTAAATATAGAACCACATCATTGGCAATTGTGATAGTTTGAGTTCTTCTTTTCCTATTTGTATCCCTTTAATTTATTTCATCTGTCTGATTCCTCTGGCTAGAGTTTCAAGGACTACGTTGAATAGAAGTGGTGACAGAGGGCATCTCTGTCTTGTTCCAGTTTTTAGAGGGAATACTTTCAATTTTTTTCCATTTAGAATAATGTTGGTACAAATTTGCTCCCAAATTTGTTGACTCTCTATTCACTTCACTGACTGTTTCTTTTGTTGAGAAGAAGCTTTTTAGTTTTAGTCCATCCCATTTATTGATTCTTGATTTTAATTCTTGCACTATAAGAGTCTTATTAAGAAAATCAGGGCCTGATCTGACATGATGAAGATTAGGGCCTACTTTTTCTTCTATTAGACGCAGGATCTCTGGTTTAATTCCTAGGTCCTTGACTCACTTTGAGTTGAGTTTTGTGCATGGTGAGAGATAGGGGTTTAATTTCATTTTGTTCCATATGGATTTCCAGTTTTCACATCACCATTTGTTGAAGAGGCTCTTTTCTCCAGTATACATTTTTGTACATTATTGTACAATGTAAGATAATTGTAATTATGTGGGTTAGTCTCTGTGTCCTCTGTTCTATACCATTGGTCTACCAGTCTATTTTGGTGCCAATACCATGCTGTTTTTGTTACTATTGCTCTGTAGCATAGTTTAAGGTCTGGTATAGTGATGCCACTTGCTTCACTCTTCTTGCTAAGGATTGCTTTAGCTATTCTGGGTCTCTTATTTTTCCAGGTGAATTTCATAACTGCTTTTTCTATTTCCATGAGGAATGCCATTGGAATTTTGATTGGAACTGCATTGAATCTGTATAGTGCTTTTGGTAGTATGGTCATTTTGACAATATTAATTCTGCCTATCTAAGAACAAGGTAGATCTTTCCATCCTTTAAGATATTTTCCATTTTCTTTAACTTCTTTCTTTAGCATTCTGTAGTTTTCATTGTAGAGGTCTTTCACCTCTTTTGTTAGGTTGATTCCCAAGTTGGTTTTTGGTTTTTGGTTTTTGTTTTGTTTTGTTTTTGTAAGTGGGGTAGTTTTCCTCATTTCCCTTTCAGAGGATTTGTCACTGATATACAGGAATGCCTTTGAATTATAGGTGTTGATTTTGTATCCTGCTACTTTGCTGATTTCATTTACTAGTTCTAAGAGTTTTCTGGTGGAATTTTTGGGAGGGTCTTCTAGGTATAGAACTATATCATCAGCAAATAGTGCTAATTTGAGTTCTTCTCTTCCCATTTGTATCCCTTTAAGTTCTTTCATCTGTCTAATTGCTCTGGCCAGTGTTTCAAGAACTATGTTAAATAGAAGTTGTGAAAGAGGGCATCCCTGTCTTGTTCCAGTTTTTAGAGGGAATGTATTCATTTTTTCTCCATTTAGAATGATGCTTAGCATTGAGTGCTTTTACAATATTGAGGTATGTTCCTGCTATCACTAGTTTTTCTGGTGTTTTTAGTGCTGTATTTTCTCAAATGCTTTTTCTGCATCTATTGAGATAATCACGATTCTTGTCTTTAAGTCTATTGGGATAATCACGATTCTTGTCTTTAAGTCTATTGATTTGAAGTATTATGTTTATTGATTTCCATATGTTAAACCAACCTCACATCCCTGAGATGAACCCCACTTGATCATGGTGCACTATCTTTTTAATATGTTTTTGTATGCGATTTGCCAGGATTTTTGAGAATTTTTGCATCTATGTTCATCGGGGATATTGGTGTGAAGTTTTTTTCCTTGATGTGTCTTTGTCTGATTTTGGTATCGGGGTGATACTAACTTTATAGAATGAGTTTGTAAGAGTTCCCTCCTTTTCTATTTCATGAAATAATCTGAGGAGTATCGTGTTAACTATTCTTTGAAGGTCTTGTAGAACTCAGATGAGAATCTGTCTGGTCCTGGGCTTTTCTGGTTCGGTAGGCTTTTGATGGTGTTCTATTTCATTGCTTGAAATTGATCTGTTCAAATTGTGTATGTCCTCTTGATTCAGTTTGGGTAGATCATATGTCTCTAGAAATTTGTTGATGTCTTCAAGATTTTCTATTGGAATATAAATTTTCAAATTATCTTCTGTGTTTTAGTAGTGTCCCTTGTGATATTTCCTTTTTCATCACGAATTTTAGTAATTTGAGTTTTCTCTGTCTCTTCATTAGTGTAGCTAATAGTTTATCAATTTTATTTATTTTTTCCAAAGAACCAACTTTTTATTTTGTCAATTTTTTCAATTGTTTATTTTGCTTCAATTTCATTGATTTCAGCTCCTATTTTAATTATTTCCTTTCTTCTACCACTTTGGGTGTTGATTTGTCCTACTTTTTCTAGGGCTTTGAGATGTAATGTTAGGTCATTTATTTGCTGACTTTTTCTTTTAATGAATGAGCTCAATGCAATAAACTTTCCTCCTAGCACTCTGCCTTCATAGTGTCCCAGAGATTTTTATATGTTGTATCGGTGTTCTCATTTACCTCTAAGCATTTTTATAGTACCTTTTTATTTCCTCCCTGATTTCTTCTGCTATCCATTTGTCATTCAATAATATGCTATTTGATCTCCAGGTGTTGAAGTAGGTTCTATTTTTTATTTTGTCATTGATTTCTAGTTTCATTTCGTTACTACTTTATGATCTCATAGAATGCAGGGTAATATTTCTATTTTTTTGTGTTTGCTGAGAGTTGCTTTTTGGCATAACATATGGTCTTTTTTGGAGAAGGACCCATGTGCTGCCAAGAAGAATGTGTATTCACTCAGTGATGAATGAAACACTCTATATACATCCATTAAGTCTAAATTATTGATTGTACTATTTAGTTCTATAGATTCTTTGTTTAGGTTTTTTTTTTTTGGAAGATCTATCAAGTGGTGAGAGAGATGTGTTAAAGTCATCCAGTATTATTGTGTTGTGGGTCTATTTGATTCTTAAAATTGAGAAAGGTTTGTTTGATGTACACAGATGCTCCATTGTTTGGGGCATATATATTTATGATTTTATGTCTTGTTGATGTATGATTCCCTTAAGCAGTATGGATGTACTTCTTTATCCCTTCTGACTATCTTTGTCTGATATGAGAATGGAAACCCCTGCTTATTTACACAGTTCGTGTGAGTGATATGTTTTTCCTCAACCTTTCACCTTCAGTCTGTGGATGTCTTTTCCTAGAAGGTGAGTCTCTTGAAGACAGCATATTTTTGGGTCTTTTTTAAAAATCCAATCTGCCAGTCTATGTCTTTTGATTGATGAGTTTAGGTCGTTAATATTTAGGATTGTTATTGAGATATGATTTGTGATCCCAGTCATTTTGGTTTACTTTTGGTTTTTAACTTGACTTAGTTTCTCCTTTGATTGACCTTTCCTTTAGTGTAGTTCCTCCCTTTGCTGGTTTTTATTGTTTTTTTTTTCCTCCTCATGGAATATTTTGCTTAGAATGTTCTGTTGTGCAGGCTTTCTAGTTGTTAATTCTTTTGATTTTTTTTTTATCATGGAAGGTTTTTATTTCATCTTCAAATCTGAGGCTTAATTTTGGTTGGCATCCATTTTCTTTCATAGCTTGATACATGTTTTTCCATGACCTCCTGGCATTGAAAGTCTGGGTTGAGAAATCAGTTGAAGTCTGAATTGGTTTCCCCCATATGTAATTAGATTTTTTTTTTTTTTTTACTCTCAGGGCCTTTAAAATTCAATCCTTGGGGCTGGGGCTGGGGCTCAGCAGGAGAGCGCTTGCCTTGTGAGGCACTGGGTTTGATCCTCAGCACCATATAAACATTTTAAAATAAATAAATAAATAAACAAGATTCTATCCTTATTCTGTGTATTGGTCATTCTTATTATAATGTGCCTTGGTGTGAGTCTGCTGTAATTTTGTACATTTGGGGTCCTGTAAGCCTCTTGTAGTTTTCCATTTCATTCTTAGATTTCGGAAATTTTCTGACGTTATGTCTTTGAAAAGATTGTGCATTTCTTTGATTTGTATCATCACACCTTCTTCTATTCTGATAAATCTTAAATTTGGTCTTTTCATGTTATCGCATATTTCTTGGAATTTCTGTTCATGGCTCTTACTATCTTTACTGTGCAGTTGACTTTATTTTTGAGGGTGTATATTTTTTCTTCCTTGCCTGAAGTGGTCTTCTAAGTGGTCTAGTCGGTTGGTGATAATTTCCATTAAATTTTTAATTTGGTTTATTGTTTCCTTCATTTCAAGGATTTCTGCTCGATTCCTTTTTATAATCTCTGCCTCTTTATTAAAGTGATCTTTCACTTCATATATTTTCTTTCCAATACCAACCTTTATGTTGAAGATCAGCCTAACTATGCACCTTCTAAACACCTTCCCTGACATTTCTTCTACTATGTTATCTATGAATTCTATTGTTGGAACTTCTTGGTTTGTTTAAAGTGCTTTGTTCCCTTGTTTTTTCATGCTGTGTGTGTGTTTTCACACCTAACAGTATGGATCTGAGGCAGTACAATTTCTACCCTGTAGTCTTATGGTGTCCCTGAAAGCCTCCAGTATCTCACCTTTAAGTGGGAGACCAATATTAACAGCACCTAATGTGTTTGCACCTTTAAACCAAATAGATCCTATTAAGGTGTCTACAGTTTGTTGCAATAAACAGAAATGATGGGTTCAATTATTGTCTACAACATAAACAGTAAGTTTGCTAAAAGTGTCTACCATTTCAAATGATGGACAATGAGGGAACAAAAGTAGTGTAAGATGTGATAAAGAGTTAGAGAGGAATTAATTGAGGTTGGCTGTTAGTATAAGTGCGAAAGAGAATCCAGGCAGACAGGTGAGAGAAAAAATATGTACAGATTTTTTTTTTAAGAAAAAAAGTAAAAATGTAAGAATAAACAACAAAACTGTAATATACTATTCAGACATCCCATTTCTTAATAAATTGATGCATGAAAAAATATTTGGGTTCAAAGATGGTAGAGATGTGAGAGAAGGCAAAAAAAAAAAAGGAAAGTCTCAATGGAAAATTGAATAATTGCTTCCATTGGCTTTCAAAAACTTTCTCAGCTTCCCTTCTCTTCCCATAGGTGGGGTTGTCTGAAGTTTGAAGGTAGCTCCAGTCCATTGGGGCCCGACAGGTTGGGTGAGTGAGCAGATAGCAAGATGCTCTCACACCCTCTTTCAGTCTCCCTACCCATTGTATCATCCCCACACACTTCAGGACTCACTGAGCTAGAGAGAGCCCAGTTTTCTCCAGTTTCTCCAACCTGTGCTCCCCCTAGGGAACTGCCCCTAGTTTCCGGCTTTCCACAGGCTTACTAGACCCAGACTGGCCCATGCAATCCTGGCTGTCATCTGGAGCTTCCATATGGGAGCTGAGTGCCCCCCCCCCCGCCCCAGCTTTGGGCAATGGAAATGCAGAGACTGGCTTCCCTGTGCACTGAAGCAGGAGGATCCCCATCTCTGCTCAGCAGGGGAGTAAGACTTTGGGAGTGGGCTGCCTTCTTGTTCCTCTGTAATATTACCTCTTATTTTCTTTTTTTTTTCTCTTCCCCCTCACACCATCATATATGTAATTTTGTATAACAATGAGGGTCTCCTTCCATCTTCCATGCAATTCCCCTTCTCCCTCCCATTCCCTCCCACCTCTCATCCCTGTTTAGTGGTAATTTTCTTCTTATGCTCTTCCTCCCTACTCTGTTTTGAGTGACCCCCCTTACATCAAAAAAGACATTTGTCATTTGTTTTTTAGGGATTGGCTAACTTCACTTAGCATAATCTGCTCTAATGCCATCCATTTCCTTGCAAATGCCATAATTTTGTTATTTTTTAGTGCTGAGTAATATTCCATTGTGTATAAATGCCACATTTTTTTATCCATTCATCTATTGAAGGGCATCTAGGTTGGTTCCATAGTCTAGCTATTGTGAATTGTGCTGCTATGAACATTGATGTAGCTGTGTCCCTGTAGTATGTTCTTTTTAGGTCTTTTGGTATAGTCCAAGAAGGGGAATAGCTGGGTCAAATGGTGGTTCCATTCCCAGCTTTCCAAGGAATCTCCATACTGCTTTCCAAATTGGCTAAACCAATTTGCAGTCCCACCAGCAATGTACAAGTGTACCTACTTCCCCACATCCTCGCCAGCACTTGTTATTGTTTGACTTCATAATGGCTGCCAATCTTAGTGGAGTGAGATAGTATCTTAGAGTGGTTTTAATTTGCATTTCTCTGATTGCTAGAGATGGTGAGCATTTTTTCGTGTAATTGTTGATTGATTGTATGTCATCCTCTGAGAAGTGTCTGTTCAGATCCTTGCCCATTTGTTGATTGGGTTATTTGTTTTCTTGTTGTTTAATTTTTTGAGTTCTTTGTATACTCTGGAGATTAGGGCTCTATCTGAAGTGTGAGGGGTAAAAATTTGTTCCCAGGATGTAGGCTTCCTATTTACCTCTCTTATTGTTTCTCTTGCTGAGAAAAAAAAAAAAAAAAAAAAAAAAAAAAAAAAAAAACTTTTTCGTTTGAGTATGTCCCATTTGTTGATCCTTGATTTTAACTCTTGTGCTATAGGTGTCTTATTAAGGAATTTGGAGCCCAACCCCATGAGATGGAGATTAGGGCCTACTTTTTCTTCTATTAGATGCAGAGTCTCTGGTTTGATTCCTAGATCCTTGATCCATTTTGAGTTAACTTTTGTGCATGGTTAGAGAGAGGATTCAATTTCATTTTGTTGCATATGGATTTCCAGTTCTCCCAGCACCATTTGTTGAAGATGCTATCCTTTCTCCATTGCATGCTTTTAGCACCTTTGTCTAATATAAGGTAATTGTAATTTTGTGGATTGATCTCTGGGTCCTCTATTCTGTACCATTGGTCCACCTGCCTGTTGAGTTTTTTTTTTTTTTAAGAGAGAGAGAGTTTTTTAATTTTTTTTTTTTTCAGTTTTCAGTGGACACAACATCTTTTTTTGTTTGTTTG
This sequence comes from Urocitellus parryii, assembly GCF_045843805.1. Taxonomy (NCBI): domain Eukaryota; kingdom Metazoa; phylum Chordata; class Mammalia; order Rodentia; family Sciuridae; genus Urocitellus; species Urocitellus parryii. The sequence continues at coordinate 116,928,352 of NC_135534.1, forward strand.
TTTGATTGTTTTTATGTGGTGCTGAGGATCGAACCCAGTGCCCCTTTTACTTTCTAAGGTGGAATATTCCACCGAATGGCTCCCCTCAATAAATAGGGCTTCAGAACATGCTCCTCCATCTTTTTTGTCTGCCTCTCTTGCTTCCCTTGTGGGAGCTGGGGCTGAGGAGCCACTGATAAAATGCCCCAAGAAAAAGGCACTTTCTGTGTCTGTGTGATTATTTAATAGCCAGCCCAATTCACCTGGAGTGACCCTGACTGATTTAGTCACGTGTCAAGGCAGTGGACTGGGCTTTAGCTTCCCTAGGCTCTGCCTTGCTTTAGTCCCAAGATCTCAATGCCCTTTCAACTTGCAGAGAGACAGGGATATGCTCACACAACAGAGTGGCCCTGCAAAGAAGCAGCCAGATGGTGGCCACTAGCATACCCGGCAGAAAGACCTCAGGTACAACCAGACCTGTAGATACCTGGACCATATATCTCCAGTCTCCAGCCAGTGTTCCCAGACTGAGGCAGCCACACCCTGAGATGGCAGCTGTGGCAGCAGCAAACTTACAGGTCCTGGCTGGTGTCCCAGGTTGGCAGCAGCCATGTGTAACCAAACCTGCGGGTACTATGACAATGAACTTCCAGGCAGCAGGGGTCAATGGGCAGTGGGCAATCCAATGGTGGTCTTCGGGCAGTCTGCAGGCTAATTGTGGGCAATCCGTGGGTAGACGTGGAGCAGTGAGCCATGGGCAGGCAACGGGCAGGCAAGAGGCAGGCAAGAGGCAGATGATAGGCAGGGTCAATGAGCCTATGTTGATAATCTTGATACTAATTATAAAAATACAAAACACTCAATTATATGCTATGTATAAGAAACCCATATTTTGCTCTTGGTTTATTTTGATTTTTAATGAAGCCCAAGATAATACTTATTCTATTTCTTTTTTAAAAAAATTTCTGTTTGCTACTGCTATTTACTGAAAGTAAAAGAGAACTTGTGTGGCTTTTCTTTTTCCATAAGCCACCTCAAGCTTTCTAAATTTGGAACATTCAATCAATCTGAAGGGCAAAGGGAGCTCTAAGGAAAAGCTCTATGGAGAAAGGGAAGGCTACTTTGATAATTGTGGCCTAGTAGGTGATCAACTACTTGAACAATTACCTCTCAGTTTTAATACATTGTGTATAGACTTTAATTAAATGTGAGAGTTCCCTTCTTAGAGCAAGTGCATGCACCGGGTGATGTCATGTTCAGAGTAAGTGAAGGGAGGGAAGCGAGAGTAGCAACCAGTTCACCTAGCAGTACTGATCCTCAGAAATCAGTCAGGGATAAAATACAGTCGTCTCTTATTCCAGACCCTCATGAAGAAGTCCAGAGCCTTCTGCAGGCTGTTAGGTTGTCCTCCCATATGAATGCATTGAAACTGCTGCTGACCACCATGAAGGTGATGGCACTCACTTCATTGCAGCCCTGGATCCGTCTGCTGCAGTCATCACACTGGCCACTCATATCCTCCACATGGAAGTTAGCTTTGTCTATCCATAACTTGGTCTCAAGGATCCCAGAAGTTAGTACACAGCATTAGGGTAGGTCCTGGATGCCTGGCACAGTGGGTCTGCTTGCCAACTCAATCTGTCAAGGAAGAACAACAGCACAGTCAGCTGGTACTGGTTGGAGCACTAAGCAGGCACATACTCCCCATCCTCCCATACAGCCATGGCCTGCTTGTAGAATTCAGGTGTGAAAAGTCAGGCATAGTCATCATGCTCAGAATGCAGCTCACTGGGAACTGGTTCTCCACTGGGGGCATGAGCTTGTTCATAACAATCATGATGATTCAGTGCCTCTTTCAGGGTGTTTTTGATGTCCTGCTCTTTCTCAACCCTCTCACCATGACTATTGCTCCTTGCAGCCTGCAAGTCCTCTCCATGAAATCTATTAATATGCAGGATCCTCATCTGCTTCACAAGGGTTTCATTCCAGATTCTCCAGAACCCAGCAGCAGTTAGAGCCTGGATACCTGTTGGTTCCTCTGCAGCTGCTTCTCAACTTTTTGGTTGTCTTTATACTGAGCCTTCAGCTCACTGCTCTGGATTTCAGCCTTATTATTCCTAAGGCAGTCCAAGGGTAAAGTTGACCAGGCACTAGCTGGGTTTTCACCAGGAGTGTGCTAGGCATGCTGCAAGTGTGCTGGCAACATGGATCAGACAGAGGGGTATGTGCTGCTCTAGGACCCCCGAGCTGTCACCAACCAAGATATACAAGAGCAGGAGCAGAATAAGCTACTCAAGAAATCCATTTTGAACACAAAGACACAATCATGTTAAAAGAAAATGGTGGGGGGAAATTCTACCATATTAACACCAGTCAAAGGAAGACTGGAATGGCTATCACCACTAGTATTTTACATTATTTTGGAATATATCTCACTAATGCTATAAGGCAAGAAAATTAAATAAATAATATAAATATAAATATAGGGAGAGACTTCTTTTTCATTGATGGTATCACAAAATTATATATATCTTAAATCTGCACTTTATCCCACTGATATGACCACACAGGCTACGACTTTAGTAACAACATTGATACTGGTACCGTTGATCTCTTCAACTAATACCTATTCAGAGGAAGTTCCTATAGTGGTTGCTGGATTAACTTTGCTTAGCACATGTTCATTACATCATCTGTCTGGTCTAATTTTTACTGCTTGATTCCTTATGATACATAGCTTAATAGCTTCCTGATTTGCTTTGATTATAATTGGAGTTGGAAATTTACCTTATCCTTCTTGGGGAAGGAGGGCAGTAACTTGAATGATTTTAATTGCTTGTTGAATAATGTCAATGTAGCTTCTCAACATTTACAAAGAAAAAAAATGTAATTTTGAAGTTCAGCAAGTTTGTTGATGAGAAATGCTGTATCTTGTTTGACACCTAGAACACCTTTTCCATTCTCCATTCCAGGGGAACACAAAGAATGTCCACTATCTGTGTTTTAGCCAAGATTTCACACTCTTGCCTCATCAAGGCTTTTAACAACAGGTATTGCCTTAAAAATTACAGAACTGGCAGATTTCCTTTCTCTGTTTCTTGGTACTAATAAACCAAAGAAATTTTAAGAAGAAATAAAAACAAAAGCCAGACTGGTGCGTTATTTTCTCTGAATCCTCTAATATTTAAAACATCAAATTATACCCTCTTTTTTTTTTTAAACTTGGTACTGGGGATTGAATCCAGACAGGGGCACTTTACATTCCCAGACCGTTGTTTTTTGTTTTTGTTTTTGTTTTTTAATTTTGAGACAATGTCTCACTAAGTTGCTGAGGCTGGTCTCAAACTTGCAATCCTCCTGCCTCACTGAGTGAGCAAGCCTCCTGAGTCACTGGGATCACAGGCATGTACCACCACCCACTCCTGGCCTTCTGCTTCATTCTCAACTTCTTCCTATTCTTCCGGCATTCAATTGTTTACTCCTCCCTTCTCATTGATAATTATATTCCTCTATTTCTAATGAACATATTTCAAATACAAAAATTCAAAAACAGCATATATATATGAACATACATACATATATAGACACTAATGTATGAATATTTATTTTTAAATATATATGATTGTTTTGAAACTTTTACTTTAGATCTAACAGGGAACATTTGTAATATGCTTGCTCTGTGCCAAGCACAGTAGGTGCCATGTAAATATGGATATATTCTCATATAAAGTACAGACATTTTGATTATCACATCAGCCCTATGTGATAGATATTATTATCATTTCCATTTTACGGATGGAGAAACTGAGATGTGTAGAAGCTTGTACTGTCACACAGCTTATAACTGGAAGATTTAAGAATAATCTACCTGCCAGAGTTCATGGTTTTTACCTTTGTACTATATCCTGCCTCTGACTAATACAGAGGCTAGGAAATAAACTATTAAAGATAATAAATGCAACTGCACAGTTGTAACTAAGCCATCTTTCTTCCACTCTTTCTGTAACTGTAAACAGAAGTGCAATCACCATTTGAACCCAGGTAGAGGCACTTGACATTCCCAGACCTATTGTGGACTTGTGTAGAAATACCCTAGAATGTATTAATACTTAATTTAAATTTAAGTAATTTAACTTACTCTTCAAAGAAAATTATACCAGTCAAAATTCTCCCAGCAATGCAGGAGGGTCCTATTTTTCTTATATCTTTATATTTGGTATTATCAAACTTTTAATTTTTTTAAATCAATGTCTAGTATCTTAATACACTATACATTTTTCTAATTTCTAGTACCTCTACATAATTTTCATTTGGTTTCCTTATTTGGAAATTTCCTGTTTATATCATGTATCAAGTTTTCCATCATGTTTCTCATTGTTGATTCACAAGAGTTGCTCGTACATTTCAGCATTATTCTCTAATCAGTCTTAGATATTGCAAATATATTCTCCCAACCTATCATCTGTGTATTGACCTTAACTATAGGATTCTTAGTCTAATAGAAGCCTATAATTTGATACAAACAAAACTTTTTTCCATATGCTTTATGTATTTGAGATCTTAAATAGTCACAAAGATATCCTCATATAAGCTTTTTAAAATATGTACTTTTACACCTTTAACCCACCTGAAATCTACCTCTATAAATAAGATAGGGGCATAGTAGGAATCCAGTTTTGTTTTGTTGTGGTTTGGTTTTTTTTTTTTTTTTTTTTTTTTTTGGTGGGGGATGTCTTTTTAATTTACTTTACAGTAGAATGCATTTTGACATTTAGTACACAAATGGAGCACAATTTCTCATTCTTCTAGCTGTACGTGGTTCAGTCACTCTAGTAAGGAATCCAGTTTTTACTTTCCTAAACATGGTTCATTTTTCTAGTGTAGTCTACTGAGAATTGATTTGTGGTATCACCTTTACCATAGCAAGTGTCTACAAAGAGGTGGGTCTAGCACTGAACTCTCTATTCTGTTCCATTAGGCTGTTTGTTAATCCCCATTGAATTGCCTTGGTCTAAAATCAGTTGACTGTTAACATTAGGATTCATTTCTGGACTCCCAGTTCTGTTCCACTGAGCCATAGGCCTATCCTTACACCAGTTTCATACTGTCTTGATTATTATATTAAACTTTAAAATCAGGCAGTATAAAACCTCCAACTTTTTTCATATGTAATAAGGCTATCACCCAACTTTTAAAAACATTTTATGATCAAAAATTGTTAATGCACAGAAGTTAAAGAAAGTGTAAAATGGACAGACTTAGTGGGGCACACCCATAAACCCAGCAACTCAGGAGGCTATGCCTCAGTCTGGCTGGGCACAAAATAACCAAGCCGCCATGAGGCACTTGTAGGTTCAAAACAGGAACTCCTTTATTGCCCAAACTCCCGCAAACGCCACCCACGCAGCCCTTCCAGGAACACCACCAACCGGAAATCCCTCCTCCCGGAACTTCCCCAACAAACTCCAAAGTAGTGGGTGCTGGAGGTGGACAGCAGGGGTCTAATATACAATTGAATACACAGATCAACATAACCATCATCATCTCAATGGCTCGCTGGTGTCACCTCTCAACCACTCCCTTCTGGCAAAAATGCCATGCGTCATTCCCACTGGGCTGTGGCTCTCAGCAAGGCTAAGGTGGGAGGATTGCAATTTCCGGGACAGCTTGGGCAACTTAGTGAGATCTTGTACCAAAGTAAAAAATGAAAAGGGATGGGGATGTAGCTCAATAGTAGAGCACAACTTGGGTTCAATTCCCAGTACCAAAAATAAATAAATAAATAAATAAAGGTGCAAAATGAACTTTAAATAGCCATCACCCAACTTCACCTATACTTTTCCACACCTTAACATTGCTAGTCATCATTTTCAATATGTTTAATGAGGCATAATATACATATCAGTTCACCCATTGTAAGTATACAATTTAATGAGTGTTAGTAAATTTATAAAGATGAACAACTTCACCACAAGAATTCTTTATATATATTATAGATACAAGACATTTTAAGACATTCAACTTAAATATAGTTTCTCCTAGTATATACCTTGTACAGCATTTTCACTTTATTAATGACATATTTTGAGTTTTTATTTTTGATAAAGTCCAAGTTTTTCTTTCATAGATCATGCTTTTGGTGTGGATAGTTTGGGTCCTTTCCAGTCTAGCCAATGCATCTATGTGGAGAATTTATCAAGGCCCAATGCCTGTCTCATATTCCAAATCATATTAAACTTTTGATCAGTCTCCAGTTCATTGCTTGCACCAACAAGGTCTGTAAATTGGAGATAGCTAAGATACTGGTTACCCCCAAGCTCAGCAACTTGGGGATTGCTGAGGATGGGTTTTTCCATGTTTCATTAAAAGTTGAGTCCTCTCTGGCAATAAAGCTGTGTGTTTTCATAGATGGCACACTCTGGTAGAAATTCCCACTCCACAGAGGTAAGGGAAGGGAAATAGGATACCCCCAGAAAATATTGCAGGAGACCCCACTGCTTTTGCCTAAAGTTCAGTTTTTATTCTTATCCAGTTCTAAATTGGTTATATGCCTTTAGGCAGCTTCCAGAGTTTTAGAAATGGTTGTTTTTGACAGCTCAGCCTAGCTTTATCACAAGTTTATATGGATAGAATTTCATGAGCTCTAAGCTTCACCAACCAAGAATCTCATCCACTTGCCTCCCTCTTGTCAGCTTTGTACTTTTTTCCCAAAAAAATGTCTAGTTTTATTTTTGGAACTTTGCTCTACATGTAAATTTTTTAATGGATTTGTTTTCCTCAAAGTCAATCTAGCAAATCTAAAATGGTGATTGGAATTGCACTGGTGTTTATGAATTAATTTGGAGATAATGGTCATCATTATAATCTTAAATCATCTTATCTATAAACATAGGGTTATCTCTCCACTTAAATCTGCTTTTAAAGTCTAAGGTATGGGGTTAAATTTTTCTCTACAAATATCTAGTAATCTAGTAATCTAGAAACCTAGTAATCTCTAGGTTTTTTAAATAATATTTTGTTGTTCTTTTGAATAGATTCTTATTTTCTATTATTTTTAAAAATAGTTAAATGAATAAATCATTCTATTTATTATTCTCACACATTATTTTGTACTTTCATTGTGTATGTATGTGTTTATGAGTTCATATGTTTTATGTTTATATATTTGCATTATACTGTAAATCTGCACTTTTAACATTCATCACTTTTGAGATTGATTCATAGGGCTGGGGATGTGGCTCAAGCGGTAGCACGCTCACCTGGCATACGTGCAGCCCGGGTTCAATCCTCAACACTACTTACAAACAAAGATGTTGTGTCTGCCGAAAACTAAAATAAATATTAAAATTCTAAAAAAAATTAAAAAGTGACATTCCAAAGAAGGAATGGCAAAAAAAAAAGAGAGAGAGAGAGAGATTAATTCATGTTGACACATGAAGATCTGGAGCTTTCATTTTCATTCCATTTTAAATTAAAACATGGGTTATTTATTCATTTTCCTAACTGGGGACAATAAAGATATCACCATTTGGGGGCTACAGGCAAATGATGCAATGGCCGTTCTTGAGTGTGCTTCCTAGGCAATTATTATTGTCTCTATACTGTACCACCAGAATCCCCCACTGAGGTGTATATGCCCCCTAGCTCCTTGACAATTCTTTCCAGAAATTTCCCTCAGTGAAAGACAGCTTCCTTGTCAATATGCTCCTTTCCCAGGAGTAGAATATATCTAATGACTATTTGAGACATAGCTATTAATTTCTAGTCTTGTCACCTCAATTCAGGACAACTCTGAATAGCAAAGCTTCAGTGATCCTCACAGGGTTGCAGATTCTTCCCTGCTTCATTTTGCATCTGTCCCTAGTCCCACAGGTGTTCCTATAAAAAGAATTCCCTGTCTTCTCGAAGGCCATTATCCATCTCAGGATCTACTTCCTGGGAAACCTGACCCATAGCAATTGGAACCAGGAGAGGTCTGAGAAGGCAGAAGGTAAGATGGAGTTTGAATCATTTACTGGCCAGTTGGCAAAAGGCTTCTGTTATGGTTTGGATCTGGAATGTCCTCCTAAATCTCATGTGTTAAAAGCATGGTTCCCAATGCCACAAGGTTAAGAGGTGGGGCCAGGCACAGCGGTGCATGCCTATAATCCCAGTGACTCTGATTCAGAGAGCTGAAGCAGGAGGATTGCAAGTTCAAGACCAGCCTGAGCAAGTAGCTCAATGGTAAAAATGTCCTTGAGTTTGATATGCAGTACCAAAAAAAAAAAAGTTCAGAAGTGGTCTTTTTAGGCAATGGTTAGATCACGAGGGCTCTGACCTCACCAGTGCATTAATCCATTGATAGCTGAATGGACTACTGGGAGGTGGGACCTAGTTGAAGGAAATAGGTCACTGGGGACATGCCCTGCAAGAATCTATCTTCTCTGCCCTTTCCTTTATCTCCATCCCTCTCCCTTCTTGCCTCCCCTCTTTTCTCTCTGGTTCCTGGCTGCAATGAGCTGAGATGCTTTCTCCACCATTCCTTTCCACCATGATAATTTGCCACACCTCAGACCTAAATGAAACAATGGAGTTGGCTGACAATGGATGGAATCTTCTGAAGCCATGAGTCAAAAGAAAACTTCCTTCCTCTAAGTTGTCCTTGTCAGGTATTTTGGTCAGCTTTTGCTGCTGTGGCTCAAAGATCTGACAGGAACAATTGTAAAAGAGGAAAGTTTATTTGGAGGCTCACAGTTTCAGAAGTCTTAGTCCATGGAAGGCTGTCTCCATTCCTCAGGGCTCGAGGTGAGGCAGAATATCAGGGTGGAAGAGAAGAGTGTGACAGAGGGAAGCAGCTCAAATTGTGATTACAAAGCAGAGAGAGGGATCTCCACTTGCCAAATACAAATTATACCCCACAAGCCACGCCCAAATTCCCAACTCCTCCAGCCACACCCTACCATTTCAGTTACCACTCAATGAATCCCATCATGGGATTAATTCACTGATTGGGTTAATGCTGTCACAAACCAATCATTTCTCCTTTGAATCTTCTTGCATTGTCTCACACATGAGCTTTTGGGGATAGCTCATATCCAAACCATAACATTCTGCTGCTGGACCCCAAAAGCTCACATTCATCTGATAAGGCAAAATATGTTTAGTCCATTCCCAAGGGTCCCCATGGTCTCAACAGTTCCAAGATTGTCCAAAGTTAACTCCAAAGTGTTCTCTGAGGCTCAAGGCAATCTCAAATTGTGAGATCCTGTAAAATTAAAGGTAAATTACAAGTATCCAATATATAATGGTATGGAGTTAAAATTTCCATTCACAAAACTAGGGGCATAGAAAGAAGGAATAGGACCAAAATAAGACTGAAATCTAGCTGGAAAAATAAGTCCTGTAGCTCTAAGTCTTGGCATCTGAGGCACATGGCATTGTGATATTCTCTCCAAAGAGCTTGAGTAGCTCTGCCCTGTGTCTTTGTCGGTTGCAGCCCAAGTGGCCTTTGTGTTGGCTTGTCTCTGCTCAATTCCTGCAGCTTTTCTAGGTTGATGTCCCATGTTACTGGCATTTCTTAATCTTGGGAGTCTCCACTGCAGCTTTGGCTTCCTCCTCAAATCTCCACACCTTATCTTCTCAGGGCATGCCCACAGGGACTCTAACCCTGCTGCACTTTGCCTGGTTTCCAAGACCTTCCTTTGAAATCTTGACAGAAGCCTCCATGACGCCCTAACTCCAGCATACTGTATTCCTGCAGAACCAGCACCCTGTGGTAGATGCCAAGATCTGCCACTATCTCAAGCAGTAACCAAGCTCCCAGGGACCTTGGCTGCCTCTGAATGTGTGGGTGGTTGAGCACATTGAAAAAACTTCCTAGGCCCCCTTGTGCAAGCAGGGTATCCCACTGGTCTCAAGAAAACTTCTACTCCCTTGAGCCTGAGATGGGTGTGGTCTTGACAGCTCCTGAGATGTCCCCAAGCCATCTTTTTCATTGTTTCTAGGCAACGTCTTTAGCATTTCTTGTGGTAAGTAAATCTTTAACAACTGCAACTTCCGTAGCCACAGTTTTAATCCCACCTTTCAAGTACAAGTTTTTCAAATCTTCCTGCTCTACTTTCTGCTCCTGGATATCACAATAAACTTGGCTAAAAGCCACGAGCAATATCCATGCCACTACCTGAATGCTATGCTGCCTAGGCATTTCTTCTGCCAGATTAAATAGTCCATCACTTTTTTCCCCTAATTTTTTTATAGTTGTGTAAGGACAGCATGCCTTTATTTTATTTATTTTTAAGCAGTGCTGAGGATTGAACCCAATGTCTCACACATTGTCTCACATATTGTCTCACAGAGTGCTAGGCAAGCACTCTACCACTGACCTACAGCCCTGGTACCAGTCCATAACTTCTTAAATCAGCCTCACAGCAAGTCTCAGAACACAGGTAAAATGCAGACAACTTCTCAGCCAGAACATAATATAAATGACCTCTAGTCCAGTTACCAATAGTGCCCACCTTTTCCTCTAAACCCTCTTGAGCCCTGTCTTCACTGTCCACCCTCCTATTGGCATTCTGATCTTCTGAGCTTCCACCAGAATAGGCCATTAATCTCCATTTACAACAATTTAAGGCATTTCCAGCTTGCACTACTAAGCATCTCAAAATCCTTCCCACCAATTCCAAAAACACATGAACCTTATGGTCAGGTTAGTCACAGCAATGACCCCACTTCTCAGTGCCAATTTCTGTTTTAGTCAGCTTTTTCACCTCTGTGACTAAATGATCTGACCAGAGAAATTGTAGAGGAAGAAAAGTCTATTTGGAGGCTCACAGTTTCAGAAGTCTCAGTCCATATACTGCAGGCTTCATTCCTCAGGGCTCCAGGTGAGGCTTAACATCATGGTGAAAGAATATGGTGTAGGGAAGAAGCTCACATGGTGATTAGACAGCAAACAGATAGGTCTCCAATTGCCAGATACAAATATACACCCCCAAGCCATGCCCCAATTCCCACCTCCTCCGGTCACACCCTACCACTTTAGTTACCATTCAGTTAATCCCTATCAGAGGATTAATTCACTGATTGGTTTAAGATTCTTACAACCCAATCATTTCTCCTCTGAACCTTCTTGCACTGTCTCACATATTAGCTTTTGGGAGATATCACATTTAAACCACAACCTTAGGTATTTGGGTCAAAACAACAAAAATCTGAATAACACTAGTAATATGCAGATTATGGATAATACTGAGAACAAAGTAGCAACACAGTTGTTACACTTCACTGGTAGTTAGCTGGATGTCTTAGTCTGTATTACAAAATATCTGCTGATGGGTAAATTTTTCTGCCAGCCACAGTAGTGCACACCTGAACTTCCAGCAACTCAGGAGGCTGAAGCAGGAGGATCCCACGTTTGAGGCTAGCCTGAGCAATTTAGCAAGAACCTATTGAAGCCAGATTTAAAGTTAGGTAGTCAGTGTAGTTAGGTAAATCGGGTCTAATGTCGAGTGAAATCTAAAATGGAGGCCATGCTGGGAATGACTCAGGGAAAACTCAGGACAATTCATGGAATGTTAGTGAAGTCCCGAAGAGGCCCTAGGCCAAAGTCCACCTCAAAGAAGTGTTAATGAACAGCCCCCAACAGATTTGGAGATAGTCCATCCCAGAGAAGTGATAAGCCCATCCCAAAAGTCCTTCCTGCCCTTTTGGCCCACCGGTGTCCCACCCCTCAGGCCCTCCAACCTACATTCCATCACCAAACCTATAAAAAGGGGAACACATTTGCCCGCTAACTGGATTCCACCTCCTGGGTCCCCTTCTTCCTCCAGGAGAAGTCTTTTCTGCTGTCCTTTAATAAATTTCTACTCTCTACTCTGGCCTTGCCTCGGCGTGCTTCTTTGGTGTTATTCTTCAACATCGGGGAAGCAAGAACTCGTCACCGGTCAACAGCGGTAACACTATCTCAAAAAATAAGGAGTAGAGATGTAACTCAGTGGTAGAGTCCTCCTGAGTTCAAACACAAGTACTGAAAAGAAAATTTTTAAATTATTTTTTTACTGGGGATTGAACAAGGTGTGCTCTACCCAGCCCTTTTTTTTCTACCCAGCCCTTTTAATTTTTTATTTTGAGACAGGCTCTTGCTTAATTGCTAAGGTCTCATAAAGTTGCAGAGACCAGCCTTGACTTGAGATCTTCCATTCTCAACCTCCTGAGTCACTGGAATTGCAGGTGTGCATCACTGTGGCTAGCCAAATAAAATTTTTCTGCTCCGCAAAAGATGTTGTCAAAAGAATCAAAGGTCAAGCCATAGACAATGAGAAAACATTTGCAAAAGACATAACTCATTTTAAAAAACTGTTATCAAAAATATACAAGGAATTCTTAAAACTCAACAATAAGGAAACAATATGCAGTACTGGGAACTGAACTCACAGTTCACATATGCTAGGCAAGTGCTCTACCACTAACCTGCATCCCCCAGCTCTAGTCTAATTATTTAAGTAGGCCAAACACCTTGACAGATTCCTCATCAAAGGTAGATAAGTGGCAAATAATTTTGTAAACAGATGCTCTAGTATGTCCTCAGGAAAATGCAAATTAAGATAACAATGAGATATCTTTGAACTCTTTTTAGAATGGTTAAGATCCAAAACATTGACAACAACAAACGCAGACAAGGATGTGGGCCAACAGTCACTTTCTGGATTATTTTTTCTAAGTTTTCTTTTAGTTTGTTAATTGGTCTATTCTTGTGCCAATTCCCACATTACCTCTGTTACTGTGAGTTCATAAAGGTGTTGATGAGTCTACTTTAGCCATTCTTACCCCTCTTACACTTTCATATTTGTCATAAAGTTGTGTTATTGTTTATCTCTTACACACACATGTTAGGGTCTGTAAACAAGTCAAGATGGTGCCTGGCATTTTGCCAGAGGGAGTGGTTTGTGAAGTAACGCCAGCCCAGCGAGCCATTAAGTGTAGAGATTCCTTATTGGTTGACTGCTGTATCTAGTTTATGTTAATTAAGATAAGCTGTGTGTAATGTATATATACCCCTTCTGTCCTACAATAAACAGCTCCCAATCCTGATGTATCAATGTACACAAGTTGCTCGTCACCCCCACCCCCCCACACCCCCCCACCTCCCCCCACACACACCCCCCCGTTATTTTGCTGCAGCCGGACTGTGGCACACACACACACACACACACACACACACAAATCCTCTGCTAATTGATTGATATTGCATTGCATCTATACATTAGTTTGTAAAATATGAACATTGTTACCATACTGAGTCTTTCAATACATGAACATAACATATTCCTCCTTTATGTACAACTTCTTTAAACTTTCTTAATATTATTTTAGAAAATTCAGTGCAAAAATCTTCCACATTTTTTGTTGACTTACTTATTGCCTGAATCAATTCCTTGTTTCATTAGGAATAGCTGAATTGGAATTTTCTAATTCTATCATTTATTAGCTAGAATTTTTCTATAAATAAAAACTCTCCCTCATCCTCTGAGACTATTTCATTTTCCTGATACACAGTTCATATAAGAAAGTCAAGTTATGTTCCTAGTTCTTTTCCCTAATAACTAATTTTTAAACAAATAATTTGGGGCCCCAGCAACTTCCAAAAATGTCTAATTAGTTTTGTTTTGTTAATAATTATTATCTTTCTATTTTGAATACCATTATGAACTGATGGCTTTCTATGTATTCAGTATGTTCCCATAAATTGTCGGCATTTTGTTGAATTTTCAAATTGTTCCATCTTTAGACAGAATATCCCTTCGTGCTAGCTCCTGGACTTTCTTGACAAACTCCTGTCTTTATGAGGTTTCCTTAACTCAGAGACTGAGACAGTGATTGTGTGTAGGTAGTATATTGGGGAAAGCAAGCAATGTGGGGAGTGTCAGCAGGAGGAGGAACAAGCTGATCACCAGGACTTTTTTCATTTTTTCTAATACTTTTTGAGGAGCTTTTAAAAACATATTCAAAATTCTCTGTCAAAGAAGACAAAAGGTTGAAGCATTTGTCCTTTGGCTACTACTTCTTACCAATCAAGATTAACCTGATAGGCCCTTATTCCCCCCAAATTCCCAATTGTACAGGATAACCCTTGAGTGGGTTCCAACCAAGTTTCTGCACTCTACACAGCTTTAGAGAAGTCTCAGGGCAGAAAGCAAGGGATCTTCAGCTCAAGCAGACAGAAGGTGCTCTCTGTACCTGGACAAAGCCTGTAAAAACGGATTAGAAATTAGAGATGGGACAGAGAAGATGCTGGAGTGTCACACAAAAGGCAATGAGTGCTGTTCACTTCAAGCTCCTCATGCCTTTATTCTGTTAACTCCACCACAGACAGAGCTTCCTGCAGTGTAGTAGCTAGACCCAGTTTCTACAAGGACTCCATGTAAGAGATTAATGGAACAAACTGCAGTCTCCAGTCCATGATTGGGATAGCCCTCATCTACCATCAACCTGGATTCCCTCACCCTCGCTCTCACTTCAGAAGTAACACACTTCTAAAAAGAACTGTCTTTCCCTGGCCCTCTTTCTGTCTACTGTCACGCCAGTGGAGTAACCAAGGTTGTTTTCCATGCCTTCCTTTTATCCTTATACACATAACACATAAAAGGGAAATTAAGAAAACATGTGTGCAGTATGACCTCGTTATTGTATAACAAGTGAACAAACAAAAATGAAAGAAAATATATACCAGTAGATCTGACAGGTATATATATAACATTCCATTCAAAAACAACAGAACATACATTCTTCTCAAGTGCAAATGGGACATTCTCCAGGGTAGAACTATATGTTAGCACACAAATCAAATCTCAGGAAATTTTAAAAGGTAGATATCATAAAAGGTTCTCTGATAACAATAGAATGAAGTTAGAAACAAAGAGGGAAAACATGAAAAAAATCACAAATTTGTAAAAAAAAATTAAAACATGTTTATATAATCATAATGTATGAAAGAAAGAAAAAGAGATTTTCACTCTCTGCTTGCTTCCTGGTTCCTGCTACCTCTAGACTTCTCTCACGGCCTCAGTACAGGAAGAAGGCTGAGAAGACAGAGGAGATCACTAAGGCACAGGTCATCAATCTTGGTGGTAACATGATCTTTGTGAAGATCATCCACAAGGCAATCCCAGCCAAATCATTTTTAAGGATGACCAGTGCCTTGTTTTCCATGACATTTAGCCTAAAGCACCAACATATTTTCTGGTGATATCCCAAAAGCATATATCCTAGATTTCTGCAGAAGAAAAAGATGATGCAAGTTTTCTTAAACATTTAATCATTATTGGTAAGAAATATGCTGCCAAGATGGGCCTGAAGAAGAGTTATCAAATGCTGGTTAGTGAAGGGCAGATGCAGGAAGATCTCTGTCATATTCATGTCTTGTTCTTGGAGGCCAGCAGATGAATTGATCTCCTAGTTAAGAATGTTTTCGGAATAATTTCCCTGTCTCTAGGCAAAGATCAAGTTTGTAAGTTCCAAAGTGGTAAGTAGCACATTTATTTTTGACTATATATGGAAAGATTGGAGAAATAATTTTGTAAACCTGCACATGCAAAAAAAAAAAAAACATTGTTGCATGGTTAAAACAAATAAAGAGCAAGTGAAATTAGAAAATTCCTAAAGATGATGAAAGTGAGAACCCAACATACCGAAAATTATGGAATGGATCAAAAGCAGGCCTGGGATATAATTTTGTAGCTGAAAACACTTAGAATTTTTTTAAAGATTGCAAGCCAAACACTAAACTTCACAACTCAAGAAACTAGAAGAAAAAGAACTCCAGACTAGCAGAGAGAAGGAAATAATAAAGATTAGAAATAAATAAAACAGAGAAAAGAAAAACATTCGAGAAAATCAACAAAACCAAAAGTTAGTTCTTTGAAAAAGATTAATAAAATTGACAAAATTTAGATTGACCAAGAAAAAAGAGAAAGAAGACTCAAATTCCTAAACTCAGAAATGAAAATGGAGATGTTATGATTAATTCTGCATGTATAAAAAGTAATATAAAATAGTACTATAAATAGTTGTAATCCAACAATTTGGATAACTAACAACAATTGAAGAGGAGGATATACTCTGAATGTTTTGTAACTCTTCCAAAGTTTGTGCCAAAACTTAATCCCTAATGCAACACAGACTTGCATTCCCAGCTACCCCCGAAGCTGAAGCAGAAGGATCACTTAAGCCCACAAGACCAGCCTGAACAACATAGCAAGATTGCATCTCAAAACAAAAAGAGGTGTGATCTTTAGTTGGTCATTGAGTCATGAAGACTCTGCCTCCATGAATGGGATTAGATGCTTTTATAAAAGGGCTTGATGAAGGGAATTCATCTCTTTTCTCCATCCTTCCCTTCCACATGTGAGGTTACAGCGTCCTTTCCTCTGGAAGACAGAGCAACCAAGCATCATCTTGAAAGAGAATTGGGCACCTCACTAGTCATTAAACCTACCCATATCTTGATCTTTTTAAAATTTTTTTATTAGTGCATTATAGATATACATAATATTGGGGGTATATTTTGACATAATTATACAAGCATGGAATATAATTTTTTAAGCATAGAATATAATTTTTGCTCAATTCATTCCCCAGCACGTCCCCCTTTCCTGTTCCTCTTCTTTCTGCCTGTTCCCTTTCCTCTATTCTGCTTGTCTGTCTTTTATTTTGTTTATAATTTTTTCAATTAGTGCATTATAAATTTAAATAAAGATGAAATTCACTGTGGTGTTTTCACATGTGTTCCTAGGATAATTTTGTCAGTTTCATTCTACCATTCCTCCTTTTCCTATCCTTCCTCCCTCCCCCTCACCCCTTCCTCTACTCCACTGATATCTCTTCTATTTCCATGGAATTCCCCCTACTTTGGTTTTTTTTTGTTTTTGTTTTTGTTTTTTTTTTTTTCTTATTTTGGTCTAGCTTCCACATATGAGAGAAGCATTTAACTCTTGATTTTCTGGGTCTGACTTATTTCACTTAGCATGATAATCTCCAGTTTCATTCATTTACTGGCAAATGCTATAATTGCACTCTTCTTTGTGGTGGAGTAAAACTCCATTGCTTTTACATACAACTTTGTCTTTATCCATTCATCTGTTGACTAGCATCTGGGCTGATTCCATAACTTGGCTATTGTGAATTGCACTGCTATAAAGATTGATATAATTGCATCCCTATAGTATGCTGATTTTAGATATTTTGGATATATACCAAGGTATGAAATAGCTGGGTCATTTGGCAGTTCCATTCCCATTTTTTTTTTGTTTTTTTTTTTTTTTAGGAACATCCACACTACTTTCCCCAGTGACTACTAATTGCAGTCTCACAAAAAATGCTTGAGTGTACCTTTTCCCCCCCATTTTCAATAGTGTTTATTATTATTTGTATTCTTGATAACTGTCATTCTGACTGGAGTGAGATGAATTTCAATGTAGTTTTGATTTGCATCTCCCTGGTGCTAAAGGTGTGGAACTTTTTAAATGCATTTGTTGTCCACCTGTATTTCTTCTTTTGAGAAGTGTTTGTTCAGATATTTTGCTCATTTATTAATTGGGTTAGTAGTAGTAGTAGTAATAGTAGTAGCAGCAGCAGCAGTTGTTTTTATTTCTTTATATATTCTAAATATTAATCCCCTGTCTGAGAAGCAGGTGGCAAAGATTTTCTCCCATTCTTTAGGCTTTCTTTTCGTGCTCTTAATTGTTTCCTTTGCTGTGCAGAAGTTGTTAAATTGATGCCATTCCACCTTATGAATTATTGATTTTATTTCTCACACTCTAGGAGTCTTGCTAAGGAAGTTGGAGCCTGTGTCAATATGCTGGATTGTTGAATCTTCATTTTATTCTAGCAGTTACAAAGTTTATTGTCTAATTCCTAGGTCTTAACCACTTTGACTTTTGTGCAGCATGAGAGGGATCAAGTTTCATTCTTCTATACATGAATATCCAGTTTTCCCAGCACCATTTGTTTAAAACGTTATCTTTTCTCCAGTGTATGTTTTGGCACCTTTGTCAAGTATCAAATGACTATATCTGTGTAGATTTGTCTCTGTGTCTTCTATTCCATTTGTCTTCATGTCTCTGCCGCGTGACCAGCACACTAGCTTCATACTAGAGGTCCTAAGCATAGAAGTTAACTAGTGAGATCAAAATAAAGACACATAAACTCAATTTACCTTTTTCTTGCCCAGTTCAGAGACGGCCCTTCCTGGCTCCTGCCTCCAGCCATCTGGTGGGGTAAGCGAGGTTTACACAAGAGACTAGCAGGAGAGAGGGGAGAGCATGCCAGAGAGTGGGCTTTTATTGGGGAACAAAAAATTCAGGGGAAAATTCCATCCAATGAAGGTCAAGGGGGACAGCATTCCAAGGTCAGGGTCAGTGATTGGTCTCAGGGTCAATGGTCAGTCACACCCCCACACGGATGGGCTCGCTCACCTAAAGAGGGTGGGGATAAGTTCTGACACAGCTGGCCAGAACGCCTCACACCCAATCAGGGAGGTGCCCAATCACGTGTGAGAAGGGCTTCCCACACATGTCTTTTTTGGTGCCAATACTATGCTGTGTTTGTTACTATAGCTCTATAGTATTGAGACCAAGTATTGTGATGCTTCCAGCATTGCTCTTCTTGCTCAGGGTTGCTTTGGCTACTCTGGATCTTTTATTCTCTCAAATGAATTTTAAAACTTTTTTTCCTAGTTCTGTAAAGAATGGCACTGGTATTTTAAAGGGGACTGAATGAATCTGTATAACACTTTTGGTAGAAGAGCCATTTTGATAATACTAATTCTGCCTATTCAAGACCATGGGAGGTCTTTTGCTCTTTGAAGGTCTTCTTCAATTTCTTTCTTCAGTGTTCTATAGTTTTCATTTTAGAGTTCTTTCACCTCCTTGGTTAGACTTATTCCCAAGTTCTTGTTTTGTTTTGTTTTTTGTTTGTTGTTGTTGTTGTTGTCTGTTTGTTTTGAGGTTATTGTGAATGGGGTGGTTTTCCTTCTCATTAGAATCATCATTGGAGTATAGAAAAGTGATTGATTTATGTATGTTGATCTTGTATTCTGTCAGTTTGCTGTATTTGTTGTTAGTTCAAGAAGTCTTCTATTAAAGTTTTTTGGGTCCTCTAAGCATAGGACCATGTCATCAGCAAACGGAGATAATTTGATTTCTTCTTTTTCTATTTATATCCCCTTAATTTCTTTCTCTTGCCTAATTTCTCTGGCTAGAGGTTCAAGGACTATGTTAAACAGGAGTAGTTAGAATGGGCATCGTTGTTCCTGCTTTTTTAAAAAAATTTTTTTAAATAAATGATAGCAGAATACATTACAATTCTTATTACACATATACAGCACAATTTTTCATATCTCTGGTTGTATATAAAGTATGTTCACACCAATTTATATCTTCATACATGTACTTTGGATAGTGATATTTATCACATTCCATCATCCTTGCCAATCCCCTGCTTCTTCCCTTTCTAGAACTCATCTCCCACTCCTCTGCCCTTTCTAGAATTCATCTATTCCTCCCAGACTCCTCTTACTTCCCCATGATGAGTCAGCCTCCTTATATCAGAGAAAACACTCAGCATTTTTTTTGGGGGGGGGATTGTCTAACTTCACTTAGCATTATCTTCTCTAACTCCATCCATTTGCCTGCAAATGCCATGATTTTATTATCTTTTATTGCTGAGTAAAATTCCATTGTGTATATGGGCCACAATTTTTTTATCCATTCATCTACTGAAAGACATCTAGGTTGGCTCCACAGTTTAGCTATTGTGAACTGTGCTACTATAAACATTCATTCATGTCCCTGTAGTATGCTGTTTTTAAGTCTTTTGGGTATAGACCAAGGAGAGGGATAGCTGGGTCAAATGGTGGTTCCATTCCCAGATTTCCAAGGAATCTCCATACTACTTTCCATATTAGCTGCACCAATTTGCAGTCCCACCAGCAGTGTATAAGTATACCTTTTCCCCCACATCTTCATCAACACTTATTGTTTGTCTTCATAATAGCTGCCATTCTGACTGGAGTGAGATGATATCTTAGAGTGGTTTTGATTTGCTTTTCTCTAATTGCTAGAGATGATGAACATTTTTTCATATATTTGTTGATTGATTGTTGATTCTCTTCTGAGAAGTGTCTGTTCAGGTCCTTGGCCCATTTGTTGATTGGGTTATTTGGTTTTTTGGTGCTTAGCTTTTTGAGTTCTTTATATACCCTAGAGATTAGTGCTCTATCTGATGTGTGAGGGGTAAAAATTTGCTCCCAGGATGTAGTCTTTCTATTCACCTTACAGATTGTTTCTTTTGCTTAGAAGAAACTTTTTAGTTTGATTCCATCCCATTTATTGATTCTTGGTTTTAATTCTTGTGCTATAGGAGTCTTATTAAGGAAGCTGGGGCCTAATGCCACATGATGAATCTTCTATTAGATGCAGAGTCTCTGGTTTAATTCCTAGGTCCTTGATCCACTTTGAATTGAGTTTTGTGCATGGTGAGAGATAGGAGTTTAATTTTATTTTGTTGCATATGGATTTCCAGTTTTCCCAGCACCATTGGTTGAAGATACTATAGACACACATATCAAAATCTCTGGGACACTATAAAAGCAGTACTAAGAGGAAAATTCATTGCATGAAGTTCATCCCTTAAAAGAAGAAAAAGTCAACAAAAAAATGATCTCACACTACATCTCAAAGCCCTAGAAAAAGATACACAAATCAGTGGCAAAAGCAGTAGATGGCAAGAAATAAATAAAATGAGAGCTGAAATCAATGAAATTAAAACAAAAGAAACAATTGAAAAAGTTGATAAAATGAAAAGTTGGTTCTTTGAAAAAATAAATAAAATTGACAGACCCTTAGCTATGCTAACAGAGAGAAGGAGAGAAAAAACTCAAATTACAGACACTACATAAACACAGAGGATAATTAGAAATTATTTTGAAAACTTATACTACAATAAAATAGAAAACATAGAAGGCATCATCAAATTCTTAAGTCATATGATTTGCCCAGATTGACTCAGGAAGATATCCACAATTTAAACAGACCAATATCAAGTGATGAAATAGAAGATGCCATCAGGAGATTACCCACTAAGAAAAGCCCAGGACCAGATCAATACACAGCTGAGTTCTACAAGACCTTTAAAGAAGAACTAATACCAATACTCTTCAATTTATTTCAGGAAATATAAAAAGAGGCAGCACTTCCAAACTCATTCTAATGAGGCCAATATTACCCTGATCCCAAAACCAGGCAAAGACACATCAAAGAAAGAAAACTTTAGACCAATATCTCTAATGAACATAGATGCAAAAATTCTCAATAAAATTCTGGCAAATCAAATACAAAAACATATCAAAAAGATTATGCACCATGATCAAGGGGGCCCAGGGATGCAAGGTTGGTCCAATATACAGAAATCAATAAATGTAATTCATCACATCAACAGACTCAAAGATAAGAATCATATGATCATCTCAATAGATACAGGAAAAGCATTTGACAAAATACAGCACCTTTACACGTTCAAAACACTATAAAAACTAGAGATAACAGGAACATATCTCAACATCATAAAGGCTATCTATGCAAAGCCTCAAGCCAACATCATTCTAAATGGAGAAAAATTAAAGGTGTTCCCTCTAAAAACTGGAACAAGACAGGGATGCCTTCTTTCACCACTTCTATTCAACATGGTTCTTGACAATTAGACAAATGAAATAAATTAAAGGAATATGTACAGGAAAAGAAGAACTTAAATTAGCTCTATTTGCTAACGATATGATTCTATATCTAGAAGACCCAAAAAGCTCCACCAGAAAACTTCTAGAACTAATAAATGAATTCAGCAAAAGTAGCAGGATATAAAATCAACACCCTTAAATCAAAGGCATTTCTGTATATCAGTGACAAATTCTTTGAGAAGGAAATGAGGAAAACTATTCCATTTATAATAGCCTCAAAAAAAGAAGATATTGGGAATCAAATTAACAAAAGAGGTGAAAGATGTATACAATGAAAACTATAGAATCCTAAATAAAGAAATCAAAGAAGACCTTGGAAAATGGAAAGATCTACCTTGTTCTTGGATGGGCAGACTTAATATTATCAAAATGACCAAACTGCCAAAAGCATCATACAGATTTATTGAAATTTCAATGAAAATCCCAATGGTATTCCTCATATAAATAGAAAAAGCAATCATGAAATTCATCTGGAAAAATAAGAGACCCAGAATAGCTAAAGCAATCCTTAGCAGGAATAGTGAAGCAGGTGGCATCACTATACCATACCTTAAATTATATACAGAGCAATAGTAACAAAAACAGCATGGTATGGGCACCAAAACAGACTGGTAGACCAATGGTACAGAATAGAGGACACAGAGACTAACTCACAAAATTACAATTATCTTATATTAGACAAAGGTTGTTCCTGTTTTTAGAGAAAATGTTTTCAGTTTTTTTGCATTCAGTATGATGTTGGTTTGGGACTTGCCATATATAGCCTTTACAATTTTGAGATAAGTTCTTTCTCTCCCTATCAGAACTTGATCTTAATCTTTCTAGCCTCCAGAACTATGAGTATAACTTTTTGTTCTTTATAAATTACCCAGTCTCCAGTATTTTATTATAACAGCACAAGTAAGAGCCAGGTGTTGTGGTACATGGCTGTGAGTCCGGAGGGTTGCAAGTTTGAAGCCAGCCTTGGCAATTTAGCAAGGCCCTCAGCAACTTAGCAAGACCCTCTCTGAAAATAAAAAAATAAAGATGTGGCTCAGTGGTTAAGCACCCCTGGGTTCAATCTCCAGTACAAAAAACAAGAAAAAAAACACAGCACAAATGGACTAAGAAAAGAAATCTATATGAAACAGGCAAATTGCTAGAAACCTACAACCTGCCAAAACTAAATTATGAAGAAATATAAAATCTGAATAGACCATAATTGTTATGATTGAATCAGTAATTAGAGACCACCTGATAAAGAAAAAGCCTGAACTTAATGATGTCATTGGTAACTTAACCAAACAGTTAAAGAATTAACACCAGTTCTCAAACTCTTCCCCAAAAGAATTTGAAGAGAAGGGTATGCTGCCTAACTCATTTTACAAGGCCAGCATTATTACCCTGACACCAAAGCCACATGAGGACACTACAAGTATCAACCAATATCCTTGTAAATATTAATGCAAAATCCTTACCAAAATATTAGCAAATTAAATTCAACAGCATATCAAAAGGATTATAAATTATGAATTAGTGAGATTTATTTCTGGAATCCAAGAATATTTCAATATTTAAAAATTGTTCAATATAACATAACACACTAACAGGATGAAAGGATAAATGGCACATGATCATCTCAACTGATGCAGAAAAAGCACTTGACAAAATTCAAACCCTTTCATGATAAGAACATTCAAAAAGCTAGGAATAAAACTTCAACATAATAAAGACTATATTTGAAAACAACCACAAGTAACCTCAGATTCAATGGAGAAAGCTTTTCCTCTAAGATCAAGAACAAGACGTCTATGCTTGCTTTGGCTACTTCTATACAACATAGTATTAAAATCAAATTGCTCTTCTAGAACAATTAAGCAAGAAAAGGGAGGGGGAATCTGAATTGGAAAGAGAGAAGTGAAAGGATCTTTGCTAACAGATGTCATGGTTTTATGTGTCCAAAACCATAGACTGTTTTAAAAAAAAACTGTTAGAAGTAATAAATAAGTTCAGTGAAGTAACAGGAGCAAAATTCATCAATCAACACTCAAAAAAACACTTGTGCTTCTGTACACTAACAATGAAGAATCTGAAAAGGAAATTAAGGGAACAACCTCATTTACATTAACATCAAGAGGAATAAAATACTTAGAAATAGGCATATTTAGTTTAAGGTTTAGCTCAGTGGTAGAGCACATGCTTAGAATATGAGCAATCTCCCAATCTCTAGCAAAGAAAGAAAGAAAGAAAGGAAGGAAGGAAGGAAGGAAGGAAGGAAGGAAGGAAGGAAGGAAGGAAGGAAGGAAGGAAGGAAGGAAGGAAGGAAAAAGAAGGAAGGAAGGACAGAATACTTATGACCAAAGAGGGAAAAGACTTGTGGAGCCAAGCCCTTGTCACAAAGCAGCAGAGCTGTGGACTAGGAGGGCTGGGGCACGAGAGGCATGCACAGGGCCACTGCCACCCAGAGCCCATCATGCTGGTGTGGGCCTGAAGCCCAGTAGCTAGGGCACACACACCTGTGGACCCTGGTGGCCTGACACTGGCTGAATAAGCAGCAATAAAACAGGAACAGGTGCAGACCCGAGTGGTGATTGGAGAGCTGACCGATAGTGCTGGTACTTTTCCAAACACTGATTAACATAAATTTGGACCAATAGCATTGACCTGAGAGCTATTTGAACCTCTAGACTAGTACACTGAAGGAGCAACCTTCTCTCCTCCTGCCAAAATTTAAAAAAATAAAATAAAATAAAAAAGGGCTGTGGATATAGTTCAGTGATGAAGCATGCCTGGGTTAAATCCCCAGTATCAGAAAAAAAAAAAAGTGCCAGCAGGTTCCATATCTGGGGAGGAGCCTGGTCTCTGATTCAAAGGTGGAGTCTTGTTGTGTGGCCATTCAATGAGGAAAGGACAGTCTTTCCAATAAATGATGCTAAAGAAACTGGATATCCACATACAAAAGAAGAAACTGAATTCTTTCCTAACACCATATACAAAAATGAACTAAACACGTGGAAAAATAAGAATTCCATTTGAAACAAATGTATGATATGTCAAGATCATTGTAATGTTTTGAGCAACTAATAAATAAAAGAACTAAAAATAGACTAAAGATCTAAATGTAAGCACTAAACCATAAGCCTCTTACAAGAAAACATAAAAGAAAAGCTTCATGATAACGGATTTTACGGTGATTTCTTGGATATAGTACCAAAAGCATAAGCAACAGAAGCAAAAATAGCAAATTGAACTTCACTAAAGTTAAATATTTAAATATTTTTTTACATCAATGGACACTATCAACAGAGTGAAAATGAAACTCATTGGATGGGAGAAAAGATTTGCATATTATATATCTGAATAGGAATCAATATCCAGGCTATATAAGGAACTCTTAAAACTAAACAAAAGCAAAATATCTAATTCAAAAGCAAAGAACTTGAACAGATATTTCTCCAAAGAATATATACAAATGCCCAAAAAGCACATGAAATGATGCTCAACAGCACTAATTGTTAAGGCAATGTAAATCAAAACCACAGTGAGATACCACATTATACCCAATAGGATAGCTTCTCTTTAAAATAAATAGATAGATAGATAGATAGATAGATAGATAGATAGATAGATAGATAACAAAAGCTGGTGTATTGTGGAGAAATTAGAGTCCTTGTGCACTGCTTGTGGGAATGTAAAATGGTGCTGCTATTATGGAAAACAACAATAATTCCTCACAATCTTTATCATAGAATTACTATTTGATCTAGCAATTCCCCTCCTGAGAGTATCAACAAAATGACAGACTTATATATTTGTATACCAATGTTCATAGCAGCATTATTCACAGTAGCCAAAATATAGAAACAATCCAAATGACCATCAAGAAAAAAAAACATATAATGGAATATTATCCAGCCTTGAAAAAGGGTAAAATTCTAATACATGACATTGCATGGGTGAAAACTGAAGGCATTATACTAAATGGTAAGTCAGACATAAAGGACAAATAGTGTATGATTCACTTACTTATGTGAAATTCATGTAGATAGGAAGAACACTGGTTGTCAGAGGCCAGGGGAGTCAGGAATGTGGAGTTATTGATTAATGGATGAGTTTCAGTATGGAATGATGAAAAAGTTCCAAATGATGATGGGGAGTGGCAATGCACAACAATGTGAAGGTACTTAATGTCACTGAACTGGATGATTAAAAATAGTTAAAATTGTGAATTTTATGCTACATATATTCTATAACAACAAAAAACTATAACTTTTTTAACTTTAATAATACATAATATCTCTTTTCTTGATCAATAATTATAAACCTAATTCATCATTTCCAATGCAATACATCAGAAGAAATATACAATTTGCCATTGAAAAGGCTTGCTATAATATGTTTAACTATTCCCATATTTTGAATGACATTTGGTATTATAAATAATGCTGCAATAACAATCTTTAAAATTATTATTATCTAGGGGCTGAGGCTGGGGCTCAGTGGTAGAGCACTTGTCTAGCATGTGTGAGGCACTGGGTTTGATCCCCAGCACCACATAAAAATAAACAAATAAAATAAAGGCATTCTGTCTATCTACAACTACAAAAAAAAATTCTTATTATCTAGAGTCCCCAAATGGTGATTACTGGACCAAGTAAATGATATATTTAGATTTTTCTTTAACCCATTTTTAATTTTTGTTTGTTTATGGTGAAAAGCAGGAGGGAAGTTATTCTAAATTATTTAAGATGTGAATTTAGCTTCATGTAACAAATTTTATTCTTTGTGGAACAGATTGGAGGTAGACATTTTAGGGCTAATGCAGAGGCTATTGCATGAGATCATCCAATAATCCAGTCTTCTTTCATCCACATATTTTACCATTGGTCCATAATGTTTAGCCACAGTGGTCCAAGATTGGCTCAGCGCCATGCCCATATCCCTATCACATGAGAGTAGAAGGGGAGAAGATGAGCACATTCCCTTCCTTTCAGGACACCCACCACAGTATCCTATCTCCCTTTTCCTCTCAGCCCATTAGTCTGAATTTAGTTATCTAACCTCTTCTAGCTAAAAGCCTGGCTGGGAAAATAGTCCTTATTTGGTGATGAGCCCAACTAGTAACATGATGGCCAAAGAGAGATTGAATAATGAGCAATGATCTCCCAAAAGAACAGTCAATTATACTTTATGAACTAAAGCATTTCCTATTAAATTAAAAGTTGTTTACCAAGGTCTTCATAAAAGACTGTCTCTCTAGACACAACTTTGTTTGAATTTTATATTAAAATAGCTTGATAATAATGATTAGCTGGTATTATATTATTTTATAGTTGATTTAATAGCAATTTACCTTTTGTCAGCTACTTACTTGAAGCTGTTTGATTTGGGTTATTTTTACATATCATGTTAAAGATAGTCAAATTTATATTTTAAGTGGTTTATCCTAATACCACAATATTATAATTTGAGGCAGAAATTATTTTCTTAGTTCTAATTTTTTCCACATTAAGAAGCATCTCTACCCACCAGTAACTATACAATTAAGATGTCACACATTTGTTTCATAATCCTAGCCTATGAGAAAAATAAAACATTAGTAAAGAGAAAGACCATAGAAGAGATCTGGTGTCAGAGAATAGCCTTGCCCAGGATGACACACACACAGGACTCTAACATATTATTCATTTCAAAATCCATAGGCATGAGCAAGTATCAGAGTTAAGCCTGGCACTTACATCAGTTTGGGAACAGATTTAATCACCATGTCTCATCTTGGCATGTTCCACACAGGGATTTTAAAATAGATGAAAGGGTTGAGCCTTGGATGTTTGTCACCTTGGGAGAGGCTGTTCTCTGTCAGGCATCCCTCCTATGCCCTTTCTCTTCAGGAATTCAAAAGATGCTCTTCTGAGAATCTGCTGGCTCTTCATCATGCATCTCAGATGTATGGTTTCATTATTCTTTTAACCAAAATCGCACAACTTCCTAGTCATTATCTTCTCCCATGAGGTCCCATTCATTCTATTTTACAGAGGAAAGATCTGCTACAGGAAATGCTCCATGGTGTCTTTCTTTACTTTATAGAAAAGAAAAGTTATTTGATCAAAAGTGGCACTTGAGCAGGGCACGGTGGCACACGCCTGTAATCCCAGTGGCTCTGGAGGCTTAGGCAGGCAAGTCAAGCCAGCCTCAGCAAAAAGCCAGGCGCTAAGCAGCTCAATGAGACCGTGTCTTTAAATAAAATACAAAATAGGGCTAGGGATGTGCCTTTGTGATCCAGTGCTCCTGAGTTCAATCCCTGGTACCCCCTCCTCCCCACCAAAAAAACAAAAAAAAAACAAAAAAAAAAAAAACCAAGTAGCACTTGTTCTACTCTGCGATCATGTACATCCTTTGCCTTGCTCTACAACCAAAACACAAACATTAGTTTCCACAAAGCCCTCAACTATGGAATAAACTGGAAGGCATTTTAGAACTCTAGATCTGTGGTTCTGGACCCTGACTTCTTAGTATCACCTGAGAAGTTTTTAATAGACCTCTGCTAGCATTCCTCCCAGGGGGACTTATCAGTTGGTGTGAGATAGAGACTTAGCTCTCTCAT
Source organism: Urocitellus parryii (assembly GCF_045843805.1). Lineage (NCBI taxonomy): Eukaryota > Metazoa > Chordata > Mammalia > Rodentia > Sciuridae > Urocitellus > Urocitellus parryii. Next base: position 116,956,683 of record NC_135534.1, read on the forward strand.
TCTTTTATGTCCTCAGGAGGGGAGGAGCAACAGAGCGTTGCAGAGGGAGGTTAATCTCTTAGTTCCAGATGCTACAAAGATTCGCAGCATCTTATACTACAAAGAAAGTCGTGCATACCTTCGTAGAAAGCAAGCTCCTCCCAGGGCAGAAACTCTGTCCCCTTCGAGCACACAGAACTGTGTCCCTCTGTCAGATTTGTTGTTAGATGAGCACGTGGCAGATTTGTTGAATGAATTAATGAATGGAGTGAATGAAAGAGCGAACTATGTGACACTCAAAGTTAACTATCAAGTTTTACCCAGAAAAAGAAACTTGATTCTGGTTCTCGGCTGGCTTCCAGTGTGTGTGCAGTGGTTGCTTGCCCTGGGAAGCTGGCTTCCATACCCGCTGAGTTCTCGCTGTGTCTCAGGCTTTGTGATTCTTTTGCATTGTAGAAGGTTACAGTCGGACACAGTCCACCCAGGAACCCGCTCCTGGTGAAACACCTCAAGGAATACCTTCGGACCAGATGGTAGGAAGGAACGGAGGGAAGTGCAGTTCCGGCGACTGTAGGTCCTATGAGCTGGCAGGTGCGGGGAAGGGCGATCAAGGGTGGAGAGAGCCCACGTCCGCGGGCGGGGCCCACAGCTGGCCGCCGGCTCCTGCACCTGCTCCGCCACCTGCCGCTGCACTTGGCTTGCGGGCGCTGGCCGCGGACGCTTCTGAGGAGCTGAGCTCAGGTCAGACTCCCGTTGAGGGCAGGGAGCTCCCACTGTGAAGAGGGGCTTGGACTGGGATGAGGGTTACGGACCGGAGCTCGGGAGTAGGTCAAGAAACGGGAAAGGAGCTCGGGGAGGGGAAAGAGCCCCCTGGGAAGGGCACTGGGACCGAGAAGTGCTCTCAAATTTGGAGAGGTCTTGGACTAGGAAGGGGCGCTGCGATGGGGAGGAGGACTCAACTCCACTACGGGAGGGGCGGGAGGATGTTGGTGTCGCCGAGGCCCAACTGAGAGCCCCTGGGGCTGGGAAGTTTCCAGAGGCCCCACCTGTGCTCCGCGCCTCGGTCGCATGGCCGGCCCAGAAATGAATATCACTCAGGGTCCCCCAACGAGTCAGGTGGACTGCGCTGCGTGGTGAGAGGAAGGTATGAAGCCCCTGGCATCCATCCTGTCCCGGAGGGTCGCTCAGAGGTCACCCTGCCCACAGTGATGACAGGCACCTGGGCCAAGGGACCTGGAGCTGTTTTTAGTCAGCCCTTGTAGCTGTGGGAACTTGCATCCAACGGCCACTCCTTGTCAGCCAGGATCTACTAATACTTTGAAACAGACACTGTCCTTAGTCCCAGAAGTCTGGTATCTAATAATACGGGGCGATGGATAAAGTTCTTCCAGCCGCTATTATAGAGCAATAGGTAGAAAAGCTGTCTGGAGCAGAGGGTGAATTTAACCGTGGAGGAGAGGTTTGAGTGGAGAACACTCTCTGGGTCCAGAAGGACGAGGTAGCACCGAACGAAAGAAAGATTTTTGGCTGAACGAAAGGTTCAGCCAGCAAACATAGCGCTTTATGAAATAGAAGCCATTTTTAAATTTTAGGGCATGTCTTTCTCCTAAAACTCACAAAAATGGCCATATCCTTTACATTCTGGTTGGTACCTGCCATTTTCTTCCTCTCCCTCCAAAACTTCCAAAATTGGCCTCCCAGGCATCTAATTGGCTCCTCTAAGTGGCACAGTCTTCTAAAGGCTTACACCATTTTATCAGTAATTATTTTAATAAATAGTATCGTTTATTGTCCATAAGACACGTGTGCTTATTTAATAAATTGTGCTCTATATTTAGCAGACTCTGGGTATTGCACCTGCATGCAGAGACTGAAGTGGTAAAGCACAGTACACACAGTGAAACATAGATGGGGGGCCCAGAGCCACTTCAGACTTGGCTCTTCATGAGTAAGTTTCTTGGCTTAATAACAAACAGGGTGATCACTCTCTGTTCCTACAGTTTCTAGACAATATGTGGAATTGATATTAAGGCGCTATTGAATATGGCCCCTTGCTTTTACCAGAGGAGGGAGTGCCTTAGATAAGTAGAGGGTGAGACATTATCTCATTATTTTTTTGGTATTATAGGAGCCAAGCATTCAATTTCCTTCTTTCTAAAGAGCTTGATTTCCTCTTATTTCTTTTGTGGAAGATGGAAATAGAAGCACTACTTACTTTTCCTCAAGCCACACATTTTTCCTTATATTCTGTGGGTCCCAGCCCCACCCTTCTGCTGGATGTTGGTTGTGATGACTGAGGTGAAGCTATTAAATCTCACAAGTGGCAACAATTATTCCATTTGGAGTCTCCCTCTGCTATATCCTTAGTTATGACTCTGGCTTAATTGAACTTTGAGACAGGATTTGACGAGGGCTGGAGAGAAAAAGAGGCAAAGAGGAAGATTTCCATTTCTTATCTCTTCACCACTTCAAGATAACAGTGGCTGCCATCCTTAATTGTTCAAACTACAGATGTTGTCTATATTGGGTATAATCAAAGGACTGTCTCTTCCTCAAATGCATTTGCTTGTTGAAAATGGATGAGGGCAGTTTTATCATATGTAAAGCCACTCCCATAGCCAAAGTCCCTGCTATTACAAAGGTTTTTAACTGTAAAAAGCTGAAAACTGAGGTATCAACAAATAGGTGCCTACATAGACACAGTTTATATCTATATGTTTCTACAGGCAGGTCATAAGATAAATACTAGATTATTCACATATTAGACCATACTGAATATGAACAATTAGAGACCCCAGGTAAGTACTTAATCCCCACACTTCATTTAATTTTTTAAAAATTTGTGTGTGAGTGGATAAGTGGGTTAGCATGTGTGTGTGTGTGTGTGTGTGTTGCTAGGGGTTGAACATAGGGCCTCCCGTTTGGCTCTACCACAAAGTTACATCCCTAACCCCAACTTTTCTTTTTTTGTGTGGTGCTGGAGACCAAACCCAGGGCTTCAGCATGCCAAGCAAAGGCTCTATCACTGAACTACATACCCAGCTTTTTTACTTGAAATCTTAGCTTCCTCCCTTTTAAGAGCCAGCACTCTCCCCAAAACCTTCACTGGAACTAGAAACAAATAAAAAGAGATCACTTAAATTTTAGCTGTTTTTTGTTTCTTTTTACCTATTCTCTTGTGTAAAAATTAGATAGACACAAGGCCCATTATTGGGGAGGCTAGAAAGTCAAAAGATCTATCAGCCACCTACATGTGATGCATATTGAGGCCACAATCTTTCCCTTGCTGGAATCTAGATGTTATAAGCCATTATCAGTATCTTTCTGGTAGTCAAATCATAATGAGGCTTTCAGTATGCAAAGTGATTTCTATAAGCAGCCCTGTAAGTTAAGAGCAAACAGAGGCATTGTGTATGTGGCCCAGGGCTGTCAAGTTTATTAAATAGCTGAGCCAGGACCCCAACTAGAATTTCTTCCAGAATACCACTGCTCCCACTAGGGTATTTTTGTTGTCAGTGTTTGCTGTTTGTCTAATTTTGTGATGGGGATTTGTGATTTGTTTCTCAACATTTAATATATTCTCTGACTTGAATTTAGAGCCTAAATTTAGAGACACTTTGGTCCATTTCATGCCCATCTTTGTTCAATGTAATCATAAAATATCTTACAACTAGGTATACTTAAAGACTATCAAGTCAAAAAAATTTTTTTTTCAAAAGGTGATTCCAGAAAAATTAGGTAAGTACTCCATGTTGCTTTATTATAGGGACAAAGGAGGCAAGGCCCCGAAGATAGCAGGAAACAGTTTTATTTAGCTGCAGTCAGGTTCACAGCTTTTGCTGTAATCAATTAGTCCCCTGAACCCTGAGTTCAGGTAGTTTCAGAGTTTTATACCCAGCATGTGAGGGGAGGGGCTCGGAAGTTCACAGTCTGCAGAAGTTCACATAAAAACAGCTTTTTCTTTCACTGTTTTGGGCAAGTTAACACTTCAAGGACAACACCTGAGAAGAGGAGAGCTTCTTCTCCCCTTTCTTTTCTACCCCTGCCAGCTGTTACCGTGGATCCCAATTACAACTTATCTTAAAAATATAGACATCTCTGTGAAGCCCCAGCTCAAGGCCAGAGGCCTTGTTTGCACATTTCTACAAACTACTGTACTGGGATATGTTTGTGAAAAACTAGTAAGGGGTGTCCAGCACCTGGAGTGCTGGTATCTTCTCGGCCAGTGGCCAAGTAAAACAGGGCAACACAAAAATAGGAAGTTTATCTACATTGAACTCTTTTGCAGAGACTCTTTTGCTGACAGTCCTAAAATCAGTTTGGGTGAAGATTTCTGGAGAAGCCCAATTAAGTCTTTTTTGTGGAGAAAGGGGGTGCCAATTCAGCTTCCCCAAATATAATTCGCTAAAAAGTTACAGGTAAAATCTAGGTCTCCCAGAATTCATATTATTCCTCTTTCTGGCATGCGGTCCCTTGGGAATATAAACCAAGTAACTATTTTGATTCACTCTATTGATTTAAAGTCTATTGGTTTGAGCCATAGTCTTCCTGAATCCCATGCTCCTTGACTTATGATGGAGTTATGTCATCATGAACACCTTGTAAACTGAAAAATATCATGAGTCCAAAATGTGTTTACTGGGCTGGAGATATAGCTCAGTTGGCAGAATGCTTGCCTTGCATGCACAAAGCCCTGGGTTCAATCCCTAGCACCATATACACACAAAAAAAATTTTAAACGAATTTACTATACATAACCTCCAAACATCCTAGTTTAGCAACACAGAACAATGTAGAGCATGGTTGTTTCCTTTTGTGATCGTGTGGCTGACAGGGAGCTGTGATTGGCTGCCACTGCCCAGCATCAAACAAGAAGATCATATTGCATATGACTAGTCCGGGGCAGATTAAATTAAAGAACTGAAGTATGGTTTTTACTGAATGTGTCTGACTTTTGCTCCATCATAAAGCTAAAAAAATACTAAATTAAACTATCATAAATTAGGGACATTCCCTACCTATAGATCCTTCTAACTGTTTTGTGCTCTGTGAAGTAAAGCACCTTGTCTGTGTGGCCTCCTAAGTGATTCCTAGCACAGTGCCCACTAATAGGCACTCAATAAAACATGTTGAATACATGTAAAATAAACATTTGAACAAGTATGAGATGGCACTAGAATTTCATTTAGTTATAAGAAATAGAAAATCCTTCTACAACTGGCTTAAACAAGCAAAGAGGTTTTTTTTTTTTTTCTTTTTTGTTTTCCCCTCATGTAACTAGAGATCTGGATGTGAGAAGTTGGGAGCTAGAAAAGGTATTCCAGAATGTCATCCAGAACAGGTTCCTTCTTTCTTCCTTAACCACTGTTCTTTGTATGTAGCTTTCATGCTTATCTCATTGGAGAGCTTAGCCTGCATAACAGCAGAAAGAAGGGCAGAAAGCAATGCACCAGATGAGTTGGTCCTTTTTAATATTAATTAATGTTATTAATTAATATCTTTTCTGGAAACTCCACCCAGTAGAATTCTTATATTTCATAGACTGAAACTATGTCACATAGCCACTCCAACTGGAAGGGAAGCTGGGAAAATCTACTGTTTGGCTTGGTTGTGTCATCAGTACAGCAAAACTGGAATTCTGTCAATAAGGAAGAGGTAAATGCATATTGGGAGTGAACAACTAGCAGTATCACCATAATATACTTTATGAGTCAGAGACTCCTTGTTTCTAAAAGAGTCATTTGGTTGGTTTGATTTTTGTTTGTTTGTTTTATAAAAAAGCAATAGATAATGCAGTGAGACTAGGGGAACTTTTTAAAATTGTAGAATCTGAGGTCTACCCCCAAGTAATGCTGACTACAGTCAGACCTCCATTTCTGGGGTTCCCCATGTACAGATAAAACCAACCACAGATCAAAGGTATTATAAATATACAGCAGAGTGGGGTAGAGTTCACCTGTAACCCCAGTCTCTCCTCAGGCTGAGACAGGAAGATTGTAAGTTAAAAACCATCTTGGGCAATTTAATGAGATCCTGTCTCAAAATGAAAAGGGCTGAGGATGTAACTGAATGGTAAAGCACTGGATACCTGGATTCAATCCCCAGCACTGCAAAAAAAAATATGTATCTATTATATACTACCTATAATACATAATATATATATTTATACAATTTTAAAAAGTTCCTCTAATATTATATTATTTATATATATATATAATATTATATATAGTATCATATGTATACACACCACACACATAGTATTATACATATTGAACTGTTGTTTTTCCATGTCATTTTTCCCTGAACAAAACAGTATAACAATTATGTGCATACTATTTGTATTGTATTAGGTTTTTAAGTAGTCTAAATATACAGGAAGATGTGTATAGGTTAGACATTTTCTTCAGTTGCATAGGGTTTTGAATACCCATCACCAATTCCTGCTTAAAGTTTGACAGAATAAATAACTCTCCAATAAACTTCAAGTAATCAAAGTAATCAATCACTCTGATTTTTTCTCTCAAAAACATCCCCAGTCAGTCCTGTATTCTCAGAGACTGGTTATTCTCGGGCTCCTAGTTATACTTCATTTCCCCTCACTGCCATGCTGGGAATCATGCTGAATTCCCATTTCTTAGATACCAATTCCTTGGTTTTATTGAAACATAGCTTTCTGATAAACAGCATATGGAGGCAGAGGCACATTTACCAAGGAACTGAGAAAGCTCATGGAGCCCCTAAGAGTACTGTGAATTGCTTCCAGTTGCCCAGTGAAAGAGAAAACCAGGTTGCCATAAAGAAGCATTTTAGATAAATTTTCTAAAGAGATATTAAAAAGAAAGATCCCTCCATGGTCCTAGTTTGTTGTGATTTCTTTTCTCATTCTAAATAAATATTCACTTTTATTCCTAATTTTGAATTTGTAATTTTAAGTCTTTTTTTAAAGAGGGTTCCCAAAATCATATGAGTCTCAGTCTCCCAAAGACCCAGCTGCTTTTTGAGACCTTGCACATTTAAGATGCCACTTTGCTTTCTTCACACTGGATTAATGGTTTGGGGTATTAATTGGAAATAATTCTCCTTCCAAATTTTGAGCACATTTCTCCATTTTCTTCCACTTTATGGGGATGCTATTGAGAAATTGATGCCATTCTAATTCTAGATCCCTTGGACTTTGTTTGAATTCTGGAATTTTGTAGGATTTCCTTTTCTTTATTCCTCATATTCTGGTATTTAGTGATGCTGTTATTTGGTGTTGGGGCTTTTTTTTCCATTGGTCTAGTTACTTTATAAGCATTTTCTCTTAAAATTATATTCTTCACAAAATTTAAAACCATAAAAAATTATATTCTTCAGTCCTGAGAGGTTTTTTCTCTCTTATATAATTTTTTCTGTTATCTCTTTCTGAAGCTTACATTACTTAGATATTGGATCTTTGATATCTTCTATTTTAAAAAAATAAATCTTATATTTCACTTCTAATAGAACTTCTAGTCTATTAAACTTTACTTTCCTACCATGATATTTTTAATTCCCAAGAGCTTTCATTGGTGGGGGAGGAGAGTACTCAATTTTCTTTTTATAGCATCCTGTTCTTATTTCACAAATATAGTATCATCTATTTTTTATCTGAGAATTTTAGCTCTGTATTTTTTAAACATTTTAAGAGATTTTTTTTCAGTTACCTACAAAGTGTGTGGTTTCTTTCAAATACTTTTTTGGACATTGATAGACCTTTATTTTATTTATTTATTTATTTAGTTATGCAGTGCTGAGAATCAAACCCAGTGCCTCACACATGCAAGTGCTCTATCACTGAACCACAACCCCAGCCCCATGTGTGTTTATTTTTAAAGTGACCTTTTCTATAATTTTTGGTTCTTCATTTCACATTGCAAGCTTTATTAAAATGATCATGGTTGAGAATAATGTACATGGTGTATGAACTTGGCTTGTAGATTGGTGGACTTCATGTGGTGTAATTAGACACAGCAGGGTTTTGGATGGCTTAACACTAAATGTCTCTAGCAACTCTTTAATGTAATCAGTTTTCAGTAGAAAAATCCCATCTCTAGCAGTTATTCCTGTTTGAGAAAAGGCCATTAATAACTTAAAAATATATTTATTATGTAATCTACTTAATAGTAGAAGATCTTGTGAGGTGTTACCTTACTATAGCAAATGTCTGAGATAATCAAGTTGGGATAAGTTTATTTTGGCTCATAGATTCAGAGGTTTCATTCTGCTTAGTTTCTTTGGGAAATAATGGTCAGAGCAAAACTACTTTCTTAATAGCTAAGATGTGACAGGGGCTGGGCTTCCACAATTCTCCTCAAGGGCACACCTCCAGTAACCTAAAGACCTCCCACTAGGCCCCACCTCTTAGGTTCCACTACCTTCAGTAGCACCAAGTTGGGGACCGAGCCTTGAACACACAGGCATTTAGGGAGCATTCCAGACCCAAACTATAGCAAGTGAATAAGTAGTATTCCACTACTCAAAACTGAAGTTTTGTCTTAACTCTTTTTCCACTTTAATGTTACTATGAACCCAGGGTTGTTTTACCACCAAACTACATCCCCATCCCTTTTTATTCTTTATTTTAAGATAGGATCTCACTAAGTTGCTGAAGTTTGCCTTGAATTTGCCTCAGTCACATGAGTCGCTGGGATTACAGGCATGTATATTTTCTTTCTATTGAAAAATACAAATAAAAAGCCCCAAGATTTTAAGGCAATGAGAGCTCTTTGAACACATGTACAACTAATTATTTTGCAATAACCATTTGCAAGATATTTACTACCCACTTACAATGATGTACTTATTAATCCTGAATAAATTAGGGCCTTCAGGGATACTCTTCATCATGTCAAGCTGTTTAGAAGAAAATTCAATTAAGATGGAAAAGTATAATATCATAGCATTTCTCTCTAAGAGATTATATTGGGAAAAAATACTTTCCTAATACTTCTAGAGAATGTCTTGCCAATAGAATTTAGGAAAGAATTTCTGCATTTTCTGAAGGTAAAGGTAACTCTCCAAATCTGTACCACTTCTTCCTCTGTGCATTCTGACATGTGATCATTAATTATAGAACAGCTATATCACTGTTTATGCTGGTAAAGTTTTCAGCCTGTGAAGGGACCAGATAATATGTACTATAGGAACAATTCCTTGCTTTGCTTTCAAAGACCTCTTAATTGGAAAGCATGTCATTAGTTACTAGATTTTCTACTATGGATTTTACCTTCTTGGGAATCTTCAAAGAGGACTATAAACTCCTGGAAATCCCAGCCCCTGGTGTTGTTATCTCTGTTCCTCAACTGTATACATTAAAGCCTTATGCGTAGCAGGCACTCAATAAATACTAAACTAAATTGACCCTATTATTCATTTTAAACTAGCCATTCCTATTTGTCCCTTGCTATTCCCTGTGTCTTTTATATCTTTTTACTTCACGTCCCCTCACTTGCTGCCTCAAATTTGATGGCATGTAACAGCCACAAAAGATTTGGAAGATCTTAAGCTAGTAGGACTCTAATTAGAATTTCTAGGGATGAAACTGTCATCACCTTACTGAATTCATAATTATTTCTCAGGTTCTCACCAAACATGTTCCTTCATTAAGCACAATTCTATTAAGACTCTTTTCTTTCCTCAGCTTACAAGCCTTAACTATAATATTTCCTTCCACTCTCTTTGATTCAAACTGTCTCTTTGATCTGTCATACTATTATTTTTCTCCTCCCCCTACCTTTACCTGCCATCTTGTTTATCTCATACAAAGCACAATATTGTTCTAATTTCAGAATAGTTACCCTGCTAATCATGAAAACACCTTTTCAGATCTAACTCAGACTCAGGATGAAAGTCCACTCTTCTGAATATTCCTGAGACCATTTCTGCCTTGGTCTCACTGGGGTTGTTTAATTTATATGGTCCGGGTATAGTGCTTCTCAGTCATTGCCACTAAGAACTGTGAACATGGAGGCTTGGCTGAGAACAGCCTGGCACAAACCAAAATACCTCTCTTCTTCTCTCTACCCCTCCCCTCTCCTTTCCTCCCCTTCTCTCCCCTCTCCTCTCCTCTTCTTTCCTCTCCCTCCCTCTCTGTTACTTAAGATTGAATCTAGGGGTACTTTACCACTGAGCTACATCACTAGTTCTTTTTTATTCTTTGAGATAGGGTCTTGCTTTTAAGTTGAGGGGAGAGGGGCTAACCTATACACAAGTCTATGGAGGAATAGTACTAAATGATCAAAGGATTCATCTAGCTCTACAAATTATGTAAGTTAAAATTCTCAGATAAAAAAAAGAGATGATACCATATTTGTGAAATAAGAACAGGATACTATAAGAAGAGAAATTTTAGAATTGAGTACTCTCCTCTTGGGAATTAAAAATACGATGATAGAAAAGTAAAAGTTTAATAGAAATACTGGAAATATTAGAAGTATTAGAAGTATCAGAAGTGAAATATAAGATACATTTTTAAAAATAGAGAATATCTGAGATCCAATATCTAAGTAATATAAGCTTCAGAAAGAGATAACAGAGGAAATTATATAAGAGGGGAAAAACACTCAGGACTGAAAAATATAATCTTAAGATAGAAAATGCTTATACAAGTAAGTAGAACATTGAAAAAAAAGCCCCAACACCAAATAACAACATCATGAAATACCAGAATATGAAGAATAAAGAAAAAGAAATCCTACAAAATACATAATTTTAATATGACATTTGTCTGTCTTCCATTACTATAACAAAATAGCTGAAGCTGGGAAAGAAAATAGGTCTAAGAGTTGGGAATATAGCTCATCTGGTAGAACACTTTCCTAGCATATGCAAGGCCCTGGATTCAATTCCCAGCACCACAAAAAGTAAAGAGGTCTATTTAGCCCAAAATTCTGGAGGTTAAGGTCATGGTGCCAGCGTGGCTCTAGTCAGGACTCCAATGACAGGACAGGAAACCAGAGCATGAGAAGGGCCCAGTAACAACAAGCCACTGGGCCCAACCCCTGAAAGTTCTCACCACTCTTAACATGGCCACACTGAGGACCAATCTCCCAATGTGTGAACCCTTGAGGGACACCAAAACCCTTGGGGGACCCAAACCATATCCATGACATAATACATAGAAAGTGATAAAAATCAAGGTATGTACAAGGTACAGAGGTGGGGCATATGCCAAGTCTGGAGGTCCACAGAGGACTTTCTAGAGGAGATAAAGCCTGAGTACTGGAAACTGGATGAAAGTACCTCAGGTCAACAGAAATTTTAAAAAGGTAAATAAGGTGGAGGAAAGACATGAGCAGAGATACCCTGTAAGGTTCATGATGGGGAGAAATGGGAGTTGAGGCTGAGGAAGAGTCCTGGACATATGCAATGCAAAGGGATGTGGGCTGCCTCCTGTGGTGGTTAGACAATGGAATATTTTACATTCTACAATAGTAAATTCACATTGTAGATGATCACTGACAACAGGGTGGAAGGAGGAGGGGGACAATAAGACCAGAGGCATCGTAGCAGTTCAGGCAAAAGACAGGAGAGCCTAAATTAGATAATTGTTGTAGAAATAAAAAGGAAAAAGATAATACTAGAGTATTTGGAGAAATGAAATAAGCAGAATTTTGAGTGGATGGGGAACTGGGACACTGTGGGGAATAGTGAGGGAAGAAGAGGAGACCAGGATGATTCTCAGGAATGTGGTTTTATGTGATGTTAAGCCATCCTGAGTTTGGAATATGGGAAGAGAAGCCAATTAATGGGGAAGGAAGATGGTAAGTTCAGTTTTGGCCCTGTTGACTTTGAAGGGTCTAAGAAACATCTATGTGTTAGTGTCTGTCTATAAGCAGGTAGTTGGATATATAAGTTTGAAAATTAGGGATGAAGTCAGGTCTAGAGACACAGTTATGGGAGACACTGGTGTGCAAGTGGTACTTAATCTACGGCTATGAGTTCTTGCGTGGGGAAGAGGAAATGGAAGTAAGATAATGCACATGATAAGAAGGATTGTTGGGTAAAGTAGCAGGCCTAGCTAGCACCCACCTTGTTTACTAATGTAAGTGCTAAACAAGTTCACTGATAATAGATGTAAAAGGAAGGAAGAGAGAGAGGGGGAAAGAAAGGGGGAAAAGGAGGGGAGGAGGAAGGAAGGAGTGAATATGCCTGAACTCTTTTCTAAGAATTGAAGAAGGCAGAGAGCCCATTCTTAGAGATATGTTTCTCAATGGCCTGGCATCTTAGAAATTTTACTCAAGGACTTTGGAGAGATCTTTGATTAGCATTGCTCTTAAGTCTCCAGAAAAAGAATTCTAAACTAAATGTATCTTTGGCTAAGCCAAGTGGGAGATACTGTTAATTACTAAAAAATACGTAACTTTTTCTGATTGTTCGAAAAACAAGCAACTGGTCAGTCTCTGAGAAAGGAAACCCTTTTCACTCTAATGTACACTACTGACATGTCAACTGCAATGCAGTGTGGTAGGTGATATCTATAACCTGCACTTGACTCTCCCCTCGTCACGGCTGAACTTGCTCTAATTCCTACACTTCATTTTTGTGATATATTAATAAGGGGACTTTAGAACTAGAAAGGGCCATGGAAATTTTTTCTTCCAAACTACCCATTTTAAAAAATAATAATTATGCTGCAAAGGTTGTGACTCACTAAAGGTCAAAAAGAGTTCACAATAGAACTTGGGCTAGAAACCAGATCTTATTACCAGAAGGCAGTGTTCTTTTTAGATGAGGACAAACAATGGAATTTAGCCCAGCTTTGTTTTTCAGTCCATAATTTAGGATTCCAATAAGATTGCTTAATTTTCACAACAGTTTGAAAGCAGCAAGGAATGGCCCAGATCAAGCACCACCCTCTTTATGAGTCCTTCAGATTCTCCTATGAGTTATGCATTCTATTCTATGTGCCCAAGGATTGCTATAAGTAAATCTCACGACATTCAATCTCTGACAATTATACAGTTCTCTATTTTTTTTTTGTACCAGGAATTGAACTCAGTGCCACTTTACCACTGAGCCATATCCCTAGCCATTTTTATTTTTTATTTTGAGATAAGGTCTCCATAAGTTGCTTAGGGCCTTGCTAATTTGCTGAGGCTGGCCTTGAACTTCCAATCCTCCTGCCTCAGCCTTCCAGTTCACTGAGATTGCAGATGTGCACTACTGAGCCCGTTTTATAAACTTCTTGAGGGTAGGGTTACTTCTTATTCATTTTATTATTTTCTTGCAACCAGTATAATCAGGTATTTAATTAGAGAGAGAAAGAGAACAGGGCTGAGGCTATCTTATACTTAGATAACAACTGTTGCTCATGGTAGTTTTATTCCATATCATAGTGAAGTCATGCCCAAGCAAGGTTCAACCTTTTATTCTGGTCTTTTATTCTGACCTACTTAAGCTACTGAACAGGGCTATCTATGCCTTAGATGAAGTTCAGGACCATGACCACAGTCACATCATCCTCTGAGCAAGAGAAGACTTTCAACACTAAACTTAGGCTTCAAATGCATTCTGTTACTAAGCAGCTAGTAGAACAGGAAAAGGTATTCACCTTACTATTTTCAAGGTAACAAAAAGCTGAGTCAGGTGAGGTTGACTGTGTTCCAAAGTAAACTCAAACAGAAACCATATGAGTGTTCCTGCTAGAAAGGACAGACTTGGAAAGTATAAAAACCATACTCTGCAGCAAAGTAATATGCTATGATCGCCACATAACCTGCTTTAGCACTAACCAACACATATCCCATTCCTACCAAAAAACCCCTGCCCCCTCCAGGATTAGGTGATGTCAAATAGTCATTTTTTGCTCTCCTGAGGTCAGTGACTAAAAAGCAAAGGACAGTAGTCTAACTTAAACAAGTATACTTCTCTGAGAATTCCAGGTTTCTTCCCCATAAACACCAGGACTAGGTACAGAGCACTAGATTTGGAAAAGAAATTCCCACTTATAAAACACTCTGGTCAGCTGTTAGATATTTTCAGTTAATCCTTACAAGATCCCCTGAAGGTAGGTATTAATGTCCCTGTTTTAGAAAAACAAGTATGAGATTCAGGGAGGTTAGGGAACCAAGATTTTACCAGCAGAAATTACAAAACTAGAATTAAATTTAGGTCCAACACTCCATGGGTTGATATTCTATTATATGACTATATTCCCCCCTAAAGGAAAATTTAGGAACCCAGTTTCCTTTAGGAAAATCTAGGAAACAGAATGCACCTGTACTAAAATAATACTTGATTTAACTCTTTTCTAACTCAGCCTTCCATGGGTCCAGGTGTGAATTGGTTATATCTTTCTCCAGAGACTCTTAGGCACATAGGACCCTAAGATCTGATAGATTTGACTTTTAAGTATACTCTTTAGTCAGTCCTAATCCAACACAATTTTAAGACATAACATATGGGTAGGCCCATGGAGGATGATACAAGGTTTTTCTCAGTAAGGAAAGCAAAGTATTATGTAAAGAAAATAGGTAATATTATCTACCCAACTCTACCGCAATTGTCTCTAGCCTTTATATATGTTATTTGCTCTTCCTGGAACTCCACCCACACTGCCTAACTACACTTGCTTGTTTTTCAAGGAAGCTTTCATGACACTTTCCTGTAATCTTTGTGCTAGTTCTCCCAACTGAATAGGAACCCTCCCTCTGTTTTCATAACATTCAACAGACTCTACTAAAGTATTCATTATATATGTCATAATAGTTTATTAATTTAAGCAGGTTAAAGACAAGTTCCTTCTTTAAAGATTCATGAAATCTACTTTCAAGAGTGGAAGGGTAGATAAGGTGCCAATATAATTCACTAAGTGGGGGGTAGAAGATAAAAGAACAGTCTTTCAACAAATGGGTGAGACACTTGATATTCATCAGTAAAAGAATGAAGTTTAATCCCTACCTCACATTGTATATAAAAGTTCATTCAAAATGGATCATTGACATAAATATAAGAGAGCTAGGGCTGGGGTTGTAGCTCAGTGATAGAGTGCCTGCCTCGCATGCCTGAGGCACTAGGTTAAATCCTCAGCACCACATAAAAATAAATAAATAAAGATACTGTGTCCATCTACAACTGAAAAAAATATTTTTAAAAATATATAAGAGGGCTGGGGATGTGGCTCAAGCGGTAGCGCGCCCGTCTAGCATGCGTGCGGCCCGGGTTCAATCCTCAGCACCACATACCAACAAAGATGTTGTGTAAGCCGAGAACTAAAAAATAAATATTAAAAAAATTCTCTCTCTCTCTCTCTCTCTCTCTCTCTCTCTCTCTCTCTCTCTCTCTCTCTCCTCTCTCACTCTCTCTTAAAAAAAAATAAAATAAAAAATAAAAATATATAAGAGAGCTAAAACTATAAACTCTTAGAAGAAAACATGGGAATAAATTTTCATGACCTTTGGTTAAGTAATGGTTTCTTGGATGTGATACCAAAAGCATAAACAAAAGAAAAAAAACAGATAAATTGAATTTCATCAAAATTAAACATTTCTGTGCTTCAGGAACTATCAAGAAAGTAAAAAGACAATTGATGCTGGAGGTGGTTATCCACACCTGTAATCCCAGCAGCTCAGGAGGCTGAGGCAGGAGGGTCATGAGTTCAAAGCCAGCCTCAGCAATGATGAGGCACTAAGCAACTGAGACCCTGTCTCTACATAAAATACAAAATAGGCTCAGTGGCTGAGTGCCTCTGAGTTCAATCCTCAGTACCCCCCCCCCCGAAAAAAAAAAGACAATTCATGCAATGAGAAAATATTTTGCAAATAATTTATCTGATAAGGGACTTGTATCTAGAATATGTAGAGAACTATTACAACTCAACAAGAAGACAAATGACCCAATTTAAAATGGGGGCAATAGACTTAAATAGGTATTTCTCCAAAGAAGATATGGAAAAGCTCTATAAGCACACTTAAAGGATGACCAACATCACTAATCATCAGGGAAACAAAACAATCAGATTAGACTTCATACCCTCTAGGACGATTAAGATTAAAAAAAATACAAGACATAAATGCTGGCAAGAATGTAGAGAAAACATCATATGTTGCAGTGTGTAAAATGGGATTGGAAAATGGTACAGCCACTCTGGAAAAGTCTGGCAGTTCCTCGAAATATTAAACTCTGAGTTACCATTGGCCTAATTGTACTACGTAGATACCCATGAGAAATAGAACACATGAATACACAGAAATATGCACATAACATCATTATTCATAACATATGTTCACATATAAAGAGGTTCCTATTCAGCTAGGGGAAAATAGGACAAAGATTATAGGAAAATGTTATGAAAGCTTCCTTGAAAAACAAGCAAGCGTAGTTAGGCAGTGTGGGTGGAGTGCCAGGAAGAGCAAATAACATATATAAAGGCTGTTCACATATAAATATGCACATATCATCATTATTTATAACAACCCAAATATTCATCAACAGATAAATGGATAAAATTATGATATATCCATACAATGCAATATTATCAATAAAAAGGAATAAATCATTGATGCATGCTAAAATATGGATGAACCACATAAGAAGTATGTTGAATAAAAGACACTACATGTTGTGTGATTCCATATGACTGCACTTATATGAGATGTCTAGAATGGGAAAATCCACAGACAGTAAGCATACTAGTGATTTTCAAAGGCTGGAGAGTTGGTAGGAATGGGAAAATGACTGCTAATGTGTAAGAGATTTCTTTTTGTTTTGGCAAAAAATGTCCTAAATTGTTTTGTTGAAATCTTAGTTTAAAATTAGATAATGGTAATGATTGTACAACTGTGACTATACTGAAAACACTAAACTGTACACTTAAAAGATTGAATTTTATGGCATATGAATTATATGTCAATAAGAGTGATACTTTGCCCTAATGAATATTATCAATGCCATTACTTCAAGAGTAGGTTTATTATCAAGGGAATGGGTTCCTTATAAAAGGATGACTATAGTGTCCTCTTGCTTGCTCCTTTTTTCTTTCACCTTGTCTTTGTCCTTCCACTCTTCTGTCATAGGATAACACAGCAATAATGCCTTTGCCAAATGCCAGCATTTTGATACTGAACTCCCCATCCTTCAAGAGTGGGAACCAAAAATTTCTGTTCATTGGGTAATTTTTAATGTCTTGCCTTAGGTGTTCTGTATCAAAACACAAAATGGACTAAGGTAATTATGGACAGAATGTTGGCAGAAATATTAATGTTAAAGGTACTTCTACTGATATCTTGGATAGAAATGAGTAATATATTATTGGAAACTGGACTAAAGGTGAGCCTTGTTTAAAGTGTCAAAGAATTTGGTTGAATTACAGTCTAGTGTTGTAGAAAGTAGAACTCATATGTAACAAACCTGAAATTTAGCAAACAAGATATCCAAGCTAAGTGTTGAAGATAATGGTCTGCTTTCTCTTAGCTGCTTATAGTAAAATGTAAGAGGAGAAAGATAAGCTGAAGAGGGAATTTTTAATGAAAAATGAACCAAAACTTGAAGATTTGGAAAATTCTCAGCCTATTCATATGGCAAATATATATATATGTATATTTATATATAAAGAGAGCAAGCGAGAGCGCGAGAGGGGGGAAAGAGAGAGCAAGCGAGAGAGCAAATTCTGAAGAGAATATCAAGGGTGTGGCTGGATATCTAAAAAGATTGCCAATGTGATTCATGGTTACAATCAACTTGGTCAGCAAAAATCAGTTACCGGATATGTGGAAGACCCTCTTATCTAATTCTAATGGGTTAGACCTCTGGGAATTGTATGGGAGGATGGGTTAGTTTATTTTCTATTGCTATAATGGAATACCTGAGTTTAGGTAATTTTTAAAGAAGAGGTTTATTTTGGTTCACAGTTCTGAAGGCTGGGAAGCCCAAGATTAGGTAGCCACATGTGGTGAGAGCATGATGTGGCTTCACAGCTTTGGCAGAAAAGTAGAAGGGCAAGCAGGTACATTAAAGGGGTAATAACCCATTCATGAAAACGGATCAAGTCCCTCAAGAACAGGTTGCTATAAAGCAAGTCTGCCCCGTGTGCTTTCAAGCTAGCACTCACTTTTCCTTTCTGCCTTCCACTATGGGATGATGCAGCACAAAGGCTGTCATCACATGCTAATGTCTTTTTTTTTATTGGTGTTCAAAACATTACAAAGCTCATGACATATCATCTTTCATACATTTGACTCAAGTGGATTATGAACTCCCATTTTTACCCCAAATACAAATTGCAGAATCACATCGGTTACACATTCACACTTTTACAAAATGGCATATTAGTGACTGTTGTATTCAGCTACCTTTCCTATCCCCTACTATCCCTCCTTCCCTCCCCTCCCATCTTCCCTCTCTACCTCATCTGCTGTTGTTCAATTCTCTCCCTTGTTTCCCCCCCCTTTCCCCTCACAACCTCTTATATGTAATTTTGTGTAACACTGAGGGTTTCCTACCATTTCCATACGATTTCCCTTCTCTCTCCCTTTCTCTCCCCCCACGAGTCTCTGTTTAATGTTAATCTTTTCCTCATGCTCTTCCTCCCTGTTCTGTTCTTAGTTGCTCTCTTTATATCAAAGAAGACATTTGGCATTTGTTTTTTAAGGATTGGCTAGCTTCACTAAGCATAATCTGCTCTAATGCCATCCATTTCCCTGCAAATTCCATGATTTTGTCATTTTTTAGTGCTGCATAATACTCCATTGTGTATAAATGCCACATTTTTTTTTATCCATTAATCTATTGAAGGGCATCTAGGTTGGTTCCACAGTCTAGCTATTGTGAATTGTGCTGCTATGATCATTGATGTGGCAGTATCCCTATAGTATGCTCTTTTAAGATCCTCAGGGAATAGTCCGAGAAGGGTGATAGCTGGGTCAAATGGTGGATCCATTCCCAGCTTTCCCAGGAATCTCCATACTGCTTTCCAAATTGGCCTCACCAATTTGCAGTCCCACCAGCAATGTACAAGTGTACCCTTTTCCCCACATCCTCGCCAGCACTTATTGTTGTTTGACTTCATAATGGCTGCCAATCTTACTGGAGTGAGATGGTATCTTAGGGTGGTTTTGATTTGCATTTCTCTGACTGCTAGAGATGGTGAGCATTTTTTCATGTATTTGTTGATTGATTGTATGTCCTCCTCTGAGAAGTGTCTGTTCAAGTCCTTGGCCCATTTGTTGATTGGGTTATTTGTTATCTTATTGTCTGATTTTCTGAGTTCTTTATATACTCTGGATATTAGGGCTCTATCTGAAGTGTGAGGAGTAAAGATTTGTTCCCAGGATGTAGGCTCCCTATTTACCTCTCTTATTGTTTCTTTTGCTGAGAAAAAACTTTTTAGTTTGAGTAAGTCCCATTTGTTGATTCTAGATGTTAACTCTTGTGCTATGGGTGTCCTATTGAGGAATTTGGAGCCCTACCCCACAGCATGTAGGTCGTAGCCAACTTTCTCTTCTATCAGATGCCGTGTCTCTGATTTGATGTCAAGCTCCTTGATCCATTTTGAGTTAACTTTTGTGCATGGCGAGAGAAAGGGATTCAGTTTCATTTTGTTGCATATGGATTTCCAGTTTTCCCAGCACCATTTGTTGAAGATGCTATCCTTCCTCCATTGCATGCTTTTAGCCCCTTTATCAAATATAAGAAAGTTGTAGTTTTGTGGGTTGGTTTCTGTGTCCTCTATTCTGTACCATTGGTCCACCCGCCTGTTTTGGTACCAGTACCATGCTGTTTTTGTAACTATTGCTCTGTAGTATAGTTTGAAATCTGGAATCGCTATACCACCTGATTCACACTTCCTGCTTAGTATTGTTTTTGCTACTCTGGGTCTTTTATTCTTCCATATGAATTTCATGATTCTTTTATCAATTTCTACAAGATATGCTGTTGGGATTTTGATTGGCATTGCATTAAACCTATAGAGAACTTTTGGTAATATCGCCATTTTGATGATGTTAGTTCTGCCTATCCATGAACAGGGTATATTTTTCCATCTTCTAAGGTCTTCTTCAATTTCTCTCTTTAGGGTTCTGTAGTTTTCATTGTATAAGTCTTTCACCTCTTTTGTTAGGTTGATTCCCAAGTATTTTATTCTTTTTGAGGATATTGTGAACAGAGTGGTTGTCCTCGTTTCCATTTCAGAGGATTTGTCGCTGATATACAGGAATGCCTTTGATTTATGCGTGTTGATTTTATAACCTGCCACTTTGCTGAATTCATTTATTAGTTATAATAGTTTCTTTGTAGACCCTTTTGGGTCTGCTAGGTATAGAATCATGTCATCTGCAAATAGTGATAATTTAAGTTCTTCTTTTCCTATTTTTATGCCTTTAATTTCTTTCGTCTGTCTAATTGCTCTGGCCAGTGTTTCGAGAACTATGTTGAACAGAAGTGGTGAGAGAGGGCATCCCTGTCTTGTTCCAGATTTTAGAGGGAATGCCTTCAATTTTTCTCCATTCAGAATGATGCTAGCATGAGGCTTAGCATAAATTGCTTTTACAATGTTGAGGTATGTTCCTGTTATCCCTAGTTTTTCGAGAGTTTTGAACATAAAGGGATGCTGTACTTTGTAGAATGCTTTTTCCGCATCTATCGAGATGATCATATGGTTCTTATTTTTAAGTCTGTTGATGTGGTGAATAACATTTATTGATTTCCGTATATTGAACCAGCCTTGCATACCAGGGATGAATCCTGCTTGATCATGGTGCACAATTTTTTTGATATGTTTTTGTATCCGATTCGCCAGAATTTTATTGAGGATTTTTGCATCTAGGTTCATTAGAGATATTGGTCTGTAGTTTTCTTTCTTTGAAGTGTCTTTGTCTGGTTTAGGAATCAGGGTGATGTTGGCCTCGTAGAATGAATTTGGAAGTTCTCCCTCTTTTTCTATTTCCTGAGATAGCTTGAAAAGTATTGGTATTAGTTCCTCTTTAAAGGTTTTGTAAAACTATGCTGTATACCCATCCGGTCCTGGGCTTTTCTTAGATGGTAATCTTTTGATGGTTTCTTCTATTTCCTCAATTGATATTGGTCTGTTTAGGTTGTCTATATCCTCCTGACTCAATCTGGGCAGATTATATGACTTAAGAAATTTATCGATGCCTTCACTATCTTCTATTTTATTGGAGTATAAGGATTCAAAATAATTTCTGATTATCTTCTGTATTTCTGAAGTGTCTGTTGTGATCTTGACTTTTTCATCCCGTATGCTAGTAATTTGAGTTCTCTCTCTTCTTCTCTTCGCTAGCATGGCTAAGGGTCTGTCAATTTTATTTATTTTTTCAAAGAACCAACTTTTACTTTTGTCAATTTTTTCAATTGTTTCTTTTGTTTCGATTTCATTAATTTCAGCTCTGATTTTAATTATTTCTTGCCTTCTACTTCTTTTGCTGTTGTTTTGCTCTTCTTTTTCTAGGATTTTGAGATGAAGTATGAGATCATTTATTTGTTGGTTTTTTCTTTTTTTAAGGAATGAACTCCAAGCAATGAATTTTCCTCTCAGAACTGCTTTCAGTGTGTCCCATAGATTCCGATATGTTGTGTCTGTGTTTTCATTTAACTCTAAGAATTTTTTAATTTCCTCCTTGATGTCTTCTAAAACCCATTGATCATTCAGTAACCTATTGTTCATTCTCCAAGTGATGCATGATTTTTCCTTCCTTCTTTTATTGTTGATTTCCAGTTTCATTCCATTATGATCAAATAAGATGCATGGTATTATCTCTACTCCTTTATATTGTCTAAGAGTTGCCCTGTGACATAATATATGATCTATTTTTGAGAAGGATCCATGTGCTGCTGAGAAAAAAGTGTAGCTGCTTGATGTTGGGTGGTATATTCTATATATGTCAATTAAGTCTAGGTTATTAATTGTGTTATTGAGTTCTATAGTTTCCTTATTCAACTTTTGTTTGGAAGATCTGTCCAGTGGTGAGAGAGGTGTGTTGAAGTCTCCCATGATTATTGTATGGTGGTCTATTAGACTCTTGAACTTGAGAAGAGTTTGCTTGATGAACATAGCAGCACCGTTGTTTGGGGCATATATATTGTTATGTCTTGTTGGTGTATGGTTCCCTTAAGCAGTATGTAGTGTCCCTCTTTATCCCTTTTGATTAGCTTTGGCTTGAAATCTATTTTATTAGATATGAGTATGGACACTCCTGCTTGTTTCCACAGTCCATATGAGTGATATGATTTTTCCCAACCTTTCACCTTCAGTCTATGTATATCTTTTCCTATCAAATGCGTCTCCTGTAGGCAGCATATTGTTGGGTCTTGTTTTGTGATCCATTCAACTAGCCTGTGTCTCTTAATTGGTGAGTTTAAGCCATTAACATTTAGGGTTATTATTGAGATATGGTTTGTTCTTCCAGCCATATTTGTTTATTAATGCTACTAAACCTGGTTTGTTTTCCTCTTTGATTATTTTCCCCCCTTTACTGTCCTACCTCCCACTGTTGGTTTTCATTGTTGTTTTCCATTTCCTCTTCCTGTAGTGAGATAGTATCTTAGAGTGGTTTTAATTTGCATTTCTCCGATTGCTAGAGATGGTGAGCATTTTTTCATGTACTTGTTGATTGATTGTATGTCCTCCTCTGAGAAGTGTCTGTTCAGATCCTTGCCCATTTGTTGATTGGGTTATTTGTTTTCTTGTTGTTTAATTTTTTGAGTTCTTTGTATACTCTGGATATTAGGGCTCTATCTGAAGTGTGAGGAGTGAAAATTTGTTCCCAGGATGTTGGCTCCCTATTTACCTCTCTTATTGTTTCTCTTGCTGAGAAAAAACTTTTTAGTTTAAGTAAGTCCCATTTGTTGATTCTTGTTATTAACTCTTGTGCTATGGGTGTCCTATTAAGAAATTTGGAGCCCGACCCCACAGTCTGTAGATAGGAGCCAACTTTTTCTTCTATCAGGCGCAGAGTCTCTGATTTGATATCAAGCTCCTTGATCCATTTTGAGTTAACTTTTGTGCATGGCGAGAGAAAGGGATTCAGTTTAATTTTGTTGCATATGGATTTCCAGTTTTCCCAACACCATTTGTTGAAGATGCTATCCTTCCTCCATTGCATGCTTTTAGCCCCTTTATCAAATATAAGATAGTTGTAACTTTGTGGATTAGTCTCTGTGTCCTCTATTCTGTACCATTGGTCCACCCACCTGTTTTGGTACCAATACCATGCTGTTTTTATTACTATTGCTCTGTAGTATAATTTGAAATCTGGTATTGCTATACTGCCTGATTCACACTTTCTGCTTAGAGTTGCTTTTGCTATTCTGGGTCTTTTATTTTTCCATATGAATTTCATGATTGCTTTATCTATTTCTTCAAGAAATGCTGTTGGGATTTTGATTGGCATCGCATTAAACCTGTAGAGAACTTTGGGTAATATCGCCATTTTGATGATGTTAGTTCTGTCTATCCATGAACAGGGTACATTTTTCCATCTTCTAAGATCTTCTTCTCTCTCTCTCTTTAGGGTTCTGTAGTTTTCATTGTATAAATCTTTCACCTCTTTTGTTAGGTTGATTCCCAAGTATCTTATTTTCTTTGAGGATATTGTGAATGGAGTGGTTTTCCTCATTTCCATTTCAGAAGTTTTGTTGCTGACATACAGGAATGCCTTAGATTTATGCATGTTGATTTTATATCCTGCCACTTTGCTGAATTCATTTATTCTAGTAGTTTCTTTGTAGACCCTTTTGGGTCTGTTAGATATATTATCATATCATCCGCAAATAGTGATAATTTAAGTTCTTCTTTTCCTATTTTTATGCCTTTAATTTCTTTCGTCTAATTGCTCTGGCCAGTGTTTTAAGAACTATATTGAATAGAAGTGGTGATAGAGGGCATCCCTGTCTTATCTTCCTTATCCCTTTTGATTAACTTAGGTTTGAAGTTGATTTTATTCGATGAGTATGGCCACTCCTGCTTGCTTCCGAGGGCCATGTGAGTGGTATGATTTTTCCCAACCTTTCACCTTCAGCCTGTGTATGTCTTTTCCTATCATATGAGTCTCCTGAAGGCAGCATATTGTTGGATTTGTTTTTCTAATCCAGGTTACTAGCCTATGTCTCTTGATTGGTGAATTCAGGCCATTAACATTTAAGGTTACAATTGAAATATGGTTTGTACTTCCAGTCATGTTTATTTATTTATTTATTTTAGTTTGGCAAGTTTTTCCTCTTTGGTTATTTTTCTCCCCCTTTACTGAGATACCTCCCACTGTTAGTTTTGGGCGCTATTTTTCAATTCCTCTTCTTGTAGTATTTTGCTCAAAATGCTTTGCAGTGCTGGTTTTCTGGCTGCAAATTCTTTTAGCTTTTGTTTATCGTGAAATATTTTAATTTCATTGTCAAATCTGAAGCTTAATTTTGCTGGGTACAGTATTCTTGGTTGGAATCCATTATTTTTCAGCATTTGAAATACATTGTTCCAGGATCTTCTCACTTTCAAAGTCTGTGATGAAAAATCAGTCGTTAACCTAATTGGTTTACCCCTGAATGTAATCCGCCTCCTTTCTCTCGTAGCTTTTAATATTCTCTCCTTATTCTGTAGGTTGTCTATCTTCATAATTATATGTCTTGGAGTTGGTCTATTATGGTTTTGAATGTTTGGGGTCCTGTAGGCTTCCAGGATTTGGCAATCCATTCCATCTTTCATCTCTGGGAAGTTTTCTAGAATTATTTCATTTAATATGTTGTCCATTCCTTTGGTTTGAACCTCTGTAACTTCTTCTATCCTGATGACTCTCAAGTTTGGTTTTTTTATGACATCCCATATCTCTTGAATAAATTGCTCGTGAGATTTAAGCATCCTTTCTGTGTTGACTATATTCTTTTCAAGTTGATAAACTTTGTCTTCATTATCTGATGTTCTGACTTCTACTTGATCTAGTCTATTTGTAATATTCTCATTTGAGTTTTTAATTTGGTTTATACTTTCCTGCATTTCTAGGATTACTGTTTGATTTTTTTTAGAGATTTAAAAAAAATCAAACATGCTAATGTCTTGAGATTGACTTTCCCAGCCTCCAGAACTGTGAGCCAAATAAATTTGTATTGTTCATAAATTATCCAGTCTGTGGTATTGTTATAGCAAAGGAAAACAGATTAAGACCTGCAGATTTTAATTTAATTGCATCTTGAAAGATACTACATAAATTCAGTCACATTTGGTGTACCAAGAGTTAGGAACTCAATATCTGAATTTGGATTATAATTTCTGTCATTCTTATGACACCATAAGAAGTGTTTTGGTTCATTTTTCATTAAAAATTCCCTCTTCACTTTATTAAATCCATTGCCTCTGGATTTAATAAACATTTTCCGTACCTTTTTTCCATACATTTTTTTCTTAACTACATAAGCTTGAGTATTTTACCCCATAACATGTTAACCTAGTATATAATTCAGAATGTTAGGTTATGCTGGATCAAAAGTAGCCCACAGTTTTCTAGCTCATTATAACTTTTGTTTCTCTCATGCCATGTATTCATCATGGTTTCCTTGGGGTTTTGCTCCATGTTTTGTCCCTCTGGAATGTGGACTGTATGAGCAGCTACCCTAGTGAACACTGACAATCAGTGTGGTAGAGAGAAGAGTGTTCCAGGGAGTCTTGAATTGACAATTGCATGCTTCAGTCCAAGATAACAAGTGACAGGTCTACTGAAAGCTCAGTGGCCATACTTAAGGCCCAACACCCCCACTGACCAACCATAGGGCCCAGAAAGTATAATCATAACAAATCCTGGAAAACAAGATGACTCAAGTACCATTAAATACCTTCTATACTCTTCCATATTGCTTTCTTGCTCATATAATCTCTCTCACACATACACCCTATATATACATATATAGGATGTGCCATAATGTCATATATATACATATACATGTATATACACATATGTAATACATATAATATATATGTAATGTTACACATAAATATAAATATGTACTTAATATTATGTATATATGAAGCACTGTTGTTTCATAAAATAGGATCAACAGTATTTTTTTTTTGTAGTGGGGATTAAATCCAGAGGTGCTTTACACTGTGCATATCCCAGCGCTTTTTAACTTTTTATTTTTATTCTTGCTAAGTTGGTTAGGGCCTAAGTTGCTGAGACTGGCCTTGAACTTGTAATCCTCATGAATCAGCCTCCCAAGTTGCTAGAATTACAGGCATGAGCCACTGAACTGGGCCACAGTAGTCCTTTTTATCTTGCTTGTCTCAGCCAAGAATACCTTGTGAGAAACTGTCCAAGACAGGTATACATCTAACTTATTCTTTTCAATGGTTATATAATATTACATGATGATGATGATAATAATATATAATTTATTTAGTCAAAAGTATGTTTAGAACCAAGTAGTTGTCCAGGCTCTTTGTGATATTTGATAGTCTACACATTTTGTACTCTGTCACCATAAATTGAAATAATTTGGCTTCACCTGTTTCCCTTGCAATGCAAGTCAAGTCCCTAGTTCTCAAGTGCAATTCTTCCCTTTTTCTAATACTCCCACTCATATAAACACATCTCTTCCTACTGTCCTCCTCTAAAATAAGCATAAAATCCTGCTTTACTTATTTAAAGCACTATATCAACATGTTTTATTTTCAAATAGGAAAATGGCAGCAACCATAACTTCTCCTTTCCTCCATATACCATTTCCTCTTCTATGCTTCTCCTTCCCAGTTGTTTTTTTATTTGTTCTTTCTAGATATATACAACAGTAGAGTGTATTTTGACATATCATACTTACATAGAATAAGGACAGCTTGTTCCAATTGGGATCCCATTATTGTGGTTGTGTATGACGTGGGGTTATGTTGGTCGTGTATTTATATATAAGGATAGGAAAGATATGTCTCATTCATTCTAATGTCCTTTCTATTCCCATCCCTTCTCCCTTCCCTTCATTCCCCTTTTATAGTCCAGTGAACTTCTAATTTTCCCCTCCCTTGTTGTGGGCTAACATCCACATATCAAAGAGAATTCCTCCCTTTGGTTTTTTGGGACTGGCTTACTTCACTTGGCATGATATTCTCCAGTTCCATCCATTTACCAGCAAATGCCATAATTTCATTCTTCTTTATGGCTGAATAATATTCCATTGTGAATATATACCACAGTTTCTTTATACATTCATCTGTTGTAGGGCACCTAGGTTGGTTTCATAGGTTGGATATTGTGAACTGAGTCGTTCTAAACATTGAAGTGGCCGCATCACTGTAGTATGCTGATTTTAAGTCCTATGGTATAAATGGAGGAGTGGGATAACTCCATTTAACAAGGGTCAAATGGTGGTTCCATTCCAAGTTTTCTAAGGAATCTCCATACTGCTTTCCAGATTAGTTGCACCAATTTGCTGTCCCAGCATCAATGTATAAGTGAAACTTCCCCCCACCCCACATCCTCACCAACATTTACTGTTACTTGTATTCTTGATAATTGCCATTTAGACTGGGGTGAAATGGAATCTCAGTGTAGTTTTGATTTGTATTTCTCTAATTGCTAGAGATGTTAAACACTTTTTAAAAAAAATATTTTTGACCATTTATTTTTCTGTGAGATGCCTGTCCAATTCCTTAGCCCATTTATTGATTGGGTTACTTGTTGTCTTTTTGTTCTGTTTGTTTGGTGTTAAGTTTTTTTTGAGTTCTTTTGTTTATCCTGGGTATTACTGCTCTGAGGTGCTAGTGGTAAAGATCTCCTCCCATTTTGCAGGCTCTCTGCTCATGTTTTTGATTGTGTCCTTTCCTGTGAAGAAACTTTTTTAGTTTGATACTATCCCATTTATTGATTCTAGATTTTACTTCTTGCACTTGAGGACGTAAGTTCCTAACCTGACATGGTGAAGAGTTGGTGCAGAGTCTCTGGTCTAATGCCTGGATACTTGGTCCACTTTTGAGTTTTATGCAGGGTGAAAGATAGAGGTGCAATTTCATTCTACTACATATGGATTTCCAGCATTCCCAGCACCATTTGTTGAAGAGGCTATCTTTTCTCTACTAGCCTTTGTCTAGTATGAGGTAACTGTATTTATATTGGTATGACTCTGTGTCTTCTATTCTGTTCCATTGGTCTCCATGTCTATTTTTGTAACTATAGTCTTGTAGTACAATTTAAGTTCTGGTATTATGATGCTTCCCGAGTCACCTTCCTCACAGAAAATTGCTTTGGCTATTCTGAGCCTCTTATTTTTCCAAATGAATTTCATGACTGCTTTTTTTTTTCTTTGTAGAAAAGAACTTCATTGGAGTTTTAATAGGAACTGCACTAAATCTGTAAAGCATTTTTGGTAGTATGGCCATTTTGACAATATTAATCCAAGAACATGGGAGATCTTTCCATCTTCTAAAGTCTTCTTCAATTTCTTTCTTGTTTTGTAGTTTTCATTGTAGAGGTGTTTCACCTCTTTTGTAAGATCATTTCTTTGTTCCCCACCTCTTTTTCTCTGACCTTCAGCCTTTTCTTCCGTTCTACTTTTCACAAATAAGAGAGAATGTAGATTGGGAAAGTGGTTAAAAACAAAGAAAATCAGGTCAAAATCTCTTAATAAAATTATAGTTTTGGGCTGGGGTTATGGTTCAGTAGCAGAGTGCATGCTTCAGATGTGTGAGGCACTGGGTTCGATCCCTGGCACCACATAAAAATTAAAAAATAATAAAATAATAAAGGTATAAAAAAGTGTTATTGACATTTTTAAAAATTATAGTCTTTTTCCAATGATCTTCCTAGATACATAATGAAAAGAAATAATTGGCCAAACCCTCCAGCTTTCTGGGCTTCCAGATTTACCTCCAAGTTGCTACCTCTTCAAAACATTTTACTTTCCTTTTACACTTCCATCATAACTCATATGAATATCAAAAAAGAATAAATATATTGAAATTAGAAATTTGGGGGAACTGTCTTTGTTAAAGTATTTTCTTACTTTTTTTTCCTGTTTATGACTTTATCATGAGTGGAAGATTTTTTAATTTTTTAATATTTATTTTTTAGTTTTCGGCGGACATGACATCTTTGTTTGTATGTAGTGCTGAGGATTGAACCTAGGCTGCACGCATGCCAGGCGAGCGCGCTACCGCTTGAGCCACATCCCCAGCCCGAGAGTGGAAGATTTCATTGTGTATCTGTATATATTTGCACATCATGAAGCATTTGCCATTTTTGAATATTGATTTTAAATAAATATTTAAATTATTTTTAAAGTTAGAACTTCTCAGGGCTTGCCCTGTTTAGTTATCCAAAGTATTAGAAGTCTAAATTTTTCTTGTTCTATTTGAAGTTAGTTATTCCCTGGTTTTTCCTGGGAGTAAAAATGAACCATCACTGGGCGCAGTGGCATATGCCTGTAATCCCAGCAGCTCCAGAGGCTGAGGCAGGAGGATCACATGTTCAAAGCCAGACACAGCAAGGGCGAGGCACTAAGCAACTCAGTGAGACCTGTCTCTAATTAAATACAAAATAGGGCTGGGATGTGGCTCACTGGCTGAGTGCCCCTGAGTTCAATCTCCAATATCCGCCCCCCCAAAAAAATAAAACTGAACCATCCCATATTTCTATCACCTGGTCCACAATATGGCTAATCTAATGAATTAATTTGTGAAGGGAGGACATCTACCTCCCCTACCTTTTCTCCCCAGAAAATCAGGGTACTTAGTCTTCCATGAGTTTAATCCCCAATCCCAGGGACAAAAGAAAATGTCTTTGAACTTTATTATAGTTAATAAAAAATACATTTGGATTTATTTTTTCTGGTTGAGCTGACACAAATATTTATATTTTGCTCTACTATAAAAAGGATTGCTATGGCCTAAATGTTTCTCTCTCTCTCATTTCAAAATCCTAACCCCCAAGGTCATTAGGCCCCACTCCAAGACAGGGGGATTTTGAGGCAGGTGATAAGATCACATGGATAGAACCCTTCTAAATAGTATCAGTGCCCTTCTAAAATGGTCTCAAGGGAGCTAATTCACCTTCCACCATGTAAGGACAGAAGGAAAAGGCACCACCTATGAACTGGTGAGCAGTCCTCACCAAACACTGAATCTCCTGGTGCTTTGATCTTGGATCTTCCATCTCCCAGAACTGTGACAAAAGAAAAAGAAAAACTCCCAGCCAAGAATAACTTACCAGGCAAAGATGGCCTTCAAAAACAAAGGAGAGGGGCTAGGGATGTGGCTCAAGCAGTAGCTCGCTTGCCTGGCATGTGTGCGGCCCGGGTTTGATCCTCAGCACCACATATAAACAAAGATGTTGTGTCCGCCAAATACTAAAAAATAAATATTAAAAAAATTCTCTCTCACTCTCTCTTTAAAAAAAAATAAAAATAAATAAATAAAGGAGAGAGAAAGATTTCTCAAGCAAAAGATGAGAGAGCTTATCGCCTCTAGAACTACTTCATAAGAAATACTAATAGGAGCTCCAAGGTCCACCTTCAGGCTAAAACAAAAGGTTGATAATAAGTAACACAAAAACATATGAAAGTATAAAACTCTCAGGTAAAAGTAAATATGTAATCAAATGCAGAGTATTCTATTATTGTGATAGTGAAATATAAATCACTTGTATCTCTAATATAATGATTAAAGACAAAAATATTTAAAATAACTATAGCAAAAATAATTAGCTAATGGAAATATATAGTAAGCTGTAATATTCAAAACAAAAAGCGGGAAATAAATGTAGAATTTTCATCTGAGATGAAAGATAAATTGTTATCAGCTTAAAATGAGCTGATTTGTAAGCCTCATGGTAATGACAAAGCAAAAACCTATGGTAGATACACAAAAGATAAGCATATAATCAAAGAACACCATTATAGAAAGCCATCAGGCCACAAAGGGATGAATAAAGGAACAAATAATCATTAAAACAGCCAGAAAACAATGAGCAAAATAGCAATAGGAAGTCCATACCTTTCACTAATTACCTTAAATGTAAATGGATTAAATGTAAATGGATTAAATTCTTCAATCAAAAAACACAAAGCTGAATTAGTTTTTTAAAAAAATAAAAAAACAAGATACTCTCTTCAGCTTTAAGGACATACATAAAATGAAAATGAAGATATTCTATACAAACAGAAACCAAAAGAAAGCAGGGTAGCTATAGTTACATCAGACAAAATAGACATTAAGTAAAAAACAAACAAAAAAATATAAAAAGTGACAAAGAAAGACATCATATGATGATAAATGGGTTAATTCATCAAGATAATATATTAATTATAAATAAGTATGCATACAATATTGGAGCACCTAAAAATATAAAGCAAATAATAATAGATATAATAGTGAAAAAAGACAGTAATATAATAACAGGGGACTTCAATACCCCACATTCAATAATGGATGAATTATTCATACAGATAAACAATAAAGAAGCACTGGACTTGAACTACACTTTAGACCAAATGGACCTAACACAGAAATTCCATTAACAGTAGAACACACATTCTTCTCAAGTACACAAGGAACATTCTCCAAGATAGTTAGCTCTCTTTATCTATGGGTTCTGTATTAGTGAATTCATTGAATTATGGGCTAACAACCTTTGGAAAAACTTGTGTTTGTACTGAACATGTAGATTTTTTTTCTTGTCAGTACTCCCAATACAGTAATAACAACTATTTATTCAACATTTACATTATGTTAGGTATTGCGGGCATTCTAGAGATGATTTAAACTATTCAGGAGGATGTGTATAGGTTACTATGCCATTTTATATAAGGGACTTACATATTTTGCTATATGCAGGTGGTGCAAAGGCACGATTATAAAATATACTAATGGATAGCCTTTGTGTTGAAAAATGATAAAATTATAGACTTATTCAAATGGCTAGGAAGGGATGAAGAGCACTGGAAATGGCAAATATGTGATTAAATATGAAAGAATACACAGACATCCTCTGACATAACAAAGGCTCAGTTTAGGATTTTTCAAATTTATAATGTTGTGAAAGTTATATGCACTCAGTAGAAACCACATTTCAAATTCTGAATTTTGATGCTTTTCCTCGATAGTGTTATGTGGTGATGCTGCAGCAGCAAGCCACAACCGCCAGCCACAAAATCCTGGGGTCACCAACCAATATCCATACTCTGAATGTGCTGTGTTCAGTAAATTTCAAGAGATATGCAACATTTTCTTAGAAAATAGGCTGTGTTAGGTGACTTTGCCAACTGTAGACTAATGTAATTGTTCTGAATGTGTTTAAAGGAGGCTACATCACAGATTGATTAGTAGCTTAGATGTATTAAGTGCATTTTGAACTTACAATTTTTCATTTGTGAGGGTTTTTGGTACGTAATTCAATTGTAAGTCTAGGAGCATTTGTATATTCATTCTTTGAAAAATACAAAATTATTTCACAGTAATAATTGCAACACTGTTGGACTGTATGTGTGTGTAAGAAACTCCCTTTTCATTGGAACAGTTTAGTCCGTTCACATTAATGGTTTGTTTCTTTGTGTGTGTGTGTGTGTGTTTATATTTATGGTATAATTAGTTCATTACATATATGTATGTATGTGTGTGTAAGAATATATATAGGCATGAAGGGAGGGTAGAAAATGAAGCCATGTTGGAACAAAGTTGCAATTTTTTATCAAAATTTAGTATTATATAGAGTAGAATATAATAAAGATTTTTACTATAATCCCTGGAACAAGCACTAGAAAAAAATTAAATATCCCTCCAAAAAGAGGAATTTAATGGCATGTTATTATTAAATTGTTTATATGTTAACTCTCAAAAGACAGCAAGAAATGAGGAACAGAGGAATAAGAAATTAAATTCCAGACATTCTAACATCAGGAAAACAGCATTGAGAGACACAGAAAATAAAATGACAGATGTGATATAACCACCTCAATAATTAAATATGAACAGGCTAAAAAGAAAATATAGAGATTGTTAACCAAACCATGCAAATTCTCAAAAAAAAAATCTCCCTTTTATCTTGTACATTTTTGAAGAATACTAGATAAATATTAATGGAGGTAAATCAAAAAAGGAAAGTAAATGACATCCAAGAAACAAGAGAGCCAAAACAGGAACAATGTGCAAGATGGTGCTGGATGCTCTAGAATAGTAATCAGCTCAGTTCTGGAGAACTTTGTCTCTAGGAATAAAAGAGAGCTGATAATGTCTAAAACTTTATTTGGCAGACATTTGATAAATCTGTTAGTTCTATGGATAAACAAAGTGAAAAGGATAAGGGAAACTAAACAAATAAAAAACAAGGCAACTATTAACTCTGGAAAATAAAAGGTGAAGAAAACAACACTTGATATGCTAATTGGTTAAGCAGCCATTCATTTCATGATCACTTACTGAGTGCTCCCTGTTGCCTGGCCATGTTGTAGGCACTGGTCTGACAGCAATAACAAAATAGATCAAACTCCTTCTAAGTGACTTACATTTTAGTAAATGGACACAGATGCTTGAAAAGGAACCTGTCTGTAATATAAGTGATTCATAGGTTAAGGAAAATCTGCAAGTATATATGGATTGAAAAGTGGGACATACCTGCTATTTTCCACAGAATAGCCAGGGAATAAAATGACACTTGAACTAAGACCCATGTAAAATGAAGGAGAACCACTGGTAGAATACCATTTTAGAAAGAACAGATAGTTCAAGGACCTAACACAGGAATGGACTATATTCAACTGTTTGAAAGAACAGAGGGATGAAGGGTGGCAGAAGATAGCTGGGTATGATCAAAAAGTTAACCCAGGGCCTTCCTGGCCCTGATAAGGACTTTGGATTTACAGAGCCATATTAATGATACTAATGATTGAAATAACATGTATGTTGTAACCAGTATGAAAATAAAAGGATAAAAAAAGAGGGAGGAAGTTGTAGGAGAGCACTAGGAAATTGGTAGATAATACCTAGCAGTGATAAATTACTAGATTGCAACATGCACACAGTAGCTATATCTATGGATGTAAAACCAGAAGAAACTGCTGAAAAAGATGAAAGTGGCTTCACTAGGGATGGAGCATGAAACTGCTACTCGTCATCTAAGTTTCTCATAATGCTTGATATTTTTAAAACTATATGCATTTTTTTTAATTGTGAAAGAGCTTAATGTCAGGACAGGGGAGATCCCTTAATTGTCAATGTGGAAGATGTGAAAAGGTCCTGAAAATCTAGTAGGTGATAAAGGACGGGCCAACAGCTAGGGCTAGAATGGTTATTGTGTTAGTCAGCTTTCTGGTGCTGAGACAAAGACATCTAAAATAATCAACTTAAGGGAGAAAAGATTTATTTTGGTTCCCAGATTTGGAGGTTCTAGCTCATGGTTGGTTAGTTTGTTGCTTTTGAACCTATAGCAAAACAGTATATCACTGCAGAGAACACATAGTATAGTGAAGCTGCTCACAGCATGACAGCAAAGAGGAGGAAGAGGCTGGGATCCCAATATTCCCCTACAGTGCACTCCCAGAACGACCTAACTTTGTCCCACTAAGCCCCACCTCCTGAAGGTTCCACCACTTCCCAATGGTGCCAAGTTGGGGACCAAGCCTTCTGCTCATGGGACTTTGTAGGATATTCCAGATGCAAAGTATAAAAGCTGTGTAGATGATGGGCACTTTATGTTCCTAGGGAATCTTTTTTTTCTGTCAGTCTTGGTCTATCTTCTACTCCTATAACATAATACCACAAACTAGGTATTGCAGAACTTTTTTTCTTATAGTTCTGGAAGCTAAGAAGTCTAAAGATCAAGGCCTCAGTATATAGTGTCTGGTGAGGGCTGCATTCTCACATGGCAGAATGGCAAAAAAAGGGACCAACCCCATTCATCAAAATCCTTTACAAGCGTACCTAATCCCATTCATGATGGAGGAACCATCATTGCCTAATCACCTCTTAAAGGCCCCAACTCTTAATATTACACATGCTGGCAAACACCTGAATTTTGGAGGGCACACTTTCAAACTATAGTAGTCACCCAAACTGTTATTTTCCTCTTAAGTTACATATTTTTTATGCCCCAGGGAAAAATAAACATTTTTCTTCTTAATAAATTCTAGCTAACACTCCTAATTTCTATCCTATAGTCTCATGCTACTGTAAAAGAGATAAAAGCAAATCATGCCTGAAGTCTTTTTTAGAATGAGGTGATGTTTATATAATTACTTTGGTGTATATAAATTTGAATCATATTGACCATATTCTTCATATGTCCAAAATCTTGTTTTCCAAATTATTTTCAAATTAGATGAAAAATGGCATTGTGATGCCATATACATATCTAATTGAGATTTGTCATCAATTTATGAATCATCTATTCATGTCTTTTGTTCATTCATCTTTTTTATTAATTTGTAAAAGCTCTCTAGTACAATAGCCATAGAGCTGTTACAAACCATATATACCTTATACCTGCTACAAATTTTTTTAAAACTGTCTTTTTGATACATAAAATGCTTATACAACTGAATTTTTCTTTTATACTTCCCTCCTTTGTTTATACTTAGAAAGATTTCTTTACCCTGAGACCAATGAATATTTACCCATCCCCCACTGCAGTTTTTACAACCTTAGGGTTGGTAATGATCTCTTCATCACATAACTCACCTTCTGAACAAGACTTCAGTGACAGAACATAAAAGCTTATTTGATAAGAAACAGCTGACCCTTCTTGATGTGGCTCATGATTTGGACTCCTTAGGCATGTAATTTATTTCTTACCAAAATATATATTAATATGTCTTCTTGAATGATCACTAACAGCTGTTCCTAATCTTTTAGGTGTCCTAGAACACTGATGGCAAACTTCAAGGGCCATGCTCTCCCCGGGAGCTTCTTCTTGATAGTTGGACTGTGGTGGTCAGTGAAGTACCCACTGAAGTACTTTCACCAGAAGGGGAAGAACAGCAGGCTCAACCATTATTACCAGCGTCTAGAGGTCATCGAGGCTGCAGTCAAGATTCTGTTTTCAGTCATTGGTAAGAGCAGGGTCATTTGGTCTGGGGAATCTTCACATCATACCAGAACCTTTAATCTATTTTCTGGGCTCTGTGAAATAGATGTTTCACTGGCAGAGACAATACAACAAGGATTTTCAAATAGCCACTAGGTTGTTTTATCATAATACCTACTGGGTATACTGTTAACAGAGTCTTAACATTGTATATTGACTATGAAAAACTACCAAATAAACTATACTCTTTGTCCTAAAAGGACACTGGTTTAGGAGGTTGTTGAAGCAAAACACATACTGTATGAAAAAGATATAAAAAAATAGCCAAGAACTACATTAAAGCAGAGTAAACTTATGTACATGAACTAAAAAGTACTAAATGGAGTTTACAGTTAGTTTAGGAAAAATCATTTTTCCTCATTTGTCTTTCCCTCTAGAATCTCAGGGTAGTTAACTACCATCTGGTTGACATGCCTTCCCTCCTCAAACCGCAAGCAACTATAGAGGGGGGGAACTTTGCACAGGGGGGCTAGTAAGGTAAACAGTGGGACCAGACTGAAAAAAGCCAACAAGGAATGAGCACTGACCATAGTAAGGGTTCCTCCTCAGAATCAGCCCTGCACTGCATTAAGTTAATTAAGGCTCTTATTCTGCAATTGTGCTTGGCCACTTGCCATCCTTGGCCTAGTTTTCCAGGAGGGAATGAAGCAAAGACAATAACTTCCCTTGGAGTAAGCAAAGCTCACCCAGCTTTGTTTGCTTACCTAGCTGAGATTTCCTGTTCTCAGTTCAGACATCAGAGATCTTTCTGGAGTTGAGAAATGACTGGGACCGTAATGATTTACATAGAAGAGATAGCCTCAATTTTGCCTAAATAAAGCTAGAAAAATTGTATTTGGCATCTCAGCTGGGTGAAAGTGACACGTGTTCAACAGCTATCTCTTGAGTTCTAACCATGTATGAATGTTAGAAACACAATAAGGAACCATATTCCACTCACAAGGCTTCTATTCTGCTGTCACTGCTACTTCACACAGGTCATTTTCACCAACTTCCTGAACAGTTATAAATTAGTTCAGAAAGGGACTGTTTTGAGAAACAAAGTTTTGGGGAACAGCATCCAGAAATGTTATGATGGAGGACTCCCAGGCTTCCACAAGAACATTTTGAGTATAAGACAAATCTTCTAAGAGGTGGTAAAAGTACATGGGACAGACAGGTACTGAGAGCTGTGCTGGGTTACAGCAGCAAAAACTTCTGGCCCTGCTTACTTCTTGGATACAGTATGGCAAAAAACAAACAAAAAACTGTAGCACCTTCACCCTGTCAGTATACTCCTCCAGGGCTGGAGGAGCCTGCAGATTACAGAGCTTGCTTGGTGCTTATATGGGAGCTGCTGCCCTCCCTTAGGTTTGTACAAGAATCTTCATCACAGTCTGTCTTTGGGGATATCTTTCACTGCTGACTTGGCAGAGGAGCCCAAAGATTAGTGATCAGCTACATTCTCACTTAAGTGGTCTGGCCTTGTGTTCACCTTAGCTTGGAACAAATACACTGGAGGCCTGTGTATGGATGCATTCTATTGCTTATCCTTCTAGACCCACAACTCCCAAAAAGGAGAAACAAAGGCCAGTTACCAAAAAGATTACTTGGCCAATCTTATTTTATGCTGAAGGAGCTACATTCAAGGCAGCAAAGCATAGGCAACCCTCACCCACATCTAGACTTGGTTCATGCCTGTTATGGTTTGGATGTGAGGTGTCCCCCAAAGGCTCCTGTGTGAGATGCAAGAAAGTTCAGAGAAGAAATGATTGGGTTGTGAGAGCCTTAACCCAATCAGTGAATTAATTCCCTGATGGGATTATCTGGTGACTGGAGGAGGTGGGCATTGGGGGCATGGCTTAGAGTATATATTTTATATCTGGAGAGTGAAGTCTGCTTCTCTGCTTTCTGATTATCATGGGAACTGGTTCCCTCTGCCACACTCTTCCAACCATGATGTCCAGCCTCACCTCATCCCCCAAGGAATAGAGCCTACTGTCTGTAAAGATTGAGACCTCTTAAACAGTGAGCCCCTAAATAAACTTTTCTTCCTCTACAGTTGTTCATGTCAGGTCTTTCAATCACAGCAGTGAAAAAGATAACACAGAAATTGATAACAGGAGTGGGGTTCTTGCTGTGCCTAACCTAATCATGTGGTTCAGAAGCTTTTTGGAATTTGTGGGTGGGATTTTTGAGATGTTTAGCAGTGCAAGATGGAAATGTTTTAAACTGTTGTAAACAAAGATTAATGGCCAATTCTGGTGGGAGCTCAGAAGACCAGAATGCCAATAGGAGGGTGGACAGTGAAGACAGGGCTCAAGAGGGTTAAGAAGAAAAGGAGGACACTATCGGTAATTGGACTAGAGGCCATCCCTGTACTGTTCTGGCTGAGAAGTTGTCTGCTTATTGTCTATGTCCTGAGACTTTCTTTGAGGCTGATTTTAAAAGTGATGGAGATCTTAATCTAGCTGTCTAGGCAACACAGCATTCAGGAAGTCTCACGGGTGTTACTGGCAGATTTTATTGTGATATTCGGGAGTAGAAATGTTTAAAGAACTTGAAAGGCAGGAGTAAAACTAGGGCTAAGGAAGTTGCAATTGTTATAAGACTTTACTGACACTAAAGAAATGCTGAAGACTATCCAGAAGAAAGATGGCTTGAGGTTATCTCAGGAGCTGGCAAGCCCACACCCACCTCAAACTCAAGGAAATAAAAGTAAAAATTCTCTTTGAGACCAGTAGGACACCCTTCTTGCACAAGGGGGCCTAGGAAGTTGTTTTTCAACATGCTCAGCAACGCAGACATTCACATGCTGCTTCAGCAAAGGTCCCTGCAGACTTGGCTACTGCTCAAGATGGTGACAGTCTTGGTGTCAACCATGTGGTGCTGGTTCTGCAGGAATTCAGAATGCTGGAGTTAGGGGGTCATGGAGGCTTCCACCAAGATTTCAAAGGAAGATCTTGGAAACCAGGCAAAGTGCAGCAGGGTCAGAGTCCCTGTGGGCATGCCCTGAAAAGATAAGGTGTGGAGATTTGAGGAGGAAGCCAAAGCTGCAGTGGAGACCCCCAAGATTAAGAAATGCCAGTAACATGGGACATCAACCTAGAAAAGCTGCAGGAATTGAGCAGAGACAAGCCAACACAAAGGCCACTTGGGCTGCAACCAACAAGGCCATAGGGATGTAGCTACAGAAGACCTTTGGAGAGGACATTATGCCATGTGCTCCAGATGCTGGACACATAACTATAGGCGCTGTTTGCCCAGCTGGATTTCAGTCTTGCTTTGGTCCCATTACTTTTTTCCTATGCCCCTATTTTTGTAAATGGAAATGTTTACTCAGTATCTTTATACAATGGATACCTGTAAATTGCTTCTAACTTTAGAAGCTCACAATGCCAGATTGCCTTGAGCCTCAGAGAAGACTTTGAACTTGAACTTTGAGCAATCTTGGAACTGTTGAGACTATAAGGACTCTTGGGAATGGACTAAACATAATTTGCATTGTCTGATGAATGTGAGCTTTTAGAGGCCAGAGGTGGAATGTTATGGTTTGGATATGAGAAGTCCCCCCAAAGCTTATACATGAGACAATGCAAGAAAGTTCAAAGAAGAAATGATTGGGTAATGACAGCATTAACCCAATCAGTGAATCCTTCTGATGAAATTAACTGAGTGGTAACTGAAGTGGTAGGGTGTGACTGGAGGAGGTGGGAATTGGGGTGGTGACTTGGAAGTATATATTTGTATCTGGCAAGTGAAGGCCTCTCTGCTTTCTGATCACCATTTGAGCTGCTTCCCTCTGCCACACTATGATGTCCTGGCTCAACTTGAGCCCCCAGGAATGAAGCCTGCTGTCTGTGGATTGAGACCTCTGAAATCACGAACTCCTAAATTCTTCCTCCTCTACAGTTGTTCTGGTTGGGTCTTGTAGTCACAGCAATGACAAAGCTAACTAAAACAATGCCTTTCAGCTATTTTTTATTATTTAAATTGTCTTGGAGCTACTCTCTCTACTCACTTACCACTCTCATTTCTGGCAGGGATCCTGGCAGAGCAGTTTGTTCCTGATGGGCCCCACCTACACCTCTACCATGAAAACCACTGGATGAAGCTAATGAACTGGCAGCACTGCACCATGTACCTATTCTTTGCAGTCTCAGGAATCATTGACATGCTCACCTACCTTGCCTCCCATGTCCCCTTGGGGGTAGACAGATTGGTTTTGGCTATGGCAGTATTCACTGAAGGTAACTTAGTAAAATGGATGGAGAAAAGGGAGGAGAGTCAGACAAGTTAAATTTATGAGATCAAAAGATAAATGACCAAAAATATTGCAAATTCAACTCAGGACTCCCAAACCTTGAATAGGACTTTGTCCTATGCTCTGGATGATCCCGACTGCATAATCTATAAAGCATCTCATGAAAGCTTAAGGCCTTAAGACAGTTCTCAAAGGTTCTGGCTAACACTGCACAGAGCCTCCCTGCCTTCCCACTGCCACCATACTGCACTCATACATGTGCATACTCCTATGCACGGGTGCACACATGCACATATATTCACATAGATACAATGCTTCAGGACTGACTGACTGCTACTATATATGGGGTAAATCCTTTTGGTTAAGGAAGAGACACTGCACCCTACTCCACCTCTTGGGGTGTTATTGTGTTGGCCTCCATTACAAGTCTCAAGAAACACACTGCATTAGTCAACTTTCTACCACTATTATTAAACACCTGACATAAGCTACTTAAAGAAGGTCAGTTGGGCTCACAGTTTTGAAGTTTCAAGTTCAAGACTGAGCGGCCCTGTCTGACCTCAAATCATGAAGATTGCACATCAAAGCAAGAGCATATGTAAGAGCAAAATGGTCACATTTTGAACCAGGAACAAAGAGAAGGAGAGATTGGGTTTCCCCGTGAAAAGCAACCCTTCCCCATGACCTAAAGACCTCAAACTAAGCCCCTCCTCTTAAAAGATCCACAGCAACTCCCTATACCAGCACCCTGAGGGCCAAGCCTTTACATATTGACCTTTGAGAGACACTCAAACATAGCACCCACCCAACTGCTCAGGGGAAAGTGGTAGAATCCCAATATACCTCACATTAACTGAAGTATGAAGAAAGCATTTTGTAATCCAATCACTTCTACCTCAGCAGAGTTGAAACAGAAGGTTGAAGAAGGGAAAAACTGAATTTCAAGTATACGTACTCACAG
Source organism: Urocitellus parryii (assembly GCF_045843805.1). Classification (NCBI taxonomy): domain Eukaryota; kingdom Metazoa; phylum Chordata; class Mammalia; order Rodentia; family Sciuridae; genus Urocitellus; species Urocitellus parryii. The sequence goes on from NC_135534.1 coordinate 116,997,883, forward strand.
CTTGTTATAAAGCAGCACCATATATCACTTATCCATTCTGTATAGAACCTTACTATGGATTCTGGAGAGTTATCGTTTTAATACATCTTTCTTGACACTCTTACCATACCTACGAAATTAACTTAATCTGCACCTGTTTGTTGTCCTGGAACACTTCCTAAAAGAAGAAGCTATCTTTGAGACAGATCTAAGAGAAAATTCCAATAACAGGAAAAGCCCAGGGTGAATTCTCTTAAGTATTAACAAGCAAGTCTCTGATGGCTGTCATTTGGTTCGTGGCAGGTTTTCTCTTCTACTACCATGTTCATAACCGATCTCCACTGGACCAGCATATCCACTCACTCCTGCTGTATGCTTTGTTTGGAGGCAGTATCAGTATCTCCCTGGAGGTGATCTTTCGGGACAATATTGTGCTGGAACTTTTCCGAACCAGTCTGGTTATTCTTCAGGGAACTTGGTTCTGGCAGGTGATTATTCACACCAACATTCTTTATATGGTCTAGATTGAGGAGTCCCCTCAAGTGTGCCCAAGAAAATCCTGAAGGCAAAATGTCTGAAAACGCAGCATACACCCCACAGGAATGTTTTCAAATGGCCCCTTTCTCCCTAGGCCCATACCCTGACCTATGTGCTTTTTCTGTTACTATCCTGTTGCTGCATTAACCTGTGGCAAGACTTCCCTAGTACAGGCAGGCACTGGTACCTTCTACAAGTCCCACTTCCTAACTTTCCCACAATTAACATTCCTGTATGAAAAGGCCTGAGATAGTGGGTAGCTTAAGCAAACCTGGTGGCCACTGGGGAAGGCTGGCTTCTCAGGACAACTAACCAAAAGACCAATTTCTTCTTCATCTAACCCACCAGATTGGGTTTGTGCTGTTCCCACCTTTTGGAACACCTGCATGGGACCAGAATGATGAGGCCAACATCATGTTCATCACCATGTGCTTCTGCTGGCACTACTTGGTTGCCCTCTGCATTGTGGCCATCAACTATTCTCTTGTTTACTGGTATGTTCTTTTTTTGACAAGTACTAATCCTAGGCAGTGTTGATTAACTTCTACTTGTGTTAATAGGTGCCAACTATATGCCAAATCCTAGGTAAGGCACTCGATACTTCAGAATAGTTATTACAACTCTCATTTTACCAATGAGGATGATAAAGGCTTTTTGATGTTAAATGACCTGACTAGGTCATAGTACCCTGACATACCAAAGTCTCACATACAGCTCTGATATTAAGGCTGTAGTACAATAGGGAAAACTCTGAACTAGGGATCAGTACTGGGCTGTAGACCCTGCTGTTACTGGTTCATCTGGGACTCCTCTTCTATTTCTGGTCTTGTTTTGCCTACTTGCTAGAAATGTTATCAAAACATATGCCGAGGCAGAAAGTGCTCTCTAGAGTGCTTCTTAGCAGTACAGACTATAATAGCTATTAACTCCCACGTACTCACTGTGTCACAGGCATAGATAACTCTCAACACTGTATTACCCCACTTTGCTCTATAGCTTTATGATGAACTGTTAATGTTTTACAGATGGGGAAATCAAAGTTTCAAGACTGAGTAACTTGACCAAGGTCATCCAACCAGTAAATGTCGGTGCCTTGCAGTACAAGGATGACTTACAGCATATGGTTTTACAGTTCTATGGCTGTTGTAGCTGCCCCTCCTTTTTTCCTAGGTGCTTATTTTCCTAGACCCAAAGCAAACACACTACACCCAGAAGAGTCCATAACAGACCAAACAGAAAGGAGTTATAGTCATGGTTACCATCAGTCTACTCCCTGGTCAGTGAAACAGCTGAATCTGAGCTCAATTATGACATTTCAGTCACACTAAGTATTGTCTGAGGTGTCAGATATACAAACACATATCACAATATTTAATAGAGATGTGAAGAAAATGCTTTAAGAACCAATAGGTATTTTTAAATCCTCAGATGAGGAAGGATCTTTTTCTGCCTAATCTAATTGGACCTCATTGTTTTTTCTATTACAGCCTTCTGACACGGATAAAGAAACATGGAGGAGAAATTATTGGGATTCAGACACTGAAGTCCAATCACACTTACCAGACTGCACTTTTGAGTGGCTCAGATGAGGAACGAGATTAGGCCATGGACTTTCGGAGACCTCCTATCCCTTTGAGCCCCGGAGTGAATATAGCTTATTCCCTCATTTTGAGGCTTACCTTGGTCTGCTCCTAAGGCTCCATACATTTGTACCTCCTCATTTAATACAAGGCTGGAGGCTTTAGTACAGGAAATTAGGCCTCTGATGTTTTGTGTATTTTGCTGTTTGGATTCTTAAACATAAGGTAACTTAGTCTGTGTTAGTGTAATATCCTTCATAAAAAGAAATGAGGTAATACCTGTAAGTAATAAGCCTGTGCATCTGTATAGAGAAATCAAAGACTGAACACCTAAAACAGGAAATGACCTTGTGAATGAAATAATATGAGTCGTGCAAGACGTCATGCTGCTTTTCCTTCAAGAAAACAGGTTATTTTCTTATTGGAAAAACATCAGGACACATGTGAATGATAGTGCTTTTACTTTAAAGCTATAATTCTAACTTGTATTTTTTTTTTAAGTAAAGCAATTTACAAGCAAATTTTAAATATTTTAAATATTACTTGTTAAACATTTTCTAACTAATCTTAACAGAGCACTGCAATGCCTCCATTGATAAGGGACAAAATTAGGCCAAAGATATATATATATATATATATATATATATATATATATATTTTTTTTTTTTTTTAAACAGGAAGTTAATTAGTAGCCCAGCCAGGCTTGTGGAACTCAGCTGTTTTGACTTCTAAAGTCACCCAAAAGAGGGTGCCAAAAGGAAATCTGTACAGTGAGGTACAGAGAAAAACATCAGGTTATGGAATGCCTTGAATTTCAACACAGCTGAAAGCAAAAGACATGAATTCTGAATTAGTAATATAAAATCTTGATATTATATAATCTTGGTTTCAGATGTTTTTTCCTTTAAAAAAAAAAAAATTCTTTCAACAGATGTCTACTTTGCACCAGATCTGAAATGGTTGTCCCAAGTAATGAAATATGTGTTCAGCAAGGAGCTGACAGTCTAGTGTTAGGGGGGAGACAGTGTAGGCATTTACACAGTGTGGTGGGGCTTTGAGAGGTAAACACGAACCAAGATAGAGGAAGCAAGAGAGTTGTTTCTATAGGGAGTCTGTCCTACAAAGAGCTTACTCCAGGTACAGAAAGTGCAAAGGCAATGAAAAGGAGGAAAGAACATAGATAATTAAATATATGAAGTTGAACAGGCAGATAAAAGTGAACTAGCATAAAGCTGAAGGGTCTTAAGAGACCACCTAACACCTTTTATTTGTACAGCATTTTCTGGATGAGATGCATTCTCTCATTTGGTTCTCACAGCTGTCTTTCAAACTTGACGCCAAAACTTAGGGATTAAAAATGAGCTACTAAAAACATTGATTTAGTTATTATAGAGAGCTGGATCCCCTTTTTCCATCTACCTTGGTGTTGCCAGCTGAATGGGAACTCAAACATTCAACAAACAGTGCCAGGCACAGCGGTGCAAGTCTGTAATCCCAGCAGCTCAGGAGGCTGAGGCAGGAGGATTACAAGTTTGAGGCCAGCCCCAGCAACTTAGTGAGGCCCTAAGCAACTTAGTTAAGATCCTGTCTCAGAATAAAATATAAAAAAGGACTGGGGATATTGCTCAATGGTAAAGCACCTCTGGTAACCCCCATCCAAAAATCAAAGTATTGAAGGACTCATTATTAGCAATTAATGTAAAATATGCATTTTTCATAGGGACTAGAGGTGGGAAGAACTTAGTTTCTGTTTTATTTTCACAAGAAAGATATACATTTGGGGTCTTGTTGTTGTTGTTTTAAGGGGTAGACTAAGAAATGTAATACTCTCTAGAGTGAGTAGTTGAGGTGTGAAAATCGGATAGGAGATATTAAAATTTATTTTGATGCAAGCCCCACATCATGGTTTGGAACACCTTAATGGAAGTGATCAACCCTGGCATAAACATTCTTAGATATGATACTAAAGTACAAATGGATCATGATGTTGTTCATCAACTTCTCTCTTGGATATGTTGTCTGAATAATTTTACCAACCTCTGTCAACCAGCTTAATGGCTGTCGCCAGATTTCAAGAACTGTTCCCCATCAGAGCTGCCCCATCACCTGGAGTTCTGAAGTCTACATGTGAAGGAAGCATATATGGTACAAATACTGGTGCTCTCACCATAAACAACTCTCACTCTATGCTATTCCACCATCAGGCTGAATAGTGTCAATATTAGATCTCCCAGGGAGTCAAGCCACACTGACATCCTAAAATAGGCCTGTGTTTCACATCCCTGCTCTCTAGAACATACACATCTGTAGCACAAAGCAGTTAGATAACTTCAGTAGATTAACTTGTAGGATAGGGCTTCAGCTGAATGCCAGCGCTACTTTTATGGCATCATTTGTTAAGTAAATTCAGAAGAGGTTTGTTTTTAACCAGCAATAAATATCTCAGACAGAATATCTCAAATTTCTATCTTTTTCTCTTTCGTGCCACATGTCACATGGCTTCCTATGTGAAAAGTAACTCTTAGAATGATCTCTATATTATAAAACACAGATGAACTCTACTTCACTCAAGTAAAGTACCCTGTTGTTCCCTCCCTCTAGTCTCTACCTCTCACCATTTCCAGTCTTATTTCTGTGCCAGTCTTCCATACACCCATCAAGAGTTCTATCTTACCTGTCTCCTCTGCCCTCTGGAATTTAGGGTTCCCACCTTCCAACTCTGATTGTCCCCAACGCCCATCATGATACATCCTAGCCACCCTCCCCTTAAGAATGCAGCAGAGAAGGAATCTTAAGATCAGAAGTCTGAGTTTTCACCTTGGTTCTGTTTTTAATCTTCAGTCATACTCATCTTCTCACAGCTAAAAGGGGGCTGATACATCTATTTTACAGAACTGCAATAGGAAATTATAAAACCACTGGGTAACCAACAAGTCACTCTAACCTTTTTCTCTTTCTCAGCACCTTGCCTAATACCCACCTGCAACATAGCTACCATCTAAACCAGGCCACTTCCATTCTGTGTCCTCCAGCTCTACTTCCCCACCCAGATCCTATACAAGACCACCACTAACAGTCCACAGGTTCAAGATAAATTTTTTAATAATATGAATAACTTCTAAGTGAGATAGGGAAGCCCTATCACTGCAAAAAAAGCATTCCTACCACCCCTGCCCCATGATAGGTGAGGCATATGTTATAAATGACCAGTTCCTTAAGTACTTGGGACATTTTAAAATACCATTCTGAGTTCCACTTAGAGCTGAAAGTGGCTGAGGACTGCAATAACCAGGAATAAATAAATTGAAATCCAGACTAACCTCTTCTGAAGCTGGTAGTGCCCAACCCTGCACACTGCCAACTTTCTACCTGCTGTTTCTCCTGCCAGAGATCAACATACTTTTTCTTAAAGGGTTATAAAAGTATATCACTTCAGGATTGAGGGCCACACAGTCTCTATGATATCTACTCGATTCTGCCTGCTAACTTGAAAGCAGCCATAGATACTACATAAACAAATGGGTGTGGGCTATGTTCCAATAAAACTTTATTTACAAAAACTGGTGGTTGGGCCCAAGAGCCTGGGGTTTGTGACTCCAACTCTAGAACAAAACAGAATGCACAATCTCTGAAATGCAACAAAGTTGGTGCTGCAAAGTCTCTGTCACTGTACTCTGCCCACTGGGCAGACGAAGGTATGGACCACAATCAAGACCCCAACAAAGAGGTGATGCCAGAACAATCCCATTTTGGGGAATCCACACTACCTAACTTCTATGTGTTTTTTTTTATCTCATAGACTCTCAACTACAATGTAGTTATCAAATCAGCCACCAACTGGCTAGGATTCTCATTCTGGTCAAAAAAACAAGTGGTCATTTTAGAGGGGAGCTAAAGCCCACATTTCTATTTGATGAAGAGTGCAATAGGCTCTTTAAAAAAATAAGTTACACAAAATTTTCAGAACACAAAACTCATATCTAGACCACAAGTCACAAAGAAAACCAGAAACTAAAAAATACAACCCTTAGAACAAGGCTTACACACTGCCTGCCCACTCTAAATAGTAAGCCTTCCCTGGGCGTCCTACTCTCAGGAGAGAACTTTGGCTTGAATGATGGAATCATGACCTTCCACGACTGTTGACAGAATCTTCTCCTAGATTGGTAGAGAGCAGACTCAGGAACCTGGAGTAAAACATTCTTAGGGCTCCAGTATGGTGTATGGCAGCAGAATCAAGGCCGTTTCTATCCTCCCCACTAGCCTGCCTTTAACAGACAAGCTTGGAGGAATAACGAAACCTCCGTGCTCCCTTTCTTTGAGCCAAGGCAGACCAGGAGTGATCTTTTATGGAAGCCACCTCTGTCACAATCACTGCTGTTCAGGTGCCTGTTTAGGAGATGGAGCTGTGGTCACAACAACAGTGGAGACTGCTTTGGAGGAACCAGAAGCTGTACCCTGCTGGAGGTGAGATGCGGGAACAGTCTGGATGCGCACCTGTTTGCAAAGAGAAGGTCTGGTCAGTGGACTACAAGTAGGTGCATCAGTTAAGAACAGTAACGGAAACAGAAAAGTCTGATGTGGCCAAGAGTCTGCCTTGGACCTTACCTGTGTGGCCTGACCTTGCTGCTGAAGTTGCTGCAACTGTTGGGCAGTGAGGAAACTAACAGGCTTATTGCCAGCAATGAGCTTAGTACCTGCTGGCATGGTGGTGAGGATGATATTTCGGCCCAAGCCACTCAGGCTGTGGAGGGAAAGCAGAAGTAAGGTATAACTATATCATGGGATATTGTCTCTGCCCTGGATTTAGGTTGTGCACTGAAGGAAAACAGGCAGGTCTGGTGTTCAGTCAAAACTCCAGCATTCCAGATTCACATGGACACAAGCTGCTAAGACCCCACCCTTCTTCCAGCTTCTATGCTTCCCATGGCAGAAAAGGGTGAGCACAGAAGGCCCTAGCACTCTGGATAAAATGGTCCTAGACTCTATATCTATTACCCTAACCAGAAGACACAGCCCAGAAGGGTGTGTGCTCCTGGCAAAAACACCTCCTGAGCCAGATGTGGTGTTGTGCACCACAGTGCCAGCTATTCGGGAGGCTGAGACAGGAGGACCACTGGAATCCAGACGTTCAGAGTCAGCCTGGGCAACATAGCAAAACCTCAACTCTTAAAACAAGAAAACGAGCTGGGCATGGTGGCACACGCCTGTAATCCCAACAGCTTGGGAGGGTAAGGCAGAACTGCAGGTTCAATGCCAGACTCAGCAACTTAGTGATGCTGTAAGCAACCTAGTGAGATGCTACCTCAAAATAAAAAGGGCTGGGGATGCGGCTCAGTGGTAAAATGCCCCTGGGTTCAATCCCTGGTTCCCAGAAAAAAAGAAAAAGAAAATGAAGCCCTGCCTCAAATAGCCATGTCACATAAGCTGGTTTGATAGTGGTAGACTTGATTTCATCCTGCCCTTTATCTTGATTAAGTCAGGGCCACAGGAAGTCATCATCCTCCGAACTGTCCTAAGTTCAGAGCTCAAACGTCAAAGGCAGGTGCCTCACACTCCTCTTCTATCACTTGATGCATTAGGTTTTTTTTTTTAAATTACTCCTCACCCCATCCTGCAATCTATGTTTGAAAACAGTACAGATTTTTGTCCATTTTAATTAGAGTACCTAAAACAGTACTACATGTTCAATAAATATTGTTGATGAACATGGCAATTATTGATGAGCATTGGTGTGGGGGACACAGAAATACCAGCTGCCATCCCATTCTGTGACAAGGACTGACATTATATTCCATCCCCACCTCCACCCCTGAGGATGCTCCTTCACTACAAACAGACTCACTTGGCTCCCAGGTTGCCTTTGATGATAGGGGCTGTGACCACACTCTTGCCCTTCATTGGCTGGCTAATCACAGACAGTGGAACTGTGATCCGTGTAGGTAGCTTCCCCTGCAGAGAAAAAGAAATTGGCTTTTGAGGAATAGAAGAAAGGAAGACCACCAAGCATCATTACAGGGAAAAAGAAGTGAGGAGCACTTTCAGTCCCTATTTTTTACCACAGTCCAAATATTCTGAGGTCAGGGCCCAAGCAACCCTACATAAAAGGGTTCACACTGGTAGTAAGGTGTCACCTGGCCTATTATCATCTTACAATCTTCTTTCATGGGTATAAAACCTGTACCTGAACTACATAGTAAAGTGTGTGTTCATTCACTACAGTCCTAGGTTTTGAGCCCCTAGGAGGAGAGGCTTAAGCATCTCAGTATCCCCCAACATATGGTACAGTGCTGGGGACCTAGAACTATGAGGTGGAACACACATGAGGAAGGAGCGAGAAGCCCAAGAGTTAACAGAGAAAGGACACAGCTACCCCCTCACTGGAATGCAGGCTCACTGAGGGGGAACAAACAGCCAGGCATGCAGGATAAAGAACAAGTCACATTCTCCAAGTGCTTTCTGTTTTTCCAAGATAAGAGAGGTCAGTTAGGGGATACCAATAATAAACTCAACCAAGTGAAAAGTCCACTAAACTTACCAGCTAAGTCCCAAGAAGAACCTAGATGAAAAAAAGGGTAAAGGCCAATATATTAAGGGTTCTGGGAGGGATTAATGGTCACCGGTTCCCAAAGTGCCTGGTTTCTAATGCATGTTTAATAATACAATTTGTTTTGGGCAGTGCTGGGGATGGAACCCAAGGCCTCATGCACATTCCACTGAGCTATACTCCCCAGCCCAGTAATACAATTTCTATGTAGTAAAATCTTAGGTAAATTAAATCTAATTTTTAAAAAAAAAATCAAGAGGGGTGGTTGTGTCAGGAGTGGTGGTACACACCTGTAATCCCAGCAACTCCAGAGACTGAGGCAGGAAGATACCAGGTTTAAGGCCAGCCTGGGCAACTTAGCAATTTATTTCAAAATAAAACACAAAAAGGACCAGGGATGTAGTTCAGTGGTAGAACAATGCCCTGGGTTCAATCTCCAGAACCACCACCACCAAAAAAAAAAGAGGGGACAGTTGATAAGAAGCTAAGCAAAGACATAGATGGGCATGCATATAATTCTAACTATTTCGGTAGCTAAGGCTGGATAAGCCAGTTATATTTACCTAGACTGAATGTCTGAGTGACACAGGGAGATGCCACTGGGTAGGACCTTTTGGTGTCAGGAGGAAGATTCAAGAGGGCAGAGGTAGATTGGGTAAACACGGTTTCCTCACTTCCTTAACTTTACCCTTTGTGATTTGGAAACATATAATTATTTTCCCTTAACCACATTACGTAAGTTTTTTTTTTTTTTGGTGTTGTTGCTTAAGAACATGTATATCCGTCTTCCTTCATCACCCTGGCTTTTATCCCAAATTATTAAACTTTTTCTATGTAGCTTGCTTAGAAAAATAAAAACATGTTTTATATCCTCCATACACTAGAATGGTGTTCCTTACTCCAAGATCAAAGAAAACACACATCTAGAAACACGTTGAGGTTGATATAGGGAGTTAGTTCATAATAAACAAATCATTTCAAGTTGGTGAGAAAGGGATAAACTAGTTGATGATTTGGGGATAACTTGAAAATATGAAATGAGATCCCTACTTCATGATACAGAATTATGTTTTAAATGGACAATCACTTATACTTTTTTAAACTCATAATTTTGTAAAAATAAAATTCTTAGTTATCTTTATAATCCTGGAGAAAGGTAGGCATAGGCACAAAACCTAGAATACGTAAAGTGTTAATAAGATTTAATCAATAATATTGTAAATACCTATAAAGTGAGAGGTACCAAATGTAAGGATGAAAGATGACAGACTGAAATATATTCTATACACATAAAAAGGGCCACCTCGAACAATATAAAAAAAGTCAAATACCTCCCTTCCCTCAAAAACAAGCAAAAATTTCTTTTCCACTAAAGAGCACATGCCAATCTCTATACAATGTATGCTCAACCTCACTCATGATCAGGGAAACAAAACTGAAAAGGAACGCCCTTTCCACTAGTAAGACAGGAACATAAAGTTAAACAGCCTTCTAACTTGAACCAGCCAGCTCTGGTTAGGGTTGGAGACTTGCTGATGAGAACGATTGTGTGGCCTTTCTGACAGCACAAGTAGAGTATCAAAGCCTCCAATTGTGCCTCACTGTGCCTCCTCCTCACAATCTCCACCCTAAATACAAACAACCCAGAAATACATACATATTCAAACACACACACCACAACATTCACAGTGGTACTGGGAAAGTGGAAACTGTATTCTTTTTTTTGGTACTGGGGATTGCATCCAGGGGCACTCAACCACTGAGCCACATCCCCAGTCCCTTTTTATATTTTACTTAGAGAAAGGGTCTCACTGAGTTGCTAAACACCCCACTAAGTTGGTGAGACTGACTGAACTCGTGATCCTCTTGCCTCAGGCTCCTGAGCCACTGGGATTACAGGTGTGTGCCACATCCTCTGGCTTGGATATATATTAACACAATCCCTTTTATGAATCGCTACATCATCAGAAAGGATGTAGCCAGTATCTCTCTCTCTGGTGTAGAATCTCTAAGACTTCTTTAAAAAAAAAAAAAAGAGAGAGTAAGGGCTCTTGTAGATTTTTTTTTCCTTAAATTATGTGTATATATATATGAAAATGCACAGGAAAAGGACTCATAGGATAAATGCTGTGTTACTAATAATAATTAGCAGTTATAAACGAAGAACTGGTAGAGGGATGAAAGAAATTTTACATTTTACTCTATACTGTTAGCACCATTCTTACAATTTTGTGTAAGAACGTATGCATGAACTATACCATTATAAAATGTGGTTCATAAAAATACATAAATCCATTTGGATCAAAGAAAAGAATACAGACAGGACTTCTAATTTCCACACCTACAAAGACATTTCTTTGGTCCTAGCGAGTCTCCTGAGGGATGGGGAGCTAACAACCTTAAGAGACTTCCTGAAGAGAGGGATACTCTTTACCACTGACATTACTCACAGCCTGGGACGTGGACACAACCGTGGTGCTGACGGGGACCTGCCGCACAGTGGGGGCTCCTGTCCCGATGCTGATAGGTGTGTTTGCAGCCCCAGAAGCTACAGCCACAGTCTTGGACACAGCAGCATTCATACTGGGCAAGGATACTGCTGAAGAATGGACAGTTCCAGACCCACTGGCCACTGAGGCCCCTTGCTTGGCATGGGCTGCAACAGTGATGGTCTGGCCTGCTTTGGGAGGCATTACTCCCAGGCCCTGCACGATGCGAATTGTGGCAGCTGGCTTCGCTTCTGAAGAGGCCACTGTATTTTTTCCCTTCTGATCTGCCACACTCACACCAAGGGCTGGCATCAAGCGAAAAGCTGAACTGGAGGGCTCTGCTGGCTTGAGGTCGGGAGTCACTTTGACCACAGTGGTGCCTGCTGGAGCAGATGAAGGAGCATTGGCTGAACTGGCCTTGGCAGGGCTATCAGTTGCATGGACTGGATTGGAAGTGACATGTAAGGTGGCAGAGATGCCTTTGCCTGCAGTACCACCTCCTGTCCCGAAGAGGTCCTGAGTCAATTTTACTGTGGTAACTTGGGACTTAGCCAACGTGGCCATCATGTCCGGTGTGATTCGAAGAACCGTCTGGCCCTTGGCATCTGTGGTGATGGAAGAGGGCGGCAGTCGCAGTACATCCTTACCCTGAATTCGGAAGTTTGTGGCTGTGAGTGGGATGCTGTTGCCTGTCTGGGGCTTCACACCAAGCTGCCCAGTGATGGCCACCTGTATGGGGGAGACACAGCATTAATGAAGGGGTTCATGATGCTGACTGATCACACAATAAAATTAAGCAAACCTCTATTTCATGTATGTTTCATATATCTTTACCTTTTTATTTTGAAAATAATAAACAGGCACAAAAGTAGAGAAGACCACAGCATACACCCTTCTCCCACCTTCATAAGTAATCACTTTGTATCCTTTCCCACCTTGGGGAGAGAAGGGTAGAAGAGAGGAACTGTAATTTTTTGGGGGGAGTAGACATTGGGGTTTAAACCCAGGGCCTTATCACTAAGCCACACTTACATCCTCAGCCCCTAGGAACTGGAACATTTTAAAGTCTATCCAAGATTGATCATTTTACTAATCAAGACTTATCTACAGGGCGGGGGTTGTGGTTCAGTGGTACAGTGCTTGCCTGGCATGTGTGAGGCACTGGGTTCAATTCTCAGCATCACATATAAATAAATAAACTAAATAACAGTTCATCAAAGACTTATCTATACAGAAGTTCAATAGATTAGACCAAGAGGAATGAAGGGAAGGAAGGGAGAATAGGGAAGACAGTGGAATGAATCTGACATAATTTCCTGTGTACATGTATGTGTGTGTATGTGTGTGTGTGTGTGTGTGTGTGTGTGTATATACACCACAGTGAATCTCAATATTGTGTATATCCACAAGACTGGGATCCTAATTAGAGTAAGATATATTCCATGTTTGTATAAATATATCAAAATAGATTCTATTGTCATATATAACTAAAAAGAACAATAAAAAATTTTAAAAAGACTTATCTATATATCCCTAACCTAGGAAAGGACTTTAAAAAAATTTTTTTTTAAAAATCACAATGCTATCATTACTATTCAACATAATTACATCTGTATATAACAGTATTTCCCCATCAGTCTCAAGTATATTTTATTCTATTTATGGTTGGATCACCTTTATTATGAGAGTAGTAGTGTGCTGAGGTATCTGGCTCTAGAGCCAGACTCCGTGGGTTCATATCAACTCAAAAAGAAAGTCAAATGCTCCATGAGAACCTTCCTCTCTATGGCCCCTCTACTGGACCACTGCCACACAGACATGCCATGACACTGGACATCCTAAATACAAACAACCCTGGCTCTGCTCCATACTGCCCTCCTTGCTTCACTCAATTCCCCTTCACATTCCACTCCAGCCCAGTTCTCAGAAAAGCAAAATTCCTCTAAAAATTACTTATACTCACTAACTCTGCTTCATCATCTTACACTCTTTTGAAGCCATTCCCAAAAAGCCCCTGGAACTCGTCACATTTATTCAACTATATACAATGAGTCTCTTCTTACACTCTTCACCACACCCAATATAAGCACTGCTTTCTCCTGCATGAGCACATTTTTGTATCTGCCTTGCAGTCCCTACACCTCAGTTTTCTTGCATCTTGGAAAACGAGACCACTATCTAGTCACTGCAACCAAAGCCCATGGGGGCCATTTTCAACTCCCTTTTCTTAAGCCACCATGCTTTAGCCATATGTTCATGCTTGCTCACTTGTAAACCAGTTACAATGGCTTTCCTGCTGTTTCTCAAATGTATTCACTTTCCATGCCTAAGTCTGGAATGCTTTATCTCCTAGTCATCATCGTAACCATAGCACACCAACTTCATTTGTCTCCCTCAAATTTCATCTCCTCATAGAGGCCAACTCCCATCATCGTGGATGAAATTAGCACACTACCATTCTCCAACACTGCCCTGTCTACTGAGCCTCACAGCATCTCTCTTTTGTGTGTGTGTGTGTGTGTGTGTGTGTGTGTATGATGCTGGGGATTGAACCCATGGCCTTGTGCTACCAACTGAGCTTTATCCCAAGCCCCTCACAGCATCTCTTATTCTCTGACACTGATGTACTTATCTGTCTCCTTGCCCTCCGAGAACACAAATTCCACAAAGGCAGGGCTCAGTCTACTTAACAGACTACTAAATCCCCAATCCTTCACATAGTGCCTGCCACAAGAGACAGTGAACAACTGCTGAATGAAAAGGCTACTTCATTGTTATATAACTCCACTTCATTTATAAAATGAGAATAACAGAAGTATCTATCACCCTCCAGTGCTTGAGAAACAGACCACTAACATCTATAAAATGGCAAGGCATGGTACAGATACATAGGAAGCACTCCTGTCAATATTTCTACTAGTCTGCAAATACAAATGTATTCTACCATTACTGGTGTAAACTGAAAAGCCAATTAGAATATGGCCATGGGAATTTAAATAAGTCCTTGGAGAGTCTCACTAAATCCATAAACTACTACCAAATGCTAAATTATATGGAAAGAAATGGAAGACATCCCTTGAGCATCCACAGAAATTGCAACTGTCTTGAACGGAAACATAGCTGAAGAACCTATAAACAAAGAGCCCAAGATGACAAATCTTTTTTCCACAGACATCTGTCTGTTCAGGACCTCCAGCCTGAGGTTTCTGTTTTGGGACAAAAAAAAAAAAAAAAAAGAGAACCACCTGGAGAATTCCACGTACCTGCTTGATGATGTTCTGTCCTGTAACATTTTGAATGACTGCAGTTGTAGAGGCACTTGGAGCCGAGCTCCCAGGGGAACTTGTGGCTGGCTTGCTCACAGGGCTGGCTGCAGCAGGGAGACTTGTCACCGTAAGCCCTGTCTGCATGGGTCCAGGCCGCTGTACACTGGGTGCCCCAGTTTGCGCTTTGATTGGAACAGTGGCCATGACTGCCTGTTCAAGGTGTGAGGCAGAGAGGTCAATTAGACCCTGAAATGGAAATCAGCACTCCAAGGCAGGATCTCCCCATGTGTCACCACCCAAGAATGTTCTTCTAAAAGTCCTACTACTCTCTCAGTGTTCAAGGCTCAACACTCTCTGAAACAGACACTGCAAATTTCCTGTATTTGTATAAAACACTTTAATTTTCAGAACATCTTTACATTTAGCATCTGGTTATTCCTACATATTCAGGGCATATATTCTCCTTTTATATACAATAAGAGAAAAATGAAGTAAAGAGGATAAAAATCTTCTGTAAAATCATACAGACAGTCATTGGAATACCCAAGACACATGGCTAAGGCACAATGGAAGGAGCCTGAGATTTAAACTAAAAGGTTTATCAGATTTATATCCCACCTCTACAACGGTACTATTGTTTGAACAATGGGAAAATTACTGAAGTTCTCCTGAAGGTCTGATTTCCAACATGTAAAACAGAGTATCTAAAAATGCTTACATGGTTTTAAATATAAAATGAGTTATCTTAGTGAACTTTATCCTCAGGAACAACAATCTATGATCCCCTGGTCCTTCTCCAGACTTTGACCATTTGACTCATCAGCCTACCTCAGTCAGTCCACAGTCCTGTTTCCCAGTGACCTACAGTTTCCATTTACCTGGGGTACTACTTTGGTCTGTGTGGCAGTGGCTGGCACCCGGATCTGTGGTCCTGGTGGCATCTGTGGCAGTGTCTGTGTTGGTCCTGCTGACTGCTGTGGGACAGCAGGAAGGCTAGGTTGAGCCACCACCCGCACCTGGGGCAGTCCAGCTGAGCCAGAGTGGCTTACAACTCGGGCAGCAGCCTGTGAACTGGGTGGAGTCTGGCTGGAAGCTGGGGATAGCATTGTTCCTAGCTGTGGCATTGTTGGTGAGGACACCAGAAGAACCCTATGAGGAACATCAAGGAAACAAAAATAAGAATTTAAGTGGTGGCACACACTTGTAATTCCAGCTACTCAGGAAGCTGAGACAGGAGGATAAAAAGTTTGAGTCTAGCATGGGCAACTCAGCAATACCCTACCTCAAAAACAAAAGTTTTCAAAAAGGTGTGGGTATATAGCTCATATAATGCTCCTGAATTCCATCATAGCCCCAAACACACACACACACAAAGAAAACAACCTTAGAACATGCATACAAGAGGATTTTGGAGGGGAAAATATAGAAACAAAACAGAGGCACTTACCCTGAACTAGACTTAGCTGGTTCTGAGACAGAAGTAGAGCCACTTTTGTTCACTGATGACACAGGCGGAGGGGAAATTGGGGTGGTAGGCAATGCTGGTGTGGTGGGGGTTACAGGAGTTACTGGGGTGGGTGGCATACTAGAGTCACTGAGGCTCATCTGGCTTTGCTCAGAAGGTCCACTGCTGAGGACTTTTAATGAAGTCTCCTTGCTATTGGACTTCTAGAAAAGATGAGAAAGGGAAATTTACCACAGGTGTCATAAAGGCTCCAGAAAGGAAGGCGTGGGTGGACTCTTCGGCTCCTGATGCACAGTGTTAAGTACCTAGACCTAGTCCCAGGATTCTCAAGAGGGTTCTTCATGAGATCACTTACCACCTTGGATGGGGGCTTGGGTTTTTGCTGAAGGGCTTTTCTGGCTTTAGCCGCAGCTGCTTGTGCTTGGTGAATCCGCTCTATAAACAAAAGTGAGAAGCTTCAGCAAGATTTGGATCTTAGTATATTAAGGGGGTGGGAGTGGGGGGGGGCACTTTGCTAAAACCCAAGGCCTTGCTGGTGGTAAGACCCTGCCTCCATAATCCTATTCTACCTGAATGCCAATGGAAAGAATGATGGAACTGGGACAGAAAGTCAGAATCATCACTGGTCTACTTGGACACACTCCCCAGAAGCCTCACACACCAAACTCTTCTTCGCTCCGGTCCCGATGCAGGTAGATCCACAGCTTCCGTCCAATGTCATATTTCACACAAGGATCTTTTTCATAATGTAGTCGATCCAGGGCACCACTCACTACTGTGTTGACCTGAGAACAGAGAAAAGGGAAGTAAGGGTCAGGCCAGAGCCAGATAACAGAAGCTGTTTGGAATCCAGAGAAAAATCCCTAGATGATTCATAGCTGACGATATAACAGACTATATCTCAGTCTAGCTATGTCTTCTTAGTGGCTCACCAAATCACCTGGCAAAACAAAAAATGCTATAAATTCCTGAGACAAAAAAAAAAAAAAAAAAATTCCTGAGACAGTGATGTTTTCACTGTAAGAATATTTTGAATTCTAACTATAGCAACTTTTCTTTTACTATAAGCTAAAGGAAAACCTAGAGCTGCTTCTGTGTTTCACTGACAGGGGTTTTGGTCACCACTGTGTGCATTTTTCAAGTTCTTTTTTTTTTTTCCTTTCTTCATTTAGTTGTGTTTTTGCTTTTGAGACAGGTTCTCACTGTGTTGTCCAGGCT
Organism: Urocitellus parryii; assembly: GCF_045843805.1. NCBI lineage: Eukaryota > Metazoa > Chordata > Mammalia > Rodentia > Sciuridae > Urocitellus > Urocitellus parryii. The sequence goes on from NC_135534.1 coordinate 117,014,964, forward strand.
GGCCTCAAACTCACAATCCTCCTGCCTCAGCCTCATGATTAGTTGGGATTATAGGTACACCACTGCACCGGTTTTTCTTCATTTTCCGGGGGGGGGGGGGGAGGTAATAATCAGGGATTGAACCCAGAGGTGCTTAACCACTGAACCACATCCCCAGCCCATTTTTATTTTTTACTTTGAGATAGGGTCTCACTAAGTTGCTTAGGGCCTCTCTGAGTTGCTGAGGCTGGCTCTGAACTTAGTGATCCTCCTATGTTTCCTAATAAGTTTTCCTTCTTTTTTTAAAATATTTTTTAGTTATAGATGGACACAATAGCTTTGTTTATTAATTTATTTTCATGTGGTGCTAAGGATAGAACCCAGTGCCTCACACGTGCTGAGGCAAATGATCTACCACTGAGTCACAACCCCAGCCCTCTAAAAAGTTTTCTGAAATACATTCTGAAAGAAAGCAAAGCAAAGTTGTTTCTCCAATTTACCTGAGTGCTGGTAACATCTGGTGCAAGAAACTGGGAGTCCTTGAGCAGTTCGCAGATCTCTGCCCGTGTGCCTTCTCCATTAGGCAGCCGAGCTGCTGCATCCCGAACTGATAACATTAGGAAATGCAAAGCCCAAGAGTCAAGCAATATCCCCCTACTTGCTCTAGTGGGGTGATGCTCCCTGCAGTTAGTGCTCTTCAGCCTCCCAACTCAGCATCGGGCACACTGACCCCTAGTGGCTGAAAGCTCTGCCACTGGTGTTTCCTACACACTTTCACAGAGGCAAGAATAAAGTCCACAGATATCTTAGAATTCAGTGGGTCCATCAATTCAGGTAAGAAAAATTTATCTTTCACTGAAATTTAGAATCTCCTTTGATTATAAACACAAGGTAATAAACCATGTATTGGCAGTGCTGCGATGTTGTAAGAGAAATTAAATATTTTCATATTATAAATGTCAAACACATCTCCATATCTGGAAGTTACAGATATATTTATAAGACCTGTTGCTAGATCCTGTCAATTAAAACAAAAACTCATATTTCTACACATTGTTTTAATTGTTTTGATAACTATTTCAATATGATTGGCTTCTTTATAACTCTAAGAATTTAATGTATATTTAGAATTAGTATAACTATGGGAAGGGATCCATGAGTTTCACCAGACTGCCAAAGGGATTCATGGCACAACAAAATCTTTAAGGAAGCAAAGTGATATAGTTAAACCTATTCAGCTGGCCTCTGAGCACTTCCTAAATGAACATAAATAATAGCACACCTTCAGAAAAGAACAGTGATTCTTGCCACCAATCTCTAAGAGCAGAATCCCCCCTTCATTTCCCAATTCAAAGCTTCCAAATGCTACGCCTGACTCACCCCAGGGTGGAGGAGGCGGGTGGGGGGTATGCAGGGAGGACAGAGATGACTTGAGGAAAGATTCAGAATGAAAAAATAAATCACCACATACCAAGAGACAGGATGGTGACATAGGCAGGCCGGTCAGAGCGCAGAAGGGAATGTTCCCGAGCTTTGTTGAGGGAAGTCTCCTTGTCAAACACACCCTTCACTGGCCCCACCACAGACTCAAAGCCATGCATGCGAAAGGTGAATGCCTTATGGGGTTGGCTGTATCTGTAACGCTCCTACACAGAGAAAAGGGAGAAGGCTTCTGAGTCAGAATCAGTGGAGTTCACTCTAGATCCACATGGGGAGATTAAAATGGGAATGGAATGAAAAATTCCCCCAAGGATGACGAGCCAACTACAGTGAGAAAAGGATGGTCCTCAGAACTGGTTATTGAGCAAAGGATGAAGAAATAAAATGCATTTTGCTAAAGAAATCATCAAAGTAGTTTGTTTCTCTCTCTCTCTATATATATATATACATTATATATATATACTGTGTATATATATATATATATACACACATATATATATACATATACATATATATATATATACATTTTTTTTTTGCCCTCCTTAGGTATATTAGGCAGGTGAGAATCAGCAAATTCTTACGATCTCTCAGGCCCATTACAGCTCTAACAGACTAAAACTTTCCCCACATCACTTCTGCAACCCCCACGCCCCCGCCACAATCAATCCCAACCAACAGAATATCCACGGTGAAGGTATGAATTTCCTCCATGAAGGTAGACTCAAGAGTCAGGCTCAGCACTTCAATCTACAGGGCCTCACAGAAACAGACCTACTCTATCTTCTCCATATTTCTTACCTGCTCCTGAAAAACCCGTTTCTCCTCCCCAGTGCTGGGCCGCACCACATAGTCAGTTCTTCTGAAACATAAAGAATTTTGTCTTAACTCTGACTTACTAGCAGATAGGTCACAGATCCATCTCCTTTCTTTAACACCAGAACCATTCTCTTTGAAACACACAAAAAAAATGTCCCTTCAGAAATGTCCCTTTAGATGTACTCAACTCTTACAAACTCCACTTTCCAGCTCCTACCAAGTAACTCTTGATGGTATTTCCAAAAATTACTTGATACTTAGAAATCCAGAAAAGTATTGGGCAGGTGGAAATTAAGCTGATATCTTGCTGCTAAATCCAATTTAATGGCAACGAAAAATTAGATAGCAAGGGTATATTTCCTGGCTCACAGGAAACTTACAAATGCTTGTACTACCCCCACTTCTACTAAATGCACAGGCTTAGGGTGCAGCTCATGGGTAGAGTACTGGCCTAAGATGCATGAGGCCCTAGGTTTAATCCTCCATGCTGAAAAAAAAAAAAAAAAAATCTAACTGCAAAACCACACCAGACAGGAAAGAGCAATATGAGAGGAGTCACTCACGGGATGTAAATTCTAGTGAATTCCTGTCACTAACCCTCAACAAATAATGTAACCTCATAACCCAACTTCTTTACAGAAATGAGGAGGTTGGGGGGCTGAGGTTGTGGCTCAATGGTAGAATGCTCGCCTAGCATGCTTGCGGCACTGGGTTTGATTCTTAGCACCACATAAATGTAAAATAAAAGATATTGTGTCCACCTAAAACTAAAAACTAAATATTAAAAAAAATTAAAAAAAAAGAAAAGAAAGGAGGAGGATGGGTTAGATAACTCATTTTCAAATGGGAAACCCAGGAGGACAACATGTGGAAAATAGTATGTTCACATATAAGGGAGATCAAATCCCCTCAGACTCTACTGCACATCCCCTCCTAGCATCAAGAACTCCTGGGGCTGAGGTTGGGGCTTGGTGATACTTGCCTGGCACATGTGAGGCACTGGGTTCGATCCTCAGCACCACATAAAAATAAATAAATAAAACAAAGGTCTTATATCCATCTACAACTAAAATAAACATTTAAAAAAGAAAGAACTCCTTCCACAGGCAGCCATTCATATCAATGGATATATATTGCCCTCGTTAGGTATATTAGGCAGGTGAGAATCAGCAAATTCTTATGATCTCTCAGGCCCATTACAGCTCTAACAGACTAAGACATGTAAGTACCAGGAATCATAGTTTCATGGGATACCACCCACCATTAGAGTGCTATACTCACACCCGAGGGACAGGTGTTGTAGCATCTGAGCTGTCTTCATTTTCTTGCTGGAGAAAAGGAAAACATTAACAGGTAAATGGACTGGAGAATTTTCACTAATTTGAGAGTTCTAGAAAACAAAAGGGGAAGAGTTGGTATTTTGAAAAATTATACCTTACAAAAGGCCTGGTCTTTGGTCTCTAGCCACAGCTGGAAGAGCGCAGCTAATTCCTTTTCATTATCTTGAGACTGGCCTATAAGAAAGTGGGGGAAAGAAGACAAAATCTAAGGTGTAACTCAGAATCCCCCTTTCTCTTTACCTTCTTAACCTATGACAAAGAGAGAATACATCAGGACTGAAGCCAAGATCCTTAGCACTGCCTTTCCCTTCACAGACTATACCCTCACTGCTATGTATCACCTCCTTAGACAATTCACTCAACAGGTATTTGCTGAGTAACCACTATGTGCCAGGTACTACCTGTGGAGAAGCTGGGGTCATCCAGTGAATTCAGTCTCTGCCCTCAAGAAGTTTATAGTAAAGTGAGAAAAGAGCATATATTAAATAAACCCAATATGGAAAGTGGTAGGCATCACATGTTATGAAAACTTACAACAGGGATTGGCTAGTGAGCCACAAAGGCATTCTAAACACTGGCACAGCAATCAGAAGCCTAAGACAGGGGAAGAAGAAAAAAAAAGGACTCCTCCTGGTCTGCCTAGAAAAGAAAATCACTCTGTCGGTGCCCTTCTCTCATTTGTTCAGAGCCCTCCTGAAGCTCTTGACACATAATGTACCTAAATCTCTTAACCAGGCTAGACTAGAAGTCACCATTAATCAGCATCATCCAGGTCTGCTTGTGAGAGAATGTCCCTGTGCTTCCCAAAAAGGTCACATCCACCAAGATGCTTCTCTTTGATTTCAGTAGTTGGCATACAATACCACCAATACCCATCTCCAGGAACCTTTGTGCTTCCAGAAATGCTACTGCAAAACCAGGTAGTTCTATCGCCCATCTTTTTCTCCTGTTTGGTGGTTCTTATATATTTTAGATATTAGCCCTTTATCACATATATGGTTTTCAGGTATTTTCTGAGAGAAAATTGGTTCTCCCTTGATTCTTAACTATAGGGAGGCTGACTGCTCATTCTCTCATAGCCATGTCCTTCAATGAAGTCAGGAGACAGAGGTGAGATTTTTCAAAGATTTCAGACATTTCTCCTAGTTCTTTTTTTTTAATTTTTTTTTTTTTTAGTTGTAGATGGACACAATATCTTTCATTTTATTTATTTATTTTTATGTGATGCTGAGGATCAAACCCAGGGTTTTGTACATGCTAGGCGAGCAAGCCCTCTCCTAGTTCTTTTTAGAAAAATAAGAACAAAAGCCTGTTCCTAAAACACAGAACCCAGAAATAAACCCACGCATATAGTCAATTCACTTTTGGCCAGGGTGTTAAGAACATTCAATGAGGTAAAGACAGTCTGCAAAAAGCAGTGTTGGGGAAACTGGATATCCACATTTAAAAGAATGAAATTAGATTCTTCCATCATACTATATGCAAAAACCAATGGTTTAATCATTTAAACATGTGGCCTGAAACTATAAAACTCCTATGAGAAAACCACAGAAAGCTCTATGAGATTAGTCTTAACCTTTTTGATATGATACCAAAAGCATAGGCAACAAAAGCAAAAACAAGTAAATGGGATAACAGGAAACTAGAAAGCTTCTGCACAGCATAGAAATAATCAACAGAGAGAAAAGCCAAGCTACAGAATAGAAGGGGAATAACTGCAAACGATATATGTGATAAAGGGCTAAAACATCTAAATTATATAAGGAATATCTACAAATCAATGATAAGAAAATCACCAACATGATTTAAAAAGGAACAAAGAACCTGAATAGACAATTCTTATATTTCTATTCCAAAGAAGAAATATGAATGGCCAACACGTACATGAAAAGGTGCTCAATATCACTAATCATCAAGGAACTTCAAATCAAAAGTACTACTGAGATATCACCTCACACTTATTAGGATGGCTACTGTTAAAAAAGACAAGAAAAGAAAAAGATAAAGTAGAGGGAAGAATATGGAGAAAAGAGAAACCTTATGCACTGTTGGTAGGAATGTAAAATGGTGCAGTAACCATGAAAAATAGTACAGAAGCTCCTCAAAAAAATTAAAAACAGACCTACCATATGGTCAAGCAATCCCATTTCTAATTATAAGGGGGAAAAAAAAAAAAAAACCCTGAAATCAGGATCTCAAACACATATCTGCACTCCAATGTGCCCTGCAGCATCATTCACAATAGCCAAGATATGAAAACAACCCAAATGTCCATCAGTGGATGAATGAATAAATATGCTATAACATAAAATGGAGTATTATTCAGTCTTAGAAAATAGGAAATCCTGCCATTTGCAACAAGGATAAACCTAACGGACACTATGTTAAGTGAAATAAATTAAAGGACAAATTTATTTCACTTAACACTTATACAGGGTGCCTCAAATGCTCAAAGTCACAGAAACAGAGAACAGAATTGATAGTTACCAGGAGCAGGAGTAGTAAAATCAAAGTAGGGGAATAGCTGCTCCAAAGGTATGAAGTTTCCATTATGAAATGTCAAGATGAATAAGTTCTAGAGACCTGCTGTAGGACTTAGTTGTGTACTTAATGAAACTGTACTGTGCCACTTCGAAATTTATTAAGAAGATGGATGTCATGTTAATGTTCTTGCCAGAAAAAGGGGGAAGGGAGATACAGAAGTTTGAAAGGTCTATCTTGACTGTGGGGATGGTTCCCAGGTGTATGCGTGTATGTCCAAACTCATCAAATTACATACATTAAATAAGCAGTTTTTAATGTATCAATTACACATCAATAAAGCTGGGGGGAAGCCTGTTCCCTGAGGCTTTTGCTCTCCACCTGTACACCCCAATCCCCACTCCTGCGGTTTTGCATCTAGTCCTTTCTCCTCACAGGAACTGGCTCACCCTCTCTGACTACTCCACACCCTGCCACTATGAGGAAGACCCACATCCACATGAGCAGTATATCCAATATCCTAACCTCTCAGTTGGTGAAATCTCCTCCTCTACCATAACCTCCTCCCTCCACTCCACTCCACTCCACTCCACTCCACTCCACTCCACTCAATCATTCCCACAAGCACACCAGTTCCTAAAGCTGCTCTATTTTCAAAATGCCTACTTCAGTTTCTCAACTGGGGTTGCATTTTGAAGAATTACCTGGAAACTTTTGAAAATATCAAAGTTCAGACCCCATCCCAACCATTTAATCAGAATCCCTGTGGTAAGGTCCAGGAATAGATATTTTTTTAAAAAAATTCCACTGACCATAGTACACAGCCAGTCAGGATGAAGAACCCACACTCTGCTTTCTAAACATAATGGCCTGGATTTCACCTTGCCCGTTTACTCCCATGAAAGCTTCACTTGGACCCAGCAGGACAGTTCCCAATGACACCTCTACTTCTCAGCTGCCACTGGCCCAGATCTCTCTCTCTTTTCTCTCCATTCAGTGCAGATTCCTGGTCCAGTAATATGCTTCCCAACAGAGTAATACCTTTACCTCTGCCCTCTGATTTTCTGCATCATTTCAATCTAGCAAAATTCAAATTCTGAACTATCCACATTCTCCATGCTTCAAATTAAGCAGCTGAGGACCCCTAGAGGAAAAAGTGCACAAACAGACAGAAGAAGGCCAAAGAAGTGAACAATGAGCAGCCTCCCCTGGCAGCACTCATGACTTCCTAGCTATCCTATGTCATCTATGGTCACACTGCTTCACACAATGACCATCTCCTACTCTCCTCAGACTTCCCTTCTCATCAGCAACAATCTCACCTCTCTCACCTTCTACTTTACACTGAAAATGTCAACAGACCAAACTTCCTACAAAGACCAATCAGCCCACTGCTATATATCCATTATTTCCTTCTTTCCTCCTGCTAGTTAGGAAGAAATGTGCTAGCTCCTGCCATACAGAGCTCACCGTCTTCCCACTTCCCAGGAATATATGTGATGCATTTTCCCTTCTCTCTTTCATGTTCAATCTTCTCCTCAAGGTCCACAGTACCCTTCCCATCAACATTTAAACTTACTCAAGGTTTCTCCCATTTAAAATTCCTCTATTGGCCACAAATCTCCCTTACTATCCTGCCCTTGCCCAGCTAAATCTCTAGAAATTCACTGGCTCTTTAATCAGTGATGTGCTGGTAAATTTTTAACTGGTTATACGAAAGGGGGCCCTGACTGGTCACATTTACAGATTCCCATGGTGTACACCAATACATGGCAAACTAGCCACCTGCTTTTGTAAATATATTTTTGTAGAAAACATCCCCACCTGTTCATTCCCCTACTGTCTGGAAGCTGAGCATTATAATGGCAGAGATAAGGGGTAATAACAGAAAGCATCTATTCCACAAGCTTAAAGTACTTATTATCTGGTCTTATAAGGACAGTTTGCAGAGCCAATGTAAATATTATCACTATGGTTGACTCCAGCCACGACCTGAAGACCATAGGCACAGCAGCACCATGAATCACCTTCAACTCACACTGTCCCCAACCCTCATCCTTCACTAAGGATTCACTATTCACTAAAAATTTTGCAATCTGTTCCATATTTACAATCTCTTATATTTACCCTACTGAATCTTTTAATCACTTGGCTCCCAAGAGTCAACAACCTCAGAATTTTCTTCCTGTCTCTGTAGCCATGTCCTCTCTACATGAGCTGCATTCAGCTGTCTCTACTGTGGAGTTTCTCAAGGCTTAGTCCTCAACCCTCTTTTTTCCTCACTTGACACTTCCTCCCTAGATGACAGCCTCATCTGTGCCCTTCTGATGTAGACAGCAAACCCTCTGGGAATTTCAGTAGAAAACCAATACTGAATTAAATTATTCTCTTATCACCATCACCAGGTAACAGCCAATAGAGTAAGCAGAACTTTATAAATTTAAAATAAAGGACACTGTTCTTTAGAAACTGCTTTACTTGGGGCAGTCCTATATCTCACTGCACATCATCCTTAATAAAAAAGCCCATTTTTAATAAATAAAAATAACTGTAGTACAAATGAATCCCACACCATTGGCATGCTTAATATAAATGCTGATGCTACTATAAAATACAACAGCAGATTTGAATGTCACCATCCACAGGCTATATCATAATAAAAAGACTATTCCATATTACTCAGCAATAAAAGAGAATAAACTCATGGCATTTGCAGGTAAATGGATGGAGTTAGAGAAGATAATGCTAAGTGAAGTTAGCCAATCCCAAAAAACCAAACGCCAAATGTTTTCTTTGATATAAGGAGGCTGATTCATAATGGGATAGGGAGCGGGAGCATGGGAGGAATAGATGAACTCTAGATGGAGCAGACAGGTTGGAGGGGAAGGGAGGGGGCATGGGGTAATTAATAATGGTGGAATGTGATGATCATTATTATCCAAAATACAGGTATGAAGACACGAATTGGTGTGAATATACTATGTATACAACCAGAAATATGAAAAATTATGCTCTATATTTGTAATAAGAATTGTAATGCATTTTGCAGTCATAGATAAATAAAAATAATAATAAAAATTAAAAAAAAATAAAAAGACTATTCCATTTCAGCTTTGGGAGCAAAGTCCAAATGGGGGTGGAGATGAAACCTATACTTTAAGAGTACAGGGGTCTTAAAGAATTCCTTCACAGACAAAAATAAAGTCGAATATCGCCCTTTTGCCAATCTCCTGCACTATATTGACTAGAATACATAAGAAGCTGGAGAGGACAGGAGAAAGGTAGGTAATACAAATTACTTACCAAGCAATTTCCACTGCTGGGTTTTCTCTTTGAATTCAACAAATGGAGAGAAACTGGAAGGAACAGCTGCAAGAAATAAATCACATGAACCAACCACACAGGTGATAGAATGTGTTAAACTCAGGACAAAAGGCTACATACCCCTGAGCTCTGAAAGATTCTGAGAACTTTATGGTGTGGCAAAAGACATGGTATGATGCAAAGGCAAAATAGACCAAACAAGAATTTAGGCAAAAATTTCTCTATGAATTTGTCTAAGAATTTAGACAAAAAAAGAAAAACAGTGACCCTTCAAAAAAATGACCTTACCTCGGCTTTCTCCAGCAAGATACTGAAGGGCAGGCAATACCAACTCAGCCCAGTTAGGGGCTGCAGAGAACCAGCTGTTGAGGGAGCTGGCTGGAGATGACTGCCAATCCAAAACTCTTTCCTCCAGCTGGCGGGGAGAAAAGGAAGACAGAAGCCAGTTAAATTCTCTATATCAGCAATTCAAGACATGCTAGTGCAAGCTGGGTCCGTTTGCTCAAGTTACCCAAGTCCCAGAGCAAGCTGGCTGCAGAGCTTTGGGAGGAATCCCCTCAAGCTAGGGATTCCAATAATTTCAAAACTTTAGTGTACAGGACTGGGGTAATGGCTCAGTGGTAGAGCACCTGCCTAGCACGTGTGAGGCACTGGGTTCAATCCTCAGCACCACATAAAAATAAATGAAATAAAGGTATTTTGTCCATCTACCAAAAATAAAAAAAAAAAAAAAAATCTTTGATGTACATCTGACTTTTCCAAAACTCTTACCATAGGAAGGCTAGCTTGATTCTCCAGAAGCAAGATCTCTAATAGAAGAGAGAAAAAACTGGAAGAAATCTCATTGATTCCAAGGCAAGGCTTGAGGTCTTCCAGGGGCCTAATGAGAGAAGAAAAATATAACAACAACCACAAAGACCAAAAACACATTCTAAATTTGTTCAAGTCCCCCAAACTTCCTAGCAGTTATAAAAGCTCAAGAAAGGGACACACAATACATTTTCCTAACAGGATCCCTGACACTCAGAGCCAACTCACACATGCCTCAAAGGAACAGTTATAGCCTCCAGCTTAATCTCCAAACTTAAACCTTAACACCATGTAATCTATTGCTCACTTACTCTTCCTTGATAGAAGGTATTGCCAGTGGAGATGGGGCCTGTGAGAGAGGTGGGACCCCTTCAGTGTTGCTCAAAGTTTCAGCCAGATCCTCTGCCTCTGATTTAATCAGCTTTATTTTCTTCTTTTTCTTTTCCTCTTTTTCCTTCACCTTTTTTTTAAGGACAGCCAAGTCATATAAGGCTGGGAAGAATAAGGAACATAAGTCACTGAACTGCTTCTTCTATATTAGAAATAAGGGGTCTTTATCTGCGTATTTCCTCAAACCCAACAAAGAAAAGTCTTAGTAATTTACTAAGATATTTAGATGTTTTTAAGACAAAATGGAATGAGTGATTTACAGCTTAATTTTAACACCTAATGATACTTTGTATTAATTTTGAATTCCTAAGGGCAGTAACAAAGTAAAAGGTATCAGCATGAAAGATGTGGATTCATTTATTTTTGCCACATGTAGACAGACTCATACAATTTAACACCAAAGTCAGGTGAAAATCATCCGGAGGAAGAGACCTATAGTCCTTTACCTGCTAGTGAGCCCTTCCTGCCAGCATTTACTCGAGTCATGATGTCACTGAGGGTCAGGTCCCCTGTCAAAAGGTCCGGGTGATCCTAGATGTGATATTCAGAGATTTGGTTATGGCCCAGAAAGGAAGCAAAAACTGATGGTGACTGTGCCAATTTACCTAACAACCAGATGTCCCAGACACCTGAGGAAATCATGTTGAATTAAAACTACACAGAGATAAAAACAATTGCTCTTCATAATAGTACACAGGGGAAACTTTGGTGTTCTGTTGCACGGCATTTACAATTCATACAGCTCTTCTGCATTCCTTATCTCATGTGCTCTTCAAGCAGTCTTCCTAATATTGTTAGTGTTTAAAATGTTTGAAAAAAGCATTCAGAGGAGTTAAGGGATCTGCTCAATGTTCTGACTTCCAATGTAGGACTCTTCTTATCTCACTGCTCTGCCCAGACTACCCTCTTTTCTCCATCGTACTCTCTGGCTTGATTTAGTTGAGTGGAATAACCGAAATAGTAAAAAGTACGGAGAGAAAAGGGTCTGGCTCTCAGCTCTAGCACTTACTGGCTGTTTGACTGAAGACAAACTCCTTAACCTTGCTGAGCGCTGAAGACATGGAGACAATTCATTCACATACCAAACAGTGCCGTGGCAAAGCTTGAAGCTTGCCTTATAAAGCCAAAACACCTGTCATCACCTCTTATCTCTGATGCTAATTAGCCTCTCTAATTGCTCCCATCCTCTAACAATAACAGAGAAGCACAAAAGAGGTGGTGACTACTAGTATCCTCCTCGGGATAACCATGCCAAAGAGAGTCAACTGAAAATCACAACTGGCCACATCCATCCCAATCTTACTGGTTGATGTTTCCGCTTCTCATGGTGCTTCTTTAACATTATCTTCAGGTCACTGTCCCCCAGTTCTATTTTATCTGAGAGAAAATGAACCAAACCACATGGACTAGGTCATTCACTACAACAGTGCTCTAATTTAAATCTTCCTGGTCACTTGTGACATTCAAAAGTAAGATAATCCTCTGAGTTTCCCTTTTGATTCCTGTGTACTACAAGTACCAAAAACCTTTATTCAGTCACCGTCAGCACTTCTCCTTTCCTTTTTTTTTTTTTTTTAAATGATTTTGTTACTTGGCTGGTCTAAAAGCACATTTAAGCTTCATAACATTTTTGATTCCTATTCCAAATTCAAATTCTTCTCCAATTTCAGAGACATTCAAAGGAATTGCTAAAGCTCTGGTTATCTCTTTTGTGCTATGACTGAACTATTATTTCAAAATTCTGCTTTCTATATCTCAAAACACTAGCTGATCAGCTCTGGACAATTGTTTTTTGTTTTTTTGTTTTTTGTTTTTAAATGAAAGAAGGTCTACCTCTAGATATAAAAAAAGCAGAATGGTACAAAAACTTATCCCCATCACCTTCATTTAAGGAGCACTGCTTGTTTTGGGGCAGGCGGGAATCTAGACACTACCTCCCTTTAAGGAGTTCTCACTTCTGCACTGTGATTTCCTAGGATAGCAATGGCATCAGCTCAGTTCTCACCTGTAGTTTTCATATCCGTGGTGGAAAGCGTGGGCACCACCCTCAGGGGCACCGCAGGACTAGGAGAACGCGCTGGAGAGCTCGGAAGCCATGAGCTGAGATCTTCAAAAGAAAATTTTTCTTGTAAATCCAACGTGGCTGTGGACTCCAATAGGGGAGATTGGGTAAGTGGCCATTTGGGTTCAACAGGGCTAAGCCAACAACATGGAGGCCAGGGTTCCACATTCCTTTCTGACCCTTCCCCAGATGAGCTGGAGCACACTTAGGTCATTTAAACGGCTCTTCCAGGAAGAGAGACTTCAACAGAGTGATGGGGTCGCATTGCAGCAGGCCAACAGTCACTACTACTCTCCTGTAAGGGGAAAAGCAGTTCTCTCAAGTGGCACAATGGCACCAGAAGGCCTACTGTGGAGAGACCCTGCCCTGCAGGGATTAATCCAAGAGGTTCTCACTAACTCAAGTGCCACATAAGCACACAGTAAAAAGGGCATGGAGTCACTCCCACCTGATAGCAGTGTCTCGGTGACTCAAAGACCAAGGGCTAATGAGTCCCACTATCCACCCCCCCAGACAAGACAACTCATAAAGGACTTCTTTACCAAGGGGATAAATGGGCTACCACTGGCTCCAATGCCCCAGCTAACCCAAGTGCCCAAAGACACTCACCCTCTTCATCAGAGGATGGGGCAGTGTCGCCACACTCCTCCTTCACTTCCCTCAAGACCTTCAAGTAGCGCTGCTGGGTCCGCCACTCCCGCTCCTCAGGGCTTCGGGATGGTGAAGGACGCTTCTGCCTGAAGGGAAGGGTTGGGCCACTCCTTCGGGCCATCTCCAGTAAATCCTAGGCAGAAAATCAAATGGGAATACATGTAATCATCAAATCTTTAACATACACTGTATACTCGTAAGGCTACATTTAAAGTTTAATTCCCCACTCCATCATAGAGAAAGATGCAGATACATGAACATGTTCAAATAAAAATGACATATATTAATTACAGGTTGAGCATTCCTAATCCAAAATCCATAATCCAAAGTGCTCCAAAATCCAAAACTTTATGAGTGCATGACACTACAAGTGGAAAATTCTATACCTGACCTCATATAACAGGCTGAAGTCAAAACAAAAGTGTACTAAAAATAGTATATAAATTACCTTTAAGCTATGTACATAAGGTATATTTGAAATGAATGAATTCATGTTTAGACTTGGGTCCCATACCCAAGATATCAATATGTGTATGCAAATATTCCAAAATCCAAAAAAAGTAAATAAAATCTGAAATCCAAAACACATCTAGTTCCAAGGACTTCAGATAAGGATTACTCAACCTATATTAATGAAAAAAATCCCAAATCTGAACACTGAATTTCTCCACAGAAAATGAATACTTATGCTACATCCAAATATTTCTATACTTAAGTTCAAAAAACCACTTAAAGAACTCAGAACAACTTTGCCTCTGAGAATTACCTGGCTGGAAAAGACCCAGAGGCCACTGAGCTTTATGTTCTACAGGTCCATCACAGCAGAGGCCTTGTGTACACTTGCACATCAATTCCAGAGCATCCTAGTTTTCCTCAATAACCCATGATGAATCTGAAATCCATTTGTTTATCTTAGTAAATATGGAAGCTACTATATTTCATTAATTTTAGGAAGCACTTACTGTTTCATGTTTTAACATCTCTGAAATCAAAACACATTATAAAACTGATAAGGAAAAAAAAAGACATAGCTGGGAAGGGAAAAGGGAAAATAAAAAGACACAACTTAAATGTATTGTAGCTTAATTGGTAGCATTTTTTTCTTAGTGGTTATCATCTGTGTTTTGCCTCTGAACCATTTCTTGATACCTGTGCATATACTGCCCATATTTTATATTCAGTTCCCAGCATTACTTACACTCCGGGAAGCAAGAATCTGCTTTAGCAGTCGATGGAAATACTGCTGCTGAGAGTTGAGGTATCGCTTGTACTGTGACTTGAAGCATAGCTGCCGATACTTGACCACCTCAGGGTTAAAGTGTCCATCTTAAAAAAATAGAGATACAACTATATACATACCAGTCAACACATTTAATGGGTGTTTAAGATGTAGTTGTAGCACAGAACTAAAGGGCATTCAAGAGAATCAGACAAGAGAACGAGAAGTAAAAGAATGCAGAAAACGATAGCTCAGTTAAGACTGATAATCGCAAAAACCATGCAACACAACTGAAATCAGCAAAACCAGCACACTGAAACATGTCACTACTTAAGACTAAAATATAGAGAAATGTCTGCCCTGACATCCCTGTGTCCTTACCAGACTACCCCACTATTTGGAGGAAGCATGTCATCCTTATATAACCTCTCTAAATCAACCAAGTTTCTCTCCCTCTATTCTACAGGAGAGGACAATGTACTTCTACTTGAGACTCTAGCTTCAGTAAAGAAAACCTCTGCCAACCACAGAGGGGAAATCCTTTTTAAGTTAATAATGTGATGGGAGGGAATATGCCCAGGAGTGAAGTATGCCTATGGTCCCAGCTACCTGGGAGACTAAGATGAGAGGATCACCTGAGCGCAGAAGTTCTGGGCCAGTCTGGGCAATATAGCAAGCAAGACTCTGTCTCAAAAAATAATAGGGGTCTGGGGGTATGCCTCAGAAGTAGAGCACTTGCCTAGCACATGTGAGGCCTTGGATTCAATCCCTGACACCATAAAAACAAACAAGATGAGGAAATGCTAATTTTAAATCCTTAAGATAATGAAATATTTGAAATTATAAGCCTGTTCTCTGTAGTTTTAGCAACTGTCAAGTTGACCAATTTAACACAACTCAGGGAGATCTGCTGCCCTTTCAGGGCATCCTGCCAAAACAAAATCACCCCATAAGTGAAGGGGGAGTTTCTTTTGCTCCTCTCCATAGACCACAGGGCAAACTGTGACTTAAGCATGGCCCCCATTTTGAAAACCTCTGAAGTAATAGTTTACCTGGTCAAGAATCAGAAATGAAATAAACAGTAGGTAAAAGAAAGGCTTTAAAGATATATAAAATTATCATATGATCCCAAAATACCACCCCACACATGGCCTTTTAATTACAAAGGATAAAAGGTGCCTTTATAATCAGAGGCTGGACAGACACCACTTAACAAAGTGACCATACATCGCACTACCAACAATGAAAAAGTAACACCAATGTGCCTCCTGAGATGATGCGATAGGAAGGACATTTCCCATACAGGGTTTCTATCAAAAGCATTTGACACAAACCTAATCTTGAAGTAACAAGATGACAAATTCCCAGAGAGCAGGACTTTCACAATCCAAGTGTCCCAGGTCCTTCAAAAATGCCAATGTCACTGGGTACACATTTCTGTAATCCCAGCAACTCAGGAGGGTAAGAAAGATAGCAAGTTTCAAGGGTAGCCTTGGCAATTTAGTGAGGCCTGAGGCAACTTAGTGAGGCCCAGTCTCAAAAATATAAAAATAAACAAGTTGGGGATGTGGCTCAGCAGTCAAAAAACAAACAAATACCAATGTCTTACAAAGACAACAAAAAAGGGCAAAGAATTTTCAAGTCAAAGAACTGAAGTGACACAAGACCCAAAAGCATGAACCCTGAACAGATCCTGGATTTAAACAGCAACTTACAGAAGACATTTAAGGACAACTTTTAAAAATCTGAACATGCACTATTCTATATTATTTGCTCAATATAAAATTTCTTGGGTCAGATAACAGGACTATGATTATGTGGGAAAAAGTCCATGTTAAGAGAGATACATGATAAAGTGCTTAGTAGTAAAATGTCACATTTTCTAAGGGAATAAAAAACAAATGGCAAATTTGGCGGGGGATTGAACTGAAAACTCAACCACTGAGCCAAATCTCCAGCCCTATTTTGTATTTTATTTAGAGATGGGTCTCACAGAGTTGCTCAGTGCCTCACTGTTGCTAAGGCTGGCTTTGAACTTATGATCCTCCTGTCTCAGCCTCCAGAGCTGCTGGGATTATAGGCATGCGCCACCATGCCTGACTGGCAAATTGTTTCTTAAAAAAACCTTGAAGACTGGTCATAGAGAGCACCTCTGGGATGCTGGTAATATTTCTTTCTTTTCTTTTTGTTTTTGGGGGGGGGGGTAGAATTTTTTTAATTATACATGGGTACAATATCTTTATTTTGTTTGTTTATTTTTATGTGGTGCTGAGGATTGAACCCAGTGTCTCACATATGCGAGGCAAGTGCTCGTCACTGAGCCACAACCTCAGCCCTTTATGTCTTGTTCTGGGTGGTGGTTACAGAGCTCAATTCCTATTATGTATTTCCTGTATGTGTCAACAAAATTTTATTTTAAAAATATAGCATAGGCAGCACACTATTACACAATGCAATTCTCCACTGGGTCATTTCCTATAAATTAAAATAAACAGAATAAACCAAAGACAGAGCAGGGTGTAGTGGTACACACCTGTATACCCCATCTGCTCAGGAGGCTGAAGCAGGAGGATCATAAATTTGAGGCCAGCCTAGGCAACTTTGCAAGACCCTGTCTCAAAATAAAAATAAAAAGGGATAGTATATAGCACAGTAGCAGAGTACTTGCTTAATACAAGTAGGAATATGGATTTAATCCCTGTTACTGGAGGGAGGGGGGAAATGAAGGCATAACTGCAAAAGTGAACAACCCGTCCCCCCACTCCACCCTATCAAAAATAGAATGCTGAGTTACAGACCTCGGAAAAGCTTCTGAGCAATGTGCAAAGGGTTTCCAAAGCGAAAGTTCTCCCCACTGAACAGAGCTAGGATGAGTTCATTCTGCTGCTCCACACTGTCTGCAGGAAAATGAGGCAGAAACTGCTGGAGGTGTTCCCGCTGAGAGTCGCTTAATACTTCCTGCCATGTTGAGAGACTGACGACATCAAAGAATATCTCAGGCTAGGAGAATTTAGGGGAAAAGTAAACAAAAAAATAAGCTTATGTGTACGTAGTAAAATAAATGTAACATGAAACATTATTTTTTAGTGTACAGTGTAGTGGTTTTCAGTACACTCACATTTGACTCTGGGATTTTAATTTTTATTTTCTCTTTTGTTTTAGTTTTCTCTTTATTCTAGTTCATTCACAATTGTTATGCAACCCTCATTACCATCCAAGTTTTTTGTTTTGATTTGGTTTGGTTTTTGGTGGTACTGGGGTTTAAACCCAGGGCCTCTTGAATTAGGCAAGTATAGTACCATTGAGTTATATCCCCAGCAATTTAATTTTATTTTGAGATAGGTTCTCACTAGGTTGTCTAGTGTGGCCTCTAATTTTTGAGTTCAAGTCAGCCTACCAAGTAGCTGAACTACAAGTATGAGCCATCACACCTGGCTTATAGCATGTTTTATTACTGCTTAACTGTATTTTACATACTCTTCTTATATGTGATGCATTTCATCTTTTTTTAATTAATTTTTTTTCAGGCAATGTCTAAGTAAGGATGAGGAAGGTGGGGAAGGAAATAGAAGACAGAAGTAAATAATTTATAAACCTATTAGGTAGTTACGACTTTATTCCAAGGACAAAAAATAGCCATGTAGGGTTTAAGGAAGAGACAACCAAGCAAACCAACTATATACCAGGCATTTTTGCTCAAATGTATCAAAAGCATCTCAGACTCAATGTTGAAGATCTTTCCCTTCTGCATACCATTTTATTTCAAGCACCTAACTCAGTGTCTGGCCCAGAGCAGGTACTAATAAAATAATTGCTTGCTGAATCAATGACACAAAGAGATTGCCTTGAAAGAGTACATAAAGAAAATACAGATGTGACTGGGCAACATACTTAGACCTCATTTCAAAAAAAAAGTATGGGAACTATATATACCAACTTCAATACAGTTGCTACTGCAAGTAGAAAGGAGGATCAGAAAAGAGCACAATAATGGTTCTCATTTTCTCTACAATGTCTGAATATTAATAAAGAAAAATATGGAACAAGTACAGCTAAATGAAATGATGTTCTAAAACTGACGCACAGGTACATATTTGCATATATGCTTATTATACTACACATCTACATGTTCGAAATGTTTAAATGAATGTCTTCACATACATAGGTCTTGCACATAAGCACTTTATAAATGGTAACCACATTAATGATAATGATAATGATACATCTTACCTGTGAAAGTGATTAAGGGTACGCTGACATCCTATCCCAGGACATGTACTCTTACTTGACTAGAGGATTAGCATATAGACAGAGATAATACGTCTGGGTTTTGTTTAGTGATTCCCAACACAATAACCATTTTAATGTAAGCACATATACAATTCTGCTCTTAAAATATAAACCTTTACTAATTAACAAAAATTAGCTTATTAAAAATAAGGCTTATACTACCAAATTATTCTGACGTTATTAAGCACACAGAATGTATATAATCTTCCTTAATCGGCATACTAAATAGACTTCACATTAAAAAAAAAAAGCACAGAGATCACTCTGTCTGCAATGTAGAAAATAAAATGAATGGGAGCACAAAAACAGAAAACTTAGGAATAGAAAATGTTCAGAATAGCTGCTATGGGGAAGCTGATAAGAGGGGAAATGCTTGCAATGATGTTACTACTTACATCCTCCAGAAGGTCCTCAGGTAGACTAACCCTGGTGCCTCCCAAGAGGCAGTCTTCCATAATTCGTGTACCATGGCCATCTCCACATGGACCTAGTTCCAAGGGATCTGTCAGCATATGGTCCAAGGAATCCATTGTTTCTTCTCCAGAAGTATTCTAGGCAAATAGATGCCCCTTAAGGAAGAAAAACAGAAAGCCCAGGAATCTAACCCTCTTCCAGAAAATACTTATTCTCAATTCTGTTCTTACATGTTGTCCTTTCCCCCTAATTACAGCTAAACAGCTATTCTCCCTCCCTTCCATCACAGTATTCCCACTGGAATTTTCATGTGCTACCAGGTAGGACTCTGTGTTCAAAATGCTTCTACAGTAATTACTAAATTCACAAGTTTTTTATACTTTCATTTTATAAAAGAATAAAATGATTCAGAGATTAAATGATAATAAGATCCACAATTTAGAGTTTCCAGGTCAACAATCTAACACAACATAATTTAATAATTGTTTAACAATTAATTCTTTTGCTGCTAGAAAATTCACAGGAAAGCCACATACACTAGGAAAGCTGAGACACTAACAAAATAAGTAACTTTCCCAATTCCTAATGCAGTACTGAAATTTGCATGCCTGCAAATCCATATTCCTTTTTTTTTTTTTTTTTTTTTTTTTTGTGGTGCTGGGGATTGAATCCAGGGCCTTGTGCATGGTAAGCAAGCACTCTACCAACTGAGCTATATCCCCAGTTCCCCCATGTTCTTAATACTATAAACAATTTCTCTTCCATAAACTCTCAACTTAAATTATGAAAAGAAAGGTTTTTGATATGATTTTATTGGTCTCCATCAACTCCTGCAGCTCCAAGCACCTGACCATGACAACCAGTTAAGTAGGTGGCCAATCGACTTTTATTTGGTCCACCTGATCTTTATAACCACATAAATTAATGCTATTTTTTTCTCCTTCCTACAATAACTGAACCTTGCTGACCATCTTTGGAAAAGTACATACCAAAACATTTTCAGAGCATCTCATAAAGCTGATGGCTGGAATCATGAAAAAAGTTGAGGCCACAGGGACCACAGGGAGTTTGAACTCACTCTACATTGATTAAATCCATTCTCTCTAGCTCCTACCCTACCAAATGGGCTAACAAGTACACTAAAATGAAAAGAAAAAAATGGACTTAGTCAAAACATAAGATTTCTAACTTAGATCTACCACTAATTCTCAGTGACATCCCACAACTCTTACCTCACCAGGTGTCAATTTCCTAATCAATGAAATAAAGAAGAGTTGGACCAGATCTTACCTACTGTTACTTCCAATCTTGGAATCTTGCAATGAATGATCTCCAGCTAAGTAAGTTTATATCACTAATGTAGGGACTTCTCATTTCCAAAACTCTTATATGATAAAGGGCAGACCTGTAATGCTACATATAAAATAATGCACCTTCCCACTAGATTATCTAAGTTCTCCTGAAGTAATTTCAGATTATGTAAAGATATAGCATTAAGATTCGTGTTAGCAAGGCAGCTGGGTGGTCCCCAAGCAATTGTGCCCCCATACCCCCCCACCCTTCAGCACACTTTGAAAGTAAGACATCCTGAACATACCTGGTGCTCAAGTAACTGAGGCAGATAAGAAAGAAAGCCCATGGCACATTGTTGAACAAAATTTTAAAATAAAGGGAAAATGTAAAAGCAACCTGATGCTTACAATAAATCCTCTTAACATAACTGGCACACAACAGTCACAAATGCAAAGTCAGTATCCTGGCTGACATTTATGTACTTACTTACAAAACTTGCTTACAAGTTTCTTCAATTATGATGGATATTTAGCTAAATTTTATATATTCCAGTGTCAACCTTTGCCTTGTCACTATTCCGAATAGGATCTCAAAACATAAAAAGCAGCAGCTACAGGAGAGGTGAAATCCCGGAAGCCATCGATTTCTGACTTGGGAGAGCCCCGGACTTCTTCACTAGACCAAAAGGCCTCTCCTCTGCACCTGAGCTAACCTTCCCTCCTAGACCCTCCCCAAGCAGAAGTTAAACCCTTCGCTCCTTCCGGAGCAACGGCCAGTTCCAAATCCGCGGACCCCAACAACAAAACCGCACCCTACCCCAACCTATCCAAGGCCAAGGCCCAAGTCCTGCCAGTCTAAACTGCGGTCCTCGCCCCCCCACCCCTCCCCCACACCGTGCCTAACCCTAACCCTCACTCACCCGGGCCGCCTCGCTCCCCACGCCTAGCTGCCTTGCCCCAACCCACGGGTAAGACGACCTCTGAAACCCACCTCCTTCCTCCGCCCGCCGGCTACACTTCAACCCTCTCGCCGCCCCCAACCCGTCCTCACCTGAACTGCAGGCACAGGTCTCCCAGCCTGTGGCCCTCCTCCAGCCCCGGACTCCCGAACGCGCTCGCTCCCGCAAAGCGTCTGGGTGCGTGCACGCTCCAGGCTCCAGCGGCGGAAGGGGCGGGCCTTACGGGGCGGGGGCCGTGGAGGGCGGGGCGGGGGCCGTGGAGGGCGGGGCGGGGGCCGTGGAGGGCGGGGCGGGGGCCGTGGAGGGCGGGGCGGGGGCCGTGGAGGGCGGGGCGGGGGCCGTGGAGGGCGGGGCGGGGGCCGTGGAGGGCGGGGCGGGGGCCGTGGAGGGCGGGGCGGGGGCCGTGGAGGGCGGGGCGGGGCCTGAAGCCGCGCTAAGGACAGCGCAGGCCTGGCTGGATTTCACCCCCTAGGGCAGTCTTCGGGATGCTAGTTTCAGACTGCGTGTGAGACTCACCAGTTTCGGAGCTTCCGGAGGGCTGAGACTGTATGGGTTGTTTTTGATTTGGTTTTTTTTTTTTTTTTTTTTTTTGCCTGGCCACAAATCAAGACTTTGGAAGCTAATGTATGAAAAGCATACCCTGCTCCCTCCACCTCACCATGCTAACCACTTTCCAACTACTATCTCTGTACTGAAACAGTAAGCTCTATACACTAATAGTGCCCGTTTGAAAGTGAAGGAAATCGTAGTTTCTCCAGGTTCAATGAGATGCGGACCTCGGCCTGGCACGTGCCTCCGGGCAGTCCCCGGGCTCCCAACCAGCGGAAAATAAAAACATCGAAAAAATACCTTTCAAATTAAGGTCTGTAACGCTCTTCTTATTTAAATATGGAGGTTCTTTCCCTTTTATTAACTGGATTTTATTTAGAACGACTTCAAATTACTTATTCCACAGCTACTCTCACTAGTTCCTGTAGAGACCATGCTCAGTATGGAAATGTCAGAGAAAGGGGAGGGGGCGGGCAAGCTAATGTTCCTCCCTTGATGGAAAACAGAGCCTTCCAAAAACACAGATCTCTGTTTTTCTACTGGCTCCACTGATGCCCATAATTCCTGTTAGACTTGGAAGTTTCTTGAATTAGAAGCCACCAGATATAAAATGACAGTGGGACATCGTTCCATAATTGTCATCAATATTTCCCTTTCCTTGGGACCAGACCAGAGATAGAGTGCAAGTCAAAACATTATAAATTGTAATTTTAAGTAGAATTTTTAGAGCAGTTTTAAGTTCACAGCAAAACTTAACAGATCAGAGATTTCCCATATATTTCCTAATTCCAAACCTGCATACTCTGCCATTACCAAAATACCCCACCAGAGTGATACATTTCTTACAACTGGTGAGCCTACCTGACTTACCATTATAATATATATAATATAGTTTCGCTCTTGTAAAAATCATCTGTGCTTCACCTTTGCATTCCTTCCTCTCCCCTACCCTAGGAAACAAGAACTTATTGTTCTCTCTTAAACTATGGTTTCTGCATTTTGGTATGTCTTATAATTTTTTTGATAGCTGGAAAGTTTTTTTGATAGTATATTGATTTTTTGATAGCTGGAAATTTTTTTGATAGTATATTGATTTCAAAGCATTTCTGTAAGTGAGCCTTTAATAATGTAATAAGGAGTAGAGGAAGGGAAATTTTCTACAGCCCTATTATTGGCCTTAGTCTTCTAGTGAACCTGTGTCTCTGGACATTGACCTTCACACATGCTTCTCAGTTTTCCCCTTAGGCACCAAAGAATGGCTACCAACAGCTGGAGTTGGGTATTTCCCTTTCCTCAAGTCAGGTTGGCTCTGATAAAACCCCTGAAGGTTAAGCTCTGGTTTCTCGGTTTCTCCTGAGAACAGGCCTTCTTAAGAAGGAGTGCTCTGGGAGCAGCTGCAGGCAGCGCGGGCGGCAGCGGGTGGTAGCGTGGCCCAGCGAAGGCAGAGGCAGCAGAGACCACGGCTGGAGGCAAAGCTGGAAAGGACTGTGGGAAGGCCAAGGCCAAAGCAGTGTCTCGCTCACAAAGAGCTGGACTACAGTTTTCTGTGGGCCGCATCCACAGACACTTGAAGACTCGCACCACAAGCCATGGACGGGTGGGTGCCATTGCTGCGGTATATAGTGCTGCGATTCTGGAGTACCTCACTGCTGAGGTGCTGGAGCTGGCAGGTAATGCTTCCAAGGATCTTCAAGTAAAGCCTATTACTCCACGTCACTTGTGGCTTGCAATCCGTGGTGATGAAGAGTTGGATTCTCTTATCAAGGCTGGGTGTGTGTGATCCCTCATATCCACAAATCTCTGATTGGAAAGAAGGGACAGCAGAAAACTGCTTAGAGGGTTGTTTTAACCAACCCTCTTCCTCCCCGTCATTGTACTGTAACTGAGACAGAAGATAACAGTGGGGATATGTGGAATTTTAAAAAACAGTTAAATGGAAAGGCATAGACAATTACTGTAGACATGCTAAAAGAAACATTTGTATGTTCTTAGACTCGAAGTTTGATAAAGTACCTTTTCATGTGGTGACAGTGTGTGTTGATTGGCTAGGTTCCTCCCTTATGTTTTATACAAAATGGAATTGATAAACCATTTTTTTACAAAATTATTATCTCAAAATTGTTCCGTTCATGATGTATTGAAAATATTTGGCTCAGCTTTTGAAATTTTTTTAAATCATAATCACTATTCAGAATAGTCTTAAAGTAGAAATTGGGAATATAGCTTTATCATGATTGATATTCCATGTTATATTGAATGTTAGATGCTATCAATTTGTTATAATGCTCCATTATCTTATTATATACCACTAAGGAAGGAAAACTCCTTGAATTAATGCCATCAATTATAGGATACATCTCAATTTCAGAGATGTTAGAATATGTAAAAATGTGCATTTAAGACCAAAATGGGGTAGTAAATTTACTGGAATCCTTTACTGAGTACTTACCACGTGCTAGGCCCTGTGGTCAGTGCTTTCTAATCAAGAAATCTTATCCTCACATTATAGACATGGTTCCTGAGGTTCACAGAAATTAAATGATCTGCCAAAAAATATCTAGCTAGGACTAACAGAGCTAGAATACACACCTAGATTTTAATGACTCTAGAGCCCACACCCTTACCTAGATTTAATGTTAGATTTATTAAACCTTTCTGCTTTTGGCTTAAAATTCCAACTTTTGGTGGTCTTTTATTGATATAGTAACAGTAATTTGTACAATATTTTTAAAATTATTTTTCGTTGTCAGTTTCTAAATAACTGTTAGAAGATTTAAGTTAATGTACTAATTAGTGGTCCATCAGAAAATTCTATTTTTCTGTCAGGAAATCTTCATAAAGAAGGAAATTTTTGATGTTTTATAGTATAACACTATCAAAACAAAACTCAATTTTAAAAATATTTTATTATGGAAATCCTCACAAATACACAAAAATAAAGAGAACAGTATGATTAAGCCCATCTTCCAAAAAAAAAAAAAGTAATGCTCTGGGGTGGGGTTGTGGCTCAGTGCTAGAGTGCTTGCCCAACATGCTTGAGGCACTGAGTTTGATCCTCAGTACTACATAAAAATTTTTAAAAAAGGTGCTGTGTCCATCTATAACTAAAAAAAAAAGTAGTGCTCTGCTATATTTCAAAAGAGTTCCTTCTTCCCTACCTCTCCAGGATCTTGAGGGAATTTTTCTCCAATATTCACTGGGAGAACCTAGTCAAGTTTATGGAGGTAAAACTCAAAAAATGTGGATTCCCTTTATCTTCCAATGACAGGGTTCCCTTGGAGCTTTTGTGTCTCATGCTTGTACACAGTGAGCTTTCAGCAATTCATTGATTACACTTCAGGATTTCCTACCCTGGCACTGGTTCCCTTAGAGGCTCATATTCCTTTTTGGTTGTGGATTTCTGCTGATTTTAGTTTGAGATTCTACATTCACTTGTCAATCTCTCCAATTTTGAGGGTGGCAGTTTGTTCTGTTACCTCACTTTCTGATGGATCTAAGAAGAGTTGTTGAGTCTTATGTAATGGAACATGGTTATATTCCCAGTTACACAGGAGGCTGAAGCAGGAGGATCACAAGTTTGAGGCCAGTCTCAGCAACTTAGAGAGACTCTATCTCAAAAGAAAAAAGTAAAAAGGGCTGTGTGTATAGCTCAGTGGCAGAACACCCCTGAGATCAATCCCCGTTCTAAAAAAATAAATTTAAAAAGTTGTTGATTTTTCAGTTTCTTCAACTTTTTACTTGTTGGTAGGATGGAGTAGCAACTTTCAAGCTTCTTAAATGCTGATTGGGAACCAGAAATTACATTGTAAAATTTAAAAGGAAAAAAAAAAAAAAGAGTTTAACCATCTCAGTAGTTCTTATAGCTTTATATATACAAACAAGAAACATGTTTATTAAAAAAAATATTTATTAATTTTTACACCTGCTGCATAGCACAAGACTATTAACACTATAACTCACTGAATGTACAAGAAATGTTCACATTTAAATAATAGGATAGGGTCAACATATTCAACCAATGGGTAAGCTTTAGCATCTCATGAAGTGCTTTTTAGCCCTAGCTATCTTAAGACTTTTCTGAAAGGATAATTCCAAGTCAGAAAATAATTCAAGATCAAAACAAAAACTTTTTCCAGAAGAACAGAAATTTTACATGATGAAATGTCTATTTGGGTATAAATCAAACAATAAAAATGTAAAATTTATATCCACCCTACTCCAAAATATCACTCTGCACTGAATAAAGTCTACAGTGTCAGTGTGTTTTGGGAGTGGCCACAAAACAAACATTGGCTACATAAGTGTTTCCCAAATTAGGTCTTCAGAGGAATTATAGTCTGCTATCTCTTCAAATCCAAGTCCTTTGGAAAATATTGCCTTGGAATTAATGTGCACAATACCTGATCCTAAAGCAATGTTGTTTGGCTTTAGTGCCACCTGCATCTCTGGTTGATAACGTTAGTTTTAGAGTCTTAATTTATTCCACATAAGGACTAAAAAAGACAAAGGAAAAACTTAGAAGGGAAAGAGACAAAGTTCTTCAACAAGATCTTCCTCTGTGTATTTTAAAACTTAAAATAACTGGCATAAAACGAACATTCTATTCAGTGATAATTTTTTATTTTAATCAATAAGTTATTCCTGAGAAGAGGGAAGATTCCTTGCTGGATCAAATTAAAAAGAACCCAACAGGGCCAAATATAAGTTACAAAAACCCAAACTGGACCTTTGGAAAAGTCTAGTATTCTCCTCCTAACAAGTCTTTCTCGAGGGCAATAGGCTACTTACAATCATTACATTATGGAACTTTGGGAACTAGAGTCTGCGTTTTGTGACTCAAGATCAATTTTATTTTCTGTTGAAAATATCAATGTTACTTCTTTGTTACCAAAGATAGAAAGTCCATTTTCAGTTTCCAAACATTTTTGAAGAATCTTTTTCAAGTCCTCTTAGTGCCCAAATTTTCAGAGATAGCTATGTGAATGAGGTCTCAAAAATAAAGTGCAAGATCTACATATTAGTAAAGTTAGTAGAAAAGAATTCTTTTTACTTTTCAGAAAGATACCTTTACCATAAAGAAGCTACTATGCTTCTTAATTCATAGAACCAGTTTTCACTCAGAAATATAAATAAAATAATTAGTTGACTTAATTTTAAACGTATTTAGGTCTTCTTGATCTGGATTGATAAATTCACTATACAATAATTATTCTAAAAATGCATGTCACAAAATGTTGTTAAAATATGTACTGACTGAAATGTTTCACAGGTACAATTGGAATGTACAGTAAAAAGAGGGTAAATACTTTTCCCCACTGAATTCATAGCACACAAGACTCCTACTAAACAGGAACACATATAAGACAAACCATTTCCTCTCCCACCTGACAGTATAATATTCATAAAGAGACAATTTCTTCCAGATCCTTTATATTATCCTCATATATTATAAATGGTCCCTGCATTTTAATTTTCCCCCTAAGTGTGAAGTTGGTCATCTCATAAAAAGGTCCAGATGAGTTGCAATATGTTTAAAATTAAAAGTCTTTAGAAATAAGGAAGGCCACCTTTCCATCCAACTTTAAAGAATGTTCATTTTAAGACAGCATTGAAAGTATTAAAATACACTGAATGCTGTGAACAAGAGTTAAATGTAGGGGCTCGAGGTGTAATTCAGTTATTAGAGCACCTGCCAAGCATGCTTGAGGCCCTGGGTTTAAACCCAGCACCACACACACACACACACACACACACAAAAAAAAAAAAAAAAAAAATTAAAAAAAGAGTGGCGGGGGGAGTTAAATGTATACTTGGTAAGAACAAGGAATTCAACTTTTACCAATTAATGGTAAATGGATGCTGCAAGGCAGGATAGTGTTTCAGGTCCCCCTCTCTGCCCCCCACCCCCGCCCCCACAGGATAGTTTTAATTTGGGTAAATTCTCTTGGTACCAATATGCCCTTAATACAACTGCAACCAGAGAATGGAAGGCAAAAGTTTCATGTAGGGGCTTAAATTCTGCTAACATCAAGAAGTCTTTTCTATTTTGGGGAGTCCACCCACCGTTGTGAAATAATAAAGAAAGAACTATCAGGACATGAGGTTCTGCCTTAATCTGCTGAGGACCAAGATCTGTGAAAAGTATTATCAACCACTAACCATAGTCTTTTAATATATGAAAATTAAAAAAAAAAATCATGGTGGCCTGCCTGTAATCCCAGCTACTCAGGAAGCTGAGGCAGGAGGATCACTTGAGCCCAGGAGTTCAGGACCAGCCTAACCAACATAGCAACACCCCTATCCAAAAAAAGAAACAAGAAAAGAAAGTCAGCGATAAGAAAATTTTAAATGACAGTTTTCCCTTCAGAACACCACTGTCAAACTTTTGTCTCATCATTTTTATTTTCTTATCCAGTAAGCTCCCTTTGTTAAATTACTGAAAACTCAAACTTACAAGTCCTGATTTAAATCACACCTGTGAAATGCCCATTCTCCTTTGGTGCCATGGCTTGGAATTCAGAAGTCCAATGACCACGGACTTGGCACAGCCTGTCTCCACCTTTGGTATGAACACAAATATGCCACTTAATATTTCCATGAAGGAAAGTAAGGCTTATCAGTGTGGTAAAAAACCAACTCGAGCAAGACAAAGTTTCTCCATCCTGAAATCTACTTTCCCCTGAAAGATCTCCATTTCGTGGCAGAAGCTCTGAGGGCTTGAAGAGTCAATTTGGTAATGAAGACCTTGACAAAATAATCCCCACATATGTGTGTGTGTGTGTGTGTGTGTGTGTGTGTGTGTGAGCGCACGCGCACGCCAAAATTGTAGTCTTCAAATTCTTTGAGTGAATACTAAATCTTAAAAAAGAGGTCTGGGTATCAGAAGCTTCAGACTTATGAATGAGAAAATACATGATGTGAATGCTCCACGCTAGCTCCGCGGTGAAAACTAGGGTTTAGTGATGTGCACTTCACTGCTTCCATTCCCATTGGTCGTGGTGGTGATGATGTACTGTGTGGTCTGCTGTTGGCTGGTGGTTTGGGAATCCAGAGAGTCACTGTGTGCAGATGTCTGAACCTGGACACCACTGGAAAGGGCAGAAGTTTGCTTTTCCTCCAATTCTGTTTGACCGTCTGATAACACGTAATGACCCTAAAGCAGAAAAAGAAGGATCTTTAGAAACTTAGAGCCTATGAGGGAGGAATATAAAAGTATAAAAGCTAACAGAGGAGAGGAGAGGGAAACATGCAAAGAAATGATACAGGGGATCCAAAATAGACTCCTATAAGAGATGCTTTACCTATATCCTTTAGAGAGGATAGGGCGGTCACAGTAACTGAATACAATCATAATTCAAGGAAGTACTTGAATTACCTTTGTTGTTACCACTGTATCATTTGGTAACAACAGTTACCTTTGTTGTTACCAAACGACACAGTGAAGAACTTCAGATATAGAAATTTGCACGTGGTAGTAACCTATCTGGCAAAGAAAATATGCACTTTTGTACTGTTCCTAAGAACTTAGAACTTCAGAAAAAATATTGCCATCAATCAAATGTTAAGATTAATGCAAAATGGATCAAAGAAGTGATAAAGTCTCCTTAAAGAAGCAGACTGCCCCCCCCCATAATCAAGATCAGTGGTTCCCAGATTTTAAGCCTTCAAAAACCAGAAAAATTAAAAAAAATAATATTACTAGTCGCAAAATCTTGGTTTTCCTAGTAAGGACATTTAAAATGTCCTTATATCCTACCATCAAATATTCACTTTAACATTAAGAGTATAGGAAGGGGTAACTCAGAAGGCTAAGGCAGAAGGATTACAAATTTAAAGCCAGTCTAATGCAAGATCTGTGAAAAGTATTATCAACCACTAAAAAGACTGTCTCAAAATTAAAAAAAAAAAATTTAAAGGGCTTTTGCATGTAGCTCAGTGGTAAAATGCCCCTGGATTTAATCCCCAGTACTACAAAAAATAAAAATAAAATATCACGATGTTGAGATAACTAGACAACCATACCACCCTCTTGGGAAATAATCTTCCCTTGGGGACTATCCCAATGTCCCTAAGCCACTGAAGAGTATTGTTCTTTTTTTCTCCCAGCATCTTAAAGGTATAAAAGAAACATAAAATTATATATATTTATGGTATATAACATGATTTTTTGTTTTTTTAATATTTCTTTTAGTTGTACACAATACCTTTGTTTTTATTTATTTATTTTTTTATGTGGTGCTGAGGATCGAACCCAGGGCCTCACACTCACTAGGCAAGCACTCTACTGCTGAGCCACAACCCCAGTCTTGATGTTTTGATATATGTATACATTGTGAAATAATTAAGTCAAGCTAACATAAATGAAAAAAAAAATCAAGCTAGTATAACCATCAACATATGTTTACCTTTTTGTGTGTATGTGATAACATTTAAAATCTACTCTCAGTAATTTTCAACTATACAATGCATTACTATAAGCTATAGTCACCATTCTAGATCTGTACTCTGTACCCTAGATCTCCAGAACTTATTAATCCAAGACTAATTTTCTTTTTTTTTTTTTTTTTTGGAGCTGGGGATCAAACCCAGGGTCTCGCACATGCTAAGCATGCCGTCTACCATCAAGCTACACTCAGCCCAAGAATATTTTTCTTAATTTAAATTTGTGTACTGTCTTTCTAAAATTTAAGAAGCAGACCAGAACAAACACATGAAGAATAAAAGGAATAGATACAATCAATATTGTACCTGCCAAAGTTAAATATTATGGCAATGTTTTTCACCTTCAAATGGGTAAATTATTTAAAATAGCTCCATAATTGATTCATTATATTATTCTCTCCCAGCCCAGTTGAAGACCAATAGTTTTGAGGACTTACAATATTTCCAATAAGTGTATAAAAAAAAGTGATCATATGGATGGGTCTAGGAGGCTCATTATAGTTATTAGTTAAGCATTTGCTATAGTTTAGCTTCCAGAGCAAGGCAGAGGATTAAGTGATAGACACAACTCTCAATAAATCATCTACTGAGAAACTATAGAATAAAGCAATAAATAAAGACCAAATTGTGACAAGTGTTCTGGACAGGGTAGCTTACCGGAGTAACCGCCTTCACTTGGCCAGAAGTGACAGGAGTTGCTACACCACTGTCTGTAATCACAAACTGACCTGGGGGAAGTGTCATCATTTGAATCTCAGATGCTGAAAATAGAAAATATACAAATTTTTAATACAAGTTCTAGAAACAAATACAGATGCTCCTTTATTTAGATGATGGGGGTCACATCCCAATAAACCTATCCCACATTGAAAACATCATAAATCATACATGCATTTAATACACCTAACCCCTGTATCATAGCTTAGCCTTGCCTAACTTAAACTTTCTCAGAAAATTTGTAACAGCCTAAAGTTGAGCAAAAATCATCTAAAACAAGATCAATTTTATAACAAAGTGTTGACTATCTCATGTAAATTAGAGAATACTGCATTGATAGTGAAAAACAGAATACAGCCAGGCATAGTGGTGTAGTCCCACCTCTCAGGAGGCTGGGGCAGGAAGATCTCTTGGGCCAGGAGTTTGAAATCAGCCTAGGCAATACAGCAAGACATCATATCTCAAAAATAAAAGCAAAACTCCCAGAATGGTTATATGGTTATGCTTCTACGTCATCATTAAGGTGAAAATCCTAAATTGAACCATGGTAGTTGAACCATCTGTACCTAACCAGTGGTCATAGTCCTCACTGAGCTATTTCCCATAGATCTCCTTGCTGTGAGAGTCTTGGGATGCAGTGATTTCTTGATAGAGTGAAAGTATCTCTGATAAGAATAAATAATATCATAAGGCACTACTAAAGAGCTACTAAAAATCAGAGACAATTAATGCGTCTCCACTCAAGTGTAGCTTCCAAATATCCACAAATACAAATATTTACCTATTTTTAAAATCTGGAATTATATTTCAAAGGCTTATCTTTTAGCTTATTTTTAGCTTTTAGATTCATGTCTGAATTTATGGCACAAATGTATCCACAGTAATCACAACTAAATAGTAATCACAACTAAATCCAACTTGAATTATTGTCATTAAAGAAAATCAAAAGCAAAATTTACCCTAGCACCCTGTTGATAGTCTCTGAATAATATTTTCTGCTAAAAGGAATTAGGTATTCTCGGGAAAATGGATGATTCCAGCTCTGAGCAGAAGATGGGTAAGATAAGCCTGGAACATCACCTTTTGGGCTTATACAGTCATATGAGAAAGATGCAGGAGACAGTTTGAAGAGACTCCTGCTAGGCAAAAATGAAATAATCTGAACATCAATAAGGAAAATACTGCAATAGGTTCAAATATGTCATGTGTTGTAATTCATGAGTACAAAATGACACTAAGACACATATACATATCCTTCATTAGTCACCTTGCAAAACACTAGAAAACCCACTCATTATTTTGAAAACTGCTAAATGAAGGTGATTAATTGTGTATCAAAAGCATTTATCCTCCCTTTCCTACA
Organism: Urocitellus parryii; assembly: GCF_045843805.1. Taxonomy (NCBI): domain Eukaryota; kingdom Metazoa; phylum Chordata; class Mammalia; order Rodentia; family Sciuridae; genus Urocitellus; species Urocitellus parryii. The sequence goes on from NC_135534.1 coordinate 117,047,502, forward strand.
CAATCTGTACTCAAGAGTCATCTGGTTAATTAGGATAAAATGTTTTTCCAACTAATTAATGAAGAAGAATTATAGAATCCAAATATCACTACTTTATAAGCCCTAATAAAACAATGAAGCTAAGGAATAAACATCAATGACTCCTTACATCACAAAAAGAGAGACAACCAAACATTGTATGCCTCCTGATGAAAGGACACACACCAGGTGTGGTGTGAACCTGAACTTAGTCAAGCCTCTAGATCTAATGGCCAGTCTACAGGAAATAAAAGAGACAGAAGAAAGTATATTAAACAACAACAATATGCCAGGCTGGTGATGCACACCCATAATCCCAGTGACTTGGGAGGCTGAGGCAGGAGAATCACAAGTTCAAGGCCAGCCTCAGCAACTTGGGGAGATACTCTCTCAAAATAAAAATTAAAAAGATCTGGGAATGTAGCTCAGTTGTAAAGCACCTCTGGATTCAATCCCTAATACCAAGGGAAAAAAAAAACAATGACAAAGTCTGGTTCTCCTCTGACCCAATTTGAACAAACCAAAAGTTTGTTTGTTTGTTTGTTTGTTTTTTAATTTCTGAGACCATCAAAGAAATAGGAATACTGACTGGATATCTGAAGTAAATTTGAGGGGATTAAAGAATTATTGTCATTCATTTTTAGGTGTGATAATGTTGTATTATGATAATGTTATATTTTTTTAAATGGGATATAGCTCAGTTATAGAGCACATGCTAAGTATGTGCAAGGCCCCAGGTTCAAACCTTAGCACAAACCGCACCCCTCCCCCAACACACACACAAACAACAACAAATAACAAAAACACCAGACTTTTTAATTTTAGGGTTTTTTTCCCTTTTCTTTTGGTAATAGGGATTGAACCCAGGGTCATGTTACCACTGAGTTACATCTCCAGATTTTTCTATTTTTACTTAGAAACAGGGCCTCTTTAAATTGCTGAGGCTGGCCTTGAACTTAAATCCTCCTGCCTCAGTCTTCTGAGTCACTGGGATTTCAGGTATGTACTACCATGTCCAGTCAACCTTTCAATTTTAGAGATATATACTAAACTGTGTATGGATGAAATGATACAATGGATTATTATTGAGTTGGAGGATGGGAGAGAAGGATGGGATAGAGATGAAGCTGGATATGACTTGGTAACTACTAAAGCTAAAGGATGAGTACAGGGGTTCATTATACTATTCTACCCAAGCATAATATTGAAATTTTTTTATAATAAAAAATTTCAGTTCCAGAATCTTATCTTCATATTAGAATGTTAGCTTATACTTTATAACCATAGATAGCTGGATATCTTTATCATTTACTATGTTTCATAGGAATTAAACTAACCATAAACATCAGTCTATTTCCCAGGATTCTACTGGTATTTACTCTGGAGTCAGAGTGTCTTTCTATGTCCATAAAATAGATTTGGCCCTCATTGGAACCACCAGTATTTAATAAACAGATTTTCAAAATAACTAAATGGCAGAGCTCAAATCTGACTCTACAGCAAATCTATGTTATATAGCCAAGGATCATCCATAACAGTGATGGGCCCCTCAAAAAAAGACATCAATAGTAGGAGAAAGATCAACACTACTTCCCTGCTTCTTAGGGCTCAGAATTCCTACTTGCTTCTATTAAGGTCTGTTATCTCTCTTCCTGTTCCTTCCACATTTTCCATAATAAAGTCTCATATATTTCTAGCCCACACCCAAAGTTTTCATTCCAACCTTGATTTCTACCTATTCTGACTTCAGGCAGCTAACCTGATACTCTTCCATAACACTAATGTCAGGGTTTTATAATATATTACATATATATATTTTTTCCTTTGCTAGATGATTATCTCTCTCTTTCTTTTGGTACCAAAGATTGAACACAGGAGCATTTTACCACTGAGCTAATCCCCAGACCTTTTTATTTTTTATTTTGAGACAGGGTCTTACTCAGTTGCTGAGGGTCTCACTAGGTTGCTAAGGCTGGTCTCAAACTTGACATCCTCCTGCATCAGCCTCCCAAGTAGACAGGATTACAGGTGTGTGCCACCCTACCCAGCAGATGATGATCCCTTTGACCCAAAGACTATTTTATTAGGAGAAACAGCACAGCAGGATAATTTAGAGTATAAGATTTGGAGCCAGACAGCATGGGTTCTAGTTCTCCAGTGACTAGTTATGTCTCTTAGATAGTTGTTGTATCTAAATACAGTATAAACTGCCTTATCAGTAAAATGCAATTAACAATTGTACTCATCTTGTAGGTTGCTATCAATACTGAATGTGATATACATAATTTAGAATCATTCTCAGCATACACTAAGAGCTTAATGAAAGTTGGCTTACAGCTAGGTACGGTGGCACATGCCTATAATCCCAGCAGTTTGGGAGACTGAGGCAAGAGAGTCACAAGTTCAAGGTCAGCCTCAACCACTTAGCAGGGCCCTAAGAAACCTAGTGAAACCCTGTTTCAAAATAAAAAATAAAAAGAACTAGGATGTAGCTCAGTGGTAAAGTTAAAGTCAAGTCCCTGGGTTAGATCCCCAGTACCAAAACAAAATTTTAAAAATTATTGTTGACATTGACATTATTGTGTAGCATTACTGATATTAATGTCAACATTAATCTTTGTATACCCAGAGTCTAGCACAGTGATTAATATATAGATATTTAATAATTATTGATGGAAGGGATGAATCATTACCATTGACATATTCTCTCTTCATCTATTCTATTTAAGTCACCTACCTATACTTTCTTTATCAACATACCTAATGTCTCTGAAAACATTATATCCAACTGGCTTTCTGAGATCAAAATGCTGCCTTGAATTTTGTCATGAAACTCATTCAAATATATATATATACCATAGAGTGAAAAAAATGCCCAATTGATATTTTAATCTAAAAACCCATTATAAAGCTGATGAGATGGAAACATATGGATGGAGAATCAGCCCATGAACTATACAACACTGTACCCATTTTTCTCACTCACAGTAGCCTCGGAAAGAATTCCAAGCATTGGGAAGGTACGTGTGTTGCACAGAGGAGTTTTGCTGCTGCTGCTGCTGCAGAGTCTGCCCCTGTGTGGAAGAACTGCCTTGTATATGGGAGGGGCTGAGCCCCTGCTGAGGCTGCTGAGCGGAAGGGCTCAGTGGCTGCCCAGCCACCTGGGGAGAAGGAGAAAACAAAAGCAGGAAATTATGAAATTTCTATAGATCTAAGACCTGCAAATAACTGAAGGAAATAAAGCAGAATAATATGAATTTTATAAGCCAAAGTATATCACTGCTAAAGTACTAATATTTTTAACTAAGAGTGGAATGAACAAAAAAGCAATCAAAACCCTGAAATTCTAATTTGTTTTCAGAAGATAATCTACAGAAGTATCCAAAAAATTAATTTCAATAAACTTTCTAGATAAATGAATGAAAGCATAATTGCATACGTTATATAAGATTAAAAGAAATGAGAAGTAAAATAATTTGCCTATGTCACAAAACTAATCTGGGATCCAAATGAAAATATAACCCACAGATCACAATTTCTATTAAATTGTGCTAAATAATCCCTCCCTGGTTGTGGAGTGAAGCACAGGGACGCATTCAGACATCTGGTGTAGAGGCTTACTCCTATCAGATAGGAACATTCTTTGTCATCTGCCATTCAAGGTCCTCCAGAATCCAGCTCCAAGCTACTTTCCCTACTTTCTTTCCAAACATCATTTCCTATTCCTAAATAGAATCACTCAGTTTCCGCTAATATACCACAATTTCACAACTCTGTATTCTTACTCACAACTTGAGCTTATGCAGATCACAATGCTTCCATACCCCCTCAAGACCTAATTCAAAGACCACATCCACACATAATTTCTACATAGTCTGCTATATATAACTTCCCTCTCCTCTTTACTCCCATGCTTACTTAATATCTCAGTGACAGACTCAATCATGCAAACACAATACAGAGTAGTACTCCACAAAGTCATTGTTCCAAATCATAGAAGCAATTTAGCGATGCCATTTAAAATGAGAAGAAAAGCTAGTGCTGTTTCTAGGATATCATATCACAGGGTTCCACAGGGACAGGGGAAGTTAATAACTTAATGCAACTGGATACACCTTACTAAAATAAAAATTGGAGGCAAAGGTAAGACTTATTAATTAAGGCCCAAAAATAACAACATAATCTCAGTAGTGGTGGATAATGTCTTTACTATTCCTCTTATGGTCCTTGAGGCCACATTAACTCCTCTGAACAGTCCATAGAGAAGATACCTGGGATGATGACGGGGCTGAGGTTGTGGGCTCAGTGACTTGGATGTGCTGCACCTGGATAGCATGTTGTGTGTAGGTCTGAGGATCATGGAGCTGTCCAACATCCACAGTGGACTGCTGAGACTGGTGAGGGGAAGTGGCCTGGTGGGAGAAAAAAACAGGCCCAGAAACCAAATATATATCACTTGAGGTTAAGGGAAATCTTACCAGAGAAAAAGTTCAGTTAAAAATAATGTCCCAATAGAAGAATAAGTGTTACTTCAGAATCTAATGCTGCACACTGCACTCCCAGAGGGCACACACTTCTATGCCAAGCTGTCCAGGATTAAAATTCTAAAAATGCTTCTAAAATATAAGGTACTAAAATTCTGGAAGACAAAGAGAAAGAAAAATATGATTCCTAATAATAACCTACATGACAGTTGGGTGCAGTGGTACACACCAAGTGGTACACACACGACAAGGAGCAAGTTTGAGGCCAGTCTCAAAATTTGGCAAGAGCTTCTCTCAAAACAAAGAAGTGAAAAGAGGTGGGGATGTAGTTCAGTAGTAGAGCAACCCTGGGTTTAATCACCAGTGCTATAATATAATAACTATGATGATGATAATAATATCAGTAATAAACTGCATGAGAATCTCTCAGAAACCAACAATGTTTTTCCTTTAAATTTCGTTAATTTAGTGTCCTATCAGTTAAAAGAGACCAAGGAAGAGAACTTGCTTTTAGTTTATCACTACCTGGTATATGCTATCACTAGGTATTCTTGTGACTGTATCTATAAAACCAATATAAAAAGTATTATTCCAAGAGTAAAAAAAAAAAATTATAAGAAATTCCACATTTTTTAAATTGTTGATAGACCTTTATTTTATCCATTTATTTATATGTGGTGCTGAGAATTGAACCCAGTGCCTCACATATGTGAGGCAAGTGCTCTACCACTTAGCCACAACCCCAGCCCAAGAAATCCTACATTTTATGAGCAGTTATACACAAACTATTATAGTGTCTTGAGAGAAGTGCCTCTTAATCATAATAAATTCATCAGTATAAAATGTATACTAAAGCTTTAGTGAAAAATTATATATTTTATACTGATACTGTCTCCCTTTAAAATTAAATGTTGCCAACCTACTGTGTGATTCTGGGTACAAAATTATACGTGAAATCCTTGGCTATTCATTAAAAAAGAATTACTTTAAAAGATCTGCCAATAATCATTTCCAAATGTGGGTGCCCATTTTAATAGTAGTCTTAATTAGAACAGTTGAAAAATGAAGATAACAGTAGTGCTTTTATGTTCAGACCCACTAAAACAGTGGTCCCTGACCTTTTACATATCACAAACATGTTTGAAAATCTAGCCAAAGTATTGCTGGCCCCTTTTTCCAGAGTCAATATATATACATATCATGGGAATGTTTGTTGTTGTTGTTCTTTTCCTTTGTTTTGTGATACTGGTGATTAAACCTGAGAATGCTCTATTACTGACCTATATCCCCAGCCCTTTTTAAGTTTTTATTTTGATACAGGATCTCACTAAGTTGCTGAGGATAGTCTCAAATTTGCAATCCTCCTGCCTCAGCCTTTTTAGTCACTGAGATTATAGGCATGCACCACCTCACCTTTCTTCACATCATGTTTAACACAAAACTACAGGGCCTCATAGATTCTTAGCATAAAGCCAAGAACTGTTCCATATGGGGGGAAAAAAGAGTAAAGAATCGTTGCCAGGCACAGTGACACATGCCTGTAATCCTAGCCCTAGCTACTTTGGAGGCTGAAACAGAAGAATTCCAAATTTAAGGCCAGTCTAGGCAATTTAGTGAGATCCTGTCTCAACGTAAAATTTAAAAGGCTAAGCATGTAGCTCAGTGGTACAGCACTTGCCTAATATGCATGAGGCACTGGGTTCCATCCCCAGTGCTGCAAAAGCAAAAAAGAATAGTGAATGACAGTGGTAACTTCCATGTTGGTTTTAAATTTTCAAAACCAACTGATTTCAAAGCAACAAGTTCATTTGTGTTTTGAATATACATTCTCACAGCATAAGCGAAGGAAAGAGCCAGGCACAGTGGTGCCTTCCTGTAATACCAGCAACTCAGGAAGCCGAGGCAGAAGGATTACAAGTTTAAAGCCAGCCTCAGCAACTTACCAAGGCCCTCAGCAACCTAGCAAGACTTTTGTCTCAAAAAATAAAAGGCTGAGGATGTAGCTCAATGGTAAAGCACCCAATTTCAATCCTCACTACCAAAACAAACACACAAATAAATAAACAATAGTTCTGAGAGGATTTCTTCTTTTTGCTCCCTAATGAGTAAGAATGAGCTATTCATTATCTAGTAGAAAGAACATAGTTATAATTCTATACTAAAAAGATACTAATAAATAGTCATAGACTGAATCAAAATTGTATTTTACAACCTCTCGAATGATACAAGCCATTTGATACCCAAATAGGGATTATTCAAACTAGTGCATTATCAAGTAGTCAATGTGGATGCTACAGCACAAGGATTCATAAGAGGCTAGGTGTCATGAGTACCTGCACACTATGTATGCTAGAGCCTAAAATGTCCTGACTAGGACAGAAAGAAATCTTTTACACTGCCAAGTCCAGAGCCTGCATCACCCTGGGAAGGACAGTAGCAATAGTGTTTTACAAATGTCCCAGATCCAGAATTTCCATGCAGAAGCACATTATGTAGAGTCTATGTCCATTTCTGAGACCTGGGTGCTTTCATTGACTCTAGCTACCATCTTGGCTAATAGCAATATGATGCTTATAAATAAACAGAAGTAAATGTCACACAGTACCGGGGCCACCTGTACCACTTGAAGCTGTATATGCTGAGGTTGCTGGAGCCCAGATGCAGACTGGGACACAGGGATGTACTGAATCCTCTGGTAGTCTCCCTGTGGTGTTCGGTAATCAGTTGTTAAGGTCTGAGACAATTCTGTCATCGCTTGGGTTAGCAGGTCTGTTGTCTAGAAAAATCACACAGAACACTTTAGTTGATAAACTACTGATTGTAGCTCTTTCAGTGCTCTTAAATCCTGTTAAAATTTAATTAATCATGCCAATGGATCATGGAAATACAAAATAACCCTGAGTGCCTATCTCTTGCTCAACGGAGCTACCCTAGAGGTTCTGATAATATTGCAGTGAAGGAGTAGCACTGAGAATTCCTTGCTACTTCTTTGACAGAGAGCTTTGGAAAACACTGACTAGGAGACCCAATCACAAGCATAATGCCTTATATAGCAAACTGAATGATAATGGGCTCTATTTGCAGCCAATTAAAATAACAAGATGAGTATTTATAAATATGATGGGCATCAAAGGAAGTTAAATGTTCTCCTAGTCATAAACTTACCACCACAGTCTCTCCAGTGGCACTATCTGTCGTCAGAACAGCTGGGGTGGCACTGATCACAGCTGTGGTCAGGGGCGTCTGGATGTTATTGGGAAGCTGAGCATACTCTGGATGTTTCTTTCGAATATGTTGGACCATCTTGGTCTGAAAAATTTAAGAAAAAATCAAGAATAATTACTAAAATGAGTTGTTTTTAATCCTTTTCATATGCAAACCATCCAACGTTTCTGAAGGTCTTTTATTTTGTGCCCTTACAAAATAAAAAATCAGACAGGCTCCATGGCATACTCCTGTAGTCCCAGATACTTGGGTGGATGAGACAGGAGGATCCCTTGAGCTTAGGAGATTGAGGCTAGCTTAAGCAACATAGTTAACCCCATCTTTCAAGTTAATTAAGTAATTAAAATAAAATGAAAAATCAGAGCAACACCAACTCTATGCCTGCATTTCCAAAAGTAATATAAGGATATGAAAGCAAAAGAAAAAAAGTAGGTGGAAAAGTAAAAACTTATATGATCCTACACCATCAGGCAAGTCCAAAATCTTCACAGCATCTCTTACCCCCTTAATATCCATAACAATCAGTCACAATCCCCATCACCAGCACAAATGACCCCCTTTTCAAGAACTACCATTTCAGTTCCTACAAAATGCTTCCATAAGCCTAAGCTTATAAACTATGAGTGCAGAATATTCAAATCTGAGACCCTCAGCAGGCCAAGGGCAGAAGAGAACAGTCAAGTGTTCAGGCACTAACTCTAGGGAGTCTACAACATTCTCCTCCCACTCATCACTGTGGGAGCTACCCTAGAGGTTCTGATAATATTGCAGTGAAGGAGTAGCACTGAGAATTCAGTGCTTACAGGGTCTAGACTGACGTCTCTTTCAATCCCCCATCAATTAGAAAGGAGACCTCTCGGCCACCTGGATGAGTAGTCACCTTCTGTTAAGACATGAAAACCTCATGTAGAGGTTTTGCTGTCAGATGTGGTCAGAAGGTGGTGCCATACCTTGCTGCTATACTGCTTGGAACAGTGAGGGCAGCAGACAGGAGGGGTGGCAATGGTGCCCGTCAGTTGGGTGTGGGTGCTCAGCATGGGGTCTGGCTCTCCAGGACCAGCAGGACGAAGTTTCCGAATGCTTGGTGGGAGCTCAGCTCCTGGATGGTTCTTCAGAATATGGGCTTTACGCTTGCTGGCACTTTTATAAACCTGTAAGTTCAAATACTTTGCCATGAAAGCAGTGTACAATTCCTTTTTCTTGCTTAAAGCAAACTAACAATTTCACTCTAAGGAAATTAAAAAAAAATGATAATGCCCCAAAGAAAATATATTAACAGATCTTCTGAAGAATAATATACATAAATACACAGAATAAAACAAGAACATACTAAAGATATGCCAGGCATCTTCCTTGAATTTTTCTGTATATATCTAAGATTTTAACTATAAAAATATCCTTTACCTGAAAGCTCAAAAGGAGGACATAAAGAAATAGAGATTCGTTTTTAAGGCCAGTACATCCTTTAGTCTATCTGTAAAAGCTCTCATATGATGTATGTGACCAACTACTAGGAACCAAAGAATCTTCAAATGGCAAGTTTAATAGCAACTAGTAGCTTTGGTAGGGACTCTATATTTAAATCATGTTCTTTACTTTTAATCTGACATAACTACATTCTACAAGGCTATATTATACACACTATTATAATAAACAGTATGTTCTCTTTCTGTCTTTTTTGTAACTGCACAAAAATTAAGAATGAAATAGTGTAAGTACTCTACCATCACAAACTTTTTCACATTCCACTCAGTCCTCTAGAAATGCTAGATCTATCACATATTTACAAGTAAGATGATAAATACTCTCATGTTAAGAACTTAGGAATAAAATGAATTCATATTCTAGGCTCTTGGTAACAAGCCTCTTCTTTTGTAACAAAAGTCAGAGAGAAGACACAATAAGAAAAACAAATTCTTAAGAAAAAAAATTTTGGCTAAAAATGAACTGCATTTGTAGCCCTTTCTGGTCTGAATGGAAAACTACTAAGAAGCAGGGAACCATCTGTTAAGAGTAACTAGTATATATTTACACACATAGACACACTTGGCTCTGAGCAGGGCTCCCACAGTGGCACAGCAGGAAGGATATTTCGCTCTCACCTTATCACAATACTGGCAAAAGTAATCCCGGTTTGGTTTTATGATGGGTAGAGTTAACTCTGGCACTTCTTCTATCTTCATGTCTGGATGCCTCTTTGATAAGTGATTTACCTAAAGTGGAAAAAAAAAAAAAAGAAAAGAAAGAAAGAACAAATGAGAAAGAGACCCCATTACAGACAAAAGCTAAATAAATGCCTCTGATGATGAGTGCTAGAAGTTAAAATTCTCTGACACAATGCCTCAAACTAATAAGGTATTTGCCCAGAACCAACATCATCAGACCCATATAATACCAAAGCATGTTAATAGTTGCTAATAGCTTGGCAAACAACTGAGGGGGAAATGGGTCACTCCAGGTCCCATCAATAGTCTCTAGCTAAAAGAAATACTGTTAGAAAAAGGAAAATCACATGAACATGAATTTCTTCCATGAATTCTCCTGATGCAAACCTGTCTTTCATTGGAATTTAGTTGCTCTAGCTTTACTGAGAACACTGAATGAATTGATACAAAGTAAGGTTCTGAATTTTAAATATTGTCCTATGACTCTCTAGCTCTTGCAGAAATATATTCTGCAACAGATACAAAGTCAAAATAAGTTGAGAGAAATGAAATGACTATCCTGATATTGCCTCTAGTCTGGGACCACATACCCTGCTTTGATGGAGAGTTTTCTCCTATTGCTGCAGTTCCCTAGCTGGTAAAAAAGAAGCAAAAATGGGGGACAGTTGGGGAGGAGGCAAAAATCCTGCCAAAAATAATATTCAGGAACACAAAAGAGAAGGATGGAAATAAAACAGGACAAGAGCAAAAGGATTAAGAAGGGTTAAAAAAAACAAAACTGGTAATGAAAAGTGGTAGAGGGCTTGGTGTGTGGCTCAATGGCAGAGCACAAGTTCAATATACATGAGGATTTGGGTTCAAACCCTAGTGCACCAAAAAAAAAAAAAAAAAAAAAATGGTGGCAGAAAAAGACCTCTTTTAAAGGTCACCCAAGAGAGGAACAGTTGTCCATACCTATAATCCCAGTTACTCAGAAGGCAAAAGGATCACAAGAGGCCATCCTCAGCAACTTAGCTAGACCCTGTCTCAACATAAAAATTAAAAAGGACTGACAATGTATCATAGTGGTAGAGCAATCCTGGGTTCAATCCCCAGTACCACAAAAAAAAAAAAAAAAAAAAAAGAGGAAGAGGTGTCACCTAAGAAGTGGTACTGAAGGGCAAAGGCAGATTGGAAAGAAGAAAACTCCAAACTGGGAACTATTAACCTGTTTCTTCCCCTAGCTATTGATAAAAGCTACTGACAAACATAACTTAGTACAGAATAAAAATACCAAAGCCATCAACATTGACAAAAATGAGGTTTGGAGGCAGGAACCTGCCTCCATCTGGCACTAACCAGCATGCCCCGTCGCCGGAAGCCCATCATGCATAACCGGCACTTGAAGGTAAAGCTGTCGTAGTCCGTGGATGTGATTCGAGGTTTGAAGGTCTTGGAGCGGCTGATACGGTCAGCTTTCTTGGCTTCCCTCTCAGGATTATGCATCCTTTGCATGTGTTCCCGTAGTTTGTCTTTTCGCTATTTGAAAAGAAGTTTTGGAAAAGGAATAAGAGTGAGGGTAAAACATTTTTATTTGAAGGAATAATAGAAAATATCAATACAAATCATCAATCACCACAACTCACTCAGAGGCATCTGAGTAGCTACAGTGTTGGGACAAAAGTGACTGGGAATCTGTTCACCAGCAAATTAGTGTCTTCTAATGAGCCTTGGTTTAAAGTGGCCACCAAATATGTATCATACTGATACCTGAGAGGAAAGATTTCACATTTATGTAGAGACAAAGAGTACATGGAGTAAGTTAGGTATTAAGAACTATAAGACAAGTTGGGTGCAGTGCTGCACATCTGTAATCCCATCAACTCTGGTGGCTGAGGCAGGAGGATCACAAGTTTAAGGCCAGAATTGCCAACTTATCAAGACCCTACCTCAAAAAGAACTGGGAATATCATTCAGTGCTAGAGCACTGGGTTCAATCTCCAGTACCACAAAACAAAACTTATAGTTTTGATAACGAAGGATAGGCAATACTAGATTTACAAAAGCCATACATTTCAACAAACATAATGACTTCCTTCTAAATCGCAAATGAACTTAGGTAAGAAATCTCTCCATTTGTGGACTTAGAAGTTCAAGTGTACTGTCCACTACAGGTAGACATCATGCTGATATGAGGCCAAAGAGAGATAATTAGCTGAACACATCCTGAATAAAAACAAATTCAACAACTGCCAAGTCCCTTATCCAGTAGGGCTCTCTGCTCTTTAAAATATCATTAAACTGTTATTAGTCTTGTAAAGATTTTGAATCTTCCTATAAAACTAGTACTTCTGGGGCTGAGGCTGTGGCTCAGTGGTAGCACACTTGCCTGCTATGTGTGAGGCACTGGGTTCGATTCTCATCACCACATATAAATAAATAAATTAAATAAAGGTCTGTCAATAACTAAAAATACATTTTTTTAAAAAACAGTATTTCTGCTGGGCTTAATAGTGAATGCCTATAATCCCAGCAATTCAGAAGGCCAAAGCAGGAGTATCGCAAGTTCCAGGGCAGCCTCAGCAACTTAGTAAGACCCTGTTTCAAAATAAAGAATAAAAAGAACTGGGGATATAGCTCAATGGTAGAGAGCCCCGGGTTCAATCTCTAGTACAAAAAAAAAGAAAGAAAAGAAAAATAATTCTTCCCATCCTTTGGAACAGGGAATTTTTTTTAACACTTCATTTTTCCAGCACATTTATTCCACAAATATTCTGGGAGTGCCTACCAAGTATCAGGAATCATGCTAGATGCTGAGTTCCAATGTGAGGTACCCTTCACTTCTTCTATTATGGATATAACAGCTCTTCTTCCTGTTCTACCACCTCTCATTCCTGGAACGCCCAGGAGAGAATATTCAGAGTTTCTTAGTCTGCAGTAAAATTTGGGTTAAGGTTGGTTGTAGTGGTGCACATCTGTTAATTTCAGACTCAAGAGGCTGAAGTAGGAGGATTGCAAGTTTGAAGCCAGCCTCAGCAACTAAGCAAGGCCTAAGCAACTTGGCAAGACCCTGTCTCAAAATAAAAAATAAAAATGGCTGGAGATGTAGCTCAGTGGTAAAGCACCCTTGGGTTAAATACTCAGGAAAAAAAAAAAGGGTTAAAGACACTGCTTTAAATATCAATATTTCTCTCATTACAGATACAATGATAAAGAACCATTACCTTTCCACTTTCTCCTGACCATCAGTCTCAAATGTTTCTCCCATCTATTCCCTTTAACAGACCAATTCCCCTTAACCAAATAATTTCCTAAATCTCAAAGCTAATACTATATCATATCATAAATCATGTCATATTAATACTATATCATGCCATGTTTATAGTGACGAGATTTGAATATCAAATCTCCATGGCTCCTTTCCATCCCAAAATCTCCAAAACCAGATCTGTTATCTCCCCACTCTCTCTCCTTCCCATATGCACCTCCTTGGTATCCACCCTCCCTCCTTCACCCTCACCCAGACCCCAGGTCCTGGGAGTTCTCCTTCCAATGTCTGCCTTCAATATGAACTCTCTTCTTCCTGTCCACAGCCTCTGCCTGAGATTAAGCTCTACTCCAAAAAGCCTCTGGCTCCCTTCACCAAAACTTTGGTTACTCAGCATAATAAACTGGCTTAACTTACCTCTCTGGCTTCATCCCACCACTAGCCTCTTCCCATGCGCCTCACCCACTCTACCTTTCACCATCTCATCTCCTTAGTCCCTGCTGCTCCCTCTGCTGTCTTCATTCCTCCCTTGTTCCTCATCCACTTCCCTTCTTCAGCTGGCAAACTCTTCCCCATCCTTTAGTGAATCCAAAAGTGTCACTTTGGGCTGGTGGTGTAGGTCAGTGCAGAATGCTTGCCTAGCAAGTATGAAACCCACAGTTCCATCCCCAGTTCTGGAAAATAAAAAATATCAGCTCATCTATGAACTCCCCTCAGCACTTTGTCCTTTCTTTTATTGTAATATCAAATACACACACACACACACACACACACACACACACACACACACACACACAAACACACACACTCTCTCTCTCTCTCTCTCTTTTTTTTTTTTTTTTTGGCTACCAGAGATTGAACTCAGAACTCAGGGGCTCTTGGCCACTGAACCACATCTCGCCCTTTTTTTTGTATTTTATTTAGAGACAGGGTCTCACAGAGTTGCTTAGCACCTTGTTTTCGCTGATGCTTGCTTTGAACTCACAATCCTCCTGCCTCAGCCTCCCGAGCAGCTGGGATTATAGGCATGCACCACTGCGCCTGGCATCAATAATATTTTTAATGTCTGACTTTACAATTAAGGTGTACACACCCTAAAGTCAGAAAGTCCTACCTTATCTTTATATATATGCTGCCCCCTTGGAAATTACTGTTAGCAGGACAGACCGTTGCAATACACAAGTATTAGGGACACCACAAAAAGGTCTTATGGGAATACATAGAAGAAACACTTAACCCAGGGACCAAGAAATGTCTCAAATGAAGTGACACTAGCCAAGTGAAATGATAAGAGTCTGAAAGTTTATTTAAAGCCAGGGGTTGTGAGGGGTAACAAAGTAAGGGCCCAAGGAAAGACAGTACCCCATGATGAAGCGGATCCAACTAATTCGTAAAGCCAGAGTGCAAAGTAAAGTGGAAACTGGAGAAACAGTGAGAAAACAGATCTTATACTTCCTTTTAGGTGGCAAGAGCTCTGGGATCCATCTGTATGAGTAGCTATTAAAGGATTTTTCAGAAGGGTCATGACATCAGATTGGTTCAGAAAAATTATGCCAGTTATAATCTGAAAAAATATAGTGTAGGTATATGGTGGCTTCGCAGTGTGTCAACTTGACTAAGATGAACTGTGTTTAAATGGAATCCCCTTCCAAGCATTGTTCCAGGTTAGAATTAGCCAAAAGAAACACTGGCACCAGATTGGGAGGTAGGAACAAAGCCACCTGGAGGTGGTATTGGTATGGAGGTGCCAATGGATTCCCACTAATCCTCTCTCCCTCCCACTCAGCCACCAGCTCTCTTCCTGACCCTGCTGGTCAATTCCATGCAGGCTGCCAGATGCAGCCACAATGGACTTCCATGGACTGTGCCAACTCTCCTTTTTGAGCCCACCTTGCAGTTTGAGGTGCCTGAGTACCCAGATTCCCAGGTAAGCTGCCATTTGTCTACTCACAGCAGTGCTTCAGAGGTTGTGCTGGAGACTTCTCTGATCCTCAGATTCTCCCTTCAGACCCTTAACTCCTCTAACCTCTCCTATAATTAATTTTTTTATCCTTTAAGAAAATTCCTTATTCTATAAAATTATGGTAGTTTTACCTTGCTGATTGAACCCTATCTAATATAGTGTGTGAAATTAAAGGAGAAAATTAAAACAGAAAGTTTTGTTTTATATTCATGGGTATTAAAATGAATCTAGCATGAAAAGGGTAACCAGCACCATAAATATATAAGAAAGCAGATAAAACCCAGACCACTTTTATTTTTCACATTAGAGTCCCCTACACAGTTCTAAACTATGTTATTATATATTGAAGGTCATCACAATTATGTTTGGTAACACACATACCTCAAGACATAGCTTTGAAAGTATTTTCTGTTTCTCTTTGTCTTCAAATCCTATACAAATATAACCTGAGTTTTTCCTTCCTAAATACCCACTACTGATTATTTTCCAATTTCTATGATACTGTGATCAACAATCATATTCAATAGTGTCTCTCAATAACATTTCTGTAGAATTGCCTGATTTCTGCACACATATATATATTTCTGCATATGTATATATTTCTGCATATATATATATAATTTTTATTATTTTCACATTTATTTATGCAACTCTTATCTCTGAGCCTCCTGCTAGCTTTTCTTTGTTGTCTTCTAAATTCCAGGAGATTAGTGATACTTATTATTTTTTACTTTAATCATTAACATTCTCTAAAGTAGCTTTCACCTTCTCAATGTTCTTCACATTTCCTACCTGTTAGATGAGAGTACTACTACCTGTGAGCTCAATTACAGGCTCTTAATACTTAATAAGTGTTCAATAAAAATCTCTTGATTTGAGTGGGATGTAAATGTTGATCTCAGGAATTCCTCAAGAGCAATTTAGTATACATTTGCTCTTAAAATCAATATACATTTGGATTCTTTCAGGATATGCATTATTAGTCTATTTGAGGATTTGAATTAGTTATTTTGAAAAAAATAAAGGTAAGCTTTTTCCTTAATATAAATAGGGTATATTTGTATAGGATGTGAAGAGAAAGAGAAAGTACTTTTCAAAGCTTATATCTTGTTGTATGTGTGTTACCAAACATAATTGTGATGACCTTCAATATTATAAACAACTAAGTCAAACATGAAGCCCAAAATTCATCCCAAGCCCAGTATTTCAAAAGTGAGTGGTAAACTGGTGAAATTAATAGGCTTTTTTTTTTTTTTTTTTTTTTTGCAGTACTAGAGATAGAACTCAGGGCCTCACATATGCTAGGCAAGCATTCCACCATGGAGCAATATCCTCACCCCTTAGCTACAGGCTTGTATCCTTAGCTTAACATAATTCCATTGCCTGTGAGTACCACACTTCAAACTGTTTGTTGGCTTCATACCTTAAACTGCTTCCCACAGGTAGAACATAGGAAATCTTTTCGGTCTGAATGCCGGAGCATGTGGAGTCGCAGTTTGTCAGGGCGGCAGAAGGCTTTGTCACACTCTGTACACTGGTAGATCTTTTCTGAGTGGAAGCTGCGCACATGTTTTTTCACCTGGCAGTAAAAACCGGGAAAACTCAGGGACTCTGAACACCAAAAGAAATGACCAAAGGTAGCTATCAACGCTAGAGGGAGCCAAAGCATTACCATGGATTTCATCAACCAGGCCATGACTTCCAATCAGATGTGATAATTGGCCTCAATACCACATACTGTCCCTGTCACAAAGAAACAAAACAAGAAGCCAGAAAACCTTTCAAGTCTTAACCTCCCAGGTGACCTGAAGAGTAGAACAAAATGTTGCCCATGTTCTTTTTCTTTTTTTAAGACTAAGCAGGGTTTCTTTAGGTTTGATTAAATCTTACTAATATAATCTATGAGAAGACAAAAAATAATTCTTCCTCATTTTTTTTCTGCCTTCTACACATATTGAAGCAATTTAGCCCCTTTTAGTAAATGATCCTTTTACATCTCCCTATAAATCAGGTTCTGGGTAGGGCTGGGGATATATAGTTCAAATGGTGGAGCACTTGCCTAGCATGTTTGAGGCCCCAAGCACTGAAACAAACAAACAAAAAAATATTAATTTCTGAAAAATTAAATACATGAATTAGATAACAAAGAAAACATTACCTATATATGATTACAACATTGGGGTCATTTCTCCTAAATTTGGACTTATTCTCTTTGCTTTTAGATAACTTTAATTAAAGAATATAGCTTCATCTTCAATTCAATTCCCAGCATACCCTCACCCCCCAAAAAAGAATATAGCTTCTGAACTTACAGCCATCAAAATCACATGAGAAAGAACTATGGGTATAACTAAGTCGTGAGTCAGATGAAACTATTCCTATAAGACATTTTGCTTCATTATTTTTGGAGTTTCAATTCTGCCTTGCAAACTTTATAATTGTTCATGTGAAGTATGAAAATTTCCAAGACTAAACACTAGTAGAACTGTAATTAAATCCTAGTCTACTTGTGCTTTGGAAATTTCATTAAGTGTATTTTTACAAGTTATTTAATTATTTTACAAGTTTTTATATGACTAGCATATAAAAATATAAACATTTAAAGTCCAAATGGAATAATGAATATTTTGGGATTTATCTTCACCTATTTTGTTCCAACAGACAATATATACTACAGGGAAGCAGTCAGTGCTTGAAAAAAATTATTAAATACTAACATATTTTCTCTTATTTCCCTTCCAAAATGCATAACCTTATAAAGTAAGATAAGAAACCACAATGTAGGAAGATGCTTCCAGGAAATGGGAGTATATCTTTTATAGATTCTCTGTAATATATGAGAAATGGATATTAACAAGGTTACAATAGACATTTTAAAAATTATAACCAGATCTGGGTGTTTTTTACTTGCAATATGACTTGAATGTTTAAATACCAATGACTGATCTGAATAATTGTTATAATACTCTTGTTTATCAAAAGTAGTTTAAAAAAATATTGTTCTCAATTATAAAGCTGTTTCAAAGAAATTATGAAAATGCAGGTACTAGGCATTTAAAAAAAATCAGTTTCTTTTACCAAAAGAAGGAAGCAGACATAAATCTCAGTAGCAGACACTCACCTGGATAAAATCTGGGAACCGTTTCTTACAAGTTGGGCAGGTGAAGTAGCCATCATTAATATGAATGGCCACATGATCTTTCAACAAATCAAGGCGGTCAAAGGATTCTGGGCAAAAAATGCAAGAGTAAGTCTTCTGGTCCGAATGGAGCTTCATGTGGCTCTCCAAGGAGGCGCTGCTGATGAAGCCCTTGTTACAGAGATCACAGGTCAATGGGCAATTCCCCTCCCGCCCATGGAAGCGCAAGTGTTGGTCCAGTTTGTCCTTTTCCCGGAAGGCCTTCCCACACTGCAAACACTTAAAAGGCCGGAAGGACTTCCGAATAAACAGATGCTGAAGAGCTGCATTCTGAAAGACATACACAAATACAATTATGTAGTGAGGAAATGGGTATGTATGTGGATCACACTTCCACAGGGAAACAAAGGATGATCCCTGCAGGACATTCACAGTAGAAAGATTTTTCTGGTGAAAATGCTGAAAATGAATCCCTCCCCAAAAAAGTTTATCTTAAAAAGAAAAAAATTTGTGGTTTATGTCTGTGTATACGTGTTTTTGTTGCTGTTGTTGTTGTTTTGGTTTTGGTTTTGTTTTTTTTTTTAAGATTGAGATGGCATTCAAAAAAGCATTCCCAACAAAGACTTGCATAAGAAAATAAACTCCAGAGTGGAAAAAGACAAAATTTGGATATTTGGAAAAAAGGACTCGGGGTAAATGACACATGCATGAATGAGGTTGTAGCACATTAGTCAAGAATTATTTCCTGAAGCCCTTGATAGGAAAGAATTTGAAGAGTAATTAAAACATCTAGCAAAAAAAAAAAAAAAAAAGATAATAAAAAGAATCAAAGGGTAGTTAGTTCTTACCAGGAGTTGGAGAAAATGGATTTGGGTAATAAAAATGATCTGGAATTATAGTGATGATTTGAGATAAATTGATAGAGATAAGGATAGCTAGATAGATAGATGTAGGTATAGTGATGATAGCTATACAGCTTTAGGAACATTCTAAAAACTACTTTAAAAGGGTAAATTTTAGCTGGGTGCGATGGTACATGCCTGTAATTCCAGTGTTTTGGGTGACTGAGGCAGGAGTTTTGTAAGTTAGAGGCCAGTCTCAGCAATTTAGCAAAACTCTGACTCAAAATAAAAATAAAAAGAGCTAGGCGCAATGGTGAACACCTGTAATTGAAACTGCTTGGAAGGCTAAAGCAGAAGGATCATGAGTTCAAAGTGAGCCTCACAAAGCCAGGCACTAAGCAACTCAGTGAGACACTGTCTCTAAATAAAATACAAAAGAGAGCTGGGGGTGTGGCTCAGCGGTTGAGTGCTCCTGAGTTCAACCCCCCCCCACCCAAAAATAAATAAAGCAAAAAGGGTTGGATATGTAGCTCTGTTGAAGAGTACCACTAGGTTAAATACCCCTAAAGAAAAAAAATAGTAATAATATAAAATAATAAAAGAGAGGATTTTAAGGCTGAAAGCATAACTCAGTGGTAGAGTATTTGTCTATTATATGAGAGGCCCTAGGTTTTAGCCCCAGCACAAAAAAAAATATATGTTTTTTAAAAAATATATACACACACACACATACACATACATGTATGTATACATACATACATAAAAATTTATATATATGTGTATGAATGTATATACACACACATACACAGACACACAGTGAATTTTATGCTATGTAATGTCAGATCTCAATTTAAAAAGAAAGAACTGAAAGGGGGATGAAGAATTCAGATCTATGTGGATGTGTTTGTTCATGAGGCATGATACGTAAGGACACGTCATAAATAGAATATATGCATTGCATTACTTCCTTCTTAGAAAATGCAGAGGACAAATTCCTGGGGTAGCCAGTTAGGTCTACTGGTTAGAATGCCATGCTAACAAAGTTAAACTTATTGCTGTGTTTCTAACTAGGGCAATTTCTCCTCCTCCCTCTCTTACCCCCCCACCCCCCCACCCACCCACCCCCGCCTTTGGCAGTCACAGATTGCACTTCTAATGCTGATTAGCCATCTTGTAAACTCATGCAGTTGTTACAGGGGATTCAAATAAGAGAAGATGGATATTCAGAGCAAATCCATCACGATTGCTAGAGAAACATCCATGCTCCACTGGGAGCAGATCTACAGAATCATCTTCCACCCAGAGAGTACAGAATATTTAGTTGTGCTATTATGAAGACTCATTCGTAAGTTCCTCAAAAACACTAATGGAAAGCTGTAGATAGCTATACGGGAGAAAAATCCCTCAAAAAGTACACCTGTTGAGTGAGTATGTCTGTTAGCTATAAAGGAGTAGTAATTGAAGGATTAATGAGATCTTTGTGCTATGAAGAAATTACAGTGAACACTACTTTAACTCTTAATTACTTATTAGCAACTTCTACATTAATGTGAAATAATCATTTGGGAGGAAAGCAAAATATTTATATTTAATTTATTAAAATTTCTAAACATACTTCATTCCATATAACAGAAAATTGCCTTCTCTAGCTTTCTCTAATAGGGTTAGGAGAGATGTTTAAAGATGCTACCTACTCATTTATCTTGAGTAGGTAAACAGCAATTCTGCTGTCTTTCCAAGCAGACTGGGGCTGCTAAGGGGAGGGGGAGGACATCATATTTTATTCATTTATTAAAGGATTAGCTTAGCTCATAGGATACATCCAATAGTAGTTTGAAAATTAATAAAATATATTTCAAATAAAACTCAAAAAATTATTTCTAGTTTTTTTCTACAGTATCCATGAAGATCTTTACAAACAGACCTTTTCAAATCAGCCACAGAGCTTGCTTTCACTTCCTCATAATGCTTAGCTGTCACCTCATCTTTTTACTCTATCTGGACACATTTTTACATTACATAAAAGTTCTTACTATTTTCTCTACTTTCAAAACTTTATGGAAAGATGCCATATAAAACAGATGCTATTCTTAGGTTGAGAGAAGATTCAAGATTTAGAGCATGTCTGCCATGGAAGAATAATTTCCTTTATCCAACTTTGGTCAAGTTTCCAAGGACAGACACAATGCACAACAGTTGACAATGGTCCCACTGAGGATTCCATTTCTCCTTGGGTGCCAAATCCAGAGCTAAGTTTTGCTTTGGTCCATTATGCTAACTCAGTACCACTCCATAAGTAATTCAAATTATTTTAGAGCTGGAAGGGACCTTGGAGATCACTTAGTCCTAACCTCCATTTCATACAGGAAGAATATGCAGCCCATAATTTACTCATTAATCTATTTGCAAATGAATTATAATTATTCATTAATATGCATTTATTGGAGCAACCAAATTGTGCTTTTCATCAGGATTTAGTAAATAAAGGTTGCAATGAACAGCAGGTCAGGCAAACACTTAAATAACATTCTGTTATGTGAAACACAGGAAACAAACCTACCTGCAGCTCCAACTGAGCAGGCAGCATTAGAGGAGAGAAAAATAGTTACATTACCAATTGGATTGGAAGACTTCCCTTCAGTTGGTCATTACCAATCTGGATAAAAAAGATGAAAAAATACATAGCCCTGCTTTTTAGAATATGTAAGAGGAAAAAACAAGATAGGTCAACTAAGACTGACTTCTAAAAGCCACATGCCTGTGGCTTTTGTTGTGACACAAGGAAACTTATATAGAACCAGTACCCCAACTTCTTCAAGAACAAGTACAGAATAGACTATGCTTATACATCTACAGCTTCACTACATGTGTAAGCTTAAAGTTTTTTCCTTCAAAGAAAAAATAAAATGAAATCTAGCAAGCATTTCTCTGGACTTAGTAAAATATCAGAATAGCCAAAGCAGAAAAGATAGTAATTGAAAAGAGAAAAAAGTAAAGATTGGGAAATAAAGTAGAACAATGGATGAGAAGATATTCATAGCTTTTTGTTTTTCTGGCCTATATTTACATGTTTATCGATCCTTTTGAAGTAATACACACTGAGCCACAGTTGTATGTGTTTCAGTTTATAGGACCCTCATAAAGGGTACTGAGATAAAGAGTTCTTAAGAGCCCCTCAAAGCTGTCATGTACCTATGAACGTTTAAAAGTATTTTTACATGAAGGCCTGGACTATTTTTCAAGGTCCCTTCTAGCCTATAGGCAAATAAGAAAACCAAAAGAGGTAGCTGAACCCAATTTCTCTTACCCACAGCAAGATCCCTTCGCAATGTTATCTGTACGTACTACCATGGACCCTCTGAATACAGTCTAACTTATCATCTTTAAAAAAAAAAAAAAAAAGACCAAAAGAAACATAATCTAAACCAATCATCCATTTAAAATTTGTAAAGCCTGGGAAGTTGTGTAAAAAATCTTTTTCATCTAAAGTCAAGTACAAATCAAAGTCTTCAGCTGGCCACAAACATGGGTTTTATGTCATTGCTTTTTGTCTGCATAGACATCACACAAAACCATACTGTTTTCTACAATGCAATCCCTGCAGTTACTGAGACTCAAATGCTGACTGTGAAATAGTAAGAGAAACACACATCTTAACTGGAAATCATGGAAGCCCTGTAGTCTCATGATCTAAGGCCAAGACACAGGTCACATAAGTGAGATGTTAGTTAGCTCCTGACATACAACTTTACTTCATGCTGTCCCAAGTGTGTGGACTATACCTGTCATATCAACTTGGACACAGTTCCCTTTGCATTGACAAATAGTAGTGACACTTGCCAGTCTCCCCTTGGAAATAGTAGATAACCAACTTTAGTTACCCACAATTAACTTGAGAGCTATGATTAGAAACAGACAAGCCTGGCTTAAAATAATTAACATAAATAATTAGGGCTAGGGATGTAGCTCAGTGGAATAGTGCTTGCCTAGCATGCAGGAAGCCCCGGTTCCATCCCTAGCACCAAAAAGAAATAAAAGAAAAAACATATATAATAATTATAATTAAGTATACTTATTTCTCCATTTCTAATCTATGAACTTTGAGATGTGAAGAGCTATCTTATTTTCACTATACTAATCCAGGAGCTGCCAAAATCCAGGCTGATAAAATCTAGGACCAGCCATGCCAGCCTGCCATAGAATACAGAAACATTAAGAAAGAGAACTTTCTTGCAAGTATGTGATAGGCTAGATACAAGATTTCAAAGTGGATGGTGAACAGGCTGGAACACCAAGCGTTGAGGGGGAAAAGGAGACCAGCTGTAAGAATGAGCATCCCACTTACTCGGATGCGTTTGGCCCTGCGCATGTCATCTGCGGTCAAAGTGCTCTGGGTGGGTACCACGCTCTCTTCATGCTGTGGCTGTAGGTGAAGGGTGTGAGTTTCTGGTTCTTGTTCCAGAGACGACTGAGTTTCCTGTGGCAGCTGAGGGATTGGGATAGTGGTCTGTTCTGGTTGATCCAGCCCATTCAGAGTAGCTGGTTCAGCCTCATCAAACTGCTCCTTTGTGGGAAAATGTAGCAAGTCCTGAAATTGCAATAACCAAGAATTATATACTTACCTAGATAGAGATCAGTGCTAGAAGGACTACCAGCTCAGATTTAGAATTGCTGCTTTTTAAAAAATTTTTTCTTAAGAGACAGCGGCCCGAAATCCTGTACTCAAGTGATCCTCCCCACTCAGCCTCTCAAGTAGCTAGCCACTGTGCCCAGCTATTGCTTATTTTTAAATGACCAGATTCATAATACTCAGAGAAAAAAAAAATACTCTCCCTCCAGGAAAATTAATTAAATACACACAAAATACAAAAATCACGAGATATTTCAGACCACTGAATGGGGAGGATCATGATATGAACCTTCACAAATATCAAATTTTGTAATGGTTTAAATTAATAAAACAAAATTGCCTCTTTAAATCTCTGGCCAATTTCAAATTTTGGGGGGCAGCAAAGTTGAGTTTTTGAATAACTGTGAATAATTGTGAATAACACTTGAAAATACATGCTTTCTGCCCTTCTCCAATCCCACTTAAGTTAACAAGCAGCAAAGCTCTGATTCTTTGACAGGACTATTAACATCTGAAAGGTGCTTATGTTTAAATCCAGCCAGAGTTCTGAAAGTTATCTAAACAAGCATCTAAGAAGGAGTTCTTTCCCAATTCCCAGTACCTGTGTCCCATCATCACTTTTCTCTCCATTTTCACTGGTTATTTCCAAGCGGATAAATTTTGGAGGACGCCCTGGCCTTCGACCTGGACCAAATCGTCTCTTGCCTCGTCCCCTCCCTCTGCCTCTTGTTCTGGGGACAAAAGATTGGGTTACGGATAGTTATAGTTACACCATACTCCATAAAATGTTTCCCTAAATGGTCTGTACTAACCCCAGATTTTGAATTCCCCTCACTTGATTAATTTCCCTGATTCTTTTCTCTAATGGAAACACTTTCTAAAGTTCTTATCTTTGCCCTCTCTAAAGCACAAAGAGGTGTCTTCAAATTATTCTGGGGGAAAAAAAGAGCTATGTAGGGCTAGGGATGTGGCTCAAGCGGTAGCGCGCTCGCCTGGCATGCGTGCGGCCCGGGTTCGATCCACTGCACCACATACCAACAAAGATGTTGTGTCCGCCGAGAACTAAGAAAAAATAAATAAATGTTAAAATTCTCTCTCTCTGTCCCCCCCTCTCTCTCACTCTCTCTTTTAAAAAAAAAAAAAAAAGAGCTATGTAAACACAAAGTGCTGACAACATTTTGCTTCTGAAAGGAGGTGAGAAATGCAGACAGAACATGCTAAGCCAGTGTGTTTTGAGGACACACTATCTTAGACAAGATTCCAGCCTTCCTCTCTTAACCTCAGTTCAAGATTTCTTCCACAAAATGTGGCTAAATGCAAAGTATTTTGTTTTACCAAAATCTTCAGGAGGGTTAGTACAAATTTCTAATTCAACTATTCCAAACACTAAATTGTTTTATTTTATTTTATCTTGCTGTTGACATTGTAACTGGCACAACCCTTTTGTTTCCACATTTTTTAAATTAATGCATTATAGTTGCATATAATGGTGGGATCTGTGTGACATATTCATTCATGCACACAATATAATATAATTTGGCCAATATCATTCTCCAGTATTTCCCCTTTCCCTCCTA
This sequence comes from Urocitellus parryii, assembly GCF_045843805.1. Lineage (NCBI taxonomy): Eukaryota > Metazoa > Chordata > Mammalia > Rodentia > Sciuridae > Urocitellus > Urocitellus parryii. Next base: position 117,072,792 of record NC_135534.1, read on the forward strand.
TCCTTCCTTTCCTTGGTCCCTTCCCCCTACTGATTGCCCTTCCATTTTCATGAGATCCCTCCCACCTTTCGTTTTTCCTCTCCAGCTTCCACATGAGAGAAAGTATATGACCCTTGACCTTCTAAGTTTGGTTTATTTTGCTTAACATAATGTTCTCAAGTTTCATCCTTTTTCCTGCAACTAAGAATTTCATTATTCTTTATGGCTGAATAAAACTCCATTGTGTACATATACCCATTTTCTTTATCCATTCATCCATTGATGAACACCTACTTTGGTTCCATAGTTTGGCTAAGATACTGAATAAATTTTACCTCCTTTAATGAATGACTAACATACAAAAATTCCTTATTAAGATATTTCAAAAGTACATCACAAAACATCTTTTAGATATTTTGTGAATACCCATCATATCAAACTCTTCTACCTAGCTATTTAACAAAGTTTTTCTTTTCTTTTTTTTTTTTCTTTTCTTTTTCTTTTCTTTTTCAATGTTGCCCAGGCTAGTCTCAAATTCCTGAGCTCAAATTCCTGCCTTAGTCTGCCAGGTAGCGGGAACTACAGTCACATGCTCTCCACTCACTCTTAAGTATGGAAAATTCTAAACACACACAATTCCATTATCACACCTAAAAAAAAATCAGGTAGTTGCTCAATATTATTATATCTAGTCAAAATTCAGATTTTCCTCATTTGTCTCAAATTTCTTTTATCAGATAGAAAGTGAACACTTTACTATGTGTCATACACTATGCTTGGCACTAAAGATATCAAGTTAAAGGTGATCTTATCCTCAGAATTTAGCAGAGGCAGCAGGCCTGTAAGTCAAAAATCCTAATATAATATAAAAAATGATACAATAGAACCATGAAAAATGGGAAAACCTAGGAGTAAATATCTTGAATCTCATTGCATCCATCACCTTCAGATATTTATCCCCAAGGTCATATCTCAGACCTGTCATCCTCAATATAATCCCACTGCCCCTGTTTCCACAAAGGCCCATTCTGACACACTATCTCCTACCTCTCCAGCTCACTCTCTCCAATACCCAATTTTAATAACCCTTCCACCCCCATCATCCCCCAGTCCAACCCTTCCTTTGTCCATAGCACACCTCCAAGGTCATTCACTGCAATCAATACCTTGTATTTTCTCTGATCCCCATCCCAGTTGCTGCTTCTTTGTTGTCACTGTGTTGGATGCTCTCAGCAAAACCACATTTTTTTGTAACCCAGTTCCCTGCCTGCACTGCAGCAGCTAGATGGGGCTTGAAAACAACATATAGTCTTGCTTGTAGTCTCTCATTTTATGACTGTGAACCTCATATGGACATTCAGTGTGGCAGGCAACTGTACAGTACTTCCCTAGAATATTCTCTTTCCCACTTTCCTAAGTGAGGTTTCACACCATCTTGTATCTTTCCAAATCCTTTAAGTGGACAATCCTACATCAGTCCCATCTAATCTAAAGAACACTCTTTCCTCACCTGAACTGTTGCAATAGTTCTGACTGAACTCTGGGTCTTTACTCTTACTCCAATATGCCCTTACCCTGATGTTTAAATGCTATCTGAAGGATTCCTATTTCATAATCTCTAGTTAAGGGAGACTTAACTGAAGTAAGGGGATTTTCCATTGTTGGGTATTGGTTATGCTAGAAAAGCAATAAATAGTTAATAAGGAAGGGGTTAGTTATGAAAGACAATCCTCGATAGCTACCTAACTGGTTACCTGTGTAAGCATACACACTCATTAGTCTATGTACAAAAATGATTCCAAACCTGATTTGAGAGCCTTTGTCCTCATACATACCTGCTAAACACATCCAATTTCTCATCATGAGAATTGAGATGCTGCTGCAATTGCTCTGAGCTTATAAACCGGCGGTTACATTCATAGCAGGGCCAATTCTTCTCTTGCTCTCGAAGAACTACAGTCACAGGAGAGAAATCATGAAAGCTGATGATCAACAGACACCAGGAAAACTCTGATGCCTGTTATCTCTGCCATTCTTATCTTCCTGCAGACAGTATCTGCTATTTGTATGACTTTCTTGTTATAAAATCAAAGACTAGAATTTGGCACAGAGGTGAGTTATAGGCTCTTATTTTCTGACACATTCATGCAGGACATCAAAGGAACAACACACTCACACCACTCTACACACACACACCCTTCACCCAGAAAGAGAGAAAGCATTGTAAGGAGATCTGTATTTAGATAATCCAGTGATTCAGATCCAAGTTTCATAATATTCCTTTTCTTTTATGGTACTGGAGATTGAATCCAGGGGCAAGTTTTACCACTAACCTATATTCTAGCCCTTTTTATTTTCATTTTCAAACAGCATCTCTAAGTTGCTGAGGGTCTTGCTAAATTGCCCAGGATGGCTAGATTTAAAGGTGCGATTCTCCTGCCCCAGCTTTCTGAGTCACCAGAAATACAGGTATGCACCACTATGTCCCGCCCAAGTCTCATAATTTAAGGGTATATTTTATCACAAATAACTTAAAAATCAAAGCCCAATATAATGACTTCAGTAAAATGTTTGGAAGTAACTCCTAAAGCTGAATATATGCATAACATAGGACCCTGTAATTCCACCCCTAGATGTACACCTAAAGGAAATGTGCACACGTGTTCACCAAAGACATGTACAAAAACAGTCAGAGCAGGCACTTTTTAAACAGCCCAAAACTACGAACAATCCTTATATAAGATAAAGAATCTGGCCAACCTTAGTCTCTGGCTCCTGGGAGGAAAGCTCTTAGTAGCTGGAATTTCCTGAGTGACAGAAGTGCCTTTGTTATCATCATGGCCCCTCATCCTACCTGAGTTTATGCTAAGGAGATGACTCAGAGTCAGGGGTAGCAGTGTCAGAAAGTTCAACCTTGTGATTAGGTTGGTGCTTTGCCAGGTGCTTGGCACACACCTGTAATCCCAACCACTTTAGAGGCTAAGAAGAGAAAATCACAAGTTCAAGGCCAGTCTGAGCAACTCAATGAGACCTTGTCTCAAAATAAAAAATAAAAAGGACTGGGATAGAGCTCAGTGGTAGAGCACCCCTGGCTTCAATCCCCAGTAACACACACACACACACACACACACACACACACAAAGGGTTGGTGCTTTGAAACAGTTAATACCAGCCCTACCTCCCAGAGGAGAATGAGAGCTAGAAACTGAGTCCAATCACATGACCACTAATTCAGTCATGCCTATATAATAATGCCTCAATAAAAACTCTGAAAAGTTTCTATGATTGGCAATGATACATCAATGTGCCAGGAGAATGATATATCCTGAGAGGACACAGAAGCTTCATTGGGGACCCTCCTAGACCTCACCCTAGTTCTCTTCATTTGGCTAATCCTGATATATATATCCTTTATAAAAAACTGTGATCATTAAATAAAGTGTTTTCCTAGGTTCTATTGAGTCATTCTAGTTAATTATCAAACCTGAAGAGCAATAGAGAGCTCCCTAAATTATAGCTAGTAGTATAGGTAGGTTGGGAATCACGGAGCTTGCATCTGATATCTGAAGCGAGGGGACTCTTAATGAAAACTGTGCCCTTAACCTGTGAAATTTGACCTAATTCTGGGTAGTTACTACGATAATTGCATTGTACAATCAAATCTACAGCATAATAGATAAATAAATGGTTATACATTTATACAACAGAATATCAAACAACAATAAAATTAATAAATTGCAATCATATCCAATAATATGGATGAACCTCACAATACTGAGTAAGATGCCCAGACACAAAAAGTGTATATATCATTCTATTTATGTGCAATTCAATAACAAGTAAGTCTTATGTGTGGTATTGAAAGTCAGGAGAGAATCACATTTGGGAACTTACACAGAGAGTAATCACATTTGGGAACTTACATGTGTTCACTGTAAAAATTCATCAAGCAGTATACATAATAATTTGTTCACCTTTTTATACAGAGATGGCATTTCAGTTAATATTTACATTAAAGATAAAGTGAATGCCTGCTTTACCATATCCTCAAAGATGTTCAAGTCCAGATAAGAATTGTCCTCTGATCTAGGTTCTAATTTAGTATTTGCAGGTTTTTATTATATTAAATACTATTTTCTAGCACCCATGAAAGAAATGTAAATATGTCATTGTTATTTGATCCTACAGTTAGATGGAGGTGTGTAGCTCTAAGAACCTGGAATATCTTCTGAAATACACTGAAATGAAAAAATTAGAGGTTGCATGAAGATGTAACATATACAACTTAGAATTCATGTAGAAAATATACAATATAAAAGTCCAACCACCTTTCCTTTCTTCCTCAGAAATGTCATGAATTTTCTGGTTCACAAACTCAGCATAGGATGCAGCATACCACACCTGCAAGAACCAAGGACATCAAGAATTAAGGAACATCACCAGATGTGCTTTGCATGCTTACATTATTTCTCCTGTTAAATGAAACAATTCAGGCTTTTTCACAGCCCATTAAAAAAAAAAAATCACACTGTGAACCTGGCTCCCCAACACCCATCTGGCAGATCATCTGGCAGGAAGTCAAGACACACTGCCTGGTTTTTTTCCCTTTTTAAAAATTTTGTGTTTTTTTTTTAAATTAGAATAACTCCATAAAAACTTTATTCATAGTCTCTTCATCTAGATAAAACAGCCTCTTCTGATTTGTAAAATAATAATAATAATAATAATAATAAAGCTATATTTAAACACAGATTTGAATATAGCTGCAATCATAGTGGCTGCCACCAAATAGCTCATACTGTGATCACAAATGGGACTGTACCAAACACTTCCACATTCTCCCAGGGCTCTTCTCTCCTACGCCAATGATAGCTGTTTCTCTCCTACCTCAATGGCTGCTTCTGCTCACTCACCTTAGCTGGCTCCTCTTCCACCTAACCTCCCAATATTAGTGCTCCTCAAAGCTTAATTCAAGTCCTGAGCCTTATTTTTCCCTCCACTGATCACATCAATTTCTAACCACTCTATACTAATGATTCCCAAATTAATATCTTCATCCCAGATGCCCCTTCTCTGATCACTCCAAGGGTATTCTATTTCTGATCTGATATTTGGGATATTTCACAAACAGCTTAAATTTAACATGCCCAGAATGGAATTCTTGATGCCTCCCAACTCATATATCCACCTCTACCTATCTTCTCATTTCAATTGCCTCACCTTCCCCCCAAGTGCTCAGACTTAAAACCTAAAAGGTATCTTTGGTTTCTCCATTTGCTTCTGTAATCCTTCAGTAGAACTGTTACTTCCTCAGGTGTTCTCCATCTCTGCTTCTTCCACCTGGAGGCATGCCACCACCATCTCTTGCCTTCAAACTAGCCTCCCTTTTTTCCTTGCAATCCACACAGGAGCCAAAGTCTTCTTAAAATAATTGTCTTCTTAAAACACAATTGAATTTGTTTTACCAGAAATGGCTTATTTCATAATAAACCTGAAATGTTTAATCCTCCAAGGGCTCCATGATCTCCTCTATCTTACTAAGAAACCTCAGCTCCTATCACTTTGCCCACCTTTAGGCCAAGATGGCCTACACTCAGCAACTCAAACATGTCCAGTGCCTTCCCATCCAAGCCTTTGCCCTTGTTGGCTCACCCCCTGGAGTGCAAGGTTCTTCTCCTTTGCTCTTCTTATAACCCTCTGCAGGACTGGTCTCTTCTCATTCCCAGTCCTCAGCCTATCACCTCTTAAGCAAGGCTTTTTCTATGAAGCACATCTAAATTGGTCCCTTTCCCGTTATTTGCTCTTTCTGCACCATGAAACTTAACTCTTATTGGATATTTTTTGTTTGTTTACATCTTTCCGTCCACTTCCCCCCTAGAATGCAAGTTCCCTGAACACAGGGAAACAAGCTTGTTTTTTTCCTACTGTCTGAAACACAGTAGGATTTCAACTTATTAATCACTAAATGACTTAATCATATGTAACTTTTATAGAACATTAATTTAAATATAAGGGAATATTTATAAAGGCAGATTTCATTTTGAATGGTGGAGTAATATTATGTAGAATCTGTATTCCATAATTGACTCAACTGTGCCCCTATGGTTGTACTTTTAGGTGGTTTATATTTTGCTATTACAAACACACACTAATCCATCAATTCCAAGATGTACCTTTTTTCATATTTAACACCTCAGAAATCAGAAAGCATCTCCCACTCTGGCTGGCACCCTACAATTGCTGCCATGATGCAGCACTCAGAACCTGCACAACACTCCTGCACAAGTCTGGCCCAGCTCTCTGCACTGTTCTTACCTCATTCAGTTATAAGCCCCCTTTGGGTTCCATGACTTGTTGACACCTGCCAAGCACTGCAAATGAAGGCCAAAAAAACTGCCATTTCCCTCAGAATAAGAAAAAATTTCAAAGTGGTTAAGAGACTGGTTAGCATTCTACAGGCCTCTCATTAAGGCTTCAGTCAGAACTGTCAGAAACTTCCTACTGACTTGATCAAAAAACACTTCGCTTCCAAGGGCCCGTGATTCAATTTAGGAAAAAGACACAGATGAATTCAAATGAATGTGAAAGCACAATATTCAAACTTGATAGGGGTATGGCTCAGTGGTATAGCACAAGTGTCAGGCCCAATTCCAACCACCATGCATACAAAAAGTTACGTGGTATGGAACAAGATCCCAGAGGCAATGGTGGAATATTTATTTTTTTTACTACCTTTATTTTTTTTTATTTTGATGTGGTGCTGAGGATTGAACCCAGTGCCTGACACATGCTAGGTAAGCACTCTACTACTGAGCAACGTCCCCTGGACTATTTATTTTTAAAAGATTGTGAGGAGTTGGGATATGGCTCAGTAGTAGAACAAAATCCTACCGCATGTGAGGTCCTGGGTTTGATCCCAGGCGCAAAATATATATATGTAAATATACATATAACAATATCAAGGACTGGAAATATACATATAACAATAATAAGGACTGGGGATGTGGCTCAGGGGTAGAGCATTTTCACAGCATGCATAAGTACCACACACACAAAAAAAATATATCATCAATATCATCTAAATGGAACAGAAGATGGCAGAAGACAGAAAAGCAAAAACATGAGGCCTATACTTATAATCCCAGGTACTTAGGAGGATTACAAGTTTGAGGCCAGCCTATGTGACTTAGTGAGACCTTGTTTCAAAATAAAAATACAAAAAGGGCTGGGGAGGTAGGTCAGTGGAAGAGCATTTACCTCAGATGCAAGAAGCCCGGAGTTCAATCCCCAGTACTGCCCCTCAAAATCACAGACATCATGATGTAAACCAGTGATTGAAAGGGGAAAAATTGACAATGCATAAAAAGCAGTTTTATATCTTAACTTTTTACCTAAGTATGCATTTTCATGCATGCACAAGGATGATATGATTTAAAAATTATTTCTAATTAAATCTAAAATAGCTCTTTTGATAAGTATAAAGTAACCATGTTTATCAATTTAAAAAATGCAGGCAGGGTGAGTGGCTGGACCAGCAGCGGTGGGTATAAGGCCAATTCTGGGTGCTTGGGATCCCCATTATGAACAAAAGGAGAATACGGCTGAGAGAAATAGCAGCAGAAAACTAGCTGGAAGATGGTGGGAAGAACAATAGTAGCCATGTAAAGACTGTTTTTTTTTGTTTTGTTTTGTTTTGTTTTTAAAGCTGATTGAATGTCTGCCAAAATGTTCAAGTCCACCAAAAGAGAGGCACCGTTGTGACACTAATGAGAGATCATGACACAGCTGTCCTTGGTTGGATTTCTTTTTAATAATGTGTGACCTTCATCTTTGATCCCCTGATCTGCATTACATTAGATAACATTTCATGTTTTAATTTAATTCCGTTTTTAAATTTTTGGTGTATATTTTGGAACATCTCATTTCTCAAAGCTTAGCACATTGATTTCCTTTAAGTGATAATGAATTTGCAAACTGTCGTCTTCAAGTTCTACATTATAAATCATTTTAGTTTTAAATACACACACACACATAGATAAATAAAAGTTTAAGCATTTAAAATAGTTTAATTGGGGATATTTTTTTTCTTTTCTCTTTTGTCCATTCTGGATATGGAACCCAGGGTCTCATACATGCTCACTCCACCTTTGAGCTATAACCCCAGCTGCACCAAACCCTCATGCTCTATTGGGGAATGAACTTTACCACTAAGCTACATTTCCAGCACCTTTCCTTATTATTTTGAAATAGAATCTCATTATGTTGCCCAGGCTTATCTCAAACTTTCAGTCCTCCTGCCTCAGCTTCTTAAGTCACTAGGATTACAGGCATGCACCACCACACCTGGATTAAGGGTTAAAATTTTTTTTTAACATTTCTTTTCCTTTTTTAAATAGAGTCTATTCTTGGTATTTGTTCATTTGTCCATCTGGATGTAGTTAAGTTGAAGGTATACAACTCTTTGTCTCAGTCAACATACTTAAAATCTTTTACCCTGTATTACAAATACTTCCCCATTTTCTCATTCCTTCTATCTGTTGTTTTGGTTGTTTTATTATACTCAACTATTAAATTCCTATTTAATTATTTCTATTCATCTTAACCTCTACAGTTACACTTACTTTTTTACAAGAGAAAACAGAGCTAGAGTAAGTTAGTTCAGTGGTGCAGCACTGGAATAGATGGCATGAGATGTTAATCTCCTTTGACATTCTTTTTACATATTTTCTTCATGGCTGGTGGATTATCTAGCTGATGGTTTCCAAGACAGAGGTTTTGCACCTTTCGAATAAAATCCAGGACTTTGTTCTCCCACTAAAGAGGAGCAATCAGTTTCTAACATTGACACACTATGCAATTCAGTGTTCATGTACTGATATAATCATTTCTCATCTATTTTTGTTATTTACCTCAGGAAGTTAAAGAGTACTTTGGCCCCCCTCTTTTGTCCATGTTCCTAATATATGCTAAAGAAGGAAGGAAGGAATCTTGGGCAGGAAGAGTTGCTTATTGATCAAGCACTTGCCTAATGTGTAAAGCCCTGGGTTCTATCTCTAGTAGCATAGAAAATTAAAAAAAAAAAAAGAATTTTTCTTTGGGAATCATACCAAAATTTCATTATGTCATCAAAAGTCAATATTTAGACAAATTCTAACAGGGTTACCCCAAAAATACATATTTCTGAAATCAGAAGTCAAAGAATTCTTTGAATAAAATGAAGTATTCAGATAAAGAAAAGGAATCTTGCCTATCCATCTGAATTTTATTTTATAAAATCCCACATTTCACAACAAATTCTTCTTTAGTTATGTATAAATGACATTAAGTGATACTATCTTTAATTCCCCCCTCACAAATATCAAGTCAGCTCCCCATAAAATCACTTTCTTATCCCCAGACCTAATGCCTTTCTGTAGGCTCTTGATGAGAACAGAGCCCATCTACTTCTCATTGTTTTATTTACAAGATTATTACCGATCTGTAGTACATAGTACAGTCGGCCCTCTATATCCATGGATTCCCCCAACTGCTGATCGAAAATACTGTCCAAAAAAATTACATCTGTACTTAATATACAGAGTTTTTCTTGTCATTAGTCCCTAAACAATACAGTATAAAAACATTTATATAGCACTTATATTTTATTAGGTACTATAAATAATCTAGAAATAATTTAAAATACATGGGAGAATGCGTAAGTTTTATGCAAATATTACACCATTTTACATAAGGATCTTAGGGGAAACCCGGAACCAATTTCCCCTAGGGATGGCTCCAGAGGTAAATAAATTACCAGTAAAGAACCAGTTTAGTAAGAATCATACTTACTAGAAGGAAAAAATTAGGATATGTTCTTTTTTAGCAGAGAGCCCTCCAGATCCAGCACTATACCTTCAGTTCCTGCTTGGGTTCCACATTCTTTATCGTTGTATAATATACATGGTGGCCATATTGGTAAGCCACCAGGTTCTGCTCCAGGTGGTTTTGGGCTGGACGTACAAACATCATCCAGTTACACAGGGTCTCATCAGACAACTCAAACCATAGGTCTTCATGCAAATCCCTGTCTTTTCTGTCCCCTTTATCAAGAGAAACCTGCAACCAAAGAAAAGGTAAAGACCCACACCAAAAAAACAATACTATTAGCAATAATATACAAAATATTTCTCCTTAAATTAACCATATATCTTCCCTTTGTATCTAGAAAGATACTAGAATTGTGACTTAAGCCAAACATAAAGAGAAAGAAAGGATACTTCCTGAAACCACTCTTACCTATAGGAGAATTACATGGCAAAATCTAAAAGTTCACCATAAAACTATATAGCTTTAGTTAATATCTCACAAAACTAGCACAACCAAAAATGCTGTAAATAAAAATCAAGCATAATACTCTCCACTTCATTATAATTTGCATCATTTGGAGATTCAACTGTATCCATTTATAATATTCAGCCCAAAGACAGGTAATATTCTTGCTTGGAGATCTTGAGCATTGGTTTAAAAGAAATCCTCTCTACAACAGCAGCTAATTTCTCCAAAATACATTTCAGATATTCTCTCCTTCTTACTGCCCTTTCTTAGTGCTTCAGAGTAGCTATTCAAAACAGCAGATAGTAAAGAGGGTTGGATAGAAGCAAAATCATTAAAAGTAAAGAATGCAGATCAAAATAAATATTCTTCAACATACAGCAAACTTATTTTTTGTTGTTTTGGGGTAGGTTTCTTGTTTGTTTTTGTTTTTGTTTTTGCAGTGCTGGGGATCAAACCCAGGGTTTTGCACATGCTAGGTAAGAGCTCTACTACTAAGTAACAGCCTAGCCCCAGTGAACAATTATTTAACAGAAAAAATTCAAACCGAACCTGTTTTAATATTGAAAAGTGGGGTATTTTGAAAACATTAATGGCACACAGCAGATTACATACATCAATGTAATTTTCTGTATTCCAAAGTACTGTGTTTGGGGGCTGGGGATATCCCTCAGTTGATAGAGTGCTTACCTTGCATGCACAGGGCCTGGGTTCCATCCCCAGCATCAAAAAAAAAAAAAAAAGTATCCAAAGAACTTTGTTTTTGTTTTCCTTTGTTTGTGGTACTAGAGATTGAACCCAGGGGCACTATAACACTGAACTATATCTCAGCACGCTTTTTTTATATTTTTTTATTTTGAGGCAGGATTTTGCTAAGTTGCCCAGTCTATCCTCCAACTTGAGATCCTCCTGCCTCAGCTTCCCTAGTTGCTGGGATCACATGTGTATACCACCATGCCCAGCCACATTCCAAAGTTCATTTTAAAAAAAGAAAGGAAGTTGTGTCCCTCAACCTCTAAGTCATGTGGGGACCCTGTAAACCCCCAGTACTTCAGAATGTGACTGCATTTGGAGATAGAACCTTTAAAGAGGTAATGAAGTGAACATAACATAATTAGAGTACACCCTAATCTAATATGACTGGTCCATTTAATAAGAGGAGATTAGAAAAGACGCACATAAGTACAGAGGAAAGACCCTGTAAGTGCACAGTAAGAAGACGGTCATGTGCAGGTCAAGGAGAAACCTGCCAACACATTAATGTTAGATTTCTACTCCAGAGCTATGAAAAAAGAAATTTCCATTGCTGAAGCCTCCCAGTCTATAGCATTTTATTATGTCAGTTCTAGCATATTACTACAGACCCTAAAAACCACACTTCTCAGAATTATTCACAGGGGTCTAAAATTATGACCTCCATTTTATTGGGGCGGGGAGTAATGTTTCCATTTAAAATTAAGCATAAAAAGAAAAATACTAGCAAATAACTGTTATGAAATGAAAACAAAAAACTCAGCAAAAGAAATGAATGCCCCTTGAAAAACTGTTAAAGAAAGGAGTGAAATAGGAAAAAGTATAAATTACCTTTAGATGAATGTAACAGTCTTTCAGTTCAGACCCCCTGACAAGGGGTCCCTCCACAGGGCCAAACTGGGTACGCTTGGGAATACGCCTTTTTGAAAACACTCCTCCAAGGAACCTGTCTATGTAGAGGACCAGGGGGAGACTCGCTCTTGCCCGAGTGAGCACAGGCCGATTGGGGATGGGATGCAAGGGGCCATGCTTGGGGCACACTGAAGAATGGGCATTATTACATTCCTCACACCCTGCAAAAGAAAAAAACCTTGAAGAATAGTCAAGTTTCTTGACATCATTTTACTCTCAGGTAAAATGCATGCATTTCTAGCTCATTCTAAAAAACTCAGCACCAAGCCAGTCACATTTCTTGTTTGCCAGTAGCATCCATGTATACATTATCCACCAGAATAAGATGTGCATCACCATAAAGCAGGGGAACAGTGGCTGGACCATACAGTATTCACATTCATGTTTCACCATTTCACCTCCTTCAGCAATGTGGTAATCTGGTTTAGATATTTTTAATTCCTATAATTCTCAAATAATGGAGAACAACTTTGTATTAATATTTATTAGTAAAGTGGCTTTCTGCGCATTTGACTTAGGAGTTCCCCTGAAAACTTGTGAGTTCAAGGGAAAATTAAACAAGTAAATTTTCTGTTGGGTAATAATTAAGTACAGGGCTAAACACTGGCCCCCTAGAGAGAGAGCTTACCAGCACCACATGGATGGCCCAGGAGAGGTAGTGTAAGGCCACAAAGCTCTGAACAATCTCATTCACTCAAATGAACGAGGTCATAACTTTGCTATATGTGCGTGAAGATCCACAGATAAAACAATGATTTGGTAATGGAAACTCTTAATTTTTTTGTTTTGTTTTGTTTTTTTTAGTACGAGGGATTGAACCCAGGAATACTTTACCCCTGAGCTTCACTCCCAGCCCTTTTTATTTTGAGACAAGGTCTCACTTAATTGCTGAGGATCTTGCTAAATTGCTGAGGGTCTTCCTAAATTGTTGAGGCTAGCCTTGAACTTATGATCCTCTTGTCTCAGCATTCTGAGCCACTGGAATTACAGATGTGTACCACTGCACCTAGCTGGGAAGCTCTTCTTGTGAAGAAAGTGACAAAGCAAACTTGTTAGAACTGATATGGCTGAATAGTCCTGGACTAGGTCAACTACAATAGAAGGCTGGTATCAAGAGTGACCAGACTCAGATGCCTCATCAGCCACGTCACCCAGAGCAGTTGCCTAACCTCTTTGGGGCTTTTTTCCTCATCAGGAAAATTGGAAAACAAATACAAGTGTCATGACTCCTTCCCAGGGCTGCTGTGAAGATGAAGTGGGATGATGCACACAGAGCATGTGACACAATGTGTGGGATGTGGGAAGGATTCAGTGTAAATGAGCCATGTTCACATTCACACACACTCATGAAAAAGAGCATGTGGCTTCCTTTGAGAGTCCAGTGACTGCACTTACACAAGTCGTGGGGGTCAAAGGGCCGGGGTGGGTCTGGCTCCCAGTCATCCAAATCAGTGTCTTCACCATCTTCTTCCTCCTCTTCTTCAGTATCCTCCTCCTCCTCCTCCTCCTCTTCTTCTTTTGCCTCCAGTCTAGCTATTGGATTCTGCAGAGTTGCCAAAGGGTCAGAACCATCCACACTTTCAATGGAAGGCAGTACCTGGTTATGCACAGGTAATGAGGCCTAGAGGGAAGTTTAAGGTAGAAAATAAGCAGACATCTGCTTTCAGTCAATTGGCACACATGCATACACAGAGGATAGGTGGTGGAATACATTCTTTAAACTAGTGGAAAATGGAAAAATGGTTTCTACCTGTAGGCTATAAGAAATAGTCTGACTCTTTCAGATGTCTGATGCTCACAGCTTTTAAGCTCAGCTCTCTTTCCTCCCATTCTGCCTGTTATCTGAAAGGCTAAGAAGAAAGCCTAGGTCTCTCTCCTCTGATTCCAGCAGGAGATTCAAACCTAACAAGGCCCTAATCTTAAGCATCTAACCCCATCCCTTAGACCCAGTGATGCCAAGGCTCTACTCCTTGAATTGCACCCACAAGCCAATTCACACCTACTCTAGAGGACCACCATGCTTCCTCAGAGACTTCCAGAACATGCAACATCTTTTCATCATCTCTTGGGGTATGGGGGATCCTCAGTCTTCACAGTATAAACTAAATCTGGGGTGAGGGTCCCACCTGCCCTTTCAGGATACCACCACACAAAAGAGAGAATGACTTGGCCACTCTTCAACCACTTTGTTTTTGTTTTTGTTTGTACTGGGGATTGAATCCAGGGATATTTTACCACTAAGCTACATTCCTAGCCCTTTCTATTTTTTTTATTTTGAGATAGGGTCTCACTAAGTTGCTGAGGCCAGCCTTGAACTTGTAATCCTCCTGCCTTAGCCTCCCGAGTTGCTGGGATTATAAAACTGTACCATAGCACCTGGCTCTTTTTTTTTTCCTCAAGAGATGGGGTCTTGCTATGTTCCCCAAGCCGGCCCCAAACTCCTGGGCTCAAGTGATACCCTGCTTTAGCATCCTGAGTAGCTGGAACTATAGGTGTGCATCCAGTCTGCTTCACTTCCACCACCATTTTTTTCCCCAGTTTTGAAGATAGAACTTAGGGTCTCCCTATGCTAGGATACTGGGCAAGTGCTCTACCACTAATCTATATCCCCAGCCCCTACCTACTTCACTTTTAAATCCAAACATGGTGCAATACATGGTTGGTTTAATTCTATGGTTGACAAGTCTCCTTTCAAACACTTCAGAGAGCTAAGGTTTTCAGGAAGGAACAAAGGAGGTACCTATTGGCTTCCTGATGTTGAAGTCAGGCTCTTGCAAATAAAACAAGATTTGGGTGACATATTGGATTAATATTATATCATCAAATACATGGGTAGAAAATAAATGGCACCTTAAGAAGTTCTTCTAAAAAATAAAAATTTAAAAAAAAAAGAAGTTCTCCTGCTTCTCATGTGTTATGGAGTTATATTATACCCTAGATTCCTTTTATTCAGTATTATCTCTCCTACCCAATTAGTTCATAGGTCATATTCATGTCATGTACCCTCCCCTATTCAATGAATCAAGCATCTAAATATATTTACTCCCTTTTCCTTCTTCTTCTCATATACCATTTTCTTCTCCTAGAATGTTCTTCCCTCACCAATCTTCTAAATCAAATTATGTTTCAGTTTCCCAATGAGCCCTATATGTTGCTTCTAGGCCTCTCTGACTACACCCCCTATGTTCCAAATTCCTATAGCATTTAAGAGTCACAGAATCCAGATCTCCACAATCCTGAGCCTCATTTCCTTACCAGGCAGCCCAGATCATTCTGGGATAGCCCTGACAGCTTCTGCTTAGTCCAAATCTCCCCACACACATCTTCCATTCAGTGGTCAGGGCCTAGGACTTTCCTCTAGAATTAGGTAGAATAAGTCTAATCCTTCAGCAACGTGAACTAAACACTTGTGGACCAAAAACCCCTAATTCATTCAATCATTCCTCACATGGCTGAACTCTTTGCTACTATTCACAAGAGGTCTCTGATCCTCTTGCCTTCAGTTATTTCTCAATGGATTCCATATTTTTATGAATATAGTATCAAACAATATTAGCATCTATGACATCTACTCTTCCAGCATGAACTGAACCTGAACTTGCCAATAATTAAAATTAATTGTCAAGTCCTTTTTTCCCCCTCACAGAGTTTATTAAACCATCTTTTCCCTCCTCAGGACTTAAATAGCTGCTTTTTTACTTAAAAGGGGGATTTTGCATTTATCTCCAGTAAATTTCATTACTCCTGTTATTCCAGTCTGCTAAGATCTTTGAGAATCTTGATTCTGACATCTCACACATTAGCCATTCCTCATAGCCTTGTATCCATTGCCAACCACCATCTGCTTTGTCCCTGAGTATTCACTTCCACAAGTCCATCTTGGCTGTCCAACTATGCCTTAGGAAGTAAACCATGGTCTCAGAAATCAGACAGATTTAGAAAGAGTCCTGACCCCACTACTTAGCAAGTTATTAAATTTCTCTGAACCTCGGTTTCATCATTTGTCAAATGGACACATGAATATATACCAAAATGGTTGTTGTGAGGATAAAGTGAAACAATATACATGTAAGGGCAGTAACAGAATTGTTGGCACTTAGTACTCAGCATTATTATTACAATTATAATCTTAACTTCATTAAGGACCAAGGTGACATCATACACTTCCTCTATAACTTTAAAAGACAATATTGCTGAGCATAGAGTACTTGTTCAACTAAGACTGTTTGAATATAGTTTGTTGAACTATATGTGGCCCTTTGGGAAATGACTTCAATCCCTTCAGGCAACTAGAAAAACTCTTTGCTACTATTCACAGAGACATTCTTTTGTTATTGTTGTTGTTATGCATCTAAATCTATGAAGAAACAGTATTGAATGTATTTATAGAACACAGCCTGTTGTGATAGTTTAAAGACCACTGCTCAATATTTGAAACACTCTGGCTCCAAAAAATCACATAAAATCAGCTACCTCAAATAGAATACATGTTTTATTTTCACTATTTTTAATTTGTTAAAACACTTATTAAAAGATGAGGTCTCACAGCTTGGGAAGCTAAGACAGGAGGATTATGAGTTCAAAGCCAGCCTCAGCAATGGCGAGGCACTAAGCAACTCAGTGAGACCCTGTCTCTAAATAAAATACAAAATAGGGCTGGGAATATGGTTCAATGATTGAGTTCCCCTGAGTTCAGTCCCCAGTAACTCAAAGAGAGAGAGAGAGAGAGAGAGAGAGAGAGAGAGAGAGAGAGAGAGAGATGAGTTCTGAGAGAGAGAGAGAGAGAGAGAGAGAGAGAGATGAGGTCTCAGCCAGGCACAGTGTTGTATGCCTGTAATCCCAGTGGCTCAGGAAGCTGAGGCAGGAGGACCATGAGTTCAAAGCCAACCTCAGCATCTTAGCAAGGCCCTAAGCAACTCGGCAAGAGTTGCTTAAAGAGTCTTAAAAGAGTCTCTCTAAATAAAATATAAAAAGGTCTGGGGACAAGTCACAACTCCCAGCCTGCCTCAGCTTCAATAGAAACAGAAGAAAATACTGCCTGAGGGTGAGAACAAGGGGACATGGAGACAAAAAGAGGACAGGGGACTTCTAGCAATGCAATGGCTTTGGCCTCCTCATCACATCCTACAAGAAAGCTACTTCATTCTCACCATTTCAGAGCACAGTTTACTCTGTCACCTTTTATTCTAAACCACTTAAATTTCATGCCAGCATTAGTGATGAATGTTATCACACACTAAACAAACCAAAGCATAAATTCTTTATGTCTCTGCCAGGACATCCTGGAAGAATGAATTCAGCAATTCAGAGTTATTCTAGAAAAGCTAAGATGATATATATTTTGTTCCCAATAAATGCTGTCAGGACTCTCATTCAGTAAGGTAGCTGTTGGTTACTTGCCAGTGCTGAGAAAGCTGACATCAAAATATCACCAACAATCTTCACCTCCCCCATGCTGGGATACTCCCAAAAGACTGTCAAAGGAAAGACTTGAATACTACTACATTATCTTTTAAGGACTCATGCTAAAGCAGTTGAATGTACACCAGAACCAAGAAAACTACTGTTGAAGGGCTG
Source organism: Urocitellus parryii (assembly GCF_045843805.1). Classification (NCBI taxonomy): domain Eukaryota; kingdom Metazoa; phylum Chordata; class Mammalia; order Rodentia; family Sciuridae; genus Urocitellus; species Urocitellus parryii. The sequence continues at coordinate 117,090,324 of NC_135534.1, forward strand.
GGGTGGGCCAGGGTGGGGGTGAGGGGGTTGGTGATCATGTCTAGATAAGAGCTATATATTTCTAGCGAGTATAGACCTGAACACACAGTAGGATGCACTGCAAATTTGTCTGATTCAAATTCAACTGACATTTACTGAGTGCCAGGCATATATTTAAATTCCTTTGAGTCCAAGTGTTATCACACAGCTCCTAAGTGGCAGAGTGAAATTCAAATTTTGCCTCTGCCCTGCTTTTTCTACTTCATCACAATGGCCCCCAGGGAATTCAGAATTTGAAATTCAATCTATCCAACCAGGGAAGCAAAGGTAAACTTGGATGCCAGGGCAACACACATGCTCCTAAGGTACTAGCCAGGCAGTGAGTTGGTAAGCAACATGTGCCTATTTTATTTACAGGAAAAGAATAAGAAATGAAATTATTTTAGTGTCTTTATGTGTTGTCATGTACAATCAAATACAGTAAAAGGAAAAGGGATTGGTTTAAATTTTGGTATTCTTTCTTCTTCCATTTAATGCCATTCTAAATTATTTCTGAAGCTACACAATGTATTTTAGGATACAATTTATCTGAGAAGTGGAATATGAAACGCCACTGGACAGCAGCAAACACGACAGAAGGCTTCTTGGTTCCTACTGAGACCAATTATCAGTGCAGCATATTTTCTTCTCAGTGTGTGGGGAGTCACACATGTTCATTTTCAGAAACAAAGTGGAGACTGTGCTTTCACATCTAGAGACTATGCATTCTTTTCTTAAGGACAAGGGAAGGCACATATGAAAAGGGCTTTAAACAGATTTTGCTACCACTAAAAACAATTGGAAATAGAAACCTTTTCACTAAGGCAACAATAACAAATGCAAACATCATCTGTGTTAAAGCCTCATCCCAATTTTCTATCCAGAATTTATCCAGGTCACCACGTAGAATAACAACTGCCAAGGTATGAAAACCAGAAATAAAAGATGTGCTGATTGAAAGGAAACTACAATAAAGAAAGATGCTGGGGCTAAGGGTGTAGTTCAGTTCAGAGGTAGAGCATGTGTCTAGCATGCACTAAGCCCTGAGTTCCATTCTCAGCATCAAAAAAAAAAAAAAAAAAAAGGAAAAGGAAAAGAAAGATGCTAAGACAACAGTTACACTGCCTTTACAATGCCAGGATTCATAGGGCTAAGAGCAACTTTCCTTTTGTACAAAACATGAAGTAAGCAGATTGTTTCTGGAGATTGGAAAAGATGAAGAGTACTTTGAAGTGCAAATAGCAACAAGTCCTTTAATTAAATCTATGCCTTAATATTAAAATCCTCTGACCAACAAATCTGCCAATCTGATATTGCTTATCAGATTGGCAAAATTTGAAAAGAATGTAAATAACCAATGTGGCAAGGCAGCATGAAAACTGGCATACTCATATATTTTGGGTAAAAATAGACATTTTTTAAATATTTTTTAGTTTTAAGTGGACACAAGATCTTTATTTTACATTTATGTGGTGGCGTGATCAAACTCAGCACCTCAATCATGCAAGGTGAGCACTCTACCACTGAGCCACAACCCCAGCCCCAAGAATATACATTTTTTCAGTATCCAAAAGCAACTTAAAGTCTTATCAAAATAGTTTTTTCCATTTGTAAGAACAAATTTCAAAAATATATCAAATAGAGAATATTATGATAAAACTAATGCACTTGCCATTCTACTTCAATAATTATCAACTCATAGCCCATCTTTTTTTTTAATTTATATATGGCAGCGGAATGCATTACAATTCTTATTACACATATAGAGCACAATTTTCCATATCTCTGGTTGTATACATAGTATATTCACACCAATTTGTGTCTTCATACATGTACTTTTGGATAATAATGATCATCACATTCCACCATCATTAATAACCCCATGCTCCCTCCCTTCCCCTCCAATCCCTCTCCCCTATCTAGAGTTCATCTATTCCTCCCATGCCCCCGCTCCCTATCCCACTATGAATCAGCCTCTTTATATCAAAGAAAACATTCAGCATTTGGTTTTTTGAGATTGGCTAACTTCACTTAGCATTTCTTCTCTAACCCATCCATTTACCTGCAAATGCCACGATTTTATTCTCTTTTATGGCTGAGTAATATTCCATTGTGTATATATGCCACATTTTTTTTATCCATTCATCTATTGAAGGGCATCTAGGTTGGCTCCACAGTTTAGCTATTGTGAATTGTGCTGCTATAAACATTGATGTGGCTGTGTCCCTGTAGTATGCTGTTTTTAAGTCCTTTGGGTATAGACCGAGGAGAGGGATAGCTGGGTCATATGGTGGTTCCATTCCCAATTTTTCAAGAAATCTCCATCCTGCTTTCCATATTGGCTGCACCAATTTGCAGTTCCACCAGCAGTGTATGAGTGTACCTTTTTCCCCACATCCTCACCAACACTTATTGTTATTTGTATGAATAGTTGCCATTCTGACTGGAGTGAGATGAAATCTTAGAGTGGTTTTGATTTGCATTTATCTAATTGCTAGAGATGACGAACATTTTTCCATGCATTTGTTGACTGATTGTACATCATCTTCTGAGAAGTTTCATAGCCCATCTTACATCTAACTAATCTCCTACACTTTCTTCCTCTCTAGATTATTTTGAAGCAAACCTAGATGTTATACATTTTCATTTGTAAATAGTTTAATATATATCTACAAAATTATTTTATATTTCATATATTATATCTAAAAAAATTGTCTTAATATTATCAAATATCCAGTTAGTAATACTATTTCCCCAATTGTCTCATAAATATTTTTACCTTCAGTTTGTTCAAATCAGTTTCCAAACAAGGACCATATATTGCATCTAACTAATAATGTTCCTGAAGTCTCTTAATCTGTTAGCTCTCTTACCTCCTCTTTTTGCTTGTGTTTTATTTGTAGGGGAAAAAAGTCAAGGACTAAGGGTGTAGCTTAGAGACAGAGCACTTCTTTAACATATATTAAGCACTGGGTTCCATCCCCAGCAAAAGAACAAATGAATAAATAAGCCAGACCATTTATTCTAGAGTTTCCCACAGGTTAGATTTTGCTAATTACAATCTTGTGTGTCTTTTTAACTTCATTAGTGAACCATGCTTCCTATAATCTGGCAGCTGAATCTAGAGACTCAATCAGATTCAGATTTGATTTTGGGGGGATGAATACTTCACACATGGTATACAGTAATTTCAGAAGTACCCAACACCAGGAGGTATGTAATGAATGGTTTTCTCTCTTCTAGCAATACTAAGAAGGGTCAGAGGTTTAAGTTGCTATTATTCTGATCTATTCTAAAATTCCTCACTAAAACCAACTTTTCTTGATGGTTTTAGTATGCTGTTGATAATCATTGCCTAGATTCATATGTCATTAGGGAATACAAATAGTGCTATATTTATTAGTTGGAATGCTTCTATAAAGAAATTTCCACCATGGGCTGGGCTTGTGGCTTAGCGGTAGAGCGCTTGCTTAGCACGTGCAAGGCCCTGGGTTTGATCCTCAGCTCCACATAAAAATAAATAAAGGTATTGTGTCCAACTACAACTAAAAAATAAATATTAAGAAGGAAAAAAATATTTCCACCAGTAAAACTACACATCATGTAAAACCACAAGAATGGGATCCTAATTAGAATAAGTTATACTCCACGTACATAAAATACGTCAAAATATACTCTACTGTCATGTATATCTGAAAAGAACAAATAAAAGAGAAAGAGAAAGAGGTGGGGGAGGGAGGAAGGGAGGAAGGGAAGAAGGAAAAAAGGAAGGAAGGAACAAATGAACGAAGGAATGAAGGAACGAAGGAAGGAAGGTCCTTCGTATGAAGTAACTGGTTACTTGAATACTTCCAGAGAGAAAGTACTTCATTCCCTTCATTTACCAGTTTTCAGGATAATGTGGTGATCCCTAGCATCAAGAAAAAAGTGACCAATGAGTTATTTCTTTCAATATCAAAATAAATATGCAGACTATAAGTATATTTAAGTACTTTTAATCAATTATAGATATTAGCCTTTCTGACAGGTCAATTGTCCTATTTTGGCCCCTGCAAATTACATCTTGAGTTGCTTCCGTAGGACACCAGAAGTTTTTAACAACTCCTTTGCATTCTGAAAAGATGAGATGCTCCAAATTCATCTTGTATATTCCTTCCCCTAGTTTTGAAATCTGACATTTCTTCAAGAAGCTCTAATTCCTTTCACTGGAGATCTGTACTTAGAGACCACACTGAGGGGTGTTAGGGATGGTTGGTAATACGAGACTGATCCTTTGTGTCTCTACACCTCTGCAGTGACCAGAACTACAGAACATTTTTTGCAGTGCTGGGGATCAAATCCAGGTCTCATACATGCAATGCATATGCTTTCCCACTGAGCTACACCCCAGTCCTGATAACATGTTTTTGTTTTTTTGTTTTTGTTTTTTTGGAAGAGAAAATATATCTTGATTTCGTATTGATATTCCAATTCAAATTTGGGATTCTAGGCCTTTATTTGATTTTTATTCTTGTATTTTTATGCACTTTCAAACAAAACCTTGGTTCTTATTTCTTTTTATTTTCAATGCTGAGGATCCAAACCAGAGTCCTGTATATGCTAAGCAAGCACTCTATCACTGAGCTACATCCCCTAGCCCAAACTTGGTTCTTAAATAACTTAAAATGTGAATATCTTTTGTCTCTACCATTTCTCCTTGGGAAACTTAGCCAAAGGAAATAGTCTAATATGACATCCATGATAGTGTTCTTTACAGTATTAAAAAAGAAGAGAAAATCAAGAAGAATTTCAGTTTTTCAGAAGCCAGAATAAGGAAGGCTATCACCAAATTGAAATATAATTTAAGCTAATATTTCTTCAGTATTTGAAAATAGAACAAGTACAAAAACATTTCCAAAAAAAAAGAAAGACACATTAAAAACTCATCATTAGCAGGGGGCAAGGTGGTGCACATCTGTAATCCCAGTTTTTGGAAAAGCTGAGGCAGGAAGTATGCAAGTTGAAATCCAACTTTGGCAATTTAGTGAGACCCTGTCTAAAAATAAAAAGGGTAGGGGATATAGATCACTGGCAATGCACTTGCCCAGCATGTGTTAGACCCTGGGTTCAATCCCTAGTATGAAAAGAAAAAAGTTTCATGATTATTCTTTGGAGCATGAACCAATGTACTGCTTATATCCTTTTTTGGTTTTTAGAGATGGGGGTTTCACTATGTTGCCCAGACTGATCTCAAACTATTGGGTTCAAGTGATTCTGCCTCTGCCTCTCCAGTATATGTTGTTTTTCTTTTTAAAAAAAAAAAAAAAAAAAAAAAAAACTTCTCTGACAAATCACTTTTTATTACCAGCCATTCTAATATTTACTGACTGGAGTGTGTTAGTATTATGTTACGTTTTGCTTTATTTCCATGAAAAGAAGCTCTCAGACAATGTTCTTAGTATTTAAGAAAAAAAAATATTCAGAAATAGCACCAGGCAGAGGATTAGAGGAAAATTCCAGGGAACTGACAGTCACAGTATTATCCACAAACAACAAAAAGGTAAGTCATTACCTGCTGAGCTGTAGTATCCTGTTGGACATAAGCTACCTGGCCTGGGTCTGTAAACAGAGTCTAGACCAAAAAGAAAAAGAAAAAAAAATTATCAATAGATCTTTAGACATTTGCCTACACAGGAAAAATTATACTACTGCTAAGCACCAATGCTTAGGAGAGTTATCTACCATCATAGCTGATAATTCTTCATTAATAAAGAAGATATAGATAGCAATCTTACATTTGGCTAAAGAAAGCTTTTCATTCAGATGGCTCCAAGGAGATGGTATGTCTAACGATCTCACATGGCTAACATGTTTCATTATTTTACTTTTAACCAAAGTCTATCTTGAGGTTGAATGTCATACCTAATTCAAATGGTATGTCATGAAAATATACAAGACATGCTATGAACAAGGTTATATATATTCACATAACATCATTCACTGGAACAGATTTGTGATTCAAAGAAAATGGAAGGAGATATATAGACATAGAGAAGATTATCATAAAAACAGGGTTTTCAATGCTATCAAATGCAAACTCATGTTTATTATCAGAAGAGAAGTAGAAGTAATATAAATTGAACTTAATGTCCCATAGGTTTGGAAAAAGCCAGTAAAGTCACAATACAAGTTAAGAAAAAGTGATCACAATTAGTGGGGTCATACTGCAGCAAAGTAAGAAGAGAAAGAAAATCTTCAAGACTATATCATAGCCAAGGCACCATGGTTAACATCCTGACCCCAAAAAATATGCTCTCTTCTAAAGCTTTTAAAAGATTTTAATTTGCCCAAGATTTTAACAAACTTATGGGAATAAGAACTATGATTAAATCTTTTAAATTTTTTTTTTTTTTTTTTTTTTTTTTTTAAGGAGAGAGAGAGAGAGAGAGAGAATTTTTAATATTTATTTTTTAGTTCTTGGCGGACACAACATCTTTGTTGGTATGTGGTGCTGAGGATTGAACCCGGGCCGCACGCATGCCAGGCGAGCGCGCTACCGCTTGAGCCACATCCCCAGCCCCTTAAATTTTTTTTTTAGTTGTAGATGGACAAAATACCTTTATGTATTTTTATGTGGTGCTAAAGATCAAACTAAGTGCTTCACATGTGTTAGGCAAGCACTCTACCACTGAGCCACAACTCCAGCATCCTATGGTTAAATTTTAATTCCAGAGAAATATAAAGAACAGTTTCAGGCAGTATCAGATTTCTCATATTTGATTTTTTTAAATTATCAAAATTTAGATGTTTAGGGGCTAGGCAAGCGCTCTACCACTAAGCCACAACCCTAGCAAGGCCCTGAGTTCAATCCTCAGCACAGCATAAAAATAAATAAATAAAATACAGGTATTGTGTCCAACTACAACTAAAAAGATAAATATTTTTTAAAAAAAACTTTAGATGTTTAGTAACATCATAATAAACTATAGTTGGGCACAGGACATTCTTTTCATAAATTATGTGGTCTTATTTTAATAGAGTTAGAGGACTAAACCTAAGCAGAGGAATTCCAAAAGTACCATCAAAGTATTTGGCAATTTCATCATTATATAGATTAGAAAAGTATTAACTAGGTGAGCCTCATATCTTCTTGTGAGTGATTGGAAGTCTCTTGATTAAATATTGTATGAGGGGCGAATTTCATTATCAGGATCCTACCACAAAGTATATAATTTGTTTTTTAAAAACATGTGTTTGGCAATTGGAAATAGGCTCATGGTAAAGCATGTGCTTAGCAAGCACAAGGCCCTAGGTTCAACATCAACACATAAAAACATGTTTAAAGGTACTTTACACATTGTAAAGTATGAACAATAGAAAATAACATTTGTAAACTAGGGAATATTTGTGGGAATATCTAGGGAATATCTTTGGGAAGTTCAAGCCGCTGGGAAAAAAATTAAAGTAGCTACAATTGTACAGCATTTACCAGTAAACACAATGGCTTCTGTTATAGACTAAGAATCAGTAGGTTATTAATAAAGGGTATTTAATAAGCTATTAGAACTTTTTGCTTATACATTTAACTGAAATAAACCATACATTTTCACTGAACCATCTATGATTAAGCTATACAGAACTAAACGCCTGGTTACTGATACTCAAAAAAAGTAACAAATTCACAATCTAGTCACTAGAGAGAAGAACTGATATAAGGCTAGTGCTCTAAATACTTATTAGCCTTAATTTAAATTAAATGAACGATCTCTTCTCTGATGAGTTGGTTATGAGCTCCTTGAGAACACAAATCTTATCTGAACATTACCTGCTTCACCAGTACCTAGCACAATGACTGGCATAGAATAAATATAAGTAACTGCTGAATTAATTAATTAATTAACAAATTAAAAAACACTAATTCTTCACATGCCTGTGCAGCTTCCACAGGATGGATGTATACCAGTGTGTGCTCAGGACCATCCACTGAAGTGTAGGAGGTACCATCTGCCGTGTACACCACCTGCTGGGGTGGACGGACCTGGTCATCAGTGTAGACAATCTGAGCCACAGTTCCAGCATCTGGAACAAAGTGCACCTGGTGCAAAAAAAAACAGACAAGTATGTAGCAATTATTCTTGTAAAAAGAAATCAATCTCACAAAGGTACATAGTCAACCAAGCACATTTGCACTCCTAAAATATCCCCAATGAAAGAAGAATGAGAATTTAGGCAGTTCCATCTAAGAGACAAGGAGACAGAGTGTAAGAACTGTGTCATAGATTTATCACTTAATGTGAGAGAATGACTTAAATTCCTCTGCCTCAAATGTCCAATGCAGATAACTCCTTTGGGGAGTCATAGGTGGTAGGGGGTTAATTGATCCTGGAAAAGTGACTGCAGATTCCTCTTTCACAACACCAAAAAAATATAAAACACAAATTATTCTGCAATGTGAACAAATATGTCAAGACCTCAAAAGCCAATTGCTCTCAGCATATCACAAAAAAAATCTATTTCATAACAGTTCCTTTAAGTTAGTTATTAAAATAAGGCCATATTAGGAGCTGGAGTTGTGACTCAGTGGTACAGCACTCACCTAGCACATTCGAGGCACTGGGTTCGATCCTTACCATTACATAAAAGATAAATAAGTAAAATAAAGGTATAATGTCCAATTACAACTAAAAAATTTTTTTAATAAGTCCATATTCTTTCCTATAAGTTCTTTCACACTAAAAAAACATACTGGAGGCATATCAGTCAGCAGAATCAATAAATGAATAACGAAACTCTTCTTTGCCAGCGAGGTAAACACACAGAAAATCCTTATTAAAAAACTTTTAAGGGATTCTAGACAAATATTTAGTTGTCACCAGGGTAAACAATTTTCTATCTTCCAAAGCCTAAAGAACTAAAAGCAAAAACTTGAGTTTTATAAAATACTTTCTGAATGGTCAGCATGTAGGACTGCATGTATGAGGGCTACAGCTTGGAATGTGGCCTAATGCCCAAGATTGAAGGTCTAGAAACAGATGCTTGAAGTACACATTTAGGAGAGAGATCATTTATGTACTGATGTGGAAATCACGCTTTCAGGTTAGGACCCTTACCGTTCCACTGCCTTGGCAGTGGACCTAACATTTTTGTCAGTTTTCTCCAGTGGGGAAATGGATTCCAAAGCGGATATAAACTAACTTAATCCCCAGAAAGAAACCCAGAAGCCAAATGTAAATTAAACATCACAAGAATACAGCAAACTTCCACTTCTATACTAAATGATTAGTCTGTCTTCTATGTAAATTTGATTTATCCATAAAGATAAAGTTTATACAGATTTGTTCATTAACAAAGCTTTGAACTAGGTCCAGTGCTTAAAGAAGGAAAAAACATTTCCCAAAAAGATGAGCCATCTAAGATATAAACTTTTCTGCTTGGTCTTCCTCACTCAGATTCTGCCAATCAGAATTTGAAGAATTAAAAAAAAAAAAAAAAAAAAAAAAAAAACCACCAGAATCAATTTCCTAGCCAAGAGCATGAATGACTAGGAAAAAAAAATATATAAGGGGCCAGGTGAGGTGGCCCTCAGCTTGGAAGGCTGAGGCAGGAGAATCATGAGTTCAAAACCAGCCTCAGCAACTTATTGAGGCCCTAAGCAACTCAGTAAGCCCCTATCTCTAAATAAAATAGAAAAAAGGGCTGGGGATGTGGCTCAGTAATGGAGTGCCCCTGAGTTAAATCCCCAGTACAAAAAAAAAAAAAAAGAGAGAGAGAGACAGAGAGAGAATGCAATGGAGGATTCCTGGCCTTAGCTATCTGTTATTTGGTTATCCAGAGATAGGGACTCTGGTTATGTACCACATCACAACCACATTCACCTTTGTTTTGCTTTTTGATAAGCAAAATATATGAGAACACTATGAAATTGTCTCTTTTTTTTTTCTCTCTCTTTTTTTTTTTTTTTTTTTTTTTGTACTGGGGTTTGAACACCCAGGGTGCTTTACCCTGAGCTATGAGCTACACCCCCAGTCTTTTTTATTTTTCATTTTGAAACAGGTTCTTGCTAAGTTGCTGATGCTGGGCTTGAACTTGTGACCTTCCTGCCTCAGCCTCCCAAGTCTTAGGATTGCAGGCATGTGCCACTGCACCCAGCTACAACTGCTTTTTTTAAAGTTTTCAGACTGAGACTTTTAATTCATAGCAGATGATCAGTTTTACATATTATAATATAAATGATATTGCTTAAATTAAATAAGACTTACCTATTTGAATGTTTCAATGTTGACTTCCTGATTTTTATGATAGTACTGTGGTTATGTGATTGAATAAAAATTTGAACAAAAACTTCACATCTATCCTAATGTATAAAAATTAAGTTTTATACTTTGGTCACAAATAAAACATGGCTCCCTAGTACTGCTGACCCATTCCAAATTCAAATCCACACCAAAAAAAAAAAAAAAATGCAGAGATGTGCCTCTACCAAGAAGTCAAAAGAACATGCAGGTGAAGCCAGGAGGCTAAGGCACACAGATTGCTTGAGCTCAGGAGTTTGAGATCAGCTTCAGCAACATATGAGTCCCCTTTGCAAAGAAAAAGAAAATGCAGCTGGTTCCACCAGCAAGTCAAAAGGTAGAGATCAGCCAGACAGCAACTCAGGAAATAGCTGAGGCAGGAGAGCAAACTGGAGGCCAGCCTCAGGCAATCTCACAAGACCCTGTCTCAAAATAAAATAAAAGTCTGGGGATTGAGGCTGGAGTTGTGGTTCAATAGTAGAGCACTTGCCTAGTATGTGTGAGGTACTGGGTTCAATTCTCAGCACCACATATAAATAAATGAATAAAATAAAGGTCCATCAACATCTAAAAATGTTTTTTTTTAAACATTTAAAAAGGCTGGGGATATAGCTCAGTGGTAAAGTGCCCCTGGGATAAAGAAAGAAAGAGAGAGGTGGGGGGGGGGTGGGAGAGAGGGAGGAAGAGAGAGAGACAGAGAAAGCTAACAGAAAAGAAAAAGCCAGAGATTATCAATGACAACAGCATTTGAATAAATGACTAACCAAAATTTGTGACTCTTAATGGGACAATTTGCATTTAGAAGTTTACATTTTAAATTTAAAAGAAAAGGCCACTCACTTTATAAACACACATTGTATCTTATAACTCACATAGAATCAAAACCTTATACTGAATGGCATAATAGAAACAACAGTTTGAGGCTTTCAACACCAAAAATGAAAAATAAAGTAGGGTCTAAAAACTGAAACTAAGTTTCAAATAAGGCAGAAAAGCCTGGGGCAGGGAACCAAGATTGTGGGGTAGTGGATATGGGTTTTTCTAAATCACGGTGAAACATGGCAATGGAGCATTCAGAGTGCTATGCACAAGTTCTTCCTGTCAACTCCCTCCCAACTACTCATTACTACAAAGTAGCTATTATTTCTTTAGCTATCAGCAAACTGAACCCAACAAAAACACTACTATCATTAGCCAGCTGGAAGAGAACACCCTTCACCTGTGTGGCATTCTGTTCATGCTCTGCAGACGTCGGCCACACGTGTGAGCTTTCATCTTTGGAATCCATACTTTCCTGCTGGACAGCTCCAAGTCTGGGCCACCTACAGCAGCACAGGGCAGAGGACAATCATCTGTCCAGCATCTGTACGCTCAGGAAGGACAAAAAGGTCTCTCTGCAGTGTGTCTGAGAAAAGACAATGTATTTTAATTAATTACTTTTTATCAAAGGAGGGGGAGAAAAAGCTTTGTTAAAAAGCAATACACTGGGCTCGGGTTGTAGCTCAGTAGTAGAGCACTTGCCTAGCATGTATGAGGCACTGGGTTCGATTCTCAACACCAAATATAAATAAATATAATTAAATTAAATAAAGGTCCATCAACATCTTTAAAAAATTTTTTTAAAAAAAGGCAACAGACCTATAATCCCAGTGGCTCAGGAGTCTGAGACAGGGTGATTTCGAGTGCAAAGCCAGCCTCAGCAACTTCGAGGCACTAAGCAATTCAGTGAGACCCTGTCTCAAAATAAACTACAAAATAGTGGATGAAGCTCAGTGGTCAAGTGGCCCTAAGTTCTAATTCCCCATACCCCACCAAAAAAAAAAAAAAAAAAAAAAGACAATACACCTGAGCAAATGCAGAAATCATTTAGAATAATAATACCATGTATCGTGTGTTTGGTGTGTTCTAGGCACTCGTCAGGAAGAGTGTAAATGTATATACACTGTATATATACTGTAACCATCATTAAAAATGCTGAAGGTAATTTTAGTTATCTTGAGAACAGTTTTCCAGACATTAAACACAGGCAAATTATAAGTTCATAACCTAATCTGATCACTGTGTAGCCCAAGCTTTTTTCTGGTAGACACTACCTGCCCATACCCTCTCTCCTTAATATGAATAGAATAATAATAGCAGACATAAAACAAGGGGGGAAATGACAGGTATAGAGAACTAGATTTTCTGGGTCACAATTTGTGAGTGAAAATATAAATTTTGTTTCCCATTTGGTCAGTACAGGAGTGATCAATGACCAAATCAAGTTTTACTAAGCATCAATATGCATAAAATCCACATCTTAAAGTCTTATTTCTTTCCAAATAGACTTTTAAAGCAATAATCTTCCTATTTAACAATAAGTCATTGACATTTTAGATATCACATGAGAAATGCTGTGTTAACATGGCAGCAGCCAACCTGATAGTTCTTCCCAATCTCCCAGTAAAGTAGCAGACGTAGACAGGAAAAGGTAAGATGATCAGAACACCAATAAAGATAAGAAAGACTATGAGTCAACAGCCAGTCAGAATGTTCTCCATTATTAATTGCACATTTTTAGACCACACATCCTCTAATCTCTGAACCAAAATATATCCCAAAAAAGAAAGATACTAGAACACCCTATGTCTGTGCCTAGCTCTGGAATACAGGAACTGCTGTGTCCAAATTGCATGGGAACCATCTTCTGAGTCACTCAGGAGCCTGTTCCTGCCATCCTCACCCCTCCTACACCATCCCCCACACTCACTCACCTGGCATACACCTTACTCTTCCTTTCCCCATTCAAAGAGTACTTAACTCCCATGTCCACCAAAAATTGAATGTATAAACAAAGGGGCATGAAAGAACTTTCTGGAGAAATGGGAATATCTTTTATCTTGAATCTGGATTGGAGTGATGGTTACATAGAGAATATATGTATCAAAAATCATCAATTAGGGCTGTGGCTGTAGCTCAGTATAGAGCGCTTACCTAGCATGTGTGAGGCACTAAGTTCAATCCTCAGCACCACATAAAAATAAATAAATAAAATAGAGGTATTGTGTCCATCTATAACTTAAAAAAAAAATTTAAAGTCAACTAGGCCAGGCATGATGGGATATGTCTGTAATCACAGCAGTTCAGGAAGCTGAGGCAGGAGGATCAAATAGGTCAAGGTCACCCTCAGCAATTTAGCAAGACTATAAGCAACTGACAAGACCCTGTCTTTAAAACAATATAAAAATAGGCTGGGGAAATGGCTCAGTGGTTAAGTTCCTATGGGTTCAATCCCCCCCCACTACAAAAAAAAAAAAAAAAAAGTTATCAACTAGCCAGGTTTAGTAGTGTACATCTATAATCTGAGCAACTCATAAACTTGAGGTAGGATTACAAATTTAAGGCCAGCCTGGGCAACTTAGTGAGATTCTGTCTCAAAATAAAAATAAAAAAGAGTGGGGATGTAGCTCAGTTTCAGACTGTTAGCGTAGCATATATGAGGCCCTGGTTTTTTGTTGTTTTGTTTGTTTGTTTTGTGGTGCTGCGGATTGAACTTGAGACAATGGTTTTAATCCCCAGTACTGAGAGAAAAGAAAGAAAAAAGTCATCAACCTCTTCAATCAAAATATGTGAATTTTATCATATGTAAATTATACCCTTATAAAGTTGATTTTTAGAAAAATGCCTCCCTTATATAGTGGCACTATTTAAAATCTATGTAAAAAGATCTTCAGGATGAATTGCACATGGTATGTAATTAGACCTCGACAAAGTTGTTATTTAAAAAAACAAAAATATTAAGAAACCTAGGGAAAAAAATGTCACCAGTAATATAAATATCTATAAAAAGAGCCAATCATGGTGTTACACACCTGAAATCCCAGCTACTCGAGAGGCTGAGGCAGGAAGATCCCAAGTTCAAGGGTGAGATGTAGCTCAGTGATGGGGTGTCTCCAAGTGCAAAAGCCTGGATACAATCCCTAGTACTACAAAAGAAAAAAAAAGTTTTTATTTTGAAACAATTTCAGACAGAAAAGTTACAAAACTAGTACAAAGAATTATTGTATTTTTCAAATACTAACATTTTACCATGTTTGCTTTATTATTATTCTTTCTCTTTTTTTCCCCTACCTGAACCATTTGAGAGTAAATTGCAGACCCAATGCCCTTGTACCCCTAAATTATTAAGTGCCTCACTCCTAAAAACAAAAACATTTTCTTTTTTTTTTTTAATTTTTTTTATTGGTTGTTCACAACATTACAAAGCTCTTGACATATCATATTTCATACATTAGAATCAAGTGGGTTATGAACTCCCATTTTTACCCCAAATACAGATTGCAGAATCACATCGGCTACACATCCACATTTTTACATACTGCCATGTTAGTGACTGTTGTATTCTGCTACCTTTCCTATCCTCTACTATCCCCCCTCCCCTCCCCTCCCATCTTCTCTCTCTACCCCATCTACTGTAATTCATTTCCCTCCATGTTTATTATCCCATTCCCCTCACAACCTCTTATATGTAATTTTGTTTAACAATGAGGGTCTCCCTCCATTTCCATGCAATTTCCCTTTTTTCTCCCTTTCCCTCACACCTCATGTCTCAAAAACATTTTCTTATAATTCCAGTAGTATCATCAAAATCCAGAAATTAACATTAAATTTGATCAGCTCAATTATCTAATTTATAGACCTTATCCAAATATAGTCAACTGTATAATTAATGTCCTTTATAGCCAAAGAAACATTTTTCCTTCTGGCCCCAATCCAATCTGGCATCCTACACAGTGTATTCAATTGTCATGTTCCTTCAGTCTCCCTCAATCCAATAGTCTTCTGCTCTCTTAAGTCATTTATGACCTTGACATTTTTGAAATGCACAGGCCATTTATCTTTCAGAATGTACTTCAATTTCAGTTTGTCTGATGTTTCTTCATGGTTAGATTTAGGATGCATATTTTTAGCAGGAATAACACAAAAAAGTTGAGTCCTTCCAATAAGGGAATTTGCGATTTTCTCTTTTTTTTTTCAACTTGGTTCCTTGACTGCACAAATACTGAGTGCACACTAAGCTAGGCACAAAGCAACTGTGAGAATCAGGCAGGCATAGCCTATGACCTCACAAAATACATAGCCTAGATAGAGTGTCTTACTGCCTTCATTTTTCCAATCACAAAGAGAAACACGCTCTTAGGGCTCCAGTATATCTCAGTAGTAGAGCTCATGTTTTAAGTGCAGGAGGTCCTGGGTTCAATCCCCAACACCAAAAGAAAGAAACATAACTACTGATTCCTTATAAAGTCCCTTTTCTTTTATACCTTGTTCATTCCATATAACATCATGCTTTTTATATCGCTGCACATCTGTATATATTTTCCTCATTATTTGTTATACCTGCACAATTTCATTGTATGAATATATCATGATTTTTTTAACCAATTTTGTATTGAAAAACATTTAGGTTCTTTCTAATCTCTTGCTATTACCTGCAATACCTTGATGAGTAACTTTCAATATACATTGTTTTTCCTGTGTTGCACTGTATGTGTTAGTATACTGTGTCCTTTTGGAAACTTTTTTCTTTGGGGGTGGGGGTATTGGGGATCTACCACAGAGCTACATCCCCAAACACTTTTATTTTTTGAGACAAGGTCTTACTAAGTTGCTTAGGGCCTCTCTATATTGTTAAGGCTGGCCTTGAATTTATGATCCTCCTGTCTCAGCCTCCTGAGTTGCTGGGATTACAGCTATGTGCCACCATGCTCAGCTCCTTTTGGAATCTCTAAGGGAAGATACTGAAGCAGTTAAAGTGGTTGTATGAAAATTGAAGTCATTATTAGTTTCCAAATACCTACACTGGCACTATTCTTTGAATAGTGCTTGAGACCACCTGAGACACAGAACAAGTGCACTGATGCATGTAGGGGCAAGAGACAGAGTGGGGAAGGACAGGAGCTCTGGATCTGGATTTGGGTAGCTATTCTGAGGCTTAACTGACCTTGGTTGGGGTAGAGCACAGAAGTCTTCTATATTTCTCTTCCTTCTCTGTAAAATAAGGATCATAAGATTATTGAGAGAATGACACAAAATAATGAACACAAAGTGCATAACACAATGCTTGCTACATAGTAATCAGTTTTTGAAAGTTATACAATCATGTTGCATTTTCTTATCTACTTGTCTGCCTCCTCTATATTCCTTAAGGTCAAGGAGTTATGTTTTGTTAACTCCTGGCTTGTGATAGACCTAGATGATTTTGTTGAGTGATTTAAAGATATCATAATGTGCAGTGGGAACACAGGAAAGGATATCTACTCCAAATAGGGGTGATCAGAGATGACTTCTTGGAATAGGTGAGTAGGAGGAAAAGAGCAGGAACACCAAGGATAGGACAACTATTCCAGACTGAAGGATCTCTTCTAATCTTACCAGTATAAGGAAATAATATTTTATTTGACATAAAATACTGGCAAACTAGGCAAAGATTTTGAAGGGAGTGGTAGGGAATAACTACTTAGCAGATAGGATCAAACAAAAAAAAGCGGGGGGGGGGGGACAAATAATATATTACCAAGGAAAACATACCAATAAAATTTAATAATGTGAATTACTGCCCATAATGGCCCCTCCCAATAAAGTTTAAATACTGCTAGTAAATAAAGCCCAATGTGATTGATATAAAACACACATTCGGTCTTTGTCTCCTTTACCTGATGTACAAGTCCTAAAATTCTTGGATCTTCAAAGGGATAAATATCTTTGACATGACATGATCAATGGCTTCAGATGAAAACTGGTCACCAGAAAGACCAAGGCAGGATTAGAGGGTTAGGACTTTTAGCCTGGACCCCCAATCTGGGGTTAGGAATGGAGGAAAGGGGAGGTCTGGAGGCGAGGGGGTGCTGAAAAGGTTAACCTGATCACTAAAGGCCAGTGATTCAATCAAGCATACTATGCAGTGATCCTGGTTGGGGTAGAAGCCTCCCAAAAAACCCTAAAGGACAGAGTTTTGGAAAATTTCAGATAGCTAAGATCATGGAGGTTCCTGGAAGGTGGAACACCCAGAAAGTGTCCGTCTCCCCTACTTGCCCTATGCATCTTTTCATTTGGTATTCATTAATATCCTTTGTGATGTGCCAGTAAATGCAACTAAAGGTTTCCCTGAGTTCTATGAACCACTCTAATAAATTAATTGAATCTGAGAAGGGGGATGGGAACCCAGATTTATACAGGTCAGTCAGAAGCACATGGAAAACAACCTGGTGCCTTTGATTGGCATCTGAAGGGGGGGTAGTCTTGGGGGCTGAGTCTTAAACCTGGAAGACATGAGCTATCTCCAGACAAATAGGGTCACAGCTGAAATGGATTAGAGAATACCCCACTGGTGCAGAATTGATTGCTTGCTTGATAGAAGGTTGGGAGCCCCTACACAAGTGGCCAGAGAAGTTTTCTATGCTGATTGTTCAGTGAGAGTATAGGAGGAAAGTTGTTTTTCTTTTTTTATTTTCCCAAGATGGTGAAAACACTTTAATTAAAAAACTGTCTGGGGTGTCACTCAGTGGTAGAATGTTTGCCTAACATGCATGATGCCCTGAGTTCCAACACCAGCATACAATAAAAAAGTGTTTGGAATCCAATGTAGTAACACCAGATATCCAGTTAGTAGTTCTTGTTCTTTAAGATATGGCTGTAAGACACATGGAGTTTCTATAACTACTAAACTATTTGAAACACCAGTATAATGTTCTGCCATTATGTATTATGTAATACATTTTTCAGAAAACTGAACTCTAGGCATGACTCCACTAACCAAGTAAATCACCTTAAATCCTCTGGACATTTGCAAAACAAGAGCATAAAATGGTTTCTAAAGTCTACTCTAGGGTCTGGGGATGTAGCTCAATGGTAGAGCACTTGCCTAGCATTTACAAGTCCCTGAATTCAATGCCCAGTATTGCAAAAAACAAAAACCGGTTTATCAGAGGGCTGGGGTTGTGGCTCAGTGGTAGAGCACTTGCCTAGGATGTGTGAGGCACTGGGTTCAATTCTCAACACCACATAAAAATAAATAAATAAAGGTTCATCCACAACTAAAAATAAATATATAATATATATAATATATATATATATATATAATTTTTAAATTTTTAAAAAAACAGTTTATCACATCTCACATTGGTCAAATCTCTGAAACTCAACATCATCATATGTAAAATGGAGATAATAATTCCTAAAGTAATTCTAGGCACAGGTCTAGCACATCATAGATTCTCAAATGTATCAACTTTCAAAATTTGTAGACAAAGTATACAGTGCTTCTGTATTTTCAAAACATATTCTTTTGAAAACTAACAATTCTTAGTCCATCCCTATATAAGAACTTCTTTTGTAATGAGTCTGTATATAAGACTTGTCATGTTTATTTTCCTTTTTTTATTTATTTTTAATATATTATTTGCTTGTTTATTTATTTATTTTTTCAGAGCTGGGTATTGATCCCAGGACCTCAGGCATACAAAGAAAGTGCTCTACCACTGAACCCATATTTATTTTATTTTTAGCTGCACAATTTATAGAGCTCATTGATGATTTATAGGAAACACAGGAAGAACCCCAGGAGCCATGTTAGCGCTGTCCAGCAGGCAGGTGCTGATGGGAATGAACTTCCTTCTACTCCTCCACTTTATTTATCTCCTACAGATCTGAGAGAACAGGAGAACCACACCTATACCTTGTCTAAAAGGAGGCATCTTTTTCTCTCCTTTCCCCATTGTCCAAAAAGAGAGACTTCAACTAGATGTGGTAGCACATGCTTTTAGTCCCCGGGGGTTAAAGAGGCTGAGGCAGGAGGATCACAAGTTCAAAGTCAGTCTCAAAAACTTAACAATACCCTAAGCAACTTAGTAAGACCCTATCTCAAAATTAAAAATAAAAGGGTTGGAAATGTTGCTCAGTGGTTAGGCACCGCTGAGTTCAAACCCTAGTACAAAAAGAGAGAGCAAGAAAGAGTTAATGGCTTCATTCCCAGGAAAAAGACAAGCTTCAAGCTTGCATTTCTACCTCCTAATGATCAACTTTACTCAACAATATTTATTAAGTACTTTGTATGTGCCAATCATTGTTCTCAGTCTGTAAAAAAAACCAATGTAAGGGCTAGGAGTGTAGCTCAGTGAGTTCAAGCCCCACAAAAACAAAAACATCAGTGTATCAAAGAAGGGAAGGGAAGGGAAGGGGAGGGGAGGGGAGAGAAGGGAAGGGGATAGGGGAGCGGAGGAGAGAGGGGAGGGGAGGGGAGGGAAGGGAAGGGGGGACAGTGGGGGAGGAAGGGGGAGGAGGAGGAGAGAGGGGAGGGGAGGGGAGGGAAGGGAAGGGGGGACAGTGGGGGAGGAAGGGGGAGGAGGAGGAGGAGGAGGAGGAGAAGAAGATGAAACAACAAGTGCAGGGCACAGGCCTGTAGTCTCAGCTACTTGGAAAGCTAAGGCAAGAGAATCACTTGAGCCCAGGAGTTCGATGCCTGCCTGGGCAATACAGCAAGATGTTATCTCAAAAGAAAAAACTCTACCCTCCTAAAACTTTACTGTTTTTTAAATATGTTGTATAGTATAGAATGTGAGCTTTAGAATCAGACAAATCTGAAGACTAAGCCCTCAAATCTACCAAGTACTTGATAGATGAGATCTTAGTAGTCACACGCTCTGATATTTTATATCTTCTTTGGAAAATTCAAATTATCAGCCCTGCATGGTTACTTTAAGAACTACAGATTTGTAAAATGAACAGTCTATACATATTTCATCAAATCTATGATGCACTTTCCCCCACATTTTAACATTGTTGAAATAGGAAACTATTTCACATTCAATGGTATGGCGCAGTCACTATCATCCAGATGCAATCAGGAAGTAGGGTCACTGCTGGCCCATTAATGGCCTCCTTGTTCATTGTAATTCATTATGAGTCTGGCCTCACTTCAACTGAGTCAGGTATATTGTTGATACTGGACACAATGAATCTTAAGTGCTTTTTTTTTTTTTTAACTTTTTTGTTTTCGGCAGTACTGGGGATTAAACCCAGGTACTCATGTACAACTGAGCTACATATCCAGTTCACTTTTTTTTTTTTTTTTTTTTGAGACAGGGTCTCACTAAATTGCCCAGCTAGGCATTGAACTTGTGATCATCCTGCCTCAGACTCGCAAATGAGTGGGATTATAGGCAAGCGCCACCATGCTTAGCTCTAACTGCCATTTTAAATGTCCTCAAAAAGATCACACTATAACTTGATATTGAAACTGAAAGTCATGAAAACAATAGTAAGGCACAAATTTGATTACAGAAAGAAATATTCACCATTAGAATAATGACCTGAACAATCAAGGTCTTTACAGGACCTAGATAGAAAAGATAGCCCACGTGGATAAAACTATAGGAAGTGTTGATATTACTGAGATTTGTGGGGAAGAATGGCCAGTTACAGGCTGAATAAGAAAACTCCAGGATCAAAACTTACAGAACATTATACACTCATCATATTCCTGGAGATGGTGGTGTGCCCTCTTAAGAAATGCCACATCACTCACATTCTTGTTAGGACAGAAAACAACACTATGTGGGAAACTACCATAACACAAACTACGAGTCAAAAAGATTCTAAAAAATCAGACTCTTAGAGTGAAGAAATCTTAGGAATACTTTATCAATTTATCTTACTTATATTTTCCCTTTCATGTACGCACATGATATGATTTAAAAATCTAAAGGTAAATAAATTTCAAAGAGCTCTTTCAATAAGTATATAACAGGGCTGGGGACAGCAGTTGAGCTCAAGGGGAGAGCACTTGCCCAAAATGCACAAAGTCCTGGGTTTGATCTCCAGCACTACAATGACAACAGAAAGTACATAACAAACATTCTAAGCTTAAAAACAGATCAAAACAAACAAACAAAAAAAAAAGCACTGGAGTCTGAATTTAATTAACAAGAGTTTTTTTCTTTCTTACTGATACATCTTACCATCAGCATGTTAGATTCCATAAAACATGGCAACATTTGTAATCTTGTTCAGTTTAATGATGAACATTCAAGAAATGGTGGCAATGAGCCAGGCAAGGTGGCACACACCTGTAATCCCAACAGCTCGGAAGGCTGAAGCAGGAGCATTATGAGTTCAAAATCAACCTCAGCAACTTAGTGAAGCACTAAACACCGAGACCCTGTTTCTAAATAAAATACAAACAAGGGCTGGGGATGTGTCTCAGTGATTGAGTGCCCCTGAGTTCAATCCCTGTTACCCCACTCTCCCCACCGCAAAAAAAAAAAAAAAAAAAAGAAAAAGAAAAGAAATGATAGCAATGAAAAAATGGTAGCAATTTTCTCTTGCCTGATAACATCAAACACATTAGTATGTGGAAAGCACTGGGGATTTAAACAACAATAACAACAACAACAAAAAGCAAAAACCCTGCTTCCATGGAACTCATCTCATCATCTAGTAAGAAAGATGACAGCCTACTTCCCAGCTTCCCATAGGTGATACTTATAGGGTAGCACTGATGGTAATAGAGAGTAAGGAAAAGAAAGAAGAAAAAAAAAAAAAAACTCCCAATTATCATAGGGCCCCAGAGAATGGAGTTCCCATCCTGCTACCCATCCCACAGCCCTACCCACTCTTATCATCCACCAGCACTGTACCCACCCATCACAAGGTCCTTCTCTGCTAAAGCCACTACTCCAGTAGTTCCTATATGAAGAAGAGGAAAAGGCCCAGCTCCATCTTCAAAGGTAGATGGGTGCCAGGATTCCAGGTTGAACCATAAATACAATTTTCACTTTAAAAATGTTATGATACAGCCAGGCACAGTGATACACGCCTGTAATCTCAGTAGCTTGAGAAACTGAGGGCAGAAGGATCACAAATTCCAGGCCAGCCTCAATAACTTAGTAAGACCCTGCCTTAAAATAAAAAAACAAAAAGGGGCTGGGGACATAGCTTAGTGGTAAAACATCTCTGGGTTCAATCCCCAGTACCCTCTCAAAAAAACAAAACAAAACATGTTATGATACATAGTGGTTACATTCCCCAAAATTGTTAATACATTATTAACCTGAGAAAAACATTAATCATCAACAGAGGTCAGGCACAGTGGCACACACCTGTAATCCCAGCAGATTGGGAGGCTGAGGCAGGAGGATTATGAGTTCAAAGCCAGCCTCAGCAACAGTGAGGCACTAAGCAACTCAGTGAGACCCTGTCTTTAAATAAAATACAAAAAAGGGCTGGTGATGTGGCTCAGTGGTTGAGTGCCCCTGAGTTCAATCCCAGTACCCAAAACAACAACAAAAAAATTACCAACAGAGGTTTCTGCACTGTTGTGGCCTCTTATATGCTAGACATAACATTATTGTTCTGGAAAGAAGAGAGCTACACTCCAGACAATGTACTTACAAGTAACCTTGTCTGGTTCAGTACAAGCTAACTAGCATATACTGCTGGCTCCCTCCTGAAAGCCAACATTAGACATACCAAAGAAATAAAGTACTGGGAAAGTGATGAACCTGAAAAATGATCATAAAAATGGACAAGTTGAGTCTCAGTCCGATTAGAAGCTGCAGATGGACCCAAGAAGCAGCCCAGGAATCACAGAAGCGGGAGGTGGAGGCAGAATTTGTCTGTTGTTCTCTCCATGGTATAACTTTAAGTGCCACTGCTCACACCTGCACTCATCAGCACTGCAAAGCCAGGTAATGCCCAGCAGTGGGGAAGCCTGAAGAGGCACAAGAAGATACCAAATGCTAAGAGAATGGCTAGCTGCTGGGCATTCTCTTCTGCCACACACTGCCTCCCCCAACACTAGGGAATAAAGGTTTGTCTAGGGTAAATAGGAAGCAGCCAAGCCCAGAGACTCTCTAGCCTAATGAACAAGCAATTGCTTATTTTAATTTTTCACATTTCTTTCAATGAATATGTTCCAAAAAAGATGGCTACATAGTGACTTTTGCAGACTGAAGCATCAAAGGAACATTCTTCTGGAATACTTACATAGAAATTAGTCTCTATTTAAAGGAATGATGCCTGAATTTATTTTAAATAAATGACCACACATACTACAGTCACTGGATTAGGAATTTGGATTTGCACATACTGATATTAGAGCAGGCTTTAGAATCAAGACAGTGTGTCTTAAAATTTTGGATGTGTCATTGACAGCTTTTGGCAATTTGCTTGATCACTGAGCTCCAGTTTCTTCATCTATACAAAAAAATAACCTAAAAATATTATATATTTAACAAATAAATAACATTTGTAGCTAATGTATTATATAACACAAAAACACCATGATAAGAAACAGGAATCCCTTGTGAACTCATATTTAAAATCAAATTACATTTGGTAACTGAAAAAAAGTGTTTTCCCTCTAGGTTACAGAGAAAATACTTCTTCACAACACTGAGTTATAAAAAGGGGGAAAGATAACAGTAAATCCAATTCTATAGCATAGAATAACAAAACTGGTTACAGTATTAGAAGAGAAATTCCAGGCCCATGATTCTCAATTACATTCAGATGACAGAGCCCATGAAATTATGATACCATGAAATATTAATATATATGTTTACATCACATAATAAGAATAGCTAACACTGTATAGCACTATGTACCAAGCATGTACTGGTTCATTTAATCCTCATAATAATCTATGAAGTTGGTACATTTTGTCTCCTATTTACCTTGGCAGGCTGCCTAATGTGGGGTTTGATTGACAGTGATTTTCTTCATCATTACTCTGGCTCAAACTTTTCTTTGATGTGAAGGTGAGGGACTAAGAGGGAGATTAAGTGACTTGTTCAGGGTCACAGAACTAAGACACAGTGGAGCTGCAATGCAAGCCAGGCTTTGGCTGCAAGTCCATATATTTAGCCAGCATCTACACAACTTCTCATCCCATACTAAGAACCCTTGGCCTGTGTATAAAGGACTCCATTGATGATCTACATAAAAATCACATCCAGGTCAGGGGGCATAGCTCAGTTGGTAGAGTGCTTGCCTCACATGCACAAGGCCCTGGGTTCAATCCCCAGCACCACCACCAAAAAAAAAAAAAAGAAAGAAAGAAAAAAAAAAATCACATCCAACCTTACTATCCTATTTTTTAAAATGTTAGTTTAAGCAAAATTAGGTATTCCCAAATTTCCCACTTTTTGCTACTTGTTCATTTATTACATCCTTGAGCTGACC
Organism: Urocitellus parryii; assembly: GCF_045843805.1. Classification (NCBI taxonomy): domain Eukaryota; kingdom Metazoa; phylum Chordata; class Mammalia; order Rodentia; family Sciuridae; genus Urocitellus; species Urocitellus parryii. The sequence continues at coordinate 117,114,833 of NC_135534.1, forward strand.
AAGATGATAAGCAGCAATAGCAACAAAAAGTTAAGGTGACCCAGGCACAATGGCAACATGCCTGTAACCCCAGCAACTTGGAGGTTGAGGCAGGAGGTTCCCAAGTTTCAGGCTAGCCTCCATAACTTAGTGAGACCCCGTCTCAAAATAAAAAATAAAACAGGCTGGGGATTTACCTGAGTGGTAAATCTCCCCTAGGTTCAATCCCCAGTATCACAAAATTTAAAAATAAAAAGTTAAGGTCAAAGGAGCTGGTTGCCAACACAGTCCCTTTTGAAATTCCTAAGAGCCAATCAGCAACTCTATTAGAAGGGTGGTCACAATATCGAATCTTCAAGAAGCTTGGCACAAAGTAAGCAAACAATAAATAGCAGTGACTTCCAATAGTGCTCATGCCCTATCAAACTTAACCTCAGTATCACTCTCTCACTTCCTAAGCTGTTGTGTTTAGTTGTACTAGAGGTGGGGTCATGGGGAAAAGGCAGTGATATTTGGTCTTATATAATACATTATCTACATAGGTACCTCTAAGACACTTTGGGGAGTGGGCAGGACAGAGGGGGAAGAGAGAGAGAGAGAGAGAGAGAGAAAGACAGACAGACTGGAGAGGCTGCAAAGAATGCCCTCATGAAGTTCACAGATGAATCAGCACAGCCCTATGGACCTATATGAAGAGCTTCTTTTCCCCATGTCCTGGGTTTCTTAATTCATAAATTCTCAATTTCCGGTTTGAGGTTTCAATTTTGAATTTCTGACTTCTGACCTAATTCACATGCTTTATATGCAGATGTTGAGAGCCACAGTTTAGTCGGAATGACGCCTGGCATTTTGCTAGAGGGAATGGTTGAAAGGTGACCCTGCTCTGGGATTAGGACGGCTCCGGGGATTAGGGTGGATCCTGCTGGGATTAGGGCAGATCCTGCTGCCTTTGGAGTTCCCACTGGGTTCTGAGAGAACTGGCGAGTGGAGCCCGGTGGAGGGAGTGTGTTCCCGGGAAGTGTGTATAGAGTGCCGGTGAGAGTTCGGGAATAAAGAGTTGCTGTTTGAACCTCCAAGGCTTTGTGGCAGCACGGTTATTTTGTGCCCAGACAGACTGCGTGCGGCCTGCAGGATTTGGGGAAATTCCCCAATGCACCAGCCACACTAGAAACTACAAATGTAAGACTAATCTGACCCTACTCTGGCCCACCCCGGGGCAAGGTGAGGGGAAGGAAGACAATGGGTTCAGGGCCAATCACAGGGACAGAACATGAGGACAGCTCACACACACTGAGAGCTTACCATGTGCTATACTGGCCCAAGCAGTTCACTCTTATCAATTGATTTAATTAGTTAATGCCCACACCAACTCAAAACTCATGAATAGAAAACATATAATCTATACTAAATAATAAACTAGTGCTGTACTCTGAGCAGCTAGTTTAAAACAGTTAAACTTGAGAATCATAAAATGAGACCAAGTTCAAAGAAAATAAAGAGCTTCTAGTGCATTCATTCATTTGCAATCAGAAGTACAGATTTTACATTTAATTGATATCTGGAACAAATAGTTTAGAACTCAGAAGAAATGAAAAAATACTGAAGCGGGTTGAGGTGGTACATGCCTATAATCCCAGTGACTCAGGTGGTTAAGGCAGGAGGATCACAAATTGGTGGCCAGCCTCAGCAACTTAGCAAGACCTGTCTCAAAAAATAAAAAGGGCTGAGGGGCTGGGGATGTGGCTCAAGCGGTAGCGAGTTCGCCTGGCATGCGCATGGCGCTGGGTTCGATCCTCAGCACCATATGAAAATAAAGATGTTGTGTCCACCAAAAACTAAAAAATAAACATTAAAAAATTCTCTCGAAAAAAATAATAAATAATAAATAAATAGGGCTGAGGATGTAGCTCAGTGATAAAAATGCCCCTGGGTTCAATCCCCCATACAAAAACAAAAACTGGGTGAGTAGACAATGGAAGAAAAACTTTAAAAGAGTAGCACTCTTTGATGTTACTAGACTGAACTATCCGATGCAACCAAAAAACAGGTATATAATACATCCTAAAAAAAATTTGTTCCTGCTAGGCAGGAATACATATACACCTGAGACAGAAAGCTGAGACAGGAAGATAACACAAGTTTGAGGCCAGCCTCAGTAACTCAGTGAGACTCTGTCTCAAAATAATTTTTAAAAGGCTGGGGATATAATTCAGTGGTAAAGCACTTGCCTATCATGCAAGGCCCTGGATTCATTGCCCAGCACTTATAAAAAGAAAAAGGTAAAAGAAATGTTCCTCCTTTGTTTCTAGACATCATTTGGAAAGATACTGTGGGGGCTGGGGGCATAGCTCAGTGGTAGAGTACTGGTCTATCATGCAAAAAGCCCTGGGTTCCATCCCAGCACTGCAAAAAAGAGAACACACACACACACACACACACACACACACACACACACACACATATGGTGTAGCCGAAGAAAACTAAACCAAGATTTGAAAAGAAAACAACCAAGAAGACCCCACTAGACTGGAAAACTGGACAACAAAAGCAAGCACAGGAGTGAAGCAAATTAAGCAGACCTGACAGTCCCTTCTGGGGCACAGGTCCTTCTGTCCCTAAAGCCAGGTAGTAACTCCTCCTACTTTTTCTGTGTGCACAAAGGGCTTCAGGGAGTGTCACCTAAGGGTTTTTTTTTTTTCTATGAAAGAAGGTTCTTTTTTCCAGTCAAGATTGTAGCACTCCTTTCTTCATGCTTCAAAAGAGACATGTAATTAAATCTTTCTTCATATTAACCCAAGAAATGTGGACTTTTTTTTTTTTTAACCCTAGTTCAGATAAGAACTTTTCAGGTACCAAAAAACAAAGTCAGATCCTCCCATCCATTTTGATGGTTCATGATGCATCAGGGCCCATCTAGTCCTTCAAAAGAATCCTTACCATTCTCTCAAAGAAAAGAAAAACCCAGGCTGAGAGACTTGGGGGTCTGAGCCTGACAATCCTACATGAAAATTCTTATGAGTTCAAAAGGAACCAAGAGTCAGTATGAGTTCTAAGGAATGACAAACCTTGATGTTTGCTTTTTCCTCTATAAAGAATGGCTGGTTGGCTGATAAAATGTGAAGACAATTTCAAAGAGAAATCTGTCAGGGATCCTCCAGTTTACTCTCACAAGATGTTAGGTGGAAACCTCAAAGCAGCTCAGTGTATCCCATGCCTACAAAAAACTGCATAAATCATAAACATCCGACTTGGGACATACATCTGCCTCATGGAACAGACCACCATACCCAGAAACATCCAGATGCCCTTCAGGAAGGGCACCCACCATCTTTGTCCCAGAGCCACCCTCTGGCAGGCTGCAGAGTAGAGGGCAAAGCACTGAGCTGACTTGAGTTTGATCTCTACTCTCTGTTTGCCCCGATCTGACCTTCCAAAGCTCCTAGGGAAATTCTGCAGTGTACATTAGAGCACCTCTTCCTTAGTGGGCCTCAGACCACACTTTCTGTCTCTTTAGCACCAGGAAACTACAAAACCCCTGCCTCTTACTAGGCAGCTATGTTTTAACTTCTTTCCTTCTGACCAGCTCTGACAACTTAGTTAGCAAATACCTCCAAGGAAAACCAGCTTCATGTCCCTGAACCTCCCTTCTCTAGGTGTTGACTCGGGGTTCTCATTGCCTTAACAGCCCTTCTACTCACAAATTTGTTATCTCCCCAGTTCCATAAGATTGCCTAAAGCTTTCAAGCTTCTCTCTCAGCAGCACTTCTGATAGGCTCCCCAGTCTTTCCTCCCATCTCAAGGATAAGAAAATGCCCCAGGATGAAAAAGCAGGTACATAAGTTACATTTATTTCCCTAAGTATACCCTCTCTACAGGGTCTGACCAAGACCTGGCTGCCTTGATAGGAAACTGAGGGCAATCCCAAAGGTGTAAGACTATAAAAATAAATATAAAAATACTTCTTTTTACTTTATGACTATATTTATCAAAAATTTGAAAACTTGCGGACACTAGTGTGGGCAGACTGTGGTAAGAAAAATACGTCCTGCTGGGCGCAGTGGCACATACCTATAATTCCAGCAATTCAGGAGGCTGAGGAAGAAGGATCGTGGGTTCAAAGTCAGCCTCAGCAAAAGCAAGGTGTTAAGCAACTGATGAGACCCTGTCTCTAAATAAAATATAATAGAGCTTGGGATGTGGTTCAGTGATTGAGTGCCCTTGAGTTCAATCCCCAATAGTACCCCCCCCAAAAAAAAGAAAAGAAAAACCAGGGTCCTATGGTATATCTGACATGACAAAGTAAATCTTGCAATCAGGAAACAACCACAATCACTGAATATGTCTCAAGAGGCACACAAGTGATGAGAAAGTTTTAGAATAAAAGCAGTATGTAAAATTTTTCTGTTGTTATTAAAATATAATTCTACTGTTTGAGATTAAATACCACGTGCACTATTTTTTTAAATATTTTTTAATTGTTGATGGACTTTTATTTTTATTTATATGTATGTGGTGCTGAGAACTGAACCTAGTGCCTCATGCATGCTAGGCAAGCACGCTACCACTGAGCCACAGCCACAGCCCTTTTTTTTTTTTTTTAAGTTTTTTAGTTGTAGACAGACACAATTCTTTTATTTTATTTGTTTATTTGTTTATGTGGTGCCAGGGATGGAATGCATGCTAGGCAAGTGCTCTACTACTGAGCCATAACCTCAGCACCCACCAGGATCTCGCTAAATTACTTAGGGCCTTGCTAAATTGCTGAGGCTGGCTTTGAACTTGTAATCCTCCTATGTGCAAGCCTCCCAAATTGCTGGGATTACAGGGATGTGCCACAGCGCCCAGTCCAAAGCTTTTTTTTTTTTTTTCCCCTTTTCTTTTCTTTTCTTTGGTACTGGGGATTGAACTCAGGGGCACTAAACGAGGGAACCATATCCCCAGCCCTTTTTTGTATTTTATTTAGAGACAGGGTCTCACTGAGTTGCTTGGGGCCTTGCTAATTGCTGAGGCTGGATTTGAACTCATGATCCTCCTGTCTCAGCCTCCCAAACTGCTGAGTCTAAAAGTGTGCACCACCACACCCAGCTAAAACATACTTTCTTTTTTAATACCTTTAGTTGTAGATGGACACAATACCTTTATTTTATTTATTTTTATGTGGTGCTGAGGATCAAACCCAGTGCCTTCCACATGCAAGGTTCTATCACTCTTCCACTGAGCTACCCCAGCATGTCCCCCCATTTGTATTTTTTAATACAAACTTTCTTGAAAGCAATTTGGAAACAAACATCAAGAAATTTTACATATCTTAAACTATACTACAGAGCAATAGTAACCAAAACAGCATAGTATTAGCACCAAAATAGTAGACCAATGGTACAAAATAGAAGACACAGAGACAAAACCACATAAATACTGTTATCTCATACTAGACAAAGGCACCAAAAACAACCATTGGAGAAAGATACCCTATTCAACAAAAGGTGCTGGGAAAACTGGAAATCCACATGTAGTAAAATGAAATTAAACCTCTATCTCTCACCCTGCACAAAAATCAACTCAAAGTGGATCAAAGACTTGGGCACTAGGACAGAGACCCTAAACCTAATAGAAGGAAAAAATAGGCCCAAATCTTCAGGCTTACAACCTGACTTCCTTAACAAGACTCCTAAAGCAAAAGAAGTAAAATGAAGAATCAAAAAATAGGATGGATTCAAACTAAAAAGCTTCTTATCAGCAAAGGAAACAATGGATAACGTGAAAAGATAGCCTACAGAATGGGAGAAAATCTTTACCACACGCACCTCAGATAGAGCACTAATCTCCAGGATATATAAAGAACTCAAAAAACTCATCACTAAAAAAAAAACCCAATCAATAAATGGGCTAAGGAACTAAACAGACACTTCATAGATGAAATACAATCGATCAATAAACATATGAAAAAAATGTTCATCATCTCTAGCAATTAGAGAAATGCAAATCAAAACTATAAGACTTCATCTCGCTCCAATCAGAATAGCAATTATCAAGAGTACAAGCAATAAGGGCTGGGGCTATAGCTCAGTTGGTAGAGTGCTTGCCTCACATGCACAAGGCCCTAGGTTCAATCCCCAGCACCAAAAAAAAAAAGAAAAAAAAGAAAAGAAAACAAGCAATAATAAGTGTTGGCAAGGATGTGGGGAAAAGAGTACACTCATACATTGCTGGTGGGTCTGCACATTGATGCAACCACTAAGTAGCATGGCAATTCCTCAGAAAACTTGGAACCACTATTTGACCCAGTTATCCCACTCCTCGGTTTATACCCAAAGGACACAGCCACATCAATGTTTATAGCAGCTCAATTCACAACAGCTAAACTATAGAACCAACCTACATGCCTTTCAACTGATGAATGGATAAAGAAAATGCGCTACATATATACACAATGGAATATTACTCAGCCTTAAAGAAGAATGAAATTATGGTATTTGCAGGTAAATGACTGGAGCTGGAGAATATCATGCTAAGCGAAATAAGCCAAACCCCAAACCAAAGGCCAAATGTTTTCTCTGATAAGCAAATGCTGATCCATAATGGGGAAAAGGGAATGAAGGAACTCTGGATTGTGCATAGGGGAATGAGGGGAAGGGAGAGGGTATATGGATGGGAAGAACAGTGGAATGGAACAGATATTATTACCCTATATACATGTATGATTACATTACCAGTGTGACTCTGCACCATGTACAGCCAGAAGAAGAAGTTGTGTTCCATTTGTGTACAATGTATCAAAATGCATTCATTCTACTGTCAAGTATAACTAATTAGAACAAATTAAAAAATAAAAAGAAGAGACTTTACATATATAGAGAAGGGGAAGGGGTATATAATATTTGCCATTAGAGCAAACATGAGTGCATTTTTTTTAACAATGAATTTTTTTTTTCAGTTGTAGTTGGACACAATACCTTCATATTATTTATTTATTTTTATGTGGTGCTGAGGATCGAACCCAGCGCCTCACACATGCTAGGCAAGCACTCTACTGCTAAGCCACAACCCCAGCCCCCAATGAGTGCATTTTTAACAAGTTTTTTGAGAAAGTTCCAGGGCAAGAAATTAAGGATATGCTTAGGGACTAGTGACTATGAGAGAGAAAAGCCTCAAACAGTTAGGATGGATCTAAAAAGGTCTACAAAGGCCACAAGTGCAAGGTGAAGAATTTAAACTTTATTCAATTAGCCTACAGTTTATAAAGTTTGTAGACTAGTTTTACTAGGATCAAAAAGGGAGTTAGTTGAAAAACAAACTCCAGAATCTCACCCCTGAAGATGGTAATGCAATTAATTACAGGGGTAGAAGGAAACACAAAAATGTTTATAAACTTCCCCAAGTGATCCTTAAATGAGCCAAATCTGGCTTAACTCCTGCACAGCAGGGAAAGAAAAATACCTCATCATAGCAGTGACAATTTGGGAAATCACTCTAGAAGTAACATGAAGGCCTGATTACAATGAGGCCAGACCACCTTCGGTAAGCACTGGACAAAGATTAAAGCTCTGAATTCCTACTCTGACTTAGTAACATTAATAAATATTCTTACACAAACCATCAATGGCCAAAGTCACCACCTTTAAAAAAATTTTTTTATTGGTAAACAAAACTTAGTAAGAACTTGTATATCTTCTTTCAAAACAACAAAGCAAATCAGGCACAGTTGTACACATCTGTAATCCCAGCAATTCAAGAAGCTGAGGCTGGAGGATCCCAAGTTTGAAGCCAGCCTCAGTGCTTAGCAAGGCTCTAAGCAACTTAGTAAGACCCTGACTCAAAATAAAAATAAAAAAAGTTGGGGTTGTAGCTTAGTGGCAAAACATTCTTGGGTTCAATTTCCAGTACCAAAAGAAAAAAACTAAAAACAAAATTTACAAATCACCATCTTCCCTAATATCTGTATGATCTTTATATCTCAGAACTTAGAGAAGGCTGGGGTCCAATTATGGTGAACAGAATTGTTTTCTTTGCCAACCAGACTGCTCTCATGGGGATTATCTCCTAGCTTCCCTTTACCACATAGTTACAGGCAAATTTACACCTGAATGTAAACACAGATTTGCAGAGGACATTTGAAAACTGAGAGATTGCTGCAGATGACTCACTAAATAATACTGAACATTCATGTTTTTCACTATGGATACTAGACTTGCAAAAGCTCCAAGAACATGCCCAGGTCCCTTCTCAATAGCAGCTTTCATTCACAAAACAACTGGTAGGGAGATAGATAGCATCTATGGCTCTGGTTTACCTCTGCATGGAAAGTATCTGCCCCACATATCTTAAGTTCTTCTGTTGAAGTAGCAGTTGCAGTAACTAGGAGACTCCCAGGTGGGTCGTCTATGGCCTAAAAAGCCTTCCTTACTGGTGATTCTGGGTAGTAACTATGACTTAAGTCACACACCCAAGTCCTTAGGATAAAATCCTGCATTATGTAAAAAGAGGCACAGACTTAAGTGTTAATCTGTTTCCTTAATAAATTCAAGTGTTTCAAAATATTCTAAGAAAAAAAAAGTATTATAATTGCTTAGAAGAAAAGTATTTTAGAGCATAGTTTTCCTAATTAATGTAAGAAAAAAACAATTTAATTACTATTCACTCTTCCTCAACTCCTGAAAAATACAGTCAATAGTTCAAAGAGACTGAAACGCAACTCTGACCCAAGGCTAAGAAGCAAAAAGATATTAGTCTGAAGTAATTCCCTTTAATATCTAATTCCTACCTGTTGTAAAGAGGTTAATGTGGCCTGATTTTCATTTTCAAATTCCCATTCCTCATCCTCAGTCCCTTGTTAACAAAGCTAAATGTGAAATGCAGAAGAGTTTAAAATTTTTTTAATTAAAATTTTTTTAAAAAATACAAGTATTTGATTAACAACATGGTGAACCCAAGTAGAAGACATATTAAGGCAGGTATTGATATCATAAAAACTTAATCTTGGGTTGGAGATGTGACTCATGGTAAAGCACTAGCATATAAGAGGACCGGCATTTTATCCCCAGCACTGCAAAACAGTGGGAGGGAAAATCTTAGGCAGGGGCTCAGTGGTACACTGTGTACTTTGCTATGAAGCTATAGGTTCAATCCCCAATACAAAACAAAGCAAAAAAAAAGGCCAAGACTGTTGGCTCTCCCCTATCATACCAGTGACTCGGGAGGCTAAGGCAGGAGGATCACAAGTTTGAGGCCAGCCTCAGCAACTTAGCCCAAGCAACTTAGCAAAACCCTGTTTCAAAATGAAATTTTAAAAAGGGCTGGGGATGTAGCTCAGTGGCTTTTGCCCAGCTTGTTTTTTTGGTATCGAAATAGTATATTCTAAAAAGAAGCCATTCTGATTGGGACAAGGTGAAAACTCAATGTAGTTTTATTTTGCATTTCCATGATGGGTAAAGATGTTGACCATTTTGAAAGTCTTTTTTATTTCCATTATTAAACAATTGACTTGGGAATAAACATCTCTTGACTATAAGCATGGGTTCGCTCTCACCCAATATATTTCACCAGAAAATATATTTCGAATTTAAATTGATAGACTTTTCAAACTATGGTAATTAGCATTTTTTTCCTACATTGAGAGTCAAAATAGAAGCTTTCAGGTTTAGAGCACTCAGCAGTAAGTATTCTTTGCAAATACATAACTAGATCATTTCATTCAGGTATAATGTAGGACATGCTAGATTCCTTTGCAAATTCATTGAAGGAGTTAAATGAAATTACAAAATTGTAATCTCTTAACAAATGTAGCTCTTTTTTTAAAAAATCAGCATAATTGGGCTGGGGCTGTAGCTCAGTAGCAGATCACTTGCCTTGCACATGTGAATAACTGGGTTCCATCCTCAGCACCACATAAAAGTGAACAAATAAAATAGAGGTATGCTGTCCATCTACAACTACAAAAAAAAATCAGCATAATCATAGGCCATTTGATTCAAAATGTACACTGTAGAAAGGCAGCTACTTAAGTAAACAACTAGTGAATAGTAACAATTACAGCTGCTGCCATTTACTGAGCACCTATAAGGTACAGGCACTGTAAGATGTCCTTTAAATATTAGCTTTCAAAACAATTCTCACCACAACCAAGAATGGTTACTTGACCATGGCCGTAGCACTAAGTGGGATCTAACCCAAGATATTTATTACTACAGAGTTTGGACCTCTTTTCCTTTCCCCAGAAACAGCTTTCACCCTAGGCAAAGCTGCCAAGAACCCCAAGAGGAAATGGAATGGCTACTGTCTCCTTGTCTCCCACTAGATGATGTAATCAGGAGGCTAGACTTCATCTCAAGGAAACTAGAGGAGGTTGTAATTTACTAAACCCACACAAGCAGATTTAATTGAGCAAATTGCTCAACAGCCCGGGAGCTGGGCAATTATAAACCTATAGTGAAAGGTTCCCATTGTAAAAAATTGAATAATACTTTTTAAAAACACAGTATTTATCAAATGCCTGTTCTATGTACAGCATTGTCTTAGGAAAACGGAAGAACACACTGAATGGAATATTTTGTGAAAATATTCAGCAGTAAAAAACAATATTCAGCAGAGGAGGAGAATATAAATAGCATTTATCCACTGCTATGTGTACAGAACATAGAAACCCTCAAATATTAATTGAATCAATTCAGATCATAAAAATAAATTACTCCAAGTATTTTTTTTCTGGTTCTCAAGAGCATATATTTCTCTAATAATGGATATGCTAGATTTACAGCAGGCTTTTTATTTTCTTGATAATGCTGAATTGTCTTTCAAAGTAGTTACACTAATTTATACTCTTTCTAACCATGTATGAGGGTCTCTACTGCTCAACATCCTCAGGATTTGGTATTGCCTACCTTAACTTAGGTGTACAGTGTTAAGGCATTTACATTGTGGGTGTAATTTGCATTTCCTTTGCTACTATTAAAATGGAAAATCTTTTCATATATTTATTAGAAATGTGAATTCAATTCTCAGCATCACAAATACATACATATTTATATTTACATATATGTACACACATATATATGAGATTTATAACAGTTAAAAACCGCTGACTTGAGCCCAGTGTGGAAGCACACACCTGTAATCCCAATGACTTGGGAAGTGAGGCAGGAGGATGGTGAGTTTGAAGACAGCCTTGGCAATTTAACAAGATCCTGTATCAAAGCAAAAAATAATATGGGCTGGGGATATGGTAGTGCACCCCTTGGTTTGAAAGAAAAAAAGGGAGAGAAAGAAAGAAAGCCAGCCACTCAGTCATGGATCTGAACAAAAGTATTATTTTTTAAATGATATATGAAAAGATATAATTGGGGGGGGGGGTGGAATTACCAAGTGGCATGGTTTGGGTGTCTCCCAAAAGTCCATGTATTAAAGGCCTGATCCCCAGCTTGGTACTATTAGGAGGTAGTAGAAATTTTAAAAGGTGGTGAGGTCTCCAGGTAACTAGGAGCATGTCCTCAAGCGGGGGACTGTGGGACCCTAGTCTCTTCATCTTTTTACTTCCCAGCTATGAGGAGAGCAATTTTGCCCCTCTAACATGCTCCTGCCATGATTTTGCTGCCTTATTACAGGATCAAAAGCAATGGGGTCAATTGAACATGGATGGGAAATCTCCAAAACTGAGCCAAATAAACCTTTTCTCTTTACAGGTTGATTATCTTGGGTATTTAGAAAGCTAACCAACACATATAGAGTACACAGGATGAATATATATAAATATGAATGTAAAATTCCTTAAAATTTTTAAATGAAACAAAATTCACCAAAATATAATGGCTGCTGCCAGGTATGGTGGCACATGTCTGTAATCCCAGCAGTTTAGGAGGCTGAGACAGAAGAATCACGAGTTCAAAGCCAGCCTCAGCAACTGCAAGGCGCTAAGCAACTCAGTGAGACTCTGTCTCTAAATAAAAAACAAAATAGGGCTGGGGATGTAGCTCAGTGGTCAAGTACCCCTGAGTTCAGTCCCTGGTACAAAAAAAAAAAAAAAAAAAAAAAACAATGGCTGCTACATAATTTCATGTTAATTCTTAAACTATAAATACAATTATATAATATAGTTATATCGTAGTTATATCTCACTTCAACAGGTTTAAGATACTTGAGATAACCTGCATGTCACATAAACAAGTATCTTAAACATTACTCTTTGTAAGTTCTTACATTTATCAAATGATGAACTATTTAAAATCCAGAGACTGGATGGCTAAGGATGTAACTCAGTAATATAGAGCTTGCTTAGTGTGCTCTAAGCCTTGGGTTCAATCCCCAGTACCAAAAAAAAAAAAAAAAAACAATCTGTTTTCAAAATCCAGGGGCAGGTGTGGGGGTAATAGTCCAGTGGTCAAGTGCTTGGCTGGTTTGTCCAGGCCTTGAATTTAGTCCCATCACTGTATAAATAAATAAATAATACAGAGTAATTTTGAACTCATCAACTTCAATGGAATAAAAGAAGAGATGAACAAATAAAGACAAAGAGATTGAAACCTCATTAATACATGTACCATTGCTTGAGACTGAGAACCCAGCCCTTTGTTCCTATTGGCTAATTCACTAAACTTCTGTCATCTTTTTCTCATTTGTAAAATTGAACATTTCTATCAATGTCACATGTTAAGAACTAAATATAAACAAACAGGTGCCTTGGAAAGGATACTTCAAAAATTAGTCAAACACAAAGCAATAGTTAGTCAAAGGAATTATAGCTATTCCCCTACCAGAAGAACATTATATTATGAGTGCCTATAATCATGGTTGTTGCAACACTGAAAATAACCCCTAACAAACTGCCTTCAAAATCTTCAAGGAATGGTAGGATTTGGGATTTGGTCTTGCCATGTGATACCCTCTCCCATGTTGGGATATAGCAAGAAGGCCCTCACCAGGAGCCAGCACCACGCTCTTACACTTCCAGCCTCAGGAACAATTAGTTAAATAAAATTCTATCCTTTGTAAGTCATTTAAAAAAGAATTTTTTTTCAGAAGAAAAAGACATCTGAAACCATTTCTAATGTCTTAATGAATTCACTTCTGCCAGGCGTGGTGGTGCACACCTATAATCCCAGGGACTCAAGAGGCTGATGCAGGAGGATCACAAGTTTGAAACCAGCCTTAGCAACTCCGTGAGACCCTGTCTCAAAAATTGAAGAGGGCTGGGGATGTAGCGCAGTGGTAGAGCAACCATGGGTTCAATCCCCAGTGCTGGGGGGTGGGAGGGAATAGAAATAGGTGAAATTAATTGTAATAATATATTTTATCTAAATCAAACCAACATATTATCTTTTCACCATGTAATCAATATTTTAGATACTGAGGTGTATTTTTTCATACTAAATCTAAAAATCTGTTGTTATATATTTCACACATACAACATTAGCCACTTTCAAATGTTTAAGAGCCACAGGTAGTCTAGTGCCTACAGTACTGGACACGACAGATCTAAGGGATAGCTCTTCTAAAGATCACAGCAAGTAACAGACTGTGAATTGTAACATCAGAGTCAGACTGTAAAAGTGGGCAAAAACCAGGGTACTTAGTTCTAATATTATGGAATTAAATAGCTTAATGCCAGATAGGGAAAAGGAAAGCATCTTCAGTATGGACCAAAATAATAAAGAGCTCTCCACTAACCCTCTGTTCCTTTCCAAATTTCAGAATCAGGGCAGGACCATTGTGGAAAATGTCCTCCCTTTTTTTGAGTTTTTTTTGTTGTTGGTGGTGATGGTGGTGATAATGGAGGTGGTAGTACTGATACTGAGGGCTGAACTCAGGGCCTCCCATATGCTAAGTACACACTCTACCACTGAGCTATACCCTAGTCCCCCAATTTTTTTCTAACTCACTAGCCAAATTCTCTTCATTAATTTATTAAAGTACCTACAACAAATTGTCTTATTTTTTAGGGGGGAATAGTACATGCCGTACCCCAGTGGCAATTTATCACTGAGCTCCATCCTCAGCCCTTTTTTTGAGACAGGGTCTCATTAAGTTGTTGAGGCTGGCCTCAAGTTTGTAATCCTCCTACTTCAGCCTCCCAAATTGCTGGGATTACAGGTGGGGCTCATGCCCAGCTCCAGGACAAATTTAAACAATAACTTCTGCTTGTGAAAAATAAATTGCTGGGCTGGGGATGTGGCTCAAGCGGTAGCGCGATCGCCTGTCATGCGTGCGGCCCGGGTTCAATCCTCAGCACCACATACCAACAAAGATGTTGTGTCTGCCGAGAACTAAAAAATAAATATTAAAAATTCTCTCCTCTCTCTCTCTAAAAAAAAAAAAAGGAAAAAAAGAAAAAAAAATTGCTGAACTGGGTGTGTTTATACTCTTCCAGGTGGGGTTGAGAGAAGACTGTGTATTTTAGTGGCAATAGGTCAAAGTACATTAGCTTTCTAGTTTAAAACAAACTCTAAAACGACAAGGAAATTTAATATTTGTTTTTCCCAAATCATTTTTACCAAGTTTAGATTATCCAGATACCTTCTATTTACCAGTGCTTAATATGTAAATTTATTGAGGAAACTAAAATTACAGCTCAGTAGTTTCAGCTCTGATTAATTCTGCTTGTTATCCAAAAACCTATCACTATCAATTAGGTGAAGCTTTTAAAAGGTAAAATGTATTAAAATATTATTCTCGCAGCAGGTCAGGAGTCTGAGGCAGGAGGATTGCAAGTTCAAAGCCAGCCTCAGTAATTTAGCAAAGTCCTAAGCAACTTAGTGAGACCCTGTAAAGTAAAAATTTTTAAAAAGAGCTGGAGATGTGGCTCAGTAGTGCAGTGCCCTGGTTCCAAATAAAATATTCTTTTAATACAAAGAACTTCATGATGCCCCCTTTTCAAATAACGGGATAAACTACTAAAAAAGTGGCAAATCATCAGTGAAATCTTTAGGAACCTATTAAAACAAAATAGATACTACACTTAAATGCTACATTTGTGCAAATATTTTATGCACAAACACAAAGATTAAAAACACTTTAAAATATCAGGATTATCTCTAATTATAATTTAGGGTTTTTTAATGCTCTTTCTATATTTTCTATGTTTTCTACCACGGATGCATTATTGTTAGAAGAAAAACAGAAAAGTGGAAGCTGAAGCAATGCCAACCAATTTGGGATTGCATTGGATTGACATACCATAATTTCTAAAAGCATCCAAGGACCTTGCCTTATACATTATACATCCTCACCTACATTTAGATTTACAACATAGAATGCACACATCATGTAGTAAAGCAAGCTGTAAAACATTAGAGAAAGTAAATGGCTTTTTTGGAAGAACAGAACAATTCAGCACCCTTGCAAAATAAATAACATAGCTAAAACTGAGTGCTTACAGAATCAGAGGATTCACAAGCCGGTTTTTGCCCCACCCCACCCCCACCCCACCCCCAACTCTGGAGTACAGAAAACGGGAGGGGTTCTCTGAACCACACCCCTAGCCCTACAGATTTGAGACAGTGGCTCAAGAAATTGCAGAGGCTGGCCTTGAACTTGGGATCCTCCGCCCTCAGTGTCCCTAGTCACTGGGATTGCAGGCAAGCACCACCACCACCCCTGCTGGCAGGAAAAAAATGTCTCCAAAGTACAAAATGTAAACCTTCTACTAAATGCCACTGGATTATTCACTTAAAATGGTTCGTTTTACGTTGATTTCACAATTATTTGGGAAAAGTAAACACATCAAAAGTTAACTTGATTAATACACCAAGACTATATAAACACTTTGCTTTGCCCCCCAAACAATACTAATTTTCTTTTAAATCTTGTTTTCTTCATTCTAGAGCAACAAATAAACATGTCCAATGTAAAAGCTACTGTGATACTGGCGGTGGAATGGATAAATACAAAAGAATACAGTGTAACACCGTATATCCTCCTGCCTTCAAGAAGCTTACAGCCGTGGAGTTATTACATCAAAGAGGGATACAAGTCAGAAAAAGAAGCCACAAAACAGGAGTGATGTTTTAATGAAGGTAAGTACTGTTGAGTTTAAAAAAAAAAAAAAAAAAAAGAACCTAGGGATGATTAGCGGTCAAAACTTGGAACAGGTGAACGAGACGAATCAGGACACAGGACTCGGTTGAGTGATGTTTAATCCTAGATGACAGCACAAAGCCACCCCTCCTCTTCCCCTAAGTGTACACAAATATTGATTGAAAAATGGGTTAAAATCTAACTATTCTAAGTAGCAAAACCAAAAGAACAAAGCAAAACCCAAAACCGCCTTCATGTGCCTGGAGGGCAGACGGTGACTATTCCATTTCACTTAAAACCTAATACCTGGCTACACACTTAAGTTTTTACTTAATAAAAGCTGACAGTCGGCTGGACTGTCAACCCGCTCCCGAACACCGACGGGCCTCGCCGGCCTTGGCACTGCTCCGTGGGCGCAGGCTGTCAGGAGCAAGGCCGGGAGCACGACCTTGGCCTCCGACCTGCCCACCCCAACCCGGCTTTCACAGGACAGTCCCACAGGCCGTCCCAAACAACTGAAAGCGGCTTCCCTAGTCCAGGCCACGCCATCTGGTAAATAAAGGTTGGAGGACCCGCTATCCATGGCAGGTGGGCGGCTTGGCCTCGCCAAACAAAGCTGGGGCCCCATCCTACAGACCTCGGCCGTGCACGCCCGCTGCCCGCCCGCCGCGGGCCCGCCAGCCAGCCCCGAAGCCCAGACCGCGCCACCACCCCCCGCGACGGCCATGGGAGCCCAGCCGATGGAGACTGGCCGCCGGAGACAGGCCGCCGCATCCCGCGCGCTCGCACAACCGCCGCTGCCGGAACGCGCAGGCAGCCCAACCGCCGTCCCGGCCCAACCAACGCGGGCAGGGGAGGAGAGGTGCGCGCAGCCGGCAGAGCGTGCTAGCCACTCGGGGGTCGCAGGGGGCAGACTGAGCGCGGGGAAGGAAGGGGCGAGGAGGCGCTGAAGCCATCGCTGAATGCAGCGCCAGGAGGGCCTCCCGGAGGAGGTTTTGCCCTTTTCCCCTTAGAAGGTGTAGATGGTTTGACCCCCCACCCCGAGAGAGGTGCCTTGTCCCAGCCCCGGCTGGACTGTACCATCGGGCGGTGCCGCCGGGATTTCTCCCCCCCACCACCATCAATTCCCCCCCCACACCCGGGTCCGCGGTCGGTTGGCCCCGGCCGGGCTCTGAGACGCGGAAAGAGCTGGGCGCCATTTTGGGTGGGACTAAGCAAAGACGAAACACCCTCCCAGACTATGGGGTACTCTGGACCCTGGCTTATCCAGTTCCCTTAATCCTTTAGGTACTTACACGACGTTGGATGAGGGGAGCTGGAAGATCAGCGGGTCCCCGATCCTCTCTCCCTAGGGGTGATGGAAATCAAACCCCCCCGCCACCTCCAGGTGGTTCTTCCCGCCGCAGAGTGGGAGCAGCATAAAAGGCGGGGCCTTATTAGCATAATCTGCCTGGCAACCTGATCTCGACGTTATATGATTGGTTACACTCTGTAAACTCCATGCCGTGCCTAGAGACGAGAAACGCTGGGGCGAACTGACAGGCCCAGATTTAAGAGTCATGACGAAGATCCTGAGACGCTTATTCAGTCGGCAGAGAAGCCAAAAGGAGATTCACACAATGGCCCAATGACTGAAGGCCTCTTTATTTCGTGCTCTACTGTTCACGTAAAATCCAATCGAAGAGCGGGTCTCAGGCGGCGCTCTCCTGCGTTTGTACTCTAAGCCAATCAGAAACCCCGACTCTTTGCATTCAGGGTCAAGCCCCCTCTGGGGCCTGGACACTGTGGAAGAAAATATCCAGCGGTGTGTCCGCAATAAGAGGACTGACTGTGCGCGGGGATTCCCAGCCCATATTCCCGCACGCCTGAGAGGCTCAGAGTTCTGGGGAGCACACCAGGGCTGTGGCGGGACAGGCGTCAGCTGGGGCCTTCCCGCCCCACCAGGAGTTTTCATCCCAAGGGGCCTGCCAGCCTAGCGCGGGCGAAAACCAAACACTACCACAACGCTTCCAGGCTCAGCGCGCCCAGGACACGCCTCAGTCTTAAGTCTTTCAGGGTGCGCCCCGCTGACCCAGGCGCAGCCCATCCACCTTTCAGTCCTTGGGCACAAATCTGCGCTCAGTCCCTGTCAAACCAGAAAACGTCTATACTGCTTCTCTCCTCTCCCCTTTTCCATTCTGAAAATTAAACTGAGTTCCATAAACACTGAGAAGCATTAGTTAACTCTGGTTAAACAAGTGATTTAAGCCATTCATTTCTCAGCCTCAGACTTCCACATCTTATCCTCTCTTAAAGTTGCCTTCTCAAAGGGCAACAAAGTAGATAGGAGCTCAGGCTTTGGAATACAAACCTCAATTCTAACTACCCGCTGGCAATAGGGAAGGCAACTAGATTTCAAAGACCTTGGACCTTTGTACTTTCAGGGAATAGTTTTCTCATCCACGTTTTGAAGATTAAATGAGATCTCTCTTTAAAATACTGAGTAAAGTGCTTTCCTTAGTACACTGCCCAGAACTTAAACAGAATGCTGATGATAAAACCTACAAACTGGCTAAACTATTATCTAACAAAAAAAAAAAAAAAAAAAAAGAGGAGAAAATGGGGGGGAGTGGACACTTGAGAACAGAAAATATCTACAAGGGGAAAAACTAAAATTCATTTGATATTCTCTTTACTGATTTGTTTAAATAATTGAAAATAGTGGAAAGAAGAGGAGAGTGTTCTGTTTTTAAAAATTCAAAAACAGCTGGGCACAGTGAGGCAGGCTGTGATCCCAGGAGACTGAGGCAGGAGAATCATAAATCCAAGGCCAGTCTCAGCAATTTAGTGAGGCCTTAAGCAACTTAGCGAGGCCCTGTCTCAAAAATAAAAATAAATAATGCATTCTGCCATCATGTATAACAAATTAGAATAAATAAATAAATTTAAAATAAAATTAAATTAAAATAAAAAGGGCTGGGGTGTGGCTCAGTTGTTAAGTGCCCCTGGGTTCAATCCTTAGTACCAAAAAATAAATAAATAAAGGTTAAGAGTAATAAACCTTGCTGAATTTAATTGAAAAAATATATAAAGGGATTTGATGAGGTAAACTTTAACATTTTTGGTGAGAAGTGATATTCATTATTCACTCTTTACTGAGTATGTGGACATGAAAGTCATTTGCCTTAAGAATGAATATATTGGCTAAGAGAGTCGTTAAAATGATCTCTTTTTAGTGTTGTGAGTGACATATTATGCCAAAGGTTGGACAAAAGCTCCCACGCCTTATAACCCTTGGCCTCTGAGGAGAATTCCTTTTGAGATTCATTAGAAGTGGAAGTCTCTGAGGTCTGCTAACCAGAAATGACACAAGAAACCAAAAGAACATTCATCATGAGATGTGGGCCTATTTGAACCAGAGTGTCCCAGTTATCCTCACGAACTTAAAGAAATGTTCTAAAACTTAGAAGTACACAAATATTACAAGTAAACCGCATCCCACAGCTTGTTTTTATTCAAGATTGTCTGAAATGAATCTTAGGAATCTGATTTTTATGTGGCTTTAAAATAGTTTCTTAAAATTTGCACAGTATAGGGCTGGGGTTGTGGCTCATGAGAGGCGCTGGGTTCAATCCTCAGCACCACATAAAAACAAATAAATAAAATAAAGGTACAAAAAAATTTTACAAAGTATAAGCCATTTATTGTGGTGTACAGAAAATATTTATCATATATGTACTGTATACCAGTCATTGTTCTACACAATGAGGATAGAAGAGGGAACAACAACAACAAAAAATTAACTCCCTGCTCTCAGCGGAGCCACCTAAGAAAATTCATAAATAATTTTAGGTGATAGCCAGACACAGTAGCACACTGTAATCCCATCAGCTCAGGAGGCTGAGGCAGGTGGGTTATAAATTCTAGCCAGCTTCATCAACTGGCCCTAAGCAACTTAGCAAGACCCTGTCTCAAAATAAAAATAAAAATGACTATGGATGTAATTCAGTGCAAAAGTGCCCTGGGTTACATTCCTAGTACCTAATAATAATAATATATCATAATAAACATTATAATAATTTCTCTATTATAATTGATATAATGTGTTATAATACACATAATAATTATCATTATTCCAGGTGATTATAAATGCTGGGAAGAAAATAAAGCAAGAAATACAAAAAGGTGGGAATGCTGACAATTCAAACAGGGGATCAGACAACTCCTTTCTAAAAGATACTAACGTGGGCTGGGAGTTAAATGATTGGGGGGTGGGGTGGAGGGGGTAGCCAGTCATGCTAAGATCTTGGAGAACATTCCAGTCTGAGAAAACAGCAAATGGAAAAGCCATGAGACTTTTTTTTTTCAAAGTAGTATGGTGTGAACAAATTCATTCAATTTTCCATTGAAAAAGTATTAATTGGATGCTTACTGTATGCCAGGCATATATTAGGTTCTTTAGGATTCATCAATGAACAGACCAAAGGAAAAAATACAAAAATTTGTGCCTTTATGGTACTTTCACTCTGATACACTTGAAGAAGAAGGAGAAGGAGAAGGAGAAGGAGAAGGAGAAGAAGAAGAAAATGAAAGGACCAGAGTTGCTGAACACAGGACAAAGGGCATAGTGATACAAGACAACTTGGGAAACCAGGGAACAGATCATATAAGACTTTGTGGTATTGGAGTTGTTTTAAGTTCATTTTAAGCAAAGGAATGAAACAATTTTTTTTCTAAGATAACTCTAGCCACTCTGGTACTTATTTTGTTGGTGGAGGGTACAAGATACTAGAGGCAAGGAATATATATTTCAATGTGCTCTAAGTAGAAAATGATGGTGATCTTAGCCAAAACAGGAGCATGAATGAGGGGACATGTGTAAGCACAGATATATTTTGGAGATGAAACCAGAGAACTTGCAAATGGATAAGATATGGGATGTTTGCTGATAATGACAAGAGAATGATCAAAAATTACTTTAAAAATTGAGACTTGAGCCCGGCATGGTGGCCCACACCTACAATCCCAGCAGCTGGGGAAGCTGAGACAGGAGAATCATGAATTCAAAGTCAGCCTCAGCAATGGTGAGGTGTTAAGCAACTCAGTGAGACCCTGTCTCTAAATAAAATACAAAATAGGGTTGGGGATGTGGCTCAGTGGTTGAGTGCCCCTGAGTTCAATGCCTGGTACTCCCCCTACCAAAAAAAAATTGAGACTTGACCAAGTAAATGCTGGTATCTTAACTGAGACTAGAAAGAATGGGAGAAATATGGTTAGATAATTGTAAGTAGTCATATTAAGTTTGAAGTATCTTTTGGGGCCTCCTAATACTTACCTAGGGCTATGTTCTTATACTAACTATATAGAAAGATGAGTGTATGCCAATTGTACACCTCAGCCCAAGCCCTGTGCCTGGTCTGTATTATGAATGGGGAGACATAGAGGAGAAAGAAAGGGAGGGAGGGAAGGAAGGAGGGGAAAGAAAGAGAGAGAAAGAAAGATTTTTTTCAGAAATCCAAAAAGACACACTATAAGGGCAGCTGGGTTTCAAGGGAGGGATAGGGGCTGGAAATAAAATTTTGAAATCACCAAATTTAAGCTTTCAGAGACTTAGAGCTGGGATGTAGTTCAGAGTTGGAGCATTGCCCAAATACATATTAGCTGAGGTCTAATTAGTTGCAGCCATCTAATGACGATCAGAGAAGAAACAGAAGCCTGACATGACTATAAATCTAGCTACCTTGGAGAATTTCAAGTTCAAGGCCAGCTTGGGCAATCTAGCCAAACTCTGTCAAATAAAATAACATAAAATAAAATAATGGCGGGGGATGTAACTCAGTGGTAGAGTACTTGCCTGGCGTGTGTGAAGTTCTGGGTTTTATCACTGTTATGGTTTGGATATTAGGTGTCCCCCAAAAGCTCATGTGTGAGACAATGCAAAAAAAGTTTAAAGATGAAATGATTGGATTATGAAAGGTTTTATCTAATCAGTACATTAATCCTCTGACAGGCAAGTAGGGTGTGGCTGGAGGAGGTGGGTCTCTAATTGTGTGCCTTTGGGGTTTATATTTTGTCCTTGTTCTCTCTTTCTCAGCTTCTTGGTGCTATGTCCTAAGCCACTTTCCTCCACCACACTCTTCCCCATGATGTTCCATCTCATCTCCAGCCCCAAGGAATGGGGCCAGCCTTTTGACTAAGACCTCTGAAACTGTGAGCCCCAAAATAATATTTTCCTCTTTTAATTGTTCTTCTCAGGTCTTTTTGGCCACAGCAACAAAAAATCTGGCTAAAAACAATCCCCAATACTGAAAAAAAAAAAAAAAGAGAAAGAGAATATATATAGAAAAGACAAGAGTTCTAGGACTAAGTTCTTTGGAGCTGCTGAATTTTAGAGATAAGTGACAGGAGGATAGCCATCAAAAGCTGAACAGAACCAGGCCTGGTGGTATATGCAGGTAGTCCCAGCTGCTTGAGATTTGGGAGTCAGAGGCAGGAGGATCATTTGGGCAGCAGTTGGAGGCCAGCCTTGGCAACATAACAAAAGAAAACAAACAAAAAGCACCAAAGTTATTGGGGAAGAAAAAAAACAACTCATCATTACAAAGAAAACCAAAAGGAATGCTGGAGAAAAAAATCATATGACAGCAACCATATCATTATTAAATTTTTTCAAGCAAGAATTATTCATGGATACTAAATATAATTGGTGAATTTCAATATCAATATGTTCTCAAAATATCTCCCCAAAACAGCCAAGCATGGTGCACATAATCCCTGTGACTGGGGAGGTGGAGGCAGGAGGATAAGAAGTTCAAGGCCAGCTTGAGCATCTCAGAGACCCTTACCAATTTAGTAAGCACTTGTCTCATAAAGGGGACGGGGTATGGCTCAGTGGGAAAGGTCCCCTGGGTTCAACCTCCAGTACCCCCAAAAAAAATTCCCCAGAAAGAACCCCACACACACACGGTGCTAAGTTTAGAATTTATAGCCTAGGCAAGCACTTGACCACTCATCTACAACCCCAGCAGCCCCACAAAGATACTTATTAATTACAAAGAGAAAAGCAATAACCTCACAGTGGAAAAGTCTGCAGATAATTAATTATCTTAGCCTGTTGATCAAAACTAATATACTCACAGCTTGGTATACTCACTGCCTCAGCCTCCCCAGTAACTGGAACTACAGGTGTGCAACATCACACTCAGTGATGATTGAGTTTTAATGTCCCCTGAAATGTGCCTCCCACAAGACTTGCTATGATGTGGGCACATCTGATGTGAAAAAAAGTAACAAAAAAAATATTATGAAACACAAACAAAGCCCAAAAAACTGTTGCAGACTAAAGGAGCCTAAAAAGTATTGAGTAAATGCATGCCCTGATTAGATCAGACCTGGGAGGGGGGGGAATGAGTTTGTTTATTTGTTTTGTTTTTGTTTAGTATTAGGGATTGAATCCAGAGGTGCTCAATAACTGAGCTACATTCTCCAGCCCTTTATATTTATTTATTGTTTTATTTTTCAGACAAGGTCTTGCTGAGCTGCTTAGGGCCTCACTAAATTGCTGAGGATAGCTTGGAACTTGTGATCCTCCTGCCCCAGCCTCTCAAATCGCTGGAATTACAGGCTTGAACACAGAACCTGGGAAACATATTTTTTAAAAAATAAATTCATGAGCGATGTTAGTGGGACAATTGGTACAACTTAGAACAGCATTGTACATGGAAGTAAGATCTATATATTAGACAATAATCCCATATGAATGATAATTTTCTGATTTGACCATTGTAGATACATAAAAAACCGTATCCTTCCTTTTAGGAAATATATCTTGAATCACTTATACTCAATTCAGAAAAGAGAAAATACATACATTTATATGCAGAGAGTGAGAATGAAAAATCATGCATATGGGATTTCTTTTCTGGGTAGGCGTGAGATAGAGATTGAACCCATGGCCTTGCGCACACTACCACTGAACTATACCTAGCAAAATATGAAAATTCTTGTATTGTTTTTACAACTTTTCTGTAAGTTCGAAATAAAACAAGATACTATAAAAAAAGAAAAAAGCAAGTGGGGCATAATGGCAGTTTGAGGCCAGCCTGGACAACTTAGTGAGAACCTATCTTGAAATTTTAAAAAATTTAAAAAGCTGGGGATGTGGTTTAGCGATAGAGTGCCTGTTTGGCATGCACAATACCCTGAATTAAATCCCCAGTCCCACAAAACAAAGGAACAAAAAATGCCAATCATCTGGTTACAGGCCTGCGTGGTGAGGTCAGGCAATGACAGCAGCAAACAACTTTTGTGGCAACCTGGTGGGCTGCAGAGAAAGAACCAAGGAGTTTGTGTCCCAACCAACATTGTTCAGAGCTTCAAATTTAGGATAAAAAATTCAAAAGTAAAAGAGGGGCTGAAGATACAGCTTAGTTGGTAGAATGCATGCCTCTCAGGCACAAGTCCCTGGGTTCAATACCTAGCACCACCAAATTTTTTTAAAAAAAAAAATGGGTAAAAGAGGCCAAAGAGATGTAGGTATGGGTGACCATGAATGTAACTGAGAATTCAAAATTTATGCCGAAAGCCCAGCAACAGCCAACTCAAGGAGGAAGGAAAGGGAAAGGGAACGAGGCCTGCCCACAACTTGGATTTTGGACATCTAACTTCTAGAACTGAGAAAGAATATCTTTCTGTTGTTTTAAGCCACCCAATCTATTGTACTTGTTAATGACAGTCATAGAAAACTAATCCGATATTATAAAGGGAATAAAACTATGTGGTACAAGACTGCAGGTGGGGAGGAGAAAGAAATTATCTGAATGTAAACAACTGGGATTTTGAGCCATCAACAATGTTTGTTTCTATTTGTACTGGGGATTGAACCCAGGGGCACTTTGTCAATGAGCTACATCCCCAGCCCTTTTTTGGTGAGATTACAAGGATTACAGGCATGTGCCACCATGCTCAGCACAACAGCTCTTTACATATTTATTCATTTTTGTTGTTGTTGATTATGATCATATTGTTCTTTTTGTTTGGGGGATTTTTTGCAGTGCTGGGGATTGACCCCAGAGCCTGGTACATGCTGGGCAAATGCTTTACCATTGAGCTACATCATCCCTACCCCCTTTTGTGTGTGTGTGTGTGTGTGTGTGTGTGTGTGTTACTGGGCATTGAACTCACCCCCAAACCATATCTCCAGCACCATCACCCCCTTTTAAAAATTTTGATACAGAATCTTGCTAAGTTTCTCAGACTGATCTCAAACTTGAAATCCTCTTTCTCAACTTCCCAAGTAGCTGGGATTATAGAAATGGGCCACCATGCTCAGCTTGGAGGTGATTTTTTTTTTAATATTTATTTTTTAGTTTTCAGCGGACACAACATCTTTGTTTGTATGTGGTGCTGAGGATCGAACCCGGGCCGCACACATGCCATGCGAGCGTGCTACCACTTGAGCCACATCCCCAGCCCTTGGAGGTGATTTAATACGAAAGATTTGGACCTTAATTTAGATTTTGAAATGAAGGAAGCTGTTCCTATGTATGCTACTGAGTTGCCTGGGAGTTGGAAGCCACTAGGTAGCTTCAGGATGGCAGCCAAGGCTAGACTAGAGGGTTAGGACTTCTAGCCCCACTACCCCCAAAGGTTAGGTTGATCACCAATGGCTAAGGACTTAATCAAATGTGCATATGTAATGTGATTTTCATAAAAACCCAAAAGGACGGGGTTTGGAGAATTCAGGTTAGCTGAGCATGTGGGAGTTCCTGGAGAGTGGCATACTCAGAGAGGGAATGGATGCTATTATGGTTTAGATATGAGGTGTCCTCCCAAAACTGATATGTAAGACAATCCAAGAATGCTGGGAAGTGAAATGATTAGATTATGAGAGCTATATCCTAATCTGAGGATTAATCCCCTTGAATAGATTAACTGGGTGGTAACTGAAGTCAGGTGTGGTTAGAGGAAATAAGTCAGTGGGTGTGTGCCTTTGGTGTTTATATTTTGTTCCTGGCAAGCTAAGCTCACACTGCTTCCAGGCTGTCATTAACTGAGAAGTTTCCTTCTCCACCATGATATTCTTGCCTCATCTGGGACCAAGCCATGAAGTTGACCACCCATGGACTGAACTGAAACAGTGAGCCAAAATCATATTTTCCTTCTCTAAGTTGTTTTTGTCAGGTGTATTGGTAACAGTGATTCAAAACTGACTAAAATAGATGTTTTGTATCCCTTTCTCATAACTTGCCCTATGCATCTCTTCATACAGTGTTTATCAATATCCTGAATTCTGTGACCCGCTCTAGCAGATTAATGGAACCAAAGGAGGGTGTTGTGAGAAGAACCTGGGATT
Source organism: Urocitellus parryii (assembly GCF_045843805.1). Classification (NCBI taxonomy): domain Eukaryota; kingdom Metazoa; phylum Chordata; class Mammalia; order Rodentia; family Sciuridae; genus Urocitellus; species Urocitellus parryii. The sequence continues at coordinate 117,141,147 of NC_135534.1, forward strand.
TAGAATAGGCATCTAAAGTGGGGGACAGTCTTGGGGACTGAGCCCTCAATCTGTCGAATCTGACACTTTCCAGGTAGACTGCTTCACAACTGAATTGGATAAGAGGATACCCAGATGGAGTCTAGTGCTGTAAAGTTGATTCCTTTCTTGATGTAGGGAGAGGGGACTCCCATATCTTCGGTCAGAGAAGTCTTCTGTATTAATTGTCGTATGGAAATATAATAGGAGAAACCAAGTTTGTTATTTTCCCTCAATGTATCCTCAGAGCTATGTTCATCCTATTTGCAGTAGTTTTCTTTATGGGCAATCATTTTGAGGAGTCTTTTCCCAGAATTAAGTTAATAGGCACCTCAGAACGGTACAAAAGACAAACCATAGCATTTAAGAAATGTTGGAAAGCATCCAGTCAAAATCTTCAGCATTCAAAAAAAAAAAAAAAAAAGAATGTAATGAATATAGACAAACCTTTAGCCTGAAGCAATACTTCATAGATATTGAGCAAATGCATATTGGAGAGAAATAATATGCATATGCCCAGTGTAGTCAAGAATTTTCCTCTTCCCCCAAATGATATCCACCCCCACCTTTCTTGTGGTGCTGAGACTGAACCTAGGGCCTCTGGCATGCTAGGCAAATGTTCTATCACTGAGCTCCATCCCCATCCCCACAAATGTTCTCTTAAGGCTAGGGGTGGAGCTTAGTGGTAGAGCATGTATCTTGCATGCTTAAGGACCTGAGTTCAAGTCCCAGTACCAAAAGAAAAGGAAAAAAGAAGAAGAAGAAGAAGGAGGAGGAAAAGGAGGAGGAGGAGGAGGAGGAGGAGGAGGAGGAGGAGAAGAAGAAGAAGAAGAGCCACAAATGTTGGGGCTGGGATCTGTGGCTCAGTGGTAGAACGCTCGCCTAGCATGTATGGGGCCCTGGGTTTGATCCTCAGCACCACATAAAAATAAATGAATGGAATAAGGTATTGTGTCCAATTACAACTAAAAAAAATAAATATTTTTTAAAAGAAAAGCCACAAATGTTCTCTTGAATCGCATCCCTCTTTTTTTTTTTTTTAATTTATACCAGAGATTGAACCAAGGGCAACTTAGCTACTAAGCCATATGGACAGTCCTTTTTAAATTTATATTTTTGAGGCAGGGTCTCACTAGGTTGCTTACAGCCTCACTAAGTTTGTTGAGGCTGGCTTCAAACCTGTGATCCTCCTGCCTCAGCCTTCTGAGCCGCTGGGATTACAAGCATGTGCCACCATGCCTAGTCCCATCCCTTGTTTTACATTTAAGAAGCTTTATATAAGTGATGAATGTGGAAAGGCCTTCAGCTATAATTGAAAACTTCACACTCAACATTCTAGGAACAAGCCTTATGAAAATGGGAAAGCTTCTAGTAAAATGTCAAGCCTCGTTAGACACCAAGGACATGCTGGGAAAAACCCCTGTGCATGTAAGAAAAGTGGGAAAGCCCTCTGTAGCACATCAAATCTCACAGAACATGAGAAAATGCACATAGGAAAGTATCAGTGTAGAAGTGACTTTAGCTTGAAACAACACCTGATCCGAATGTTCACACTGTAAAGAAACACTATGAATGTAATGAATGTGGGAAATCTTCAGTCAGAAGAAAATTTTGTTATTCATCAGATAATCCATAAAAAGTAGAAATTGTTTGGATACAGTAACATGAGAAAGCTTTTAGAAAGAATCCAGGCCTCATTAGGAACAGAGAATTTATACTGGCAATAAACTGTACTACACATGTAAGAAACGCGAGAAAGCACTCAGTGGTAAATCAAATTTTACTGGGTATGAAAAAATTCATATTTGAAGGATACTCTATAAAGACAATGAATGTGCCACAATCTTCATGCAGAAGCTGTACCTCACTAAATATTATAATATTCCTCGGGGAGAGAGACCCCTGAATCTTGGAAAAGGATGTCTTTCCAATCACATTGCTTATTGTTCATGTGAGAACCCATATAGGTGGTTGTAGTGTAGATCTGGAATGTCCCCCAAAGGCTCCTGGGATGAAAACTTGGTTCCTAATGCAGCAGTGTTCAGAAGTGGGGCTTTGGGGGAGTAATTGGATCATGAAAGCTCTAATCTCATCAGTGGATTAGTCCATGGATAGAGTCATAGCTGAATGGACTTTTAAGAGGTGGTAGAAACTATTAGGGGTGGGATCTAGTTGAAGAGAATAGATCCTTTGGAACATGCTTTGGAGGACTATATCTTGCCCCAGGTCCCTTCCTGTCTTTCCCTGCTTCTCAGACACCATGAGACAAGCAACTTTGCTCTATCATTCCCTTCCTCTATGATGTTACTGTGTCACCAAAGGCCTAGAAACAATGGAGCCAACTGGCCACAGACTGAAACCTCTAAATCCATGCGTCAAAATACATCTTCTCTCCTCAAAGTTGATTTTCTTTCTTTCTTTTTTTTTTTAAGGATGTCTGCTCTCTCTACTCTTTTTTTTCTTTTTTTTTTAATTGATTTTTTAAAAATAAATGACAGCGGGCTGGGGATGTGGCTCAAGCAGTAGCGCGCTCGCCTGGCATGCGTGCGGCCCGGGTTCGATCCTCAGCACCACATACAAACAAAGATGTTGTGTCCGCCGAGAACTAAAAAAAATAAATTAAAAAAAAAAAAAGCCAACCCAAATAAAAAAATAAATAAATAAAAATAAATAAATGACAGCGGGAATGCATTACAATTCTTTAAAGTTGATTTTCATAGGTATTTTGTCTCCATGACAAAAAGCTCACTGACACACAGGCCATATACAATGTAAGATGTGCGATAAAGTCTTCCCTCAATTTTTAGATAATGCTCTACTTGTGAGCACTGATCCTAACGGTGGGGGTGGGGGGGTGGGGGGAGGACTATTAATTACAGTAGACATGGAATAACTCTCAAATAGAAGTCATGCCACATTAGAAACCAGTGAATTCATACTCTTAGAATCTTATGAAAAAGTTTCATCAGGAATTCATATTTTATAGCACATCAGATAATTCATTATAGCAGTAGGAGAAACCTTAAGCAGCAACTTAATTTTACAAAATACCAAAATTTTTTAATAAGGAAAAGTTTCATCAGATAATGGAAATTGGGTCTAGAATGCTATCATAGCAAACCTTAATACCAAGTTTTAAAAGCATTCTATTTGAATGTTAGTAGCAAGTGATGGATGCTATTACCCTACTGCTAATTTGCATGGTCCTAGAGAGAGTAAGTAGTGCAATTTCTTTATATGTTTACAAACATATGAACAAAAAGACTTAAACATAACAACAAAATAGTAAAAATTCTACAAAACAATATAGGATGTGCTATCTCTTCACAGACAACAATGACTTTTTTCACCAAAATTTGAAACCAAGGAGTTATAATGTAAAAGGTTAAAAAAATTTTAAAGCTACAATGGAGACAATAGGCATATTTTAATTAGCTGTAAATAAACATTTTGGCAATATATCTCATAAACAATTTCAATAAACAATAAGTGAATTTTTTTGCCATACAGAGAACAAAGAGCCATTCTATTCTTTTGTCTATGTTTTGTGGTGACAGTGTTTGAACCCAGGGCCTTGCACATTCTAAGTACATACTTTAACAATGGAGCTACATCCACAGTCTCAGTAATTTCTTTCTTTTTTTTTTTTATTATTAGTTGTGAGCAGATTATGCTAAGTGAAGCTAGCCAATCCCTTAAAAATAAATGCCAAATGTCTTCTTTGATATAAGGAGAGCAACTCAGTAATTTCTTAAAATTTTATAAGAGGAGGCTGTGGGTATGGTGGTGCATACCTGCAATCCCAGGTATTTTGGAGGCTGAGGCAAGAGGATCATAGATTCAAGACCAAACAGTTTAGAGAATGGAGCTCAGTGGTAGAGCGTTTTCTACCATGAGTCAATCCTTGTACTGAAAAAAAAAAAAAAAAAAAGAAGAGGCAAAACAACCCAATGGTAAAATAAACAAAGAGAATTAAAATTTCAGGGAGAAGGAGGGCTAGGAATATGACCCAGTAGTAAAGCACTTTTGAGGGTTTGATCTCTAGCATCTCAAAAAGAAAAAGGGGTAGAGAACAAACTTCAGTAACAGATGAATCCAAATGCCCAAAATCATATTTAGAGATGCTCAAGCCAGGCTTGGTGGCTTAGGTTTGTAATCCCAGCAACTCAGGAGGCTGAAGCAGAAGGATCTTAAGTTCAAGGCCAGCCTGGACAACTTAACAAGACCATGTCTCAAAATGAAAATTAAAGCGTTGGTTCAATTCCAAGTAGTGTGGCGGGGAGCTAAAACTTAAGGTATCGTGAAAATTAATTATTAGATATCACTCATATTCTTCAGAGAGAAAAAACTTTTAAAAAGCAATAGCATCTATTTTTAGAGTACTTGCATATAATATTGGTGGCAGTATGACTTGTTCCAGTCTACTTGGGATGCAAGGTCATAATATCAATTAAAATTAAATACATTTATAGGTATTTAGATATTGCAGATTATATCTATGATGAAGTTCAACAAATGAACTTCCCAAAATATGACTGTCTAGTGTGTCGATTATTTTATTTATTTTTAGTACTGGGAATTGAACTCAGGGGTACTTTACCTCTAGAGCTATATCCCCAGTCATTTTTATTTTTTGAGATAGGGTCTTACTGAGTTGCTGAAGTTTTCACTAAATTGCTGAAGCTGGCTTCAAATTTGCAATCTTCCTGTTTCAGACTCCAGAGTTACTAGTATTACAGACATGTGCCACCTGGCTTGATTGTTTTAAATTATAAGCACTTGAAGAACAGCAGTTGCTGAAAGAGGCTTTATTCTGACATTTCTTTATCTGTTTAAAGACCAGACAGACCTTCTGAAGAATAAGACAAGTACCTTTGGTCCCTCCTTAAGTATTTATTAACCAAACTCTTATCTTTCAGGAGGGAGATTAAAGAATGTAATCATACTTGACAGATTTTGTCACAAGATATTGGCCATCTCCTGGACCCATTAAATTCCCAAAGAAAATCATTTACTATTATCTAATCATTGAGTCCCCTCATTCACCTGAAATAATTCACTGCTCGTCAAAATGGTCACCTTCCTACCTTCCTCTGTGAAAAACAGTATATAAGCATCTGGACCCCACTGGATTATTAGGTAACAACAGTCCTATGATTGTTCCCTAAGCACATTAATAATTCTGCATATTTTTTTCTTTATTTATCTGTCCATTTTTTTTTTGTTTATCCCAGAAAATGTTCAGAGGAGGTAGGAGAAGCTTTCCTTCTGCTTCTATATTTATACGATGCTTTAACTCAGCAGTCCCCATTCTGAGATTCTATCTGGAAGAAAGAAAATCACCAATACAAGGCGTTTGATGCAGCATTCTTCATAATAGAAAGAAATTGGAAATAGTCAAATAATAATGGTATATTATGACATAAAATAGTATGTAGTAGTGAAAGATAATGAACTAGAGCTTTATCAGTGGACTTGGAGTAATTTCTGAGAAATACTGATGAATAAAAAAGGCAAGTAAAAAAAAGCATACGGTATCAGTCAGGGCTCAAATAGAAAAGCAGAACTAGTAGGAATTTATTACAGGAAGTTAGCTTACAGGATTGTAGGGAAATTCTAGGCAAATCTGAGATCTGTAGGCTGGGCAGTCAGGCAGGCAGCAGGCACTCTGCACAGATGAATCAGCTGGAATTTCTTCTTCCTAGAAGGCTCAGTCACGTTCCTAAGGCATATTTCTTTCTTTCTTTTTTTTTTTAAGTCTTTATTTTATTTTTATGTGGTGCTGAGGATCGAACCCAGGGCTTCACACGTGCTAGGCATACACTCTACCACTGACCCACAACCCCAGCCCTCTTTCTTTTCTTTTTTCTCTCTGTTTATTGGCTAGGAATAGAACCCAGGGCCCTGTGCATGCTGGGCAAGCTCTCCACCGCTGAGCTACACTCCCATTCCATGTGAAGGCCTTTCAAATGACTGAATGAGGCCCCCTCAGATCATCTAGGATAATCTTCTTTCCTTAAAGTCAATTGATTAGGGACTTTAATCAATACAAAAATACCTAAACAGCAACACTTAGATTAGTAATTGTTGGAACAAGCAAATCAACACATAAAACTGACCATCTCAGGTGTAATATTTCATTTTATTTCTACATTTGATCTTAGCCAAAAGGCCAAGAATCAATGAGATGTTTAATTCTTGTAAAGCAATGAGAAAAACCTGCGTGGTACTTTCCCTTTATTCATAGTTTCATTTTCCACAGTTTCAATAACTGTAATCAACTGGACAGCAAAACTAGCATGAATTTCTTCTTCTTTCTTCAGTTTGACAGATTTGTTTGCTGTAGATCTTAGCAACATCTATTAAATTCTTTCCTTAACAACTTAAGAATTTTCACCTTTTCACTTAAAGAAAGCAGTTTAAAGCATATTCAAATAATCAGAATCACTATTATTGTGCTTTTGAGCCATTACTGGATTGCTGAGAACCATAGCCCAGTCAGAATGACGCATGGCATTTCTGCCAAAACGGAGTGGTTGAGAGGTGACAACAGCGAGTTCCCGTTGAGTTCCGCTTGAGCTCTCGGGGATTCCTGGAGAGTTCCCATTGGTTGGGAAAGTTCCCGAGGAGGGATATTTCCGGTTGCTGGTTCCTGGAGAGCCGCATGATTCCAGAGAGTTCCCGGGGAGCGTGTGTGGAGTGTGCTGGTGGAGTTCAGAAATAAAGTTTGTTCCTGCTTGAGTGGCTCGTGATTTGGGCCCAGCCAGACTGTGGCACTGGATAAAATCAAGTTTAGTTGAATACAATCATTTCAATTCCCCCCAAAGTTGATCTGACAACTAAGGTAGTATTTTGAGAGACAGAGCAGTCATATTCATATAACTTTTATTTACAGTATAGTGTTATAATTGTTCCATTTTATTATTGCTAATCCCTTACTACCCATTTGCAAATTAAACTTTACATGGGATGTTATGTATGTATAGGAAAAAAAAAAAACATGATACACACACACACACACAAACACACTATACACACACATATATGATTCCAGATATGCATTTGGAACATCTTAGAGCATATAGATAAGGAGGGATGACTATATATATATATATTCAAATATCTGAATATTTGTAAATATATATATTCAAATATCTGAATATTTGTAAATATATATATATATATATATATATATATATATATATAACCTATATATTGTACATATGGTTGAGCTTGAAGAAAAAAATATTGTACAGTTACCAAGGTATGTGGGTTAGAGTGATATAGGCAGATAGGCAGAGGATTAGGAGAACCAAGTTTAAAAAAAAAAAAGGAAGAGAAGAAAAAAAAAGACTGCAATATGGAAAACATAAAATCCAGATATATAATATTATCACATTTATGAATTTATGTAAAATAATCTATGTACATATAAAAAATGGGGGCTGGAATTGTGGCTCAATGGCAAAGCACTTGCCTAGCACACATGAGGCACTTGGTTTGATCCTCAGCATCACATACAAAAAATAAGCAAATAAAGATACGCTGTCCATCTACAACTACAAAAAAAAATTTAAAAAATATTTTTACTTGTAGATGGATACAATAACTTAATATTTAAAAAAATCTTTTTATTTTTTATTTATGTGGTGCTGAGAATCAAACCCTGTGCTTCACACATGCTAGGCAAGTGCTCTACCACCAAGCCACAACCCCAGCCTCTGCAAAAATTTTTTTTTTTTAAAGAGAGAGAATTTTAATATTTATTTTTTAGTTTTCAGCGGACATAACATCTTTGTATGTGGTGCTGAGGATCAAACCCGGGCCGCACGCATGCCAGGCAAGCACGCTACCGCTTGAGCCACATCCCCAGCCCTGAAAAAAAATTTTTTAATTAAAAAAATGATGTACATACACTTGAGCAAGTATTCAATAAATTATAAAAAGTCTTTGGTTAAAAAATATTCATTGCTTGGGGCTGGGGTTATGGCTCAGTGGTAGAGCACTTGCCTAGCCTGTGTGAGGCACTGGATTCGATTCTCAGCAGTGGATATAAATAAATGAATAAAATAAAGGTCCACCAGCATCTAAAATTTTTTTTAAAAAGTAATCTTTCTTATTAATTTTTATTTTCTTTTTAACTTTTATTTTATTTTTGCTTTTTCGTAGTTCTAGGGATGGAACTCAGTTGTGCTCTACTATTGAGCTACATCAAAGAGAAGTGAAAGTGTTTTTATTAAATACTTATTTTAATTTTAATTTAATTTAATTTTTAAGAATGAAAAGAGTAAGGCTGGGGTTGTAGCTCAGTGGTGGAGCCCTTGCCTAGCACATGTGAGGCACTGGGTTCCATCCTCAGCACCACATAAAAAATGAATTATAAAGTGAAGGTATTGTGTCCATCTACAACTTAAAAAAAAAAAAGAATGAAAGGAGTAGGATTTATTCAAGTGTGAAAAATAGAACCAGAACTACTTCAGAGGCAAGAGGATACCCATAGGGGTTGCTTAGATACCTATTTTGGGAGAGGGGAAAGGACTTACCAGGGTTTGAACTCAGGGGCACTCCACCACTGAGGCACATCCCAACCCTTATTTTGTATTTTATTTGGAGACAGGGTCTTACTAAGTTGCTAAGCACCTTGCTTTTGCTGAGGCAGGCTTTGAACTCATGATCCTCCTACAATCAAAAGCTCGGGTCCTTATCCTTGAGGTCAATTCAATCACGAAGACAAGGCATTGAGAAAAAGGAAAAAGAAGGTTTATTGCTTTGCTAGCAAAGGAGAAACACAGGGGACTCCTGTCCCAAAGGCTGTGATCTGCCTATCCGTAGGAACAGGGGGCTTTTAGAGGTGATTCAGAAAAAATGAGATTAGGGAGGAAGATCAGGAAGGATGTTAGGGAAAAGAAGATCAGGGAGAAGTGTAGGGAAAAGAAGATTGGGAAAAAGAAAAAAAAAAGATATAAGTTTCAAAGCCACAAGGGATATAGTCAAAGCATCAAGTAAACCCCTGTGACACTCCTGCCTCAGCCTCAAGCCACTGGGATTACAGGCATAGACCACCATGCCCAGCTAAATACCTATTTTAAAACACAACAGTATTGGGAGTGAGGGGTCTGTGTCTTGGCAGTATAGTGCTCACCTAGCACATGTGAGGCCCGGGGTTCGATTCTCAGCATCACATAAAATAAAATATATTATGTCCAACTACAACTAAAAAATAAATAATAACAAAAAACACAATAGTATCTATATCTATACTAATCTCCTAGGAACAGATTACCATAAACTAGAAGACTTGAAATAACAGACATTTGTTTCTCCCAGGTCTGGAATCTAGATGTCAAATTAATGTATTGACAAGCTGAATTCCTTCCGAAGACTCTGGGGAAAAATCCTTCTTCCCTTTTCCTAACTTCTAAGGCTGCCAGCATTCTTTGGCATTCCTTGGCTTGTCACTTCATCACTCCAATTTCTGCCTCTGTCTTCACATGGCCCTCCTCCCTACCTGTGTGTCTCCAAATACCCTCTCCTCACAAGGACAACCACCCTTGGATTTAAAGTCTCTTCTGAATTTAATTGCATCTTAAATGACCCTATTCCCCCCAAAAAGCCACATTCCCAGGTGAAGAATGGAGTTAGAACCTGAAAACATCTTTTGGGGGGAATATGGTCAAATCCACTATAATATTTTACCTGGGATAATTAACTTAAGCATTCATTTTAGAAGGAGATAATGGGATAGTTCATGTGCAAGGCCTAGGTTCAATTCCTAGCATGGGGGGAGGCAAAAATATGCCATATTTATTGCAATTACTTAACACTGCCCTGGAAGTTCAAACCAATGCAATAAAATATAAAACAAAAATGAGATAATTATTAGAAAAGAGAAAATAAGCATCATCATATGCAGAAATCCAAAGACATGTTGGTACAGCTGAATGTATAAGATTTTGAACACTGGGCTCTGAGTTCAATACCCAATATAGGGTGGGGAGGTAGGTTTGACTGTTGACCAGACACAGAATAATTAAATATAAATTGATAGTTTTCCCTAAACAGTAACAAAAAACATAGGATATGCCATAGAAAAATATGTTTATATCGAGTCTACTATGCACTTTGGTGCTTTAAGAAATAAGATATGTGAGATGATTCAGTTATGAAGAGTGACTTCTAGAGGGTTGACATCTCTGCTCCAGTCATGCTCAACCTGCTTCACCATTTTGTCTGTGGTCTGTTCACTTGCCAAGGTTACTTATGTCCTCTTTGTAGCCCTCACTGACAGCTGAAAACACAGCTAAACAATCTGTGCTTCTCTTTCCTCTGATCACACTGGTTGGTCCCCAAACAGTTCCTATGTAGCAACCAGGGGCCCATTCTTATGCTTTTGCTTTAGGGTAAAGAATAACTGGATTTCTGGTTGTTTACTGGAGCAGGTCACATTCTAGCCAAGTACTTTCTAGCCAAGAGCTGTTAAATACAGACTGTTTAAAAAAAAAAAAAAAAAAAAAAAGGACCTGAACAGACACTTCTCAGAGGAGGACATACAATCAATCAACAAGTACATGAAAAAATGCTCACCAACGCTAGCAGTCAGAGAAATGCAAATCAAAACTACCCTAAGATACCATCTCACTCCAGTAAGATTGGCAGCCATTAGGAAGTCAAACAACAATAAGTGCTGGAGAGGATGCGGGGAAAAGGGCACTCTTGTTCATTGCTGGTGGGACTGCATCTGGTGCAGCCAATTTGGAAAGCAGTATGGAAATTTCTTGGAAAGCTGGGAATGGAACCACCATTTGACCCAGCTATCCCCCTTCTCGGTCTATTCCCTAAAGACCTAATAAGAGCATGCTACAGGGACACTGCTACATCAATGTTCATAGCAGCACAATTCACGATACCAAGATTGTGGAATCAGCCTAGATGCCCTTCAATAGATGAATGGATAAAAAAAATGTGGCATTTATACACAATGGAGTATTACTCTGCACTAAAAAATGACAAAATCATAGAATTTGGAGGGAAATGGATGGCATTAGAGCAGATTATGCTAAGTGAAGCTAGTCAATCTTTAAAAAACAAATACCAAATGATTCCTTTGATATAAGGGGAGGAAACAAGGACAGGGTAGGGACGAAGAGCTTGAGAAGAAGATTTACATTAACAGGGTTGAGAGGAGAGAGGGAAAGGGAGTGAGAAGGGAAATTGCATGGAAATGGAAGGCGATCCTCAGGGTTATACAAAATGACATATAAGAGGAAAGGAGGGGTAAGACAAGAGAATACAAATGGAAGAAATGATTTACAGTAGAAGGGGTAGAGAGAGAAAAGGGGAGGGGAGGGGAGGGGAGGGGAGGGGGGATAGTAGACAATAGGACAGACAGCAGAATACATCAGACACTAGAATGGCAATATTTAAATCAATGGAAGGGTAACTGATGTGATACAGTAATCAGTATACGGGGTAAAATTGGGAGTTCATAACCCACTTGAATCAAACTGTGAAATATGATGTATTAAGAACTATGTAACGTTTTGGAAGACCAACAATAAAAAATAAATAAATAAAAATTTAAAAAAATAAATTGAAAAAAAAAAACCTGACCTTTTGCCTACTTTGCCCTTTTTTTTATGATTCAGATTCAGTTCTATGGAACAATGATGGGGGAAATGACAGAAGGGAACAATAGGGAAGGATGGAATAAGACAATTGCTGATTTTTTTTTTTTTTTTTTTTTTTTTTTTTTTTTTTTTGGTACTAGGGATTGAACTCAAGGGCACTGGACCACTGAGCCACATCCCCAGCCCTATTTTGTATTTTATTTAGAGACAGGTCTCACTGAGTTGCTAAGTGCCTTACAGTTGCTAAGGTAGCTTCAATCTTGTGATCCTTCTGCCTCAGCTTCCCAAGGCGTTGAGATTACAGGAACTAGCACGGACCCCACAACTGTTGATTTTGAGCCAGTAGTTTACTTGTTTTCCTTACAAATAAGAGCAGAAAGGTAGTACTGGGTAAAACAAGAACAACAACAATAAAAGACTTATGAGTAAGCTAAAAAGATATGAATGACTATTTTTCAGAAAGATGACTGCCAGAGAACGTTGAAGAAAACACTTTCTAAGAATTTTCACCAACTAAGCATACAAACATCTTTTTTTGGTTTACTTAAATTTTAAGTTTTAAAACTCAATGCACAGCAAGGTATTTCTGTTTTGAGTAACTCCCCTGTTTTTTGTATAATGCTCTACAACTTGCCTCGCCTTTCCTATGTATAGCCCCATTTGAGCCAAGTGAGATTGCAAATATAGTGGCTGACCAAATGTTAAACTAGGGTGAATTGTATGCTGAATGTGGAGAAAAGAAATGGAAATTTTTTTAGAAAATGAAACTCTAAGCCAAATATAGCAAAGATTAAGATCCATGGGAACATGGCTCTGAATATTTATGGGTAATCCATGAATAATCCTTAGAAATAGATATTGCTGATGCAAATCAGATGAAAAAATTTGGATGGATTTTTCCATCACATATGGCTATAAAGCCTATGAGAAGACTAAAAAGGCAGTGATATTGTTATGAGGGCTAGGGATGCATAATTTTAAAGACAAAGTACCACTGGTTAGAGAAATAATCCTTCTCTGCTAGTAAAGAGAACATTTCTCTAATGATTAAAAGTAGAAGACAGAGCTGGGTGTGTAGACCAGTGGTAGAAGATTTGCCTATCATGCATAGAAGGCCTGAATTTGATCCCTAGAACCACAAAAAAAGACAAAGAAAAAAGAAGGAGGAAAGAGAGAGAGGGAGGGAGGGAGAAGAGTAGGAGATAGGAAGAAATGAGGATGAAAAAATTATTTGTATTTTAATGCCTGACTTGATATTTTTTGTGTTAAGTTGCTCAAGCTTTCACTTCTTCTCAGCAACATAACAAGAAACAGACCTTGCATAGATTTAAATTTAAGTTAAGACCTTCCCTCCTTAACAACATTTTTAAAATTTACTTACTCTACTCTCATGGTCATGGAATGTAAATATTCTCTTAACTGCCTTTCCTTATCACATTACAATAACCCTAAGAGCTTGAGAACTAAGTAAGATACTTTGTTCTCAAATCTTAATATTCCAATGTAGCATCCAACAGCTTTTCATTGCCATCAAGACCAAATGTAATTTAATTATTTAAATTTCCTCACCAGAAAAAAACATTAATCACTATTACCTAAAGTGCAATCATTGCTGTTGACCAGATTTATAGAGAAAATAATTTTAGCTTTATTTTAAAAAATAAAACTTTCCTTCTCAGAAAAAGACATACACATATGTAAACATCTGGACAATTCATGTTGTGCTCATGACCCAGTCACTTAGTCCATTCATAAGCAATTTGTTTAAAAGCATTCCCCCAAGTTAGGGAACAAAATAAGCTCCTAGGTTTAATCTTAAATCTATGAATCCCTCTACATACTGTGTTTGAATTCATATGTGTATTTATTCTAAGGAGAGACTTCATGGTCTCTAGCACATTCCTCAAGGAGTTCAAGACCCATAATAACTAAAAATTGTTTGCCTTATAGTTGCTGAAAACCAAGGGACTTCTATGTTGATTTCACAATTGGCTACAGCAGTACTTCCCAAATTTTTATTCAAATAGGATCATCTGGGGATTCTGTTTAAAATGCAGATTATGATTCAGAAGGTCTGGGGGTGGGATGTAGAATTCTGAATTCTGCATTTTAAACAAATTCCAAGCAATGTTGTTTCTGCTAGTCCATGGATCACGCTTTGAGAGGTAGCAAAAACACATCATACACGTAAAGAATGTGAGCAGGGTTCAGAAAATTTCACCCATTAAGAATATTCTACTACTGTATTCATCAACACACCCTTATGTCTGGTAAAGACAGGACAGTAAGCAATTACCAGCATTGACTTTTGCCAACTTGGAATAAACAAACATGGAATATATTCATGGGATGGAAAGTTATACCACTTACCACTAGTTAAAGGCCTGAATTGGATTTTTGCAGATGTCATACATCAAGGACGTTCTCTGAATTCTCTAGATTTGATTTTATAGGAGTTTAATAAAATGCTGTCTTTTCCCCACGTACAGACATAAATAGAAATTGATTATGCTCTTGGTCATATTTTATATTAGTGCATTACAGTTGTACATAACAGTGGGGCCACTGTTGTGTATTTTTAAAAAATAATAAAATCAATAAAAAACAGTGGGGTTCAGTTTGACATATTCATAAATGCATATAAGATAGTTTGCTCCATTTTAATCCCCAGTTGGTCATTACTGTTAGTCATTGTTGCCTTGTCTTCAAAACTGTGAAATACTGTCTTTTTATTCTCAGGCATATAAAGCCTTGTTATTAACTATTTTAGGAGTAGGTAAAACTGCTGGGGGTATAACTCAGTGGTAGAGCACTTGCCTCACATGTACAAGGTCCTGTGTTCAAACCCAGCACCATGAAGAAAAAGTAAAATAATATATTGTATCACTCCAATAGGGACAACATCATCTCTTTCTTACGCATTCATCTTATTTTCTTCTCATCTGCTCGTTGTGATTGATTTACCCAAGATTATCAATACCTATCTGGAAGTTTTGTCAATATCTGAAGCCTAACACAAATACGTAAACCAACAATTTCCATTTCTTATGATTATATAGGTTCCTTGGTACAAACAACAACTTTGTGATGAAAATTTCAATTTTTTACTCTGTCAAACTCCACAATTAACTGTTTATCACATCCTATTAAATCATCCTCTCCGTTTTTTTCTAGAGTTATCCAGAATTTCAAATGGTAAAGAAAATAAATAATTATATCAGTTTTCTCCCCTACAGCCACAATAAAACATGCAGCCTCCCCTCTGAGATCTGAGTGGAAAAGACAGCCATGAGAATAAGTTACAAGGAATGGAAATGGGGTTCGCAGGATGGCAGCAGCCTTTAACCCCAGACACTCAGAGGCTGAGGCAGGAAGATGACAAGTTTGAAGCCAGCCTCAGCAAGTTAGCAAGATAAGTTATCTTATCTGTCTCAAAATAAAGAGGATTGGAGATATAGCTTGTGGTAGAATGCCTCTGAGTTCAATTCTCAATACAAGAAAAAAAAAAGGGTAACACAGGGCTTAGCATATAGTAAGCATATAATAAATGTTAGTAGTTATCATTGCCATTGTTACCACTGACTTCTTCATTCCCCACCTCTGGGCCTCAGGACCCTAGGTTCTCAAGCATACTAGGAACATGCTGTACCACTGAGTGGAAACTCCAGCCCCTCTCCTATCTTGAGCACAAGTTGTTTCTATTCTACTTCATTTCCACACCATTCAGTCAAATTGAGGTACTCATTCATTATATTAACACTGGATATGATCAACCCATAGAGTATTTTAGTTATATCTTGAAAGATAAATTATTTTAGAAAGGCAGATAGAAAAGGATGAGGGTTTTATCGGTAAGGGAGAAGAAAATGATGTCAACACAGGTAGGGAGACAGGACAGCAGAATATAGCAGAAATTCCATGCTTTTATGGAGGATTAGTGGGAGATACCATAGAAAGCTGGGTTGGAGCTGGATTATTAAGGGGTTTCTGTGACCAGCAAAGAGCAAGCCAAGGAATGTGGAGTACCTTTCTCATGGAAAAACATTTCCAGTACTGGGTATTGAACCCAGGGTCTAGGCAAATGCTCTCCCACTGAGCTTTGTCCCAGCCCTTTTCATTTTGTTTGTTTTAATTTTATTTTTAGGTTGTGATACTGGGGATTGAAACTAGGGCCTTGCACATGCAACTTTTTAAAAAAATTTATTTGGGGACAGTATCTCACTAACCTGCCCAGGTTAGCCTTGAACTTGTGATTCTCTTGTCTCAGCCTCCAGAATAGCTGGAATTACAGGTATGACCCTGTACCTGGCCTGAAAAAAATATTTATTTTTTAAAAGGAAAATAAGATGATTAATTCATTTTTCCCATTGTTCCAGCTATAAAAACTTACATAATATGTAATATAATTATATAATATATACTATATTAATAAGTAACAATAGTAATATGACTTCTTCTTGTATGTGTGGTGCTGGGGATTGAACCCAGGACCTGTGCAAGCAAGGTAAACCCTCTACCAACTGAGCTGTAGCCCCATGATAGTTACATAATTTTTTATAACTTGAGTTTTTCAGTGCCGGGGTTTGAACCCAGGGCCTCATACATGTTAAGAGTTCTACCACTGAGCTACATCCCAAGCCCTTTTTTTCTTTTGAGCAGAGTCTTAATATTTGTCCAGGCTGTCCTCATATTTGAGATCATCCTGTCACAGCCTCATGCGTGGCTGTGATTACAGGCATGCACCAGCATGCCCTGTCCCAAATTTGGTTTTTGTGTTTTGGGGGTTTGGGTACTGGGAATTGAACCCAGGGGTCCTTTACCATTGAGCTATATCACCAGTCCTTTTTTATTTTTATTTTGAGACAGGGGCTCACTAATTGCTTAGGTCCTTGCTAAATTGCTGAGGCTGACCTCAAACTTGCCATCCTCCCGTCTCAGCCTCCCAAGTCTCTGGAATTATAGATGTGCACCACCACATCTGGCTCCTAAATTTGCCTCTTAACTGACACATAAAAACATGGAAATTACTGGGCACAGTAGCACATGCCTGTAATCCCAGCGGCTCTAGAGACTGAGGTAGGAGAATCATGAATTCAAAGCCAGCCTCAGCAATGGTGGGGCAGTAAGCAACTCAGTGAGACCATTTCTCTAAACAAAATTCAAAATAGGGCTGGGGATGTGGCTCAGTGGTTGAGTGCCCCTGAGTGCCCCCCCCCCAAAAAAAACATGAAAATTGTAGGGTACCATGTGATGTTTTGATACATGTATACACCACTGTGTGATGTTTTGTTTCATGTTTTGTTGTTGTTGTTATTGTTTGGTATTGAGGATTAAATCCTGGAGGGAGGAGGGAGGTTTTACTGCTGAGCTACATCCCAGCTCTTTTATTTTTTATTTTGAGAGAGTCTAAGTTGCTGAGGTCAGCCTCAAACTTTTGATTCTTCTGCCTCAGTTTCTTGAGTTGCTGAGATTACAGGCATGTACCACCATGCCTGGCTCACTATGTGATGTTTAATTCAGGAAATGCCTTTCTCAAACATTCATCATTTCTTTATGGTGAAAACATTCAAAGTTCTTTCTACTACATAATGTTTTAAAGTTGTCACAAATTACTTAAAACATACCAAAAGAACAACCCAACATCCCCAATGAATTTAAAATTCACTGGAGCTGGAGATGTACCTCACGGTGAGAACATGTGACTAGCATGCACAAGGCCCTGGATTTAATCCCCAGAACCAAAAAAAAGGGGGGGGGGAGAAAGAAAACATTACCAATGTAATTCATACCCTCTTTGGAATCCTCCTTATTTGCAGCTTTCTCCCTCTTGAACGTTATGTAACCACTTTCTGAAACTTATGATTAGCCAACCCATGCATTTCTTTATTTTTATCAAGTATATATGTATCCATGGGGACAGAGTTACTAGGGATTGAACACAAGGGTACTCTATTCTACTGAGATATATCTCCAGCCATTTTTGGAATTTTGAGACAGGTTCTCACTAAATTGCCTAGGCTGACCTCAAACTTGCAATCCTTCTGTCTCAGCCTCCCCAGTTGGTGGGATTACAGGTGTATACCACCATGCCTGGCTTATATGTATCCTTAAGAAATATGTAATATATTTGCATGCTATAAGCTTTATATAATTAGTGTCACACAGTATATATGCTACAACTTTCTTTTATTTTTTCTCAGTATTATGTTCATAGGAGTTGTCTATATCAAGTCATATTTGTTATTTCATATTTCATTAAATAAATATACCATAATTTCTCTTGTGTTCTTCCATTGCTCAATATTTAAGAGGTGTGCAACTACAAATAAAGTTTTGACAGATATCCTTTGGCAAATTCTATTTATTTTTTCCTCATTTAGGATATTCCCTAGGTATAGATCCCAGAAGTGAAATCACCCAAGAGCATGAACATTTTTAAGATCCTTGCACATTTTGCCACACTGCCTTTCAGAAGGAGCATACAACTTTTATATGGCCACTAGATATGTATTAGTTTTTTGTTTTATCATATACTCACAAGATATGCATGATACTACTAATATTTTCTTGAATTTTAGTTAATTTGCTCAGCAAAAACTGACATTTTGGGGTTGGGTCTGTGGCTCAGCAGTAAACACTTGTCTGGCATGTGTGAGACACTGGGTTCGATTCTCAGCACTGTGTAAAAAAAAATAAATTAAATAAAGATCCATCGACAACTAATAAAAATATTTTTTAAAAACCTGATATTTTTACTTCTAGTGAACTTGAAATTGAAAAACTTTTCTAGTTACCTATTAATCATATTCTTTTGTGTTCTGTCTTTTTATGCTTTTTGCCTAACAAAACTATTGAAGACAGTGTCTTTATCTCATTTTAATAGCTTTTTATGTAACAATATATTGACTCTGCCAAATTTGCTGCAATTTTTTTCTAGATTTTTTTTTACAGTAGTTTGTTTGTTTGTTTATGGTACTAGGGATTGAATCCATGGGTGTTTTACATCCCCAGCTACTTTAATTTTTTTTTTTTTTTGAGACAAGTTCTCACTTATGAGTTGCTCAGGCTGACCTCTTACTTGCAATCCTCCTATCTCAGCCTCTTGAGTTACTGGGATTACAGATGTGCATTACCACTCCTGGCTCATGGTTTAGTTTTTAAATAATGGCCATAAGATGTAATCAAACATCTTATAATTTTGTGAACTTGCTTATATGACTGGTCATTCAATAACAGAAGTGAACAACATGACTTTAAAATTATTAATATATAATTAAAATTTGCAAATGTGTCAGCTAATATGAAATTGGCTAAATCTTGTAATTCTCCTGGTAATTTTAATTCACCCATTTTCCAGAGTAGCACTGATGGACTGTTCAATGTTTACCTCCCTGTAGTTTGTAAATTATAGATAACCTATGATATCCAATAGAAATCTTTCATTTGTACTTTCTTTGTCTCTTTTGTACTGCTATAACAAAACACCTGACACTGAAATTTTATAAGGAAAAGATGTTTATTTTGGCGCACACATTTAAAAGCTAAAAAGTCTAAACTTGGGTGTCACATCTGGTGAGGGACTCATGTTGCCTCATAATATGACAGATTGCATTACATAGTGGGAAGAAGGTACCAAAGAAGAGGTGTGGCCTTGTTTTATAACAATCCTCTCTCATAGTAACCATTCTCTCAAGATCCAACCTACTCCCCAGAGATAAGCATGAATCCCTTCTGAGAGCACACCCCAATGACCTAATTACCTCTCACTAGCCCTCACATTTTAAAGATCTCAGTACTTTTACACTGGGGACCAAGTCTCCAGCACATGAACCTTTGAAGGTTTTGATATATGTCAAAATCATAACACTTTCCTCATGCAATCTGGGCATTTGGTTTACCATTGAGTTACCTCCCTAGGTCCCTCCTTTATTTTCATGTTTTCTTAAGAAAATAACTAGCAGTTCAGGTTTAAATTACCATTAAAATTTTTTAAATTACATTTCATTAGATTAGCTAATATTGGGAAATTGGCTATTTATATATCTTTCTTTTTATTTGCTATTTCTTTATGATTTATACTACTTTTAAAGGTGAACTCTTCTATGATTTTAAAATGAAGATTAGGACTCAGAGTATAACTCAGTGGTAGAGCACTAGTCTAGTATATGTTAGGTACTGGGTTCCATGCCTAGCAGTTGAGGGAAAAAAACGTTTTGGCCTTCAAAAAAATTTAAGACATAGGTTGAACTAATCAGTTATCAGTGATTGCACTCTAAGGAGAAAAGTAAAAATATACAGTAATTATTTCCAATTCTTTTTTTAAAATATTTTTTAGTTGTAGATGGATACAATACCTTTATTTTATTTATTTATTTATTTTTATGTAGTGCTGAGGATCTAACTCAGTGCCTCACACATGCAAGGCGAGGGCTCTACCACTGACCCACAACCCCAAACCCTATTTCCAATTCTTATACCTCTTGTGTTATGAAGAAAGACATAGAAATTGGTAGAAGCTTCCTTTGAAGACTTACAGAATTAATATAGCTCTTGACAGGTCAAAACAACATTACTGAACAATTGCTTTATGTTCAAGTCTGAGCAAATGCTAAAAAATATAGAGAGTGAATAAATAGCCTTTTCAAATAGAGAAAACAGGAATAGTAAGAAATTACATTGCCAAATCAGATTGTAGATAGTCTCTTATGATTTGCTAAAGAAATATGGATTTCATTCTCTAGCAATTGACAACATTGAAATATGTTCACTTATTTTGCTCATCCCATAAGTCAGCAGGCATCTTCAGTTTTTAAAATTTATTTATTTATTTATAATTTAAATTTATATATAATTTAAAATTTATTTATTTATTTATTTACTTACTTACTTACTTATTTACTGGAGTTGAACCCCAGGCCACTTTACCACTGAGCTACATCCCTAGACCGTTTTTTCTTTCCTTTCTTTTTTTAAATTTTGAGATAGGATCTAGCTAAGGTGTTGAAGCTGTCCTCAAACTTCTGATTCTCCTGCCTCAGTCTCCTAAGTCGTTGGAATTACACGTGTGAACCACAATTCTGGGCTCAGTAGGCATCTTTAAAATACATAGACAAGGCTTGGGATATGTTTGTGTGTGTGTGTGTGTGTGCGATTTGTCTCTCATGCTCAAGTCCCT
The DNA here is from genome assembly GCF_045843805.1 of Urocitellus parryii. NCBI lineage: Eukaryota > Metazoa > Chordata > Mammalia > Rodentia > Sciuridae > Urocitellus > Urocitellus parryii. The sequence goes on from NC_135534.1 coordinate 117,161,967, forward strand.
GGGTCTTATTTCTAGCCGTGCAAAAATAAATAAATACATCAACTACAGAAACACATTTGGAACTACCTGGACCTATTGCAATACCATAAATCTACTTAAATAACAAAATTCTGTTTTCCCTTGAATTAAAAACAAATGTGTATTACAAAGATAATGCAAGAGGCAGTGTAAGAAATGGCCTGGATAGAGGAGATACGGATGGAGAGTGGCTGTTGGGAGACTGATTGATTGCCACAGTCCAGGTGAGACATGAAGAAGGTCTGATGTTACAAGACATCATGCCATGCACTGCAGGGAAGACTAAGCTGAACAAGACATGGCTCCTGCTGTCAAGGATAAAGGAACGAGATGGCCAAACTCTATGTTTGTTTACCTTAACATAATGTCCCTGGAGGCAGTCATGTAGAAAGACACAAATAAGAAAAGATATAGTTTTTAGAAAATCTTGCTGAAGAGAAAGATTATAGAAAGCAATGGTTTTTGCTCCATCCTTTCAATTTGACTAAGCATTTCCTGTGTATTTATATAATCAGTCTATATACTCTGCTGTTGGTGTTTTGACCAACAATACATAACAATGCAATGGGAACAATGTAGTCAGCTGTTGCCTGGACTTGTTAGCAGATGTCATTTCAGTAACTACTTGCTGATTCAGAGACAAGAAGAAAGTCAAAAATCTCTCCCAGCCCCATGGCTAAGAGATTACAGGAGTGTCGAAATCCACAGTAGTGAAAACCTTTTTGACAGTGGCTTGCTTATTCATGCGCTGTGTCACTAGTTAGTCTGGACTGGAAGTCTGTTCTAAACTTAAAGAAATAAATGAGTCATGTAAATGATTTCCAGGGCTTGGTATCCTGGACCTTGTGACAAAAAGACTAGTCATTCCATCCTTCTTCCCTGGCCTGGGGCATCATTATTCACCTTTCTCTTGTGTGGATTCACAGGCTCAGCTGAGCTACCATAATATACCTGTTAAGGAAATACCCAGAAAGAGATCATTCATTAATAAAAAAAAAAAAAAAAAGATGAATTTGGAAGCAGATAGAGTTGAAAATGGGTCTTCTCAATGGAGAATGACTTGCTGTGAGTTAGTTTACCTCTCTTGCAGCCACAGTTTTCTTACTTCAAAAATATGCAACCACACATACCATATACCAATTTAAAATAATAGATATGCAGTACCTTGTACCCTCGTTCTTTACTAGTCGGAATGTAAAATGGGGCAGCCACTTTGGAAAACAATTTGGCAATTTCTTAAAAAGTTAAACATAAATGTACCATACAACCCAGAAATTCTACCCTTTGACTTGGTAGTACAAAGCAAGTTCCTGAACTTTGTTTTTATTGTTGTTATTGTTGTTGTTGTTGTTGTGTGTGTGTATGTGTGTGTGTGGTGTTGGGGATCCGAACCCAGGGCCCCATGCATGATAAGCAAATGTTCTATCACCGAGCTACTTCAATGTCCTCCTCCTTTTTTATTTTTTATGGTATTGGGGATTGAATCTAGATATGCTCTATCAGTGCCACATCCCCAGCTCTTTCAATTTTTGAGACAGAGTCTCAAAAAGTTGCCCAGGCTGGCCTCAAACTTGGGATCTTCCTGCAGTCTTTAGGATTACAGTAGGCGATACCATGCTCTGCTGGTTTTTTTGTTTGTTTGTTTTGGTGGTGGTGTTTTTTTTGTTTTGTTTTGTTTTGTTTTTGAGAAATGGGTCTTGCTCTATTTCCCAAACTGTCCTCAAGTGATCCTCCTGCTCTTGCCTCAGTTTCCAAGTGACTGGGACTACAGGTATACACCTCTGTTCCCAGCCAAGGCCCTGAACTTGAAAGTTTTCTTATCTAAAATGAAAATACATAACATAAAGTTATTATTTTTTTGATGATGATGATGATGATGATGATGATGCTTGAGAGTGAACCCATGGCCTTCTGCATTTTTGGCAAATATTTTACATCTGAGCTACATCCCTGGCCCCACCATAGGGTTCTGTAAAAATGTTTCCTTTTATTATTGTGGTGGTGGTTTTTGATAGAGTACTTTTTAGAAATCGTTTTTCTTATTTGTGTATCCTGGACCATATATGTGTATCTGTTTCAACTTTTCTCAGAAACATAAAATTAAAAGAAAAGAGCAGTTTGTAAAATCACATGCAATATGATTCATTGTGAATTTTAAAACTAAAACATGTGTTTTACATATGGTTCATGAATATATGCATATATAAAAAAAGTACTTAAAATGGGTGGGAAAAGACTAAATTCATGCTTATGGTTACTTATGAGGAGAAAGGAGCCAGGAGACTGGGAAGGATTCACAGGGGATGTTGGTGCTGCTGTAGTGGCTTTTTTGTTTTTGTAGTGCTTGGAATCAAACCTAGGACCTCGTATATGCTAGACAAGTGCTCTACCACCGAGCTATACTTCCAACCTTTTATTTCTTAAAAAAGAAGGAGGAGGAGAAGAAATATGCAAAGCAAACATAACAAATTATGAACAACTTTCCAGTCTGGGTATTAGTGTTTACTATATTATTCCCTGTGCTCTTCTCCTTTAAAAAAAATAATAAAATAGGGCTGGGGCTATAGCTCAGTAGTAGAGTGCTTGCGTAGCATGTGTGAGGCACTGGGTTCGCTCCTTAGCACCACATAAAAAGTAAATAAAGTAATGGCATGTTGTCCACTTACAAATATTTAAAAAAATTTTAAAAATCTTCTTAAAAATGTTTCAGTTTAATGCTGAAATCTAGAGAAAACATAAAAGAATAAAGAAAATAATAACGATGATAACTTTCACAGAAATAACCATTATCAACATATTTTGGCATATGTACCTCTCATCTTTTTCATTCAGTTATATGTACAAAACTTAAAAACGACTGGATAACTTTATTTTGGTATACTTAAGTCGCCTGCTGTCAGCTGAGTTGGATTGCCTTTGGCCTAGGTGTCAAATGGCAGGTCTTACATAAACAAGACTATTCCCACCCCCTTTTATTATTAAAGCTTCTGGTTTATAAACTTGCCTTTTACAAAAGATCTGTTGTGTAGCATGTAAATATTTAATATGATCCACATCACTTAGGCCTGCCTGATGTTTGTTTTTCATTTATATTTCACTGTATTGCATAATACCAAATTCATCTGCCAATTCACTCCATTCCATTTATTAAAAAGAAAAGAAAACTAACCAAAATTGTTTGCCAGTTTTTTGTAGATACCAAATGTCCAGGTGATCAATTACATTTTTTCTTTTTTAGCTACTTGGTTTGGAATTATATGTGTCTTCCTTCTACCTTAATAATAATAACATTTTTTTCATCCCTATCCTTTCACTTCTTAACTACTTTTTTCCTTGACTTTGAGTATAAACTGAAGAACTGACTAAAGTTAAGTTTTCAATTGTAAACCAGTCAAGAAATCTGGATTTGGTGTCTAATAACATGGAGAAGCCCCTGAGAGTCTAGAACTGCACTGTCCAAAATAGTAGCCACTAGTTACTTATGGCTATTTTAGTTTAAATTCATTAAAACTAAGTAAAAATTGAAATTCATCTACTTAGTTATGCTAGGTACATCTCTCCTTTTTTCATTTTGGGGATTCACCACAGGGTTTCTTGCACGCTAGATATGAGGTTTCTACACCTTCAGCTCACACTAGGCACATTCAAGGTCTCAATAGTCACATGTGCCTAGCAGCTATGGTACTGGTTGCACAGATAGAGAACATGTCCTCATCTCTATTGAGTAGTGCTGATCTGGAATTAGGTGGCAGCAGGCAGCTATGGTCATTTCCTGCACTTTCCAAATTTTCCACTTTCATTTTCTTAGCTTTGGAAACTTCTGTAGGTGCAATTGTGAATAAGCAAACTGTAGGGATACATGAATGATAAAGACAGAGCTTATCAGAGGCAACTCTGCCCTTCCCTAGAGACTGCTACTCTGCTTTTTTTTTTTTTTTTTTTTTTTTTTTTTTTAATGCTGGGGATTGAACCCAGGGTCTTTAGCATACTAACTAGTCAGTAGCTTTACCACTCAGCCCACTGAGACTGCTATTTCTGGTAAGCCTCTCAGGCTCTGTCCCAGCCCACACCTTCGAGATTTTCAGATAAAGACCTTACCAAGAGACACAAGTAGATTCATCCATCTAAGCCTCCTTGTTATGTTCACTTGTGATAGAGTTTAAGAATTTGAAGCAAACATATCAGAGAATTCAATTTCATCTTCAGAAAAACGTCTAGTTTCTGGATCTATCTATAGACAATCCCTGACTTATTGATGGTTTGACTTATGATTTTTTAAATTTTACAATGGTGCAAAATGATAAAAATGATAAACATTTAGTAGAAATCATACTTTTATTTATTTGCAGTGCTGAGGATTGAACACGTGGCCTCAAACACACTAGGCAAGCTCTCTATACTGAGTTACATCCCCAGTTCTATATTTTGAATTTAGTATTTTGATTTTCCCCCTTAGGCTAACAATACATGGTATGATCCTCTCTTGTAATTCTGGATAGTGGCTGTGAGCCACAACTCCCAGTAATCCCCGAGGTCAGGAGGGAAAACCACCAATACTCTGTAGCTTACTGTGTTGCTAAGCTAGGATGTTCTGTAGGTTAGGTGTATTGAATGCATATTTATTTATTTATTTTTTCAGGTGCTAACGATGGAACTGCAGGTCTCAATCATGCTAGACCAGTGCTCTACCACTGACTGAGCTAGACCCCCAGCCTTGACTTTGAGGAGTATCTGTACTTCCTTCTAGGAAAGAAAAAAAAAACAAACTAATAGTAATTTGTAAAAGTGGGGTATGGAAAGCAGGAAATTGGCAAATAGGTATGAGATGAGTCCAAAAGGCCAATAAGTGGTCACAGCTAAGAGTAACTCCTACTTTTATAAAGGACACACTCTGCTTTTAAAAGATAGGGCAAAGAGATAAGTTAACACCTCCTAATCATTGCATCAAGGAAAAACAATTAGCAAATGAAATTTCTGATGAAAATAACTTTCAAAACTTAGGAGGGGCTGAGGATGTAGCTCAGTGACAGGGCATGTGCTTAACATGCATGAGTTCAATTTAACATCCAGCACCTGCACTATCCCCCCACTTCCCCACAAAAACATGAGATTCTCTTACAATTCTTTCCACTGTTTCTGAGATCTCACCTAGTGGACTATATTTAATCTTTCATTGGTTTCATTTTCTCTATTGATTTTTTCATTTTGCTTTTCCAGAGATAGGTTCTACTGCTATTCTAGAACGACTCAATATACCATTCAAACCTGAAATCACCACATTTTATTAGATTACCTACAAAGCATTTATTATTTCAATTAATAAAAATATGTCCTTTGCAATAATTGCCTTCGGCCATAAGCACAAAGTTGAAAAACACTCAGTAAGTTATGTAAAACTGTAAAAGTCCTCAGCAGATGACAAATGTGTGCTTTAGGCATTAAGCCATTTCAAGTAATTTTAAAGCTGCTTTCACAAAATACTCTTGAGTGGAGAGGCCAGCTGAGGAAAGAAAAATGTTGGCCCAAACTCTGAAAGAAGCCAAGTTGGAGGCTTTACCAGGATTGCAGTGAGTGGGGAGGAACTTATGTAAATAAGGGTTGTTCATGGAGAGGCCTGTGCAGTTCATCTCCTCTTCTGTAAATGGAACTTGGGAACTGCAAGTAGATGTGGCCGACCAGATCTCAAATGGCTGTAGCACTGCAGAGGGAAAAGACAGTCTCTGGGTAACCAAATCCCAGACCACTTAAGTCTTTAATAGACATGGTCAACACTTACTAATTCTCCTTTGAAGCAAATAGGCAGCTTGTCTAGGTCCCTCAAGACATATTTAATCTCCTACTTTCAGAGTTTTGGAGGTAAAGGAAATAAATCTGATTCATCTTTATTTAATCTTGTTATCTTCCTCTGAATGCTGGGCAAATAATAGCAAGGTACGCCGCCACCATTGGCTCCTCCTCAACTCACTAGGGGCTAATCATCTCTTCCAGCTACTCATCTTTGCCTCTTTGTATTAGCAATAATGAGCTCGGAAAGAGGATCTGAGAAGGCTCTTTGATTTTAATCAGCCTCACAGACTTACTTGTTACAAACAATCTCACTTGTTGTTGAATATGTTATTTAGGGCAATGCTCAGATTCCCTGAATAAGAATAGTTACATGCTTATGAAAAAAGCATATTCCTGAGCTCCACTTCCAATGCATCACCATCTTTGGAGAGAAGTGCTAGGAATCTGCATTTTAATAAGCTTTCTTTGTGATTCTTAGGCACATTAAAATTAAAGATTGAGGACTGGGGTTGTGGCTCAGCAATAGAGCTGCTTGCCTAACACATGCCCTGGGTTCGATCCTCAGCACCACATAATAATAAATAAATAAAACAAAGGTATTGCATCCATCTAAAAAAAATAAATAAGATTGAGTGGATAAGCCAGTGCAGTGGCACACACTTGTAATCCCAGTGACTTTGGATTCTGAAGCAGGAGATTTGCAAGTTCAAGACCAGGCTTGACAATTTAGAGAGACCCTGTCTCAAAATAAAAAAATAAAAAGGCTAATGATACAGCTCAATGGTAAGGTGCCCCAAGTTCAATCTCTAATAGTACAAAAAAGAGAGGAAGAAAGAAAAAAAAATTAAATGGATGAAGGAGAAAAAAAAGGTTTTATATACCTTTTACCATGAAGAAACAAGACAATTCAGAAATTGAGCTAAATCTCTGGGCTTAAATAAATAAAAATTAATAATTTTGAATTAATTCAAAGTCAAAAGCAGAAGTAGGAGAATTTTGTAGTTTACTTCTAAGGAGTCCTATGACTTAGCAAACAGTGATGATATAGGCCTCTCATTTTTCAAGCTAGTCTTAATCTCAAATATTGTGTTGTAGGTGCTGGGGTGTAGCTCAGTTATAGAGCATTTGTCTGGTATGTACGAGGCCCTGGGTTTATTCCCAGCCTTGAAAAAAATTGGGCATTAGTTGTCAGAACCATCAGCAAGTGTTTATCTCCTCTTTATTTCCATTTCTCATTTGAAAAATAGAATTTTCTATTCCATAAACTACATAATCTTTTATTTTTTTAATTTTTATTATAGATAGACACAATACTTTCATTTTATTTATTTGTTTATTATGTAGTGCTGAGTGCCGAACCCAGTGCCCCATATGTGCTAGGCAAGCACTCTACCACTAAGCCACATACCCAGCCCTATATAATGTTTTTTGTTTTGTTTTGTTGTTGTTTGTTTGTTTGTTTTTGTGGTGCTGGGGATCAAACCCAGGGCCTTGTACATGGGAGGCAAACACTCTACCAACTAAGCTATATATTCAGCCCGTGCATAATGTTTTAATAAACATGGATCAAATGAGATAAGATGTATGAAAGCAATTTGCAAACGATAGAGTGCTTTACAACCATTATTAAATCCAGGGAATAGTGAATTGTATTATTGTTTCATTGACTAATTCTATGTCATTTTGAAAAAAATCAACTACTAATTCAATATTTTCATTTGTGAATTAGGGCCATGTCTTTGAATCATGAGTGAGCTATATTGTGGCACAATGAATCCACTCATTGTTTGTCTTTGCAAATTGAGTTACCCATGTGGTAATTTATTTTATTTTATTTATTTTTTTTTTTTTTTAATATTTATTTTTCAGTTCTCGGCGGACACAACATCTTTGTTGGCATGTGGTGCTGAGGATCGAACCCGGGCCGCACGCATGCCAGGCGAGCGCGCTACCGCTTGAGCCACATCCCCAGCCCCAATGTGGTAATTTATGATTGTGGAGATATTCAGCTAAGATGTGTAGTTTAGGGTTCTTTGTTTTAGTTGTAGATGGACACAATACCCTCATTTTATTTATTTATTTATTTTAATGTGGTGCTGAGGATCAAACCCTGTGCTTCACATGTACCAGGCAAGTGCTCTACCACTGAGTTACAGCCCCAGCCCTTAGGGTTCTTCTTAACTGCAAACACAATTGAAATCCTCATCCCTCTCACCTTTATTCTTCATATTGTTTATCTTCTTTTTGTTGTTTGTTTCACTTTTATTACTGATTTGTTTTATTTTAAGTAAATAATGCATTTGAAAAAAAATTTAAAAATAGCTGGGCACAGTGGTGCTTGCATGTAATTCCAGCATCTCAGGAGGCTGAGGCAGGATGATTGGAAATTCAAAGCCAGTCTCAGCAACTTAATGAGCCCCTGCTCAAAATAAAAATAGAATACATACGTGTATGTATGTGCCAAACACACACATACATACACATACACAAAGCTATAAAATAAAACATTTCTTTCTCCCACTACTACCCATTCCATACATCTATTTCCCACCTACCCTTTACAGGAAATCACTATCATTGACTTCATGTGTATACTTTATTTTATTTTTTTTTTTTTTAAAAAATATTTATTTATTTATTTCTTAGTTCTCGGCGGACACAACATCTTTGTTGGTATGTGGTGCTGAGGATCGAACCCGGGCCGCACACATGCCAGGTGAGCGCGCTACCGCTTGAGCCACATCCCCAGCCCCATGTGTATACTTTAAAATTTATTTTTATTTATATGCAAGTATATAAATATATATCATTCCTATTTGTTTGTTTGTTTATTTATTTTTATGTTGCTGGGATGAAACCCAGATGTAGCCCCTTGTTTTACTTTTTAGCATACTACATACACTGTTCTGCACCTTGCTTGCTTCATTTAACAAAGAAGGTTGGAGATTGTTTTCCATAATAGAACATAAAGTTTCCTCAGTTTTTTTTGACAGCCACAGTAAATTCCATTGTATAGTCGTGCCAACCATCATTCATTCAACCAATTTCATGTTCATCTTTTATACGGATTTCAATCTTTTGCTCTTATAAATAAGATTATGACAAATAAACTGGAACAATCATTATTTCCCATTTGTGGGAGTACATCTGTAGGATAAATTCTATGTAGCTTATTTTCTAGCCTCTGAATATTTTGATTGATTTTGGGGGATGATTCCCAAGTTGTGCATATCTTTTTTCAATTAGGGAAGCCAAAATTATACACAATATCTAAGAATGATCTTCCCAGTGCTGAATATATCGGGATCACATTTCTCCCTTTTTGTTTTTGCAAATCAGATCTGCCAGATCAATAAAGGATTTTTTTAAATGGCCCAACAACTATTCCAAAAATTAAAGTTAATTAAAGATAATGACCTAACATTTCTGAAGAATATTAGGACTGGGGTTGTGGCTCATTGGTAGAGCACTCACTTAGCATGTGTGAGGCACTGGGTTTGATCCTCAGCACCACATAAAAATAAATAAATACAATAAAGTCATTGATTGTGTCTATCTACAACTAAAGAAAAAAATATTTTAAAAATAATATTAAACATCTGAGCACCATGATTTCCAGTTGTTTTGTTGCTACTTAGTTTTAGACTTCTTTTTATCTTTAACATACACACTCATTGTTTTGGTTCCCACCTTAATGGAAGATTTGATTAAGGCCAAAGCTGCCCAGTATAAAGCAAAGAAAGCAGTTACAAACAGGGAATAGAGTGTGAAAAATATTACAGCACACATTCAGAATTTTTGATGGCTAATGATCTGATTTTAAATTTCATCTTGTGAGGTACCATGGTGTACACCTATGATCCCAGCAACTCAGGAGGCTGAGGCAAGCGGATCACAAGTTCAAGTCCAGTCTGGGCAATTTAGAGAGACTTTTGTTTCAAAATAAAAAATAAAAATAAAAAGGGCTGGGATTGTTGTTCAGTGGTAGAGCACCCCTGAGTTCAATCCCAAGTTTTTAATGTTGATTAATACACAATGTTTCAATGCCACTTAGTGGCAGGGAGAATTTGAAGTATTTATTGAATACACATAAAACCAATAGGCACTGGATTTATTTTTGATAAGATGTAGAACTCAAATGGAAAGCTACAAATTACACCCAAAGTTCAATTTAAGTAACTGTCCTGCTATGATTTTCTCTATGTTTTAGCTGTTCTTTTCTTCCTTTCCTCATTCCCAAATGCCCTTTTGCCAGAATTGCTTAATCAAGGGTAAAATAGACTTAAAAAATAAAAGTCTGTCCTTGCATTTCCTCAAGGGAATGACTAAAAGGAGGGTATAACAGTTTGAGAAACTATGACAGAGGTCTTAGACAACACATAAAATAGATGTGTGGTTGAAAACTGACTTTGGTTTTCATCAGACAACTCTGTACTTAAATTGGAGTTGACACATAATGCAAACTGAGTGATAGGAAACGAGAAAATTCAGGATTGAATACCAAAAATATTTTTCTGAAGAACTAAGCAAATTAGCCATGTAGATGAGGAATTAGATGGAAAATCATTCTTTACCTATTCTTGAAGTCAGAAATTCTTAGATCTGCTGCTACTGTACCCTTGGTCACTCTAAATTCAACCTCATAAATCCAGAAAGCTTTACCTTTAATCTATTTAGGGCAGCTGCCAAGAGCAAAAGATTAAAACAACCACTACAAGAAAAACTTCTCCTTGCAAGGATGGGTTATTGCCCCATAGATCAGTCTTCATGACTTGAAATGGTTACAATCTTTTTATTTGATGACTGTTAACTTGATCTTGTGATATTTGAGTATCGCTATTCTCACCTAACATGTCAGCTCTTGACCTGTGTGCCTTATAGTTTGTCTTTACTGCAACTTTCATGCAAATAATTTATTTCTGTGTGAAAGGTCACACATAGGATCCAACATTGATTTGAGAAACTGGTATGCATAGTTGGGCATCATGTCGCATGCCTGTAACTTAGCAACTCTAGAGGCTGAGGCAGAAAAGATTGCATGTTCAAAGCCAGCCTCAGCAATTCAGTGAAGCCCTCAGCAACTTGGTGAGACCCTGTCTCAAAATTTAAAAAAAATAGAAAGAGCCTGGGATGTGGCTCAGTGTTAAGCATCTCTGGATCCAATCCCCAGTACCAAAAAAAAAAAAAAAAAAAAAAAAAAAAAGAAAGAAAGAAAGAAGAAAAGAAAAGAAACAGGTATACAGGTATGCATTTTTATTTATCATTTAATATGAGTATGCACATATTAACTATTCACTTCTCTCCTTGCAGTCTCCTATAGAGGCAACCTCTTACTTTTCAGTGTTACCCTTAAATACTTTTTAGTATTCATTCAAAGACAAAAATTATATTTTTATCATATAACCAGAATGCATTGTTATATTTAACAAATTGGACAAAATTGTTAAGATGAGTCTTGATTCCATAATATTTTACCATATCTATGTAATCTAGTGTGTAAATACCAGCAAAGCACAGGTTTGGTTTTCTGAACAGATCTGGAGCAAATGTGAACAGTCCAAGATTAGTAATATCTGAAGGCACGACAGTGGTATTAGTCACCACATGGTAACATGTGCTTAGTCTAATCTGCAACTCACCCCAAATAGTGAAACACAGCTTATTGTAGTAGGTCAGGAAACAGCTCAAGTCTTTCCCAGCCTTCATCATGTAAAATGTAACAAGGGATTTAAAGCCGACTTTTGAATGTGTTTCTGGACTGCTGGATGCAGAACTCTTTTTATCTCAAAATAGTACAGACATCATCAAAAGTCCCTGTAGGGCAGGCATCCAGGGGCTTCTTTGAATGCTGCTGACGGTGCTTTCAAAGAGGCGTGCCAAAAAATGTGATCAGGAACCAGTTCTCTTAAGAAGTCAGGAGAGAGAGCCACATGAAAGGCCCTCCAGAGATTGGAGACCAGGAGAACTGTCTGCAAGTAAAATTACTGATTTGGTGTATACTCCTTTTTCAAGGTGTCATCTATATAAATAATGGTGTCATGGTAAAAATGTGGAAAACACCCATTTCTGACAAATGGACAGTAAAATATTTGGTGTTGTTTGAGCATTATGTGTCTAGCCTAGTACGAGAGAGAGAGAGAGAGAGAGAGAGAGAGAGAGAGAGAGAGAGAGTTCTAGAAAGAAGCAGACCTGGGTTCAAATTCTGTTGCTTCTACCTATTGTCTATGTAATGTGGAACACAGTAGTCTCCCCTAAGCCTCAGAGAATTACTGTATGAAATTAAAATATTACATTTCTCATATACCTTAATATTGAAAAGGACATTCACCAAATAGCTAGTATGAGTATTTTGGTCTACTGAAATCTGAACAGATGTCATTAATTAATGTATATCTTTTGGTTCTACATGGCAATCTCTTCCTTGGCAATCTCTTTCTTGAGATAGTGCTTTTTTTTTTTTTTTTTTTTTGGCAGCACTGGGAATGGAGCCTCGGCCTGGCCCATACTAGGCAAATGCTCTACCATTGAGCTATACTCCATCCCCAGAAATTTATTCTTAATAGTCAAAAAATGGAAAAAAAACCAAATGTCTGGGCTGGGGTTGTGGCTCAGTGGTAGAGCACTTGCCTACCATGCGTAAGGCACTGGGTTTGATCCTCAGCACCACATTAAATAAATAAATAAAATAAAGGTCCATTAACAACTAATAAAAATATTTTTAAAACCTCCCCAAAACAAATGTCCATCAACTGCTGAAGAGATAAATACAGTCTATCTATATAATGGAATGTTATTTGGCAACAAAGATGTGTAGAGTATAGCTCAGTGGTAGAGTGCTTGCCTAACATGTAGAAGGCTCTGCGTTTAATCCCAGCCTAAAAGAAGTAGGAAATACAAGCCAATTGCTGTGGTGCATGCCTGTAATCCCAGTGACATGGGAGGCTGAGGCAGGAGGATCACAAGTTTGAGACCAGCCTCAGCAATTTAGCAAGACCCTGTCTCAAAATAAAAATAAAAAGAACTGGGGATGGAACTCAGTGGGAAAGCATCCCAGTCCACCCCCCCCTAAAAAAGTAAGAAATACTGAACATGGTACAATATGGTTGAATCTTGAGAACATGCCAAATGAAAAAAAAAAAAAACAGTCTCAAAGATCACATGGTTTATGATTCTATTCATATAAAATGTATAGAAAAGGCAAATCGATAAATATGCAGAGTAAATTAGTGGTTGGGTGAGGATTGGAGAGAAATTGGAGTGACTGCCTGTGGACACTGTGCCTCTTTTGAGGGTAATGAAAACAGATTCTAAGTCAGATGTGGTGGTGCACACCTGTAATCCCTAAAACATGGAGGAATAGGGAGGAGATTGCAAGTCCAAGGCCAGCCTCAGTAACTTATGGAGGCTGTAAGCAACTTAGTGAGATCCTGTCTAAAAAATAAAAAGAAAGGTTTGGGGATGTGGCTCAGTGGTAAAGACCCCTGGGTTAAATCTCTGGTTTGAAAAAGAAAGAAAGGAAGGAAGGAGGGAAGAAAGAAAGGAAAAGAAAAGAAAGAAAAGTTTGTCAAATTACTTGTGGTGATGGCTGCACACTTCTGTGTATATACTAAACTTCATTTAATTGTATACTTTAGTGGGTTAATTGTAATGATATGTGAACTATGTATCAATAAAACTGCTACATAAAAAGTAAAACAAAAACAGAACAATAACAAACAATAAATTTGAAATATACCTTGGGGTCCCCTCAATTCTCTTACTTAGGTTTGCCTGAGATGCTAGCTGGGCTTACTCTCTGGCATTTTAAAATAAAAATATCAAATAAATAAGACTGTCAATAGAAGCCAAATAAAAATATGAGTGATAAACCCCTTTTGCATCTTAACTTTGACTTGGAGATTTTCTAGTTTAATTTCAAATTTCAAAGTAATTTAAAGTTGAGGGGTTTCAAAAACTCTACTAAATCAGTATATATTCAATGATACACAGAATAACAAAAACAGAATCAAAAAAATAAGAGAGCTAGGAAGAATATATGGGAAGGGGAAAAGATGAAATTTGTGGTTAACCTGGAGTAAGCTCCAAACTAAACTGAAGGTTGAGAAAAACAGTAACTAACAAACATTAACAAACATAACTGGTCTGTTGCCTAGTTAGCATCCTATCCCCCATTTCCCCTTCCGGTTTGATTTTCATTCAATTATTCACCTATTGCCCAACACCATTCCCATCTCCAATTGAGATACTCAGCACATTTCTATTTTCACCCTCTCTTCCCACCCCCATTGCCTAATTATTGATTCAAGGGTGGACATGTGACATAACATGTTCAACCAGAGAATCTCAGAACTATTGTTTGAAACGCTGGCAGAAGTTGTATTTTCTTCTGGACAATTTCCTGTGCAGATGTAGAACAGGATCTGAAACTGTGGCAAAGGACTGCCTTAGCCTGCTGATGAAGCAGCCACACCAGCAAGAACAAGAGGATCATAGACACATGAACTAAAGACCTGATTGGAACCATGCCGATCTCTGCCCCTTTATCTTTAGACTTATCCAGTCCAGATAAGCCAATAAATACTATTGTATAAGTCGGTTTGGACATTTATATTATTTACAGCCAAAAACATCCTAATGATATATGGGCTATCTATGATTCTAATTCTTTCTTTCTTTGTGAATTTCATGAATACTAGGCCACCAACAAGCTACATCCCTAGCCCTTGAATGCATTCTAACTGAGTTAATAACTATTAAAAAGTCTAAACTAGGGTGTGGTGGCACAAGCCTGCAATCCCAGCAGTTCAGGAGTTCAAAGGAGGATGGAGAATTCAAAGCCAGCCTCAGCAATTGAGAGAGGCCCTAAGCAATTTAGTGAGATCCTGTCTCAAAAAAGGGCTGGGGATGTGACTCAGTGGTTAAATATCCTTGGGTTCAATTCCTGGTACCAAAAAAAAAAAAAAAATGCTTAGAACAATGTCCAGCATGTAGTGAGTACTGATAACAGATAGTTGTAGTTATTATTATCAACAGAAGTATATTATAAAATGGAGATTATGATGACTACCCTGTCTACCTAATATGGTATTGTTTAAAAAAAAGAGAGAGAAACAAAAGAGAAGTGGATCATTACTCTCTCCATTATAAAAGTAATACATATCTATTATAGAAAATTTAGAAAACACAGAAATATGTTAACAAGTGTTGAAACAATTATCGAAAATCCTTCCATGCAGAAAAATTAATATTTTGGCTTATTTTCTTCTTGTTTACTTTAAATGTATAATTTAAATTATTTTATATATGCAATTTGTATTATGCTTTTTAAAAATTTATCATACTTCAAATGTGTTTTTCATTTGGATTATTTTCCTAGAATGGAGTCCTAGAAACAAAATAAATAAGACTTATAGGTTCTTTTGAATATGAAATGAGGTAATGGATACAAAAGAAATTTGAAAATTGAAAAGCACTATATAAACATGAGCTATTATAGTAATATTATCTTTTCTTCCCCCAAACTTGCTGCACCACCCCAAACAACTATGACTACATACTGTCCTGTATTAAGTACTTATTATGTGCTATGTGCTGAGCTAACACAAAAGCACTTTACCCATTATTCTATTTAGTCTTTATAAGACCCCTGCTAAAAAGGTGGTATTATCCCATTTTACAAAGAGAATATGGAGCTTTGATGAAATTAGAGTAGCTAAGGGCACACAGCCAGAAATAATAAAGCAGGGATCTAAACACTGAACTTCCCTGAATCGAAATTCATGGTGTTATCTGCTATTCCACCCTGCCTTCAACCATCCTCCACCATTGTGCTATGCCCTAGACCCTTGTATTTTTTTCCTTATTCCTCAAGTCATGAGGTAAGGTTCACATGACTACTTCCTCTTGCCTGATTCAGCCCTCTTACTGTGTTGCCCCTAGATTATTGCAGTCTTCTCCTGGTTTGGCTCATCCCTAATCTATCCTCTAGTCAACAATCTTTCTAAAATGCAAATGTAACCATCACTTAGTGGTCTCCTATAGCTATCAAAATAAAGAGCAGCGCTAAGTTTGCAGCTTAGTGGTAGATGCTTGCCTAGCATATGCGAAGCCCTGGGCTTGATTCCCCAGCATCAACAAAAAGTAAATAAAGGACAAAATCTTTGTCTCTCAGGATTTCTCTTCCCACATAGATGTCTTTTCTGGACAGTGTGTACTTAGCATGAAAAATATTGTGCTCAGTTTTGGATTCCCCATTTTTAGGGGCTGACTGATAAATTGGAAAGCATGTCTCTATATACGATCTTTTGTTTTTTTTTTGGTGGGGGTTACTGGGAATTGAACTCAGGGGTGCTAACCACTGAGAAAACATCCCCACCCTTTTTAAAAATATATATTTTATTTAGAGACAGGGTCTCACTGAGTTTCCTAGGGCCTTGCTAAGTTGCTGAGGCTGGCTTTGAATTCACAATCCTCCTGCCTCCTGAGCTGCTGAGATTACAGTTGTGTACTACTTTGCCCGGCTTTATATACATTCTTTATTAAAAAAATATATTTTTTAAAAAAATATATATTTTTAAATTATAGATGGACAATACCTTTATTTTATTTATTTACTTTTATGTGGTGCTGAGGATTGAACTCAGTGCCTTACACATGCTAGGCAAGTGCTCTACCACTGAGCTACAACCCCAGCCCTATATACATTCTTTTTTTTTTTTTTTTTTTTTTTTTTAGAGAGTGAGAGAGGGGAGAGAGAGAGGGAGAGAGAGAGAGAGAATTTTCTAATATTTATTTTTTAGTTCTCGGCGGACACAACATCTTTGTTGGTATGTGGTGCTGAGGATCGAACCCGGGCCGCACGCATGCCAGGCGAGCGCGCTACCGCTTGAGCCACATCCCCAGCCCCCCTATATACATTCTTGATTATAAAAATGATCAGAATATCTGAAAACAATGTCACACGTAAAATGGTTTAAAAAAAGGAGTAACTTTACAGTAAAGAAATAATTTTGAGAGTGAGGGGGCTGAATGAAGAAGGCAGACATCTTCAAATATGTGATGGAGCGCTAGGCATGAATGGCAGACTCCTGTATTCTTCCCCTCACCTACTTGAGATACTAAGGTGGGAGGATCATTTGAGCTCACCAGTTCCAGATGAGACTGGGTAACACAGCAAGACTATGTCTCAAGAACAAAACAAATCAAACAACAAAAATTATGCAAAATTAGCTTGACTAAAAGACAACATTTCTAGCCAATAGACTTGTGAGTTTCTGTATGTTACCATTATAGATATTCGTGGGTTTTTTTTTTTTTTGTTGTTGTTTGTTTGTTTGTTTTTAGTGCAGTTCTCACTATATTTCCCAAGGAGGTCTTGAATTTGGGGAATCAAGTGATTCTCCTCACTGAGCCTCCTGGGTAAGTTGGGACTATAGGTTTATAGAATCTCAGCTGGTTCTATGAAACATGTTGTAGAAAGAACCTTGCACAGAGTAGAAAGATGATCTACCTTCAAACTCTTAGACTTGTGGTATCTCAGACTAATTCCACATCAGCTTTTCTGAAAAGCAAGTACCATGCAGAAATCACCAACAATAAGAGGTTGGGGTTGTGGCTCAGTGGTCGAGCGTGCGCCTTGCACATGTGGGGCGCTGGGTTTGATCCTCAGTACTACATAAAAATAAATAAAGTTGTTGTGTCCATCTACAGCTGAAAAAAACATTTTAAAAAGAAATCACCAACAATAAGAACTTTTAATGCATGCAGTTCCCGGAACTGAAGTTTGTACTTATATTTCCTGTACTGAAGGTAGGAAAAATGATTATTCCAAGAAAGACCAAGCAAAAGCACTACAAAATGTGGCATTGTTATGAGAAAATAATCACAGCCCACAGGTAGAATAAACCAACTAAAGTGCAAGGAATGGGTTGGCTTCTTTCAAATAAGACTTAGGAACAACAGTAAATGAAAGAAGCTCAACAGGCAGCTCACATAGAATGACAACTCCTTCAAACATGCAAACATGATTTGCAACCAGAAGCAGTTTTTCTGCAGAGTTAATGAACAGTAAGTTTCAGGGCCACTTGGTTGGCCCAGTCTTTTTCAAGGCTCTGGTAGGAACCCTCATAATCTTACACTGTCTCTTTCTTTAAGAAGGCTCCCTAGATTATCCTTACAAAGCCTGCTTGCTTCAAGCCTATAAACCAGTTTACCAGCAAAACAAAACTTGGTATGTGCATAGGGTGTTTAAAAGTTGTTTTTTTTTTCCAAGCATGTGATTTCAAACATGCTTCCATATGTAGATTTTAATCAATTCAAGCAATATTAGTTTATTTTCTTTCTTTCTTTTTTTTTTTTTTTTTTTTTTTTTGGTACCATGGATTGACAGGAACACTTGACCAGTGGGCTTTTTTTTTTTTTTTTTTTTTTTTTTTTTTTTTTTTTGAGACAGGGTCTTACTAAATTGTTCATAGCCTTGCTAAATTGTTGAGGTTGGCAAGCCTCCTGCCTCAGCCTCCAGAGTTGCTGGGATTACAGATGTGTGCCACCACATCTGACTAGGATTTGATATTTTTGTCTACTTGTCTTATTTGATAAATCCTTTCGTCTACATCAGCAGGAGGTAGGGAAAAAAAAGACCATAAATTAAACTCGTTAAATCTTAATGATGTATTTATGTGGTAAAGGTGTGACTCACCTCAAGTTAAACCTGTTCTGCTCAAAGAAACTACTTTACTTCCCTCTGAGAAGAGATTCCACCTGCTCAGCATAGGTGCAGACAGAACACAGAAGCATTCTAGGCAGGAGAAAAAGATGGGACAGCTAGATATCATTCAAACTCCTCTTGAGTCACATTTTTAATTATCAATAATCACGCTTCAGAGAGACCTCATTGGCTACAATACTGACACTATGCAAAGCTATGAGTCACATTTTTGCTTTGTTTTATTTTGTTTGATACTGAGTATTGAACCGAGGCGTGCTCCACCACTGAGCTATATCCCCAGTCCTTTTTATTTTTTATTTGAGACAGGGCCTTGGTAAATTAATTAGACTGGCCTCAAACTTTCGATCCTCCTCGTTAGCCTCCAGAGTCACTGGGATTATAGGCTTTCACTACTGCACCTGACAATGAGTCACATTTTAAAAATATTTTTTAAAATTTTTAGTTGTAGATGGACACAATACCTTTATTTTATTTATTTGTTTATGTGGTGGTGTTGCTGATCAAACCCAGTGCCTCACACATTTGAGGCAAGTGCTCTACCACTGAGCCACAACCCCAGCCCATGAGTCACATTTTTATGGTGGCTTATTTATTATTAAAAGTATGATTTTGCTGCGCACAGTGGCGCAAGCCTGTAATCCCAGTGTCTGGGGAGGCTGAGACAGGAGGATCATAAGTTCAAGACCAGCCTCAGCAATTTAGCAAGGCTCTAAGAAACTGAGTGAGACCCTGTCTCAAAATTTAAAAGAAAGGGGGCTGGGGATGTAGCTCAGTTGTAAAGCACCCCTGGGTTAAATCTGCAGTACCCCCCTCCCAAAGAGTGATTTTTCAGAATATCACAAAGACAAAATAAAATACAAGTAAAAAGCTGGATGCAGAAGCTCATGCTTATAATTCCCAGTTAAGTGGGATGCTGAAGCAAGAGGATCACAAGTTCAAGGCCAGTATCAGCAACTTAGCAAGACCCTGTCTCAGAAATTAAAAAAAAAATAAAAATAAAAAAATTTAAGGGTTGAGGATGTAGCTCAGTGGTAGAGTGTCCCTGGGTTCAATTCCCAGTATTAAAAGTAAGTAAATAAATAAACATTTAAAAAATAAAACAAAATGCAAGTAAACAGAATGGCAAGGCATTGAAACATTTTTCATGTGTCTGTTGAGGGATTTATCTAATATTTTCTGATATGTCGTGAGGAGATGGCTAGTAGAGATGTGGTTAGAAGATCATCCATTTCTGAGCCAGAAAAGACAGGATTCAATTTCCTTCTCTGCTAGAACTGGTTTGGGCTATTGATAAATCATTTAACCTCTCTGAGCCTTAGTTTCCTCATCTGTAAAATGGGAATGATACTAACCTTACACATTTTAAACATTTCTCTGGCCTTTTCAGTTTCTCTCCTTCTACAAGCACATTTTTTTTTTCAGAGCTGATTTTTAAAATGTGTTCTTTTTACCGGCACTTTCTTATCAAGAGCAAACAGCAAAACTCCATACTCTACAGGAGACAGTTTTTGTTCCCTCTTTCAACAGGGAGCATCTTGGAAGAGATGACTGTAAATTATTAGCTCTCCTCACTGAGGAGCCACTTAAATTTTTGTTTTCTTCAATGGCCTCCAAGGTCAGTGGTTCTCTCTCAGTCCTCATATTACTTTTCTAACTTTTTAAAGTTATTTGGGATTGAGTCCAGGGGAGCTCTACCATTGAGTTACACCCCCAGCCCTTTGTATTTTTTATTTTGAGGCAGAGTCTTGCTGAGTTATCCAGGCTGACCTTAAACTTGGGATCCTCTTTCCTTAGCCTCTGAAGCATCTAGGATGACAATGTGTGCCACTATGTCTGGTGGCTTTTCTAATTTTTGACTCTATTCTGTAATTATAAATATTAATTGAATGAAAAACATCCTTTTAGTTTCTCTCTGCCTTTCTTGTTGCAGTCTGCATTGGCTATCTTATGGACTTAATTAATAAACTTTGGGTTGGTAACTTCATATTTTAATTCTGACTCTATCCTCTCTTTGTGCTTCCCCCGCAACCCCCGGGTAATTCCTAAGCATCTCATGCTGGAGATGTTGCTGGAATTTCACATCTCCATATTCTTCTCATCCCAATAATCATTTTTTCCCTATTTCTGTCAATGGCATTTTCATTACCGTGTTCTCCTAGGTGCCACTTTGGGGCACTCAAGTTTCTTTTCATTCCTCCTCCCTTTTCTTCACTCTACTTCACTGATTCCCTGGGTCAGTGACTGGCCAAAACTACACATTTTTACCTTTTCACCTGTCTCCTTTCTAATCCTACTGCAACTCTCTCAGATCTGCCCTACTGATTTTCCCCCAAGATTATAGTATATACCTAGCTGCCTCCTTACCTCCAGCTTCTAGTTCATTCCTCATCTAGTTATCACATTCATTCTTGCCTAAAAGCCAAGAATTATGTTCTTATCCAAAGGATTCTATGACTTCTTTGGGTAAACCCATTGGACTGTACTACCTTAATCATTTATCATGAACTTTGTGTTCTAATTAAGTGAAATGTTCATGTCTTAGCTTACCTATTTCACATTTTTCCAGTCCCACGCTTTGCTTGCACTGTTTCTTCATACTTCATGTTCTCTCCTGACACTACTTATGTACATCCTATATATATTCCCAGGAAATTTTGCATATCTCCTTTATGACCTTGGTCTGAGGTCCTTACCTAGGTGTAACCAACTTCCTTCTCCTCTTCATTCCCCCGAAGCCTTCAGTTCTCCCCATATGCATTTATGACTTTCTACCTAGTACTATCTTATGAACGTACAAGTTTCCTCCTCCCCAATAGATTACAAAGCTCATTTGATTATATATTTCATTCAGTAATTTTTTATTTTTTTGGTGCTGGGGATTGAACCCAGGGTCTCAAACATGCTAATCATATGTTCTACCACTGTGTTACATTCCCAATGCAGCAATATTTTTTGAATGTCCACTAAGTACAAATAAAATGCTACAATGTGGAGATAATAAAACATGGTTCCTCCCTTCAAGGAACTCATGATAAAAACAAATGATTCATACTTAGTTTACTTAGTAATATTGTGATAGAGATGTGTACACAATGTTTTGGGGAACACATTCCAAACTCATGCTGGAAGGGGAAGGAGAAGAGAAGAAAATTCCCATAAAAAGGTGATGCCAGACCAAGTCAAGGCAGCCAAGGCTGAATGGGAAAAGGGCAATTTGGGTAGCAGGAGGCAGATGTTTCAAGGTTACCAGTGGTAGGCCAAGGTATATAACTGATTCACACTTATTTCCCTTCCTTCACAGGTTACACCTGTGTTAAACCAGGATTGTTGCATTATAAAGTCTTAACCATCCTGATCTGTAATAAGAATAATAATACATCTTAATTTGGAAATTTAAAAATCATAACTATTCTTTTTTTTTAAGAATTAGTCTATTACTTTATTTTTAACTGTTTTTGTATACTCCCCCTTTTAAATCTTTCTCAAGATTGCAGCCTCCTATTAGTATTTCCTTTGTTTACAGAACACTCCTTAACTTTTTTCTTTTCTTTTCTTTTCTTTTTTTGGTATATGTGGTGCAAGTATTGATCCCAGGGCCTTGTTCATTCGAGACAAGCACTCTCAGCACTGAGCTACATCCCCAGCCCCCATAATTATTCTTACTATTTGTTGTTAAATCCTCTTT
Organism: Urocitellus parryii; assembly: GCF_045843805.1. Classification (NCBI taxonomy): domain Eukaryota; kingdom Metazoa; phylum Chordata; class Mammalia; order Rodentia; family Sciuridae; genus Urocitellus; species Urocitellus parryii. The sequence goes on from NC_135534.1 coordinate 117,184,184, forward strand.
CTTTAATTAAATGGTGGTGATAATAAATCGTGTCTTCATGGAATAAAATATTTTAAGAGGTGGTGTCTCCAGCTGGGGTTGTAACTCAGTGTAGAATGTTTGTGTAGTAGGCACAAGGTTTTGGGTTCAATTGCCAGCACTAAAAAAAAAAAAAGAGCAGATGGGTCTCTTATGTTGCCCCGGCTGTGCTTGAAAGCACTCCTCGGCTCTTGCAAATCTACCTTAGCCTCCTGAGTAGCTGAGATGCACATCACCATGTCTCCCTTATGTGTCTTAATGCTTTTATTTAAAAAACTAAAAATACTATTAATTTTAAGTTAGTTCTTCCAATTAAAAATGTTTTTCCTTTTCTATGATATCCAAGAATCAAGCAACTACTACTACTTTAGAGCAGCTGTTCTGAAAACTATTAGTGGGCTGGTGATGTAGCTGAGTGGTAGTGTACTTGCCTAGTATGCTTAGATCCCTGTGTTCAAGCCCCAGCACTACAAAAAGCAAACCATCAACAACACAACTATTGGGAAGAGCTTTGAACATATATGCATATACTGATTCCCTTGGATATCCCAGCCTTAGAGACTTAGGATTTCTGAGACTTTAAAAAAATTTTTTTTTAGTTGTTTAGGGACCTTTATTTATTTATTTATTCACATATGGTGCTGAGAATCAAACCCAGTGCCTCACACATGCTAAGCAAGTGCTCTACCATTGGGCTACAACCCCAGCTTGAGACTGGGACTTAAAATAAAACTCCTTGTTGAGGCTGAGATTGTGGCTCAGTGGTAGAGCGCTTGCATAGCACATGCAAGGCCCTGGGTTCTATCCTCAGCAACACATAAAAATAATAATAATAATAATAATAATAATAATAAAATAAAGGTATTGTGTCCATCTACAACTAAAAAAATAAATATAAAAAAATAAAACACCTTGTTGATTCTGAAAAATATCTTGATTTGGGAGCAACTATCATAGCCCTATTTATGCACCCCTATCTCCCTGCCCCATATATGCTGGATAAATGAACAAGAGGATGCTGCTAATGTAATTATACAGACAGGGACATGAACTTTGCTTTTTTACAACAAAGAAATGCACTTGTCTTAGGTGTACATGGAAGACACTGTTTTAGAAGAAAGTCTGATTTTTAAGAAGATGGAAAGAACAGATTATGGCCTTTTACTTTTATGCACAAAAGTTACTAAAATGAAAACATATCACTCTTAAACCTTGGTCACAGACAAGAATGTATTTGGGATGAAAAATTGTTATTTGAGAATTGGAAAACTAGGTTTGCACCCAATAGTGTCATTTAATAAAATAGAGTAACATTTTCAAGCTTTGAACTTTGATGAACAGGACAATCAACACTTAACTAAGAATCTTTGGGCCAGGTGCAGTGGCATATGCCTGTAATCCCAATGGCTCAGGAAGCTGAATGTGAGGATGGCCTTAGGCCTGAGCATAAGCAATTCCATTTTAAAAATTCCACTTTGAAACCAGGCACACCCACAGAGCCCTCCAGTGTGGCCTCAAACAAGTTACTTTCCCTCACCCTGATAAACACAGTGAAGCCTCTGGCAGGCTGTCCTCTCCTGATATGGGGGAAAGTCAAGAAGATTATGGTGGAGACCACCAGACCAGAAGTTTCTGACCCTAGGGTAAATGATGTCATGGAGAAATCTGGTGGTAGCTGATAAGGATTGAAAGGGGGATCAAAAGTCCTAAAATTTAGTATAAATAATAGAGCTGATGAATAGGGATTGATAAGGATTGAAAGGGGGATCAAAAGGCCCAATATTTAGTATAAATAATAGAGCTGATGAACAGGGATTCAGCTAGCTGAAATAAGGAGGCACTTAAACTGGAGAGCCTGATGAGGACC